>NC_091619.1:63309489-63934489 GCF_027580195.1 Bos mutus
ACCTTCATTACCTTGGTTCAATTGTACATCTCTTTTATTATTTTTTTTTTCTTTTCTTGAAATGATCTGTTCTTTCCATTCAGTAAGTAACCTCCTTGTTAATAGAAGCAGGATTTACAAACCCAGCACTCAGAACAATATTAGGTAAATACTAGATGTTCAGTGAATATTGGAATAATAATTTTCTTGCTCTTAGATTTGATACTATTCTATCTGCCTAGAATCCCTGTCTGGCATTCTTTCATTTGGCCAGCTCCCTAGCCAAACTTCAAGTTCGACTCGGTGTACCTCTTTCACATAAAGTCTTCCTTGATATCCACAAGGCGAAGGTAGTATGCCAAACTTTATGTCCCTGTAATACCTTAATCATTAGTCTTTTAGTATTTACCAACAAAATGAAAAGTATTTATTAGTACTCTTTCTTCACTCAAGACTGTAGATCTACTGGATAGAGAGGTATATATTTTTTCATCTTGGAAGTTAAAAAAAACTAATGTTGGAAATAAATTTTTAAAAAGAGTCAAGAAAAAGGGTTCCCAGGTGGCTCAGTGATAAAGAACCTGCCTGCAAATGCAGGAGACACGGATTCAATCCCTGAGTCAGGAATATCCCCTGGAGAAGAAAATGGCAACCCACTTCAGTATTCTTGCCTGGGAAATCTCATGGACAAAGGATATTGGCAGGCTACAGTCCATGGGGTCTCAAAGAGAGTCAACATGACTTAGGGACTAAACCAACAAACAACACCAACAAATCAAGAAATGGAGATGATAACACCTTTTATATAATTTCCATTAATTGTAGGCATTCTTTATCCTCTCCCTTTTGTTTTCATTTTAAAACTTCATTTTAAAACTCTTTACTCTAAATGTGAAAAACAACCTTTATAATTTCAATATTTTCATATTTTGCTATTTGGCTAATTAGCAAAACTATCTTTTAAAAGTAAATGTCTTATTTAATACAAGAATTTAGATAAAAATCAGAAGAATAAAAATTCACTTGCCAATCATGTCAATTAATGACAAGCTGCTTAAAGCAAAGTTCCAAAGAGAAATTTCCCCATAGTCTTTTATGCCAAATTTGACTTAGTTTTTTCAAATATAACTTTCTTCAGTACAAAGCTCTTTGTGAAACTCAAATTTCTAACACTGTAGTCCAAAAAACAGGACACAAATTTTATATTCTGGATAACTCATTTTCCTACACTTTTCAGAACATGACTTTTCATGTTCAAAAAAAAAAATTCAAAAACTTTTCAGAGTTTTGTGTGTTTTGTGTTGTGCATATGTGTGTATGTATTAATTATTGTTAATCTCTCTTTTAGGGTTTTCAAAACAATTTTTGAATGCCTCATTACTTTGTAAGTAATTCTCTGCAGTTCATGTTTTCATGAAAAATCCTAAAGTTATATGGTGTTGTTTTTTTTTTTTTTTTTGCACTGGGCTCTAGTGATGTATTTTCAGGACTTTTGATGTCTTGTGTTTATAAGCTTACCCTCCATGTTGAAATTTATTTGAATCCTCTTTAATGCCTAAAGATTCCTTGCAGCTTATATTTGTATGTATAAAAGATAGGCCAAATCTCCATGGGAGAGCATTCAAAATAAAAACAAATGTACCCCTGCTTACTTTATGCATTAAACATTTGTCTCCAAATATTTCAGGAATGAGAGTTTTAAAAAATTAATATCCTTAGTATTTTAAAATAATGTTCTTAGTTAACTATTAATTTTTCATGTTATGGCAATTTAACATCCTTAGAGGTCTGGTATCTTTATAAATTCTCTTCTATCCTTCTCCTATGAAACTTTTTTAGTATGAAATCCAATGAAATTTTTTTTCTAAATGCAGATTAATTTATGCTACATGGTTTTAGTTTAAAATCCCAAAAGTTTTAAGCTAATAAAAATCTAAATAAATCATGCCTATCCTTATTAGTTATATTTGAATTATCATAGATATTGGCACTCCATGTTTTTCAGAACAAACAAGAACACCTAAGTTGCTTTAAAACAGTCAGGTCCAGATGAAGTCTGAGGCTTTTAAAACCTGGAAAATTTACATTAATTATAAGGAAACCTGAAGACAAACATCTGGAGTTACTCAACAGATTTGTGAGGAATGTTGATTTTGCACCTGGGCATGAGTATTTTCACTTCTGTGACTCATTATGGTTAACATTGGCTCTAGGTCCTTCTCTCATAGACTAGTCCACATTATTGACACCACTCACACACCATCTCTAGTTGGTACCTCAGTGAGTCACTGTTCACAATTATAGAACTCTTCCATCAATCTCCAAACATATTCAGATACTACTGAATTGAGTTTCCTTATGACAGGCTTTTCACATTAGGACTCAAGAACATAATGGCCCAGAATTTCTCCCTTGCCATCTTTAAAATCATACACCTTAAAGAAATCTTATTGCTCCCTTCTGAACATAGGACCAAATCTATATTCCAGCTGGAGTCAAACAGCCACATAATACATACCACACATGCAACACACTAATACACGCATGTGAAAATTTCTAACCACAGTTTCTCCCTGTGTGGTAACATGGCATTTTAATCATGTAACTTCTAGACATGGAAACATGAAACCCTGACTGCTTATTTCTTATAAACATTGAAAAACCATTAAAAGTATGTTTCTTTGGTGTTCATTTCTAGGATGTTCCTGGGTCAGGAAAATCCCCCAGAGAAGGTATAGGCTACCCACTCCAGTATTATAGGGCTTCCTTGGAAGCTTAGATAGTGAAGAATCCACCTGCAATGCAAGAAACGTGGGTTTGATGCCTGGGTTGGGAAGATCCCCTGGAGGAGGACATGGCAACCCATTCCAGTATTCTTGCCTGGAGAATACCCATGGAGAGAGAAGCCTGACAGGCTACAGTCCATGGGGGTTACAAAGAGTCAGGCGACTAAGCCCAGCACAGGACATTGCAGATTTTCTGTCCTACTCTGAGTACCACCTTAAATGTTATCGCTTACAACATTTCAAAGTCAATTTGCTGAGGAAATATGGGATTCTTAAAGTTACAAAGAAAAACACGCATATTTAAATGCCTCTAGAGAATCACATATTCAATCCTGAATATTCAGTCCCGAATATTCATTGGAAGGACTGCTGTTGAAGCTGAAACTCCAATACTTTGGCCACCTGATACGAAGAGCTGACTCATTTGAAAAGACCCTGATGCTGGGAAAGATTGAAGGCAGGAGGAGAAGGGGCCGACAGAGATGAGATGGTTAGATAGCATCACCGACTCAATAGACATGAGTTTGAGCAAGCTCTGGGAGTTGGTGATGGACAGGAAGGCCTGGCATGCTACAGTCCATGTGGTCGCAAAGGGTCAGACATGACTAAGCAACTGAACTGAACAGAACTGAGAGAATCACAAATAAGACAATTCAAATTCATTTAAAGCCCATGTATACAAGATTCCATATAAGTAAATTCAGAGGTTGGAGCAAGATGGCTAAAATATCACATCTCTATTCTGCTGTGTCAATTTTTATTTTTTGCTCTTTTTTTCTTCCTTCATAGTGTTTGTTACCACTTGAAATCATATGAATTTATCCATTTATTTTTGCACTAAAATGAAAACTTCATAAGAGTAAGACTTTGCTTATTTCTTCACTGCTTAATTTGACTCTAGAATAACACCTTGCATATTATACACACAGGAAATGAATGAGTGAATGGACACAAATAGAACAGATTCATAATTTTTAAAAGCTGGCTGACTTCCTTCCATGGGTTGGAGGAATGGTATCACCAACATAATCTTTCTGTATAAAATGTAAATGGTAAATGAAGAATAAATGTCACAAGAAATATAAGATTCTGTGTTTATGAAAAGCAAATTCTTATCTTCTGCCTGGGAAGCAAAATAAAGTGAGACATGAATGACCTAGTTATTAAGCCAGAGGTTTTTGGCACTGCACTACACAATGAAATGGTCACTGACATTTCAGAAGTCAGCTGTGAAAATCAGAAGCTGGAGTGCAGAGTTCTTGGCATGATGAGCTGATGCTTTGTCATTGCATTATGATAGAAAATGCATCAGACTCAAGATTTTATCTTAATTAATAAGCACTCAGTAGATGTTAGCACTTAGCAGTAATATCATAAATATTTTTACTATTAGATACATCATGTATATACAGTTGGTTGGCCTTTGAATAACACAGATTTGAAGCAGTGCAAGTCAACTTATAAACAGGTCTTCTTTCAATGGTAAACACTACAGTACTATACATCCTAGGCCAGCTGAATCCATGTCTGTGCAATCACAGATATGAGAGGAACCAAGTATGGAGAGGAACCATGTATATGGAGGGCCAACTATAAAGAACAGACAGATTTTCAACTTCATAGAGGATGGACACCCCTAACCCTCCCTGCTGTTCAAGAGTCAATTGTGTATACATATATTTTTATATTACTATCTATAATGGTTAAGGGAATCAGTTGGATTTGGTTTCAAATCCTAGCTCTGTCACATACCAACTGGTAACCACAGACAAGATGCTTAATCTCTCTGAACCTAGTAGCCTCATCTATTCCCTTAATTGTAAGAATCACTACTAAGAGGCAAAATATATCAATATTTTACCCATGTCTGGTGTGATAGTGATGATTATGATTATAATGGCAATGTCAATTCATACAAACTAAACTCAAGCAAATGGAACAGACTAAAATGTTAGCATTCTAAGGAAGATTATCTTTCCTCAGAAAGATAGAAGCATAATTTTTGAGAAAGACCTTAAAAAGACCTACATTTCATTCTAACTCCTTAATATTATAATTCTGTACAAGTAGATAGTATGACTCTGTCATTTAGGATTATTGCAGCTGAAGAATAAGAAACAAAATAAAGATATGTATATATACACTGTTTTATGAACAAAATACACAAATATCTAAAAGACCTGTAAAGATTAAACATATTTTAGCAATAACTCAAAGTTTATATTTTCAAAAAGATCTCAACATAAAAAAGTTTAGCCTCTAGGCCTCAAAAATATATTTGGCTGTTCTTCCATTTGGAGTTTGTTTTAAGGCTTAAACATGGACTGATGAGTTTATTCATAATTATCCTTGTTTTCTCTTTGTTCTCTGGGCACTGATTTTTTCCCCCTGACTGGTGAAGTTTTTTGCATATTTTTATAACCCATAAACATACATATACATATGCTTCTGCATTAATCATAATTTTAGTCAGGTATATTACATTAAATCATTGCTAGTATATATCAACACCACAAGTTCATCAGATATCCTTTCTGTGTGTATGTTAGTCATTCAGTCATGTCCAACTCTTTGCTACCCCATACACTGTAGCCCACCAGCCTCCTCTGTCCATGGGATTCTCCAGGCAAAGATACTGGAGTGGGTTGCCATTTCTCATATATACATTCTCAAGGATTAAATAAGACCAGTTCAGTTCAGTCACTCAGTCATGTCCGACTCTTAGTGACCCCATGAATCATAGCATGCCAGGCCTCCCTGTCCATCACCATCTCCCGGAGTTCACTCAAACTCACATCCATCAAGTCGGTGATGCCATCCAGCCATCTCATCCTCTGTCATCCCCTTCTCCTCCTGCCCCCAATCCCTCCCAGCATCAGAGTCTTTTCCAATGAGTCAACTCTTCGCATGAGGTGGCCAAAGTACTGGAGTTTCAGCTTTAGCATCATTCCTTCCAAAGAAATCCCAGGGCACTCCTTTAGAATGGAGTGGTTGGATCTCCTTGTAGTCCAAGGGACTCTCAGGAGGCTTCTCCAATACCACAGTTCTACAGCATCAATTCTTTGGTGCTCAGCCTTCTTCACAGTCCAACTCTCACATCCATACATGACCACTGGAAAAACCATAGCCTTGACTAGACGGACCTTTGTTGGCAAAGTAATGTCTCTGCTTTTTAATATGCTATCTAGGTTGGTCATAACTTTTTTTCCAAGGAGTAACATGGCTGTAGGCACCATATGCAGTGATTTTGGAGCCCCAAACAAATAAAGTCTGACACTGTTTCCACTGTTTCCCCATCTATTTCTCATGAAGTGATGGGACCAGATGTCATGATCTTTGTTTTCTGAATGTTGAGCTTTAAGCCAACTTTTTCACTCTCCTTTTTCACTTTCATCAAGAGGCTTTTTAGTTCCTCTTCACTTTCTGCCATAAGGGTGGTGTCATCTGCATATCTGAGGTTATTGATATTTCTCCCGGCAATCTTGATTCCAGCTTGTGCTTCATCCAGCCCAGCATTTCTCGTGATGTACTCTGCATATAAGTTAAATAAGCAGGGTGACAGTATACAGCCTTGATGTACTCCTTTTCCTATTTGGAACCAGTCTGTTGTTCCATGTCCAGTTCTAACTGTTGCTTCCTGACCTGCATACAGATTTGTCAAGAGGCAGGTCAGGTGGTCTGGTATTCCTATCTCTTGAAGAATTTTCCACAGTTTATTGTGATCCACACACAATAAATAAGGGTATTTACTAAAGACCAATTCCCAGTATAAGTCTTCCCATAGCAGTACCTTCTCTGAAGAATGCTAGTCTACAGGGGCTTATATGGACTACACATAGGCCTCATGTCCCATTCCCTTACAATATGACTGCTGTTCAACTATAGATTACTTTAAACCAGCATTGTTGTTTATACCAGAGATTGGCAATTATGACCTAAGAGCCAAATATAGACCACCATCTTTTTATGCTTGTAAAGGGTCATTGGAATGCAGCCATATCCATTCTTTCATGCATTGTCTATGGTCTCCTTCACACTACAATGGTATACAGTAGGTGCCACAGAGATCATATAATCAACAAAAGATAAAAATATTTGTAACTCTTCACAGAAAGTTTGCTTACCTTAGACCACTACCACATTTGAATGACTCAGACCAAGTCCTCTAATTTTAGTTTCATTTTGTGCCTCCAAGTCTGCCTCAAGATCTGGCTCTGATCAGCTTGACTTTGCAACTCTTATGTCATCTTATTCTCTTGAGAGACTTCTTGTTTGACTCTGGGAGCTGTCTTTGGGGACAATTCGTGACTCCTTTACAACCCAACTGCAAAGCAATGGACACCCATTAGACCACAAGAACTCCCAGCCATTTGAATGACTGATTCAAGTCTTATTCAGTCTGGCTTCTCATCTTCAACTTTGAGCCACAAAGATTATTTCTTTTGGATTCATCTGATCTGACAAATATGGCCTCTGACAGATGTATTGAATGCTAATGCATTAGGTCTCTAAATTAATATATATTGTGGTTGTTGTTCAGTCACTAAGTTGTGTCCGACTCTTTGTGTCCCCATGGACTGCAACATCCCAGGATCTTTTGTCTTTCACTATCTCCCAGTTTGCTCAAGTTCATGTCCATTAAGTTGGTGATGCTATCTAACCATCTCATCCTCTGCTGCCCCCTTCTCCTTTTGCCTTCAATCTTTCCCAGCATCAGGGTCTTTTCCAATGGACTACACATCAGGGACTCTTCACATCAGGTGGCCAAAGTATTGGAGTTTCAGCTTCAGCATCAATCCTTCCAATGAATATTCAGGATTGACTTCCATCAAGATTGACTTGTTTGATCTCCATGCAGTCCAAGGGACTCTTGAGAGTTTTCTCCAGCACAATTCAAAACCATCAGTTCTTCCATGTTCAGCCTTCTTTATAGTCCAATTCTCACAACTATATATGACTACTGGGAAAACAATAGCTTTTACTATACTGACCTTTGTCAGCAAAGTGATGTCTCTGCTTTTTAATACACTGTCTATATTTATCATTGAGCAAGGAGATCCAACCAGTCCATTCTGAAGATCAGCCCTGGGATTTCTTTGGAAGGAATTATGCTAAAGCTGAAACTCCAGTACTTTGGCCACCTCATGCGAAGAGTTGACTCACTGGAAAAGACTCTGATGCTGAGAGGGATTGGGGGCAGGAGGAGAAGGGGACGCCAGAGCATGAGATGGCTGGATGGCATCACCGACTTGATGGATGTGAGTTTGAGTGAACTCCGGGAGATGGTGATGGACAGGGAGGCCTGGCATGCTGTGATTCATGGGGTCGCAAACAGTCGGACACAACTGAGCGACTGAACTGAAATGAACTGAACTGAACTAGATTTATCATAGCTTTTCTCAAAATGAGTAAGTGTCTTTTAATTTTATGGCTGTAGTCACTGTCCACAGTGATTTTGGAGCCCAAGTAAAGAAAATCTGTCATTGCTTCCATTTTTTCCCCTTCTATTTGCCATGAAGTGATGGCACCGGATGCCATGATCTTCATTTTTTGAATGTTGAGTTTTGTTTTTGTGTGTGTGTGTGTGTGTGTTTTTCTTTTTTTTTTAATTTTATTTTATTTTTAAACTTTACAATATTGTATTAGTTTTGCCAAATATCGAAATGAATGTTGAGTTTTAAGACAGCTTTTTCACTCTCCTCTTTCAACTTCATCAAGACACCCTTTAGTTCATCTTCACCTTCTGCCATTAGAGTGGTATCATCTGAGTATCTGAAGTTGTGGATATTTCTCCTGGCAATCTTGATTACAGCACATTATTCATCCAGCCTGACATTTTTCATGATGTACTCTGCATATAAGTTAAGCAAACAGGATGGTGATATACAGCCTTGACATACTCCTTTCCCAATTTTGAACCATTCAGCTTTTCCAAATCCAATATTAACTTGTTTCTTTTTGACCTGCATTCAGGTTTCTCAGAAGACAAATAAGGTGGTCTGGTATTCCCAAATCTTTAAGAATTTGCCACAGCCTGTTGTGATCCACACAGTCAAAGGCTTTAGCATAGTCAATGAAACAGAGTTGATGTTTTTCAGGAATTCCCTTGCTTTCTTTATGATCCAGTGGATATTGGCAATTTGATCTCTGGTTTCACTGTCTACTAAATCTAGCTTGTATATCTGGCAGTTCTCAGTTCATGTACTGCTGAAAACTGGCTTGAAGGACTTTTTGAGTATGACTTTGCTAGCATGTGAAGTGAATGGAATTATACAGTAGTTTGAACATGCTTTGGAATTGCCTTTTTGAGATTGGAATAAAAACTGACTTTTTCCAGGCCATTGCTGAGTTTTCCAAATTTGCTGACATACTGAGTGAAGCACTTTAACAGCATCATCTTTTAGGAATTTAAATAGCTTAACTGGATTTCCACCACCTCTACTAGCTTTATTTGTAGTAATGCTTCTTAAGGACCACTTGAGTTCACACTCCAAAATGTCTGGCACTAGGTGAGTGTCCACACTATCGTGATTGTCCAGATCATTAAGACCTTTTTGTATAGTTCTTCTGTGTGCTCTTGCCACTTCTTTAATCTCTACAAATGTAGAAACACATCATCTTGCTTAATCTTTCCTCAACAGAGAACATTTTTCTTCTTTGAAACAATGGCCAGGCTTCAAGCAGTTATTTTTCTAAAGAAGAAATAACAAATTAAATATTTTTAAGTTGGATAATCACTCTAATAAGAGTAAATTTAGAGGTAGTCAGGAAATTTGGGCTAAAAAGAAACTTTTCCCAAGTTCACCCGTGGCTCCCTCTCCCATCACAGTGTTCAACCTATGGCTGTATTTCCACAAATCATTTTGCTTTTATATCAGAGAGAGAAATGCTAAAGGTAATCAGTGGGAAACTGCTATTCACAGAGTCATCATTTTGGTTATATTTGAATTCTGTTTTTAGCTTAAAAAACCTGTTTGGGGTAGACTCACCATAGTTTACTTTATATGTGATTGCCTCTAGTAAAAGACAATATGCTTGAATTTCATAAGTCTCTGGAAGCTATATGGAAACTATCTTGGATTGTTTGGCAGGGGCTTTGACCTCAGCCAAAAATTGTTTTTAGAAGGATAAGTTCTAGAAGTGAAAAAAACCCAGCAGTCTTATTTAGACTAATAAATGATTATCATGACCTACAAATACAACCCTGATTAATGAATTTTCCCATATCCTTTCCCATATCCCTCTCTTTAGACATGACATTTACTTCCAGACAACAACTTATTAAAAGTTTTACCAAAAACTTAGAAGAACAAAAGAAAGGGCATAAAGGGCTTTCATTTTCATATTTATCTTTTTTGAGAATTATTTCCAGTTTATATGATGGCTACTCTGTTTGCCTACAGAGTCCCTACTCTAACGGTATCTCATTCATTATTTATAAAGTACATTAGGATATGTTGAGTAGGGAAGATGCTACAGAAAACCAATTCTCTTCTTGTTGTTGTATTAATCCTGGATTAAAATTAATGAATTTTATAGCAGAAAGAAAATGAAATAATACATAAAGTATATTATGCAAATACAATGGGTTTCAGAAAATTAATTTTTAATACATTTCACTTTGTAACTTCTTCTTTGCATCTGATGTGATGTCCACTTTTATTCTGATATTTCTATAAACCTTGTGGTAAAAATCATTACACATATATGGCCTGTCTTCACTAACCTAGCAATGGTGAAGCTGTCCAGAAATGAAATATGGATTTAACCACAACAATGAATCAAATTGCCTCACATCGTCAAGTGTACCCTTTATTCCTGCAATATCTGTGTTCTGGATTTTCCCATCTGACAATTTCATGTTCAAATTATTAGGATTGGAAGTTATTTTACAGATTTGAACCCATGACACAAGAAACAAAATCTAAGCCCACAAAGTCTTGCTTGAATAAGCATCTGGACCAAATATTGTTAAATATAAATAAGGGAGAAAGCACAGGCAAAAACCAAAATAAGAGATTTCACACAGAATGTGATTTCAATAGTACTTTTTATGGGAAATATGTACTGCTTATGCAGCTTGGGGTGAGTGACTTTGCCACTTTAGGTATAATTTCTTGTCATTTGGGGCTTCCCTGGTGGTTCAACTGGTAAAGTATCCACCTGCAATGCAGGAGACCTGGGTTTGATCCCTCTGCTGGGAAGATTCCCTGGAGAAGGGAACACTACCCACTCCGTTATTCTGGCCTGGAGAATTCCATGGACTGTATAGGCCATGGGATCACAAAGAGTCAGACATGACTGAGCTGCTTTCATTTTTTTCACTTTTTCTTGCCATTAATGTAAGGGATGGATGATAAGAGGGATGTGATAAAAATATACAGTACTATTATGATAATTAGACAAAGATGTCTCTCTTGGGATAGACCCAAATTCGAAGAACCCAAACCTGGTTCAAATTTGAAGAAGGTACTCCTTATACTGGGTGGACAAGCATGCCCTAGATTCAAGTAAAAGATATGGTCAACAGAGTCAAAATTTAATTTTATACTTCACTCTCCCCTTTAGCTGAACATGTGTGTGCTCATACATGTATGACTCTTTGCAAGTTCATGGTCTAGCCAGCCAGACTCCTCTGTCCTTGGGATTCTCCAGGCATGAATACTGAGATGGGTAGCCATTCCATGTCCAGGAATATTCCCAACCCAAAGATTGAACCTATGTCTCCTGCATTGGCAGGTGGATCTTTACCACTGAGCCACCTAGCAAGCTTTAGCAGGATACTACTGTGCAATGAACAACCTGCAGAAAGATGTATGGTGACCCTGGATATGAGTTAGAGAAGAGACAACCTCTATTTTTTTCATCTCTCCTCTCTTCCACTCTTTCTATGACTGAATATAGAAGCATAGCATTCAGTTCAAGATAGTATATGATCATAAGAGGCATAGAAAACTGCTTACATACACTGAGAATTTAGAGCATGCATCTCTACATGAGTAAAATAAATATAATGGTGATGGTCACCAAGCAATGCCATACAAAAGGAATGGACATAACTTTGAGGAGAGTCCTATGAGCTATACAGTAGGTCCTTGTTTTCAATATAGCTCCATTTTCAATATAACAGTGTGTACATGTACATCCCAAACTCACTAATTATCCCTTCTCTCCTTCTGTATAGCACATGGAAATGTTATGCTCAATGTTATGTGCCAGGTTGGATGGGAGGGGAGTTTGGGGGAGAATGAATACATGTATATGTATAGCTGAATCCTTTTGCTGTTCACCTTAAACTATCACAACATTGTTTGTTGATTGGCTATCAGTTCAGTTCAGTTCAGTTCAGTCGGTCAGTCATGTCTGACTCTTTGCGACCCCATGAATTGCAGCATACCAGGCCTCCCTGTCCATTACCAACTCCTGGAGTTCACCCAAACTCATGTCCATCGAGTCGGTGATGCCATCCAGCCACCTCATCCTCTGTTGTCCCCTTCTCCTCCTGCCCTTAGTTCCTCCCAGCATCAGGGTCTTTTACAATGAGTCAACTCTTCACATGAGGTGGCCAAAGTATTGGGGTTTCAGCTTTAGCATCAGTCCTTCCAAAGAACACCCAGTCATGTCTGACTCTTTGTGACCCCATGGTCTATACGGCCCATGAAATTCTCCAGACCATGCCAGAATACTGGAGTGGGTAGCCTTTCCCTTCTCCAGGGCATCTTCCCTACCTGGGGATTGAACCCACATCTCCTGCATTGCAGGCAGATTCTTTACCTACTGAGCTATTACCCCAGGCTTAGTAGAAGGAAAGAAATCTTAAAAATTAGGGCAGAAATAAATGCAAAAGAAACAAAAGAGACCATAGCAAAAATCAACAAAGCCAAAAGCTGGTTCTTTGAAAGGATAAACAAAATTAACAAACCATTAGCCAGACTCATCAAGAAACAAAGGGAGAAAAATCAAATCAATAAAATTAGAAATGAAAATAGAGAGATCACAACAGAAAACACAGAAATACAAAGGATCATAAGAGACTACTATCAGCAATTATATGCCAATAAAATGGACAACGTGGAAGAAATGGACAAATTCTTAGAAAAGTACAACTTTCCAAAACTGGACCAGGAAGAAATAGAAAATCTTAACAGACCCATCCGGAGAAGGCAATGGCACCCCACTCCAGTACTCTTGCCTGGAGAATCCCATGGGCGGAGGAGCCTGGTAGGCTGCAGTCCATGGGGTTGCGAAGAGTCGGACATGACTGAGCAACTTCACTTTCATGCATTGGAGAAGGAAATGGCAACCCACTCCAGTGTTCTTGCCTGGAGAATCCCAGGGACGGGGGAGCCTGGTGGGCTACCGTCTATGGGGTCACACAGAGTTGGACACGACTGAAGCGATTTGGCAGCAACAGACCCATCACAAGCATGGAAATTGAAACTGTAATCAGAAATCTTCCAGCAAACAAAAGCCCATGTCCAGACGGCTTCACAGCTGAATTCTACCAAAAATTTAGAGAAGAGCTAACAGCTATCCTACTCAAACTCTTCCAGAAAATTGAAGAGGGAGGTAAATTTCGAAACTCATTCTATGAGGCCACCATCACCCTAATATCAAAACCTGACAAAGATGCCACAAAAAAAGAAAACTACAGGCCAATATCACTGATGAACATAGATGCAAAAATCCTTAACAAAATTCTAGCAATTAGAATCCAACAACACATTAAAAAGATCATACACCATGACCAAGTGGGCTTTATCCCAGGGATGCAAGGATTCTTCAATATCTGCAAATCAATCCATGTAATACACCACATTAACAAATTGAAAAATAAAAACCATATGATTATCTCAATAGATGCAGAGAAAGCCTTTGACAAAATTCAACATCCATTCATGATAAAAACTCTCCAGAAAGCAGGAATAGAAGGAACATACCTCAACATAATAAAAGCTATATATGACAAACCCACAGCAAACATTATCCTCAATGGTGAAAATTTGAAAGCATCCCCCCAAAAGTCAGGAACAAGACAAGGGTGCCCACTTTCACTATTACTATTCAACATAGTTTTGGAAGTTTTGGCCACAGCAATCAGAGCAGAAAAGAAATAAAAGAAATCCAAATTGGAAAAGAAGTAAAACTCTCACTGTTTGCAGATGACATGATCCTCTACATAGAAAACCCTAAAGACTCCACCAGAAAATTACTAGAACTGATCAATGAATATAGTAAAGTTGCAGGATATAAAATCAACACACAGAAATCCCTTGCATTCCTATACACTAATAATGAGAAAATAGAAAGAAAAATTAAGGAAACAATTCCATTCACCATTGCAATGGAAAGAATAAAATACTTAGGAATATATCTACCTAAAGAAACTAAAGACCTATATATAGAAAACTATAAAACACTGGTGAAAGAAATCAAAGAGGACACTAATAGATGGAGAAATATACCATGTTCATGGATTGGAAGAATCAATATAGTGAAAATGAGTATACTACCCAAAGAAATTTATAGATTCAGTGCAATCCTTATCAAGCTACCAACGGTATTCTTCACAGAGCTAGAACAAATAATTTCACAATTTGTATGGAAATACAAAAAAACCTCAAATAGCCAAAGCAGTCTTGAGAAAGAAGAATGGAACTGGAGGAATCAACCTGCCTGACTTCAGGCTCTACTACAAAGCCACAGTCATCAAGACAGTATGGTACTGGCACAAAGACAGAAATATAGATCAATGGAACAAAATAGAAACCCCAGAGATAAATCCACGCACCTATGGACACCTTATCTTTGACAAAGGAGACAAGAATATACAATGGATTAAAGACAATCTCTTTAACAAGTGGTGCTGGGAAAACTGGTCAACCACTTGTAAAAGAATGAAACTAGAACACTTTCTAACACCATACACAAAAATAAACTCAAAATGGATTAAAGATCTAAACGTAAGACCAGAAACCATAAAACTCCTAGAGGAGAACATAGGCAAAACAATCTCCAATATACATAACAGCAGGATCCTCTATGACCCACCTCCCAGAATATTGGAAATAAAAGCAAAACTAAACAAATGGGACCTAATTAAACTTAAAAGCTTCTGCACAACAAAGGAAACTATAAGCAAGGTGAAAAGACAGCCTTCAGAATGGGAGAAAATAATAGCAAATGAAGCAACTGACAAACAACTAAACTCAAAAATATACAAGCAACTCCTACAGCTCAATTCCAGAAAAATAAATGACCCAATCAAAAAATGGACCAAAGAACTAAATAGACATTTCTCCAAAGAAGACATACAGATGGTTAACAAACACATGAAAAGATGCTCAACGTCACTCATTATCACAGAAATGCAAATCAAAACCACTATGAGGTACCATTTCACACCAGTCAGAATGGCTGCGATCCAAAAGTCTACAAGCAATAAATGCTGGAGAGGGTGTAGAGAAAAGGGAACCCTCTTACACTGTTGGTGGGAATGCAAACTAGTACAGCCACTATGGAGAACAGTGTGGAGATTCCTTAAAAAACCGGAAATAGAACTGCCTTATGACCCAGAAATCCCACTGCTGGGCATACACACAGAGGAAACCAGAAGGGAAAGAGACACGTGTACCCCAATGTTCATCGCAGCACTGTTTATAATAGCCAGGACAGGGAAGCAACCTAGATGTCCATCGGCAGATGAATGGATAAGAAAGCTGTGGCACATATACACAATGGAGTATTTCTCAGCCATTAAAAAGAATAAAGACTCTGGAAATTCTTAGTATGACAGAGAAATGGCTAAGAGAAGTGAGACAGAATAAACAAGACAAGAAGGTGCATCTCTTTTTTCTGGATACAAATAACAACAAGGCATATTTTAATATAACATAAGAAAAAAATTTAACAGAACTATTCAAGCATGCAATAAGTTAGTTCTGGAGTGAAAGTGTTAGGTGCTCAGTCATGTCTGACTCTTTGCAACCCCATGGACTGTGGCCCACCAGGCTCCTCTGTCCATGGGATACTCCAGGCAAGACTGGAGTGGGTTGCCATTGTCTTCTCTAGGGGATCTTCGCAACCCAGGGATCTAACATGAGTCTCCTACAATACAGGCAGTTTCTTTACCATCTGAGCCACAAGGCAAGCTGCATATGTTTAGAAGTATTCAAAGTAATATTGGATGGTCACTGGTTTAGAATATACTACAAGGAATCTATTTACTCACAAATATCAATGTTTGCGCAAATGCTACTCAACATTATGATAAACACAAGGGTTTTAAAAGACACAACATTTTTGAACACCTGCCATATTGTAAGATCTCTACCATGTGCTGCTAAGTCACTTCAGTTGTGTCCGACTCTGTGCAACACCATAGATAGCAGCCTACTAGGCTCCCCTGTCCCTGGGATTCTCCAGGCAAGAATACTGGAGTGGGTTGCCATTTCCTTCTCCAATGCATGAATGTGAAAGTGAAATTACTCAGTCATGCCAGACTCTTAGCGACCCCATGGACTGCAGCCCACCAGGCTCCTCCGTCCATGGGATTTTCCAGGCAAGAGTACTGGAGTGGGGTGCCGTTGCCTTCTCCACCATCTGCTAGGTAAATGCAGATAAATATGAACTAGATTTTTTTCTCAAGGTACAAAAAAGCATGAAAATAAATATAGATAATTAAATATACTGTCAATGTAAACAATATTGTAAGTTTTTAAAATAATAAATCAAAGAGGGCTTCTTAAAGTAGGTAACATTTGATTGAGTCCTAAGGGAAAACTGAGCCAAAATTCCCCAAAATTTCATTAAAGAGAAAGAAGAGCTTGCCTTAGAACCCAAGTAGTTTCCTAGGCAGGAGTCTACAGTTGAACATTTATGTTGACAAGTTCACTATTTGCAGTAACAAGTGAACAAAACTATCCACTATCTTACTTAATTAACTCTTATAGAAAACCCTACAAACAATAGGGAATATAAATACTTTTCTAGATCACACAGAATCATTACCAGGATAGCCCATATCCTTAGCCATAAAGGAAACCTTAATACATTAAAAAGTATTAAGTAACTAAAAGTATACCTATGTATACAAATAAATAATTTAGAAATCCAAAATAGAAAGATTTGTGATAAATATCAAAATATTTGCAAAATAAATAGCATATTGTAAATAATCATGGTCAAAGAAAGAATGAAAGGGATATGAAAAATTATTTTTCTCTGAATGAAAATGAAAAGACAATATCAAAATTTGTAGGATGCCACTAAAGAGGTACTTAAAGGAAATATCATATCTCTAAATTCTTAGAAAAGAAGAACAGCATAAACTCAATGATCTTAGCTTTTACCTTAAGAAACTAGAAAAAGAAGATCAAATTAGCATCAAAGGAGGAGAAAGGTAACAAAATAATTGTAAAATAATGAAATAGTTATTTTTTAAAAAACAGAGAAATAATAAAGAAAATATTTGGAACCAAAAGCAGAGTCTTTGAGAAGGTCAATAAGACTGATAAACTAGCCAAGTTGGTCATGGTTAAGGAAAAAAAAAAAAAAGAACAAGAAATGTTATACCATAAGAAATGTGAGAAGCAATGATACTCAGATTCTTCACATATTATGAGAATAATAACAAAATATTTTGAACAAATTTAATTGTATCTTATTGAAGCAATCTAATCTTAGCAAGACATGGAACAACAGACTGGTTCCAAATTGGGAAAGGAGTACTTCAAAGTTGTATATTGTCACCCTGCTTATTTAGCTTATATGCAGAGTACATTACGTGAAATGCCGGGCTGGATGAAGCACAAGCTGGAATCAAGATTGACAGGAGAAATATCAATAACCTCAGATATACACATGACACCACCCTTATGGCATAAAGCAAAGAGGAACTAAAGAGCCTCTTGATGAAGGAGAAAGAGAATAGCGAAAAAACTGGCTTAAAACTCAACATTCAGAAAACTAAGACCATGGCATCCAGTCCTATCATTTCATGGCTAATAGATGGGGAAATAATGGAAACAGTGAGAAACTTTATTTTTGGAGGGGCTTTAAAATCACTGCAGATGGTGACTGCAGCCATGAAATTAAAAGACACTTGCTCCCTTGGAAGAAAAACTATGACCAACCTAGACAGCACATTAAAAAGCAGAGACATTATTTTGCCAACAAAGGTCCATCTAGTTAAAACTATGGTTTTTCCAGTAGTCATGTATGGATGTGAGCTGCTGCTGCTAAATCGCTTCAGTCGTGTCCGACTCTGTGCGACCCCATAGACAGCAGCCCACCAGGCTCCCCTGTCCCTGGGATTCTCCAGGCAAGAACACTGGAGTGGGTTGCCATTTCCTTCTCCAATGCATCAAAGTGAAAAGTGAAGAAATTCAGTCGTGTCCCACTCCTAGCAACCGCATGGACTGCAGCCTACCAGGCTCCTCCGTTTATTTTCCAGGCAAGAATACTGGAGTGGGTCGCCGTTGCCTTCTCTGATGGATGTGGAGAGTTGGACTATAAAGAAGGCTGAGCACCAAAGAATTGATGCTTTTGAACTGTGGTGTTGGAGAAGATTCTTGAGAATCCCTTGGACTGCAAGGAGGTCCAACCAGTCCATCCTAAAGGAAATCAGTCCTGAATGTTCACTGGAAGGACTGATGCTAAAGCTGAAACTTTGGCCACATGATGTCAAGAACTGACTCATTGGAAAAGACCCTGATGCTAGGAAAAATTGAAGGCAGGAGGAGGCAGGGACAATAGAGGATGAGATGGTTGGATGGCATCACTGACTCAATGGACATGAGTTTGAGCAAGCTCTGGGAGCTGGTGATGGACAGGGAGGCTTGGCATGCTGCAGTACCTGGGGTTACAAAAAGTTGGACACGACTGAGTGACTGAACTGAACTGAATCTTAGCAAGACACAAACTACCAAAACTCACTCGAGATGAAAAAGATAGGCTAAATAGCTCTATAGCTCTTATAAAAGTTGAATCAGAAGTTAAACATCTTTCCATACAGTTTAAAATTTAATATTTACTTTGTCCAGGAGTCTGAACTTCAGGTTTATAAATAAATAAAAATAGATCTTCAGTTCAGTTCAGTCACTCAGTCGTGTCCGATTCTTTGTGACCCCATGGACTGCAGCATGCCGGGCCTCCCTGTCCATCATCAACTCCCAGAGCTTGCTTAAACTCACGTCCATCGAGTCAATGATGCTATCCAACTGACTTAACCTCTGTCGTCCCCTTCTCCTCCTGCCTTCAATCTTTCCCAGCATCAGGGTTTTTTCCAGTGAGTCAGTTCTTCCCATCAGGTGGCCAAAGTATTGGAGTTTCAGCTTCAGCATCAGTCCTTCTAAAGAATATTCAGGATTGACTTACTTTAAAAATAGATCTCATCCTTGTCTAAATGTTGAGAATGTCTACCTACATCAAATGACTTCATGTAGGGCAGAATCTTGAGCCAGCTTTTCCAAAAAATCTACAGAGAAGCCATATTGATAGATTTCTTAGTGAGTATAAATTAAAAAAAAAAGTTACTTAAAAGAATTTAAATGATGCCTTTTTCTCTTTCTTTAAATATATTTGTATTTTATCAGATTAGCCAAGTTTTTCAATATGTGCACTATTGAAATTTAAAGCTAGATGTTTATTTGCTATGGGGACTACCAAGTGGCTTACAATGTGTATCAACATGTCTGGCTTCTACCTATTAGAACAACTCTCTGTCAAGTTGTAAGAAACAAAAATGTCTCCAGACATTGCTAAACTCTTTGGTAGCAAAAATGCTCCCTTTGAGGAATCAGTAATTTAGGGTCAAATACTGCTCCCTTGGCAATTGGGCTATACTATTAAGAAAGCATTTATAGCTTTATCGTTATGTATTTGTTGCTTTCAGAGTTAAAAATCTCTGAGAACATTTTTTTTTTAGCATTTTATTATGCTTGTCCTCCATGTTTCAACAATAAGTAAGGAATTTCCTGTATAGTAAATTGCTTTAAAGGGAATTTCAGTCAGAGAGATTAAGGTGAGAAAAATAATATGTATAGTTGGAGAAAATCTAGACCCAAGAAGGTTAGAGTATATATAATAGTATTAAAATAGCCTTCATTTAACTGTTAAGCTCTTTTTCATTCTGTACTGATAAATAGCAGTAATTAACATTGAAGTTTAGAATATGTCAAGAAAAATGTCAAGAATTGCATGTTCATTATATCATGTAATACTTACAGACTATAATGAGATAAGTACCATTATTATTCCCATTATGTACATGACAAAACTTAAGTAATTTAGTCAAACATATGTAGTAAGTAGTGAATAGCAGAACTAGTTTACAAACTCATCTTGTGTGCTTCTATAATGTAAGTTCTAGACTTTATGCTCTTGCTACTTGGATAAACAAAGATAAATAGCATCTTTTCAAGAACTCACAATCTAGAAAATCCTCATTAATCCTAGTTTTATGTTTGCATATTATTTTTCCTTTTAGAATATCTAACATTACAATTTAATTTAAATAAACAGTTACAATATTGTTCTATAGTTTATTTATTTCCTGTGCCTTGACTATAACATAACCTCTAAATATTTATGTTTTTGTAAAGTTTAATTTCAAATACCTTGTTCCTGAAGTCAGTTGTATCCCACCCTATCTGTGAGAAAAAAAAGTAAATATCACAGGGGAAATACAGTGATGTGATTATGTCTGTGGTTCAGGGACCAAATGGAATCAGCTACCTCCAGGGAAAAGGCATTGTCCAGGAAAATTATTGACTTACAAAATTATCCACCAAAGCCTTAAAGGAACGTGCTTGTTATCCTGGAAAGCAATGGCAGCATGTATAACTCTATGAAGATAGTTTTCTATTATTTTGTTATTGTTGTTAGTGTTAGTCACTCAGTCATGACCAACTCTTTGTGAATCCATAGACTGTAACCCACCAGGCTCCTCTATCCATGGAATTCGCCAAGCAAGAATACTGGAGTGGGTAGCTATCCCTTCATTAGGGGATTTTCCTGACCCAGGGATGGAACACAGTTCTGCTGCATTGCAGGGGGATTCTTTACCATCTGAGCCACTGGAGAAGCCCATTGTTGTTAAAGATAAAGCATCTTTGTGTTTACTTTTGCATTATTTTATGACAGGTGGACTGAAATAGAAAAGCATTTTTAAAATATATTCACATTGTTGTGAATGTGTTTTAATCACCTGAAAGTATCTTCTATTTACAACTGAATCATACAAGAAAATCAAGGAAAGGCATTCAGCTGAAACAAGTAAGCTCAGATACCTTGTTCAATGAGAATAAGACAATCTGTTTATACACTGAAAATATTTTTGAAGTCTCTCAAATGTTTTTATTTACAATCTTAGTTTTGTGCAGGACTCAATAAGTTAGTATCAGCCTCTGTCATTTCATCCTCTATCTTACCTGATGACATTTGTTTTTATTAAAAAAGAAGAAAAGAAAGAAAGAAAGAAAGAAAAAGGACAGTGTTCTTTGAACAAAAACTTTCTATTTCACAAAGCTGCAGGTAAACGGATATCCTGGCAGATTTTTTTTTTTCATAAAAGGGCATGGAGGAATATGACTAATATAAAAATTAAAGAGATGTTTGTGTGTGCTTTAAACCTTTCTTCCACAAATGCTGAAGAGGCTACCAAAGGAATTATATCAGATTCTTGTCTATGGGCAAGTACAAATGCTGAAGAGGCTACCAAAGGAATTATATCAGATTTTATGTCTACAAGCAAGTACAAATACTCTTATCTGCAGAACACTTTGGAGAAGAGATAACCTCTTTACTTCACTGATGCCTCTGTAATAATTTCCCTTTACTTAGCATTTGAAACTTTCCCCCTACCTCAAAGTAATGCTATTGTTATTATTGTTTAGTCACTAAGTCATGTCCAACTCTTTTTGTGACCCCATGAACTGTACCCCTCCAGACTCCTCTGTCCATGGGATTTTCCAGACAAGAGTACTGGAGTGGATTGATGTTTCCTTCTCCAGGGGATCTTCCTGACCCAGGGACTGAACCCACATTTCCTGCTTGACAGATGGATTCTTTACCTCTGAGCCACCAGAGAAGCCCATTAGTAATATATTAAAAAGCAGCCACATTAAGGCCCTTTCCCAAGATTCCCTGGTGTTAAATATGCAAAACCCACATGAAATATTCATTTAAAATACAGGTTCTTGAGTCTCATCTCAGAGGATTTGAGTAAGTGCTTCTAGGATGAGGTTCAGGAGTCTGCATTTTATAAGTCACTCAGTTGATGAGTGGGTCCCAGATCACAACTTGAGAAACATTCAAGGAAAGAGCCCAGCAGGATCATATAAGATGTGAAAACTTTCAATCCTTGAGGAAGTAATCACTCCTTAAGGCCATAATGAAAGAAAAACATTTAATATTTCTAAAGAGAAACCTCAAATAAAAGAGAATTTATTCTGAAGCCCTTGAGGTCTAGAAAACATTACTGTGGGTTGTGTGAGACCTAGAATCTCCTCTATAGCAACATTCAAGAAAAATTCAGCCACCAGATGGGGGACTCAACCAACAGATCAAAGACAAATACCATCCTGAAGTCACAACCTATGCAGTAGTAATTTATCTTTCGTATAAAGCATAGGATGAGCTATCAAGGCAATCAGAACTCACCCTTGATTTTAATATTCCCAATGTGAAATTCTTGCTTCTCCCACATCGCTTCAATAGCAACAATAAAGGCCTCAGAAATTATCCGAGTGGAAGTGAGAAATAGATTTAATGGACTAGATCTGATAGACAGAGTACCTGATGAACTATGGAATGAGGTTCATGTCATTGTACAAGAGATAGGGATCAAGACCTTCCCCATGGAAAAGAAATGCAAAAAAGCAAAATGGATGTCTGAGGAGACCTTACAAATAGCTGTGAAAAGAAGAGAAGCCAAAAACAAAGGAGAAAACGAAAGATATCCCCATTTGAATGCAGAGTTCCAAAGAATAGCAAGAAGAGATAAGGAAGCATTCCTCAGCAATCAATGCAAAGAAATAGAGGAAAACAACAGAATGGGAAAGACTAGAGATCTCTTCAAGAAAATTAGAGATACCAGAGGAACATTTCATGCAAAGATGGGCTTGATAAAGGACAGAGATGGTATGGACCTAACAGAAGCGGAAGATATTAAGAGGAGGTGGCAAGAATATACAGAAGAATTGTACAAAAAAGATCTTCATGACCCAGATAATCACGATGGTGTGATCACTGACCTAGAGCCAAACATCCTGGAATGTGAAGTCAAGTAGGCCTTAGAAAGCATCACTACGAACAAAGTTAGTGGAGGTGATGGAATTCCAGTGGAGCTATTTCAAATCCTGAAAGATGATGCTGTAAAAGTGCTGCACTCAATATGCCAGCAAATTTGGAAAACCCAGCAGTGGCCACAGGACTGGAAAAGGTCAGTTTTCATTCCAATCCCAAAGAAAGGCAATGCCAAAGAATGCTCAAACTACTGCACAATTGCACTCATCTCACACATTAGTAAAGTAATGCTCAAAATTCTCCAAGCCAGGCTTCAGCAATGCATGAACGGTGAACTTCCAGATGTTCAAGCTGGTTTTAGGAAAGGCAGAGGAACCAGAGATCAAATTGTCAACATCCACTGATTCATCAAAAAAGTAAGAGAGTTCCAGAAAAACATCTATTTCTGCTTTATTGACTATGCCAAAGCCTTTGACTGTGTGGATCACAATAAACTGTGGAAAATTCTGAAAGAGATGGGAATACCAGACCACCTGACCTGCCTCTTGAGAAACCTATACACAGGTCAGGAAGAACCAGTTAGAACTGAACTGGACATGGAACAACAGACTGGTTCCAAATAGGAAAAGGAATCCATCAAGGCTGTATATTATCACCCTGCTTATTTAACTTATATGCAGAGTACATCATGAGAAACGCTGGGCTGGAAGAAGCACAAGCTGGAATCAAGATTGCCGGGAGAAATATCAATAACCTCAGATATGCAGATGACACCACCCTTATGGCAGAAAATGAAGAGGAACTAAAGGACCTCTTGATGAAAATGAAAGTGGAGAGTGAAAAAGTTGGCTTAAAGCTCAACATTCAGAAAACGAAGATCATGGCATCTGGTCCCATCACTTCATGGCAAATAGATGGGAAAACAGTGGAAACAGTGTCAGACTTTATTTTTCTGGGGTCCAAAATCACTACAGATGGTGACTGCAGCCATGAAATTGAAAGATGTTTATTCCTTGGAAGGAAAGTTATGACCAACCCAGAAAGCATGTTAAAAAGCAGAGATATTACTTTGCCAACCAAGGTCTGTCTAGTCAAGTCTATGGTTTTTCCAGTGGTCATGTATGGATGTGAGAGTTGAACTGTGAAGAAGACTGAGTGCCGAAGAATTGATGCTTTTGAACTGTGGTGTTGGAGAAGACTCTTGCGAGTTCCTTGGACTGCCAGGAGATCCAACCAGTCTGTCCTAAAGGAGATCAGTCCTGAGTGTTCATTGGAAGGACTGACAGTGAGGCTGAAACTCCAATACTTTGGCCACCTCATGCTAAGAGTTGACTCTGGAAAAGACCCTGTTGCTGGCAGGGATTGGGGGCAGGAGGAGAAGGGGATGACAGAGGAGAGATGGCTCGATGGCATCACCGACTCAATGCACGTGAGTTTGGATGAACTCCAGGAGTTGGTGATGGACAGGGAGGGCTGGTGTACTGCAATTCATGGGGTTGCAAAGAGTTGGACATGACTGAGCAACTGAACTGAACTGAACTGAAATAATAGAGTACAGATTTGCTTTCCACTTTCTTTTCAATGCAAACCTTTTTTGAGTCAATCATTTTAGCTCCTGTCTTGCTGGTTGAGACTTTTCTAAAATGATCTGAAGAAAATAAGGTATATTTCACTGTTCATATAAGTGGGGTTTGTACATATATTTTTTAATGGGTTGTGTTTGTGACAAGATCTTGCTTTAACATTTGATGATTTTAAGACATTTCCTTAACTGACAGAGAAGTAGTTTCAGTGCAGTCAGCTATTTAAAAGAACAAGGGAGGATGGTATACTCCTGTAACAAGTCTTATATAAAACCTCCCAGAACCCTCTATAGCAGCCTAAAATATATTATCCCTGAAGAAAATCATTAGGTTGATGAGGCAGCGTAGTAGAGTGGTTAAGGGCATAGATTCCACAGCTGAACTGCTTGAATGGAATTCTTTTCACTAGCTTCTGTCCTTGGTCAAACTATTTAACTTACATAGGGAGGATAACAATATTACTAGTTTTTTGGATTGTTAGGATTACATGAATTAATAACATGTTAAGGTCTTAACCATGGTGATTCAGACAGTAAAGAATCCACCTGCAATGCAGGAGAGACCTGGGTCCGATCCCTGGGTCAGGAAGATCCTCTGGAGAAGGAAATGGTAGCCCACTCCTATATTCTTGCCTGGAGAATTCCATGGGCAGAGAAGCCTGGCAAACTGCAGTCCTTGGAGTCTCAAAGAATCAGACGTGACTGAGCGACTAACACTTTCAGATGCTTTCATTCATAAGGTCTTAAAACAATGGCTGTCACATGGCAACCACTGTGCTTATTTAGCAGCACTTAAAGAGAACTATCCCTAGAGGAGGACATGGAAACCCACTCCAGTGTTCTTCCCTAGAGAATCTTCATGGACAGAGGAGCCTAGTGGGCTACAGTCCATGGGGTTGCAAAGAGTTGGACATGAGTAAGAGACTAAGCACAGCACAAATAGTGCTGCTATATGTACTATAGATGATGAAAAATATGAAGAGATGATTAGGAAAAACCTGTAATATGTTAAATATAACTAAACACTTTTATGGACAAAACACAAGGAATAGATGATAACACATTCCAATTGGAAAAGGAGAAAAGAAATGTCTCACTATTTAGTGTGTCAAACTCCAAATAACTAGTATTTGAGCTGAGTCAAAATGCATGAATAATATCAAGATAAATTCACATTTTAAATATTTAGTCAGATAGTTAAGAAATTGAGAGAAAGGAATCTAATGGGGCTTAAAAAGAGACAAAGGAGTAATTGTAGATGACCTGCTCACAGAACAGAGCAACTCTCCCTAGCACACATTTTGTGCAATGCTCACTGTTCTCTGAGTAAGCTTCAGACTCTATCAAATGGTATGTAACAGGCCAATTTAAACCAATACATGGCACCTTTTCCTGAGGCAACATACTGACAAAGTTCCATGTCAGTTTACTATAGTCTAGGGGAGCAGTGAGTAGGGGCTTTCTTATCAAAGAGTAATCAGTCTCCATGAGGTCAAGAGGCAGGTAAGAATGAATAGGAAAGGAAGCAACTGTCACTTCCCACCCTCACAGAATGCAATTAAATGGTTTTCCTTATGGTTATTGCTAACTAGGGACCTGGGAATGGTTGAATAAGACATGATTCTCTCCCTGTGCTTGATAGAAGAGTTTAGATGGTTCATTTTAGAGGTGCGGGAAAAAAACAAAGCATACCATTTTATCAAGCTCAGTTGACTTCACTCCTGAATCTGCAAAATTTGGTTTGAAACTTTGTGAGACCCAAGTTTCTTGTGAGATTTCTGTGTTTTCAGATTCCAGTCAAGTGGAAAATGAACAGGCACACTCTCAGCAACTCTTCTGTTCAGGGTAAGTCAGGGCCATCTGGGGGTGAGGCTCCATGAAACCCCAATGCCAGCACACTTTCTCCAATTTCATACGATGTAAGTTCTAAAGGAAAATCTGCTTCCCCAGTAATGAAACTCTTGCTCCCTTTATTTTGCTAGAAATTCCTTCATATAAGGGCTTCCCTGGTGGCTTAGACAGTAAAGGATCTGCCTGCAATACAGGGGACCCGGGTTGGATCCCTGGGTTGAGAAGATCTCCTGGAGAAGGGAATGCCTACCCACTCCAGTACTCTTGCCTGGAGAATTCCATGGTCAGAGGAGCCTGTCAGGCTACATGTAGTCCATGGGGTCACAAAGAGCTGGACACAACTGAGTGACTAACACTTTCACTTTTCCTTCATATCATTTGTTCTATTTGACACCCATCATTCTATTCCTGAAGAAGCATTTTCTGTGGAGTCACTGAGAAAAAGAGCAGCCCATGTAAGAGAAACAAAGAGCAGAGATACCACAAGGAGCAAACTTTCTGGATTAAAGAACTGAAACAAATGATGCAGTTCAGTTCAGTTCAGTCACTCAGTTGTGTCTGACTCTTTGTGACCCCATGGACTGCAGCACACCAGGCCTCCCTGTCCATCACCAGCTCCTGGAGTTTACTCAAGCTCATGTCTTGAGTCAGTGATGCCATCCAACCATCTCATCCTCTGTCATCCCCTTCTCCTCATGCCTTCGATCTTTCCCAGCACCAAGGTCCTTTCAAATGAGTCAGTTCCTCGCATCAGGTGGCCACAGCAATTGGAATTTCAACTTCAGCATCAGTCCTTCCAGTGAATATTCAAGACTGATTTCCCTTAGGATGGACTGGTTGGATCTCTTTGCAATCCAAGGGACTCTCAAGAGTCTTCTCCAACACCATGGTTCAAAAACATCAATTCTTCATTGCTCAGCTTTCTTTATGGTCCAACTCTCGCATCCATACATGACTACTGGAAAAACCATAGCTTTGACTAGATGGACCTTTGTTGGCAAAGTAATGACTCTGCTTTTTAATATGCTGCATAGGTTTGTCATAACTTTTCTTCCAAGGAGCAAGTGTCTTTTAACTTCATGGCTGCAGTCACCACCCGCAGTGATTTTGGAGCCCCTCCACCCCCCCGACCAAAAAAAATAAAGTCTGTCACTGTTTCCACTGTTTCCCCATCTATTTGCCATGATGTGATGGGACCAGATGCCATGATCTTAGTTTTCTGAATGTTGAATTTTAAGCCAACATTTTCACTTTCTTCTTTCACTTTCATCAAGAGGCTCTTTAGTTCTTCTTTGCTTTTGACCATAAGAGTGGTGTCATCTGCATATCTGAGATTATTGATATTTCCCCCCTCCATCTTGATTCCAGCTTGTGCTTCATCCAGCCCAGCGTTTCTCATGATGTACTCTGCATATAAGTTAAATAAGCAGGGTGACAATATACAGCCTTATAGCTCAGTTGGTAAATAATCTGCCTTCAATGCAGGAGACCCAGGTTCAATTCCTAGTTCAGGAAGATCCCCTGGAGAATGGATAGGCTACCCACTCCAATATTCTTGGGCTTCTCTTGTGGCTCAGATGGTAAAGAATTCGCCTGCAATGTGGGAGACCTGGGTTTGATCCCTGGGTTGGGAATACACCCTGGAGAAGGGAAAGGCTACCAACTCCAGTATTCTGGCCTGGAGAATTCCATAGACTATACAGTCCATGGGTTCACAAAGAGTTGGACAAATGATGCTGGATGTGGTATAAAAGCACTACCCTGAGTCAATATTCAGTGTGAGGTACATAAAAGAAGCACTTCTCTTCAAATAGTGATTAGAACCTACACCTTTCTTTTTCTTTCCTCATAAATACACATTTCCCCCAAAATTACTGTTGTAACATAACCACTAAATTTTCTCACATTTTCTTCCTTCACCTTCAGGGTTTCAAAAGACACTTCACCTACAAGACCTGTCTAGTCACTTAATCTCCTAACACAGAGGGTCAATGTGCAATGCTGCATATGAAATACACACACTGAAACAGTAGCGGTGGGGGCCCTTTTGTGAAGAAGAAAACTGCAAACATTACTAAGTATAAATAGCTTTGAGCCAGTGACAAATAATTGTATCTCATTATTCACATGAAAGGGCCCCTGTTGTACAGTGATTCAGATGGTAATGAAAAGAGGAAAGAAACTGAAGGGAAAGGAAGCACAGGAATGTTTAGGAACTTGGAGAAAGGATGCCTGTAGGCAAATGTGCTTGCCTTGTCAAGCCTATGAATAATCTGAACATTCTCATGTCCCTGGATTTCTCTATCTGAAAGCCTCACTCTGGATTCCACTTCTAGTCAGTGCCCAGGGTGAAAAACAAGTCTTTGAATAAAATCAGTTTATTTTATTAGAGAAACCAATTTGAAGTAACAATGGCATCTGATCATTCATGTTGTTTTAATAGAATTGTTCATACTAGATATCTTTTAGGTATGAAATTGAATTATGTTTGTGAAGTGGAGTTAATGAAATGAATCCCTTTTTCTAAGATTAAGCAATTTAATGAAGCAGGTTTAACTAGATTGGTGTTATGAAAATAATGCCAGCTGCGATTTAGAGTTGCATGTTACTTGGAAGAGGATTTTTGTAAGATTCTCTTTGGGGAATGTTTATTTAGGGAGAATACAGGCATCACATTTCATTTTTCCAAATCTTTAATCAATTTTTGAAAAAAATATATTATGGGCTTCCCTTGTGGCTCAGCTGTTAAAGAATCTGCCTACAATGTGGAAGATTGCGTTCAATCCCTGGTAAAGGGAAAGGCTACCAACACTAGTATTCTGGCCTGGAGAATTCCATGGACTGTATAAGTCCATGGGGTCACAAAGAGTAGGACATGACTGAGCAACTTTCACTATCAATCACTATATACAGAAACTGGAAATCAGGGAAGATTTCTTTTTAAGTTGTAATCCATATATAGAGAAAGCCAGGTCATTAAAATGGTTGCATACATATTTCAACCAACTCTACAGGTGCAAATAAATATTTTTTAATATGTGTCTTGCCAAGACTGCATCTTGTAATACATAAATGTAAACAGTAAAATGTTGCTTCTCTTATTTTTTTATTAAGGAAGTTTTGGGAAAAGAACTGAGCATCAGAAGTTTGAGGAAGTCATTCATTGTAGGTGTAAAGAATGGTGGGTGGAGTAGTTAAAGATATGTGAGAGGTTTTGTTCTGTCAGTTTTTTAGAAATAATTAAGTCTATTTTTGAAAAGTGAAAGTGCAGTCATTTGTCATTTAGTCCTATCAGACTCTTTGTGACCCTATAGACTATAGCACGCCAGCCTCCTCTGTCCATGGGATTCTCTAGGCAAGAATACTGGAGTGGTTTGCATTCCCTTCTCTAGGAGATCTTCCCGACCCAGAGATGAACCTGGGTCTCCTGCATTGCAGGCAGATTCTTTACCATCTGAGATACCAGGGAAGCCCTTATATATATGTATATATATATGATCCTTAAATATATATATGAATATTGAATATATTAATATATATGAATATCATATATATGAATATCATTATATATATATATATATATGAATATTGGCTAATCATTGTCTCTAATTGCACCAGGAAGCCCCAGTGGGTTTATTATAAAACTTTGCCACAGCAGGCTATCTTAGGAGTCAAAATACATATTAACTCAGGTAAATATTTTTTTCCCCACAGGACAAATAACATATAATGGCTTTTCTGGAAAAAAACATTTGAAATTTTCTCAGTACATCTGGTATGTAGATTTTAATAGACTATATAAAATGTTTAATTAGAGTTACTAGACCCATTTTGTATTTAAAATTGGTTGTTACAAAAATTACACACTATTTTTATGGCAATAAGACAGAAAACAGTTATTTAGTGCTAGAATCAACACAGCACATTGAAAAGACATCACTTTTTTCGATAAAAGCAAGAACTGCACACTGTAAAGGTCAATTTTTTTTGTTTGTTTTCAAAGGTCAGATGGTGTTATATTCATATTGTTCTTTAACACTGTGATTAAACATTTTAGTTATCTGGGTAAAACGTCAGGTCACTTTTCATCTTTCTTAAGTGCTTTTGTTACTACTCAGCAGCTGAGGTAAGAGTCACAGGAAGGAACTGGTCATAGCCTCCTGTCTGACATGGCGGCTCTACAGAGGAAGGGAGGAAGGCGTACTCCAAGCAGAGCCTCTTTGTTCTAAACTCTCTTTGACGCATTTGACCTAAACATGGTCAATCTCACAGCAAGTTCTTAAGACTTATTGAAAAGTAGTCGCTCTTAAAAATTTAGATAAAGCAAGAATTCATTGAATACTTTAAAATGTTGGTGATTTATTGGCTCAGAGTTTAATTATGATTTAAAAGTATACCTATTGCCTTTTTTTCTTTCCCAGAGGCAGGAAACAAGACCAGGATATAAAAGAGCAGTTGAGAGACTGCAGTTACCAACACAGAACAAACTGTAGCCAAGAATCTGTTTACCTCTAGCTTCTGACTCACTGATGACCAGTAGACAACTGCTTTGTTCTCTTTGCTTAATATTTCATACATGAAAATAATAGACCTGGAATAAGAAATGATACCTCTCAAGTCAGTTGTGAGTGTCTTTAATTACTGCTCAAAGGGGAGTTTAATATATTTAACAGTGAGTTTTTGTAAAAATGCTCAACAATATGATAATGCGTCTTAATTGGCCAGGCTGGATTCCAGAAATCTAATTTAATTTTTGTAATTTTCTTTAGCACTCCTTGCTAACGCTAACTGATAAATCTGTAAGATATCTTTTTATACTTGGGTTGATCCTGAAGGGAACAAAGGTGAATAAATGACTCCCTGAGTATACAGTGTTCAACCATGTGAAGTAATTTCCTACGTGAAACCCTCCAGAGTGCCCTTCACAGTACCCAAAGAAATAATCCCTCTAAATTGTTCTTCAGTGGCCTAGAAAAGTGAAATCTTCACATAGACAGGTTGGAACTTCTGTAAACTTATCAACTATAGCAGTAGATCTAGGTTTCCAAAGTTGAAACTTCGTGTTGAAGCTATGGTTAAATCAAAATAGACACTGAAGAAACATTCTCATTTCTGAAGTTGCCTCACAGTATCACTGCTGTTTTCAACCTGCAACAGGACTTGTAAATAGTTCAAGTCTTCTGAAGAAAAGAGGAATTAACTATTATTTGCCCAATGTCACAAAGGAATGCCAAGTAGGCTCACATTCTCAACCCTCCTTGAGAGGAACCAGAAAATTAGACCAGGAGCTGAAGGTTAAATGATCAAATATCTCTTATACATGCCACCAAATGTCTTATCCAAAGATGATTTCATGTGCACATCTTAAAATGTAGGGAAATGGGAAATGTTTATCCTTCAAGAAAATATGCTCTGAAAATATCAAGTGAGGACCTTTTCTTGGTATGTATCTTTTCAGCCTGAATTGTGACATACTTTCTCCCATAGAAGTTAAATTTTAGACAAAATAGGATAAATTATATTTCTTAAGGAGGTCCCAAAACTGAATCCAACATCCCAAATTGTTTTTAAGTTCACAAAATGTTTCTCACTCTTTCCAATTACCAAAAGTAAAAAAAAACAATAATAATCTCAAGAGTTATGTTATCCACATAAGCACACTAATTCTGTCAAGATTTCAACTTGGTTTTGAGCAGACCTATGCTTTGTGCTTAGTCGCTCAGTCGTATCCGGCTCTTTGTGATCCCATGGACTGTAACCCACCAGGCTCCTCTGTCCATGGGATTTTTCAGGCAAAAATACTGGAGTGGGTTGCCATTTCCTTCTACAGGGGATCTTTCCAACCCAGGAATCAAACCGGGGTCTCCTGCATTGCAGGCAGATTCTTTACCACCTGAGCCACCCAGGAAGCCCCCATAAATAACAAATGCAACTGGTTTTCCATTTATAGCAATAGTCTACTTAGAAACTAAAATATCTCAGAAGCTAGGTCCCCAACAAACACTATCAGCTACCTAGTACTAGGTAAATCTTTGTCAATTTATTTGTACAACAGTGTCTGTTGAGTTAACAGGCCAAAATCTTTGTGCAAGTGGAGTACAAACTTACCCTATATCTGTTTTGTCACAAACACGATTTAATAATAACTCTGATTAGCACACATTGTTCTGTGTTGCTGCCACATCACAGCAGGCTTGCCAGAAACTGATATCGGATCTTTGGGGTAGAAAGAGGTGAAGAGAGAGAGATGGAGAAACCACGTCATTTGTGACTTGAGTAGCAAACTACAGCACTAAGTCAAAACATTTAGAACTGTTTGTAATCCAATCTGAACAAAAAAGTTTTCTCTAAAGCTGTAACAAATTTAAAGACATGATGTTAGAAAGAGTGTTTAGTGAGGAGTCAGCTTAACAGTGACTATACTTTCACAGACAGATCTGGGACAACTTGCCACCATCATTGTAAGAATCGTTTAATATTTACTTCTTTAAGGAAACTAAAATACAGACACAGCACTTCCTCCCATTTAATTCGGCCAACATGGTGGCAGTGATTGGACTCTTTTTCTGTCGCTCAAATGTTATTTATGAAATGACCCTGATGTTGAATCCCAACAGTTCTTTGCTTTAATCTTCTTTATTTATTTAGTCCAATATAATTGAGAAGAGTAATAGTTTATTTATAGCACATTAGAAAATGTTTTTAAATTTTAATTTGCATTTCCTATTTGATTACCTTCATTGCTTTAAAAAGAGAATCAGATGCAACCCTGCTAACCACAAGAAACATGTTGATGAAAATCTAGTCAAAATTAAAGAACTCTGCTATGTATGACCATTAGTCTAGAAACTTAAAGGCTTAAAAAAAAAGGGCAGTGTTACAAATAAAGATTAGGTTTTCTTTCATTGTTTGTTATTTGATATTGTTACACATTGAAATCTTCCAGGTCTGCAGTTAGAGAGTCACTCTCTTTAATATAAGAGAGCAGAATTTGGTTTATTCACCAGCTCTTCTCAAGTACCTATTTACTCTTCTTCTGGAACTTCTCCTCCTCTTTAATTCTTATTCAGAGATTTATTTCTCCTTCTCAGCTCATGACATTTAAGAGGAAGATCTATCAGTATTTTGCTTTAGAATGGAAAATGTACATCAGGCCCAAGTCAATCAGGTTACTACATTCTGCCAGTCACGGTGAATGGTCTAAGAACCGGGTAATGTAAGACAGCCCAATTAAAGTGAATGTATCTTTGGTAGTTATACCTAAAACTAAAATCTATCTTTCATGAAGAGCTTCCTACAGGATGAATAGAAAAGGGTGTGAGGATCAGCACCATAGTTTGACGTGACAAATGGAGGAAAAGGCTGTGAATGCGCCTGCACAAAGGAAACGTATTGGGATATATAGAAAGAATAGCCAGGTAGTAATCTTGCTTGAACCCTGGATCAAGCTTCCTCTGAAGCAGATTATTGCTACATTTGAGAGTTTTGAGAACCAATAAATGAATTTGTTTTTTCATAAACTGGTTTGGTTTTTTGTCAGTTATTCATAATTTTACAAGTGATACTTAATTTTATGCCTCCTTCCAACAATCATATGTTGTAGCTATTGTTATCTGCATTTATAGAAGCAAGGAAACCATCTTAGAGAGGTTCAGCAAGTTGCCCAAGGTTTCCATTTGGAAAACAGCACAGTTGAGATTTGAAGCTGTGTCTGCCTGACTATAAATCTTAACCTGTTAAACATTATAAAATAAAACGCTCCCTTAAAAGGGACAAAAATAATGTGATTTCAAAATCAAACTTCTTACAGTTGAACTGTCACCTGTTTTTACTGGCTTCAAGTATATTGAAAAATGATTCTATGACTGTAATAAATTCAATTCAATAATAAAGTCATGAAACTTAGGAATAGTTTGTATAAAAGTATGGCATATGATTCAGCTGTGCTTTATATAATTTATACTTGTAATTGTAAAACCTTTCTCCCAATAGTAGAATGAATCCTAAAGTGACACATCCCTCCCCCTCCCTGGCTCATTCTGGACTGGATATGACTCATTCTGTTGATCTTAGCTTCACCATAAGTCTTCCTAAGGAAAACTTGTTTTGATTAATATTTAAAGTACCATGGGGATTGTTTCCTGTTTTTCTTAAGCTATCTACCCCCTTGCCATTATCTCACAGATGATTTGTTAGGCATGCAGGTTTGTATTGTTTCTGATACTACAAGAAAAACAAATAGAGCAGTGTTTTTCAGACTGTTATACTCAGGAAGCAGGGGAGGGGAGTGGATGTTACATATCGAGTTTCTGAGGACAAGTTCTTATTTTTTTCCAAAAAGTGCTCTGTTTCTTTCTAAAACATTTGAAATTCCTAACTAAAAATTTATTTTAGAATTATGTCACCTCTATGCATGTGATGATTTGACTTTTATTTGTCCCTCAGATATTAAGGTAATAAGCAGACCATAAAACTAAGCAGTGTATATTTTCCTCTGTGACCTTGAGTAAAAGGCTTATCTGATTCTTTGTTTTATTCATTTGTAAGTTGGACATAATAACAGAATGCTATATGATAATGATATATACTATGGATGTGATGATGATGCTAAGGGAGAACATTTATTCCCCTTCCCAGGAAGAGGAAAAGAAAGATTTCTGAATTGATATGATAGCTATATGAGCTTTATAAGGCAAGTATAACTTTATCTGAAAGAGAGATGAGGAAAAGAGTAGAACTCGCCAGAGTGTAAAGAACCGATATATTTTAAAAACTTGTACAATATAGAATGTAGGGAAAATACATGCCTAAGCCTGCTGTGCATCAGTAAATTGCAAGTAATTCAGCACAGAAAAGGCAGAAAGTGGGTAATAAGACAGGATCAGTGGGAGACTAAAGATTTCTTAGGGCAGATTAAAGATTTCTATATTTAAGGGAAGAAGGAGGCGTGGAAATATTATAAATAGTTAACAAAAATGATTAAATTTGCATTTCTAAATATCACTCAGATGGTAATGTGGAATGGATTCACTGGATCTGAACTCTTCACTACATGGTAACTAGATGAGATGAAGAAGATAATTTCCAAAGTGGGTGGGGAGTGGAATAGAGGTTCATAACTTAGTTCTTGGTATAAATAATAAGGCTATTCATTGAGAAAGTGATATTCAGAAGAAGTCATAATATTTAGTAGATTAAGGGGATACCTTAAAATCTTATTTTGTTCTTTTGATAATTAGTTAGTACTAAATAAATCATAATGTTGAAGCTTCCCTATTCAAATAATAGGTGGTTTCTGTCTCTTGGCTTGATCTTTACTAATATTGTATATTTTAAGTACCTAATCTTTGAAAATATGAACAAAAGAATGATATAAAATTAGAAATAAGTAGCAATAATAACAGCAAAGGAAAACTTGGATATCATGTATTTAGAGGGAAATTAAAAATATTTAAAATAATTCACTGATGAAAAAACAAGTCAAGATAAAAATGTTTAAATTAGTACTAAATGAATTATGTGAAAACTTCCACAATGCTATAAGATTCATTCAATATTACTAAACTTATAACTTGTTAGAAAAGACAGCAAAATAAAAATAAGAAGATACATTAAATAAAAGAAGAGAGCAGAGATTAATAAAGTATAACACATGACAAAGTAGAATCAATTCAAAACTTGTTTCTGAACCAGCCAATAAAAAATAAAGCATCCTTAGTTAGATGAGTAAGAGAAAAACATAGCAGGTATGCATACAAACACCTTCCCTAGTAGCCTTAATGGTAAAGAATTCTTCTACTAATGCAGGAGACCTAAGTGAGTCTGGTTCGATTCCTGGGTCAGGAAGATCCCCTGGAGGAGGGCATGGCAACCCTCTCCAGTATTCCTGCCTGGAGAATTCCATGGATGAAGGAGGCTGGTGGGCTATAGTCCATAGATCACAAAGAATGGGACACAACTGAAGTGACTTAACACCCAAGCATACATACAAAACTAAGAATGAAAATGAAATTATAATTATAGACCATTAGTATTTGAAACCAAGAAGGCAATGGCACCCCACTCTAGTACTCTGGCCTGGAAAATCCCATGGACGGAGGAGCCTGGTGGGCTGCAGTCCATGGGATCGCTAGGAGTCAGACATGACTGAGTGACTTCACTTTCACTTTTCACTTTCATGCATTGTAGAAGGAAATGACAATCCACTCCAGTGTTCTTGCCTGGAGAATTCCAGGGACAGGAGGCCGTGTATGGGGTCACACAGAGTCGGACACGACTGAAGCGACTTAGCAGCAGCAGCAGTATTTGAAATGACACAAAAACACATTTTTCTCTGAAACCCTGAAAACAGAGATGAAATAGACAGTTTTCTAAAAATGTGCAATTTAATAGACAGTGCAACTTGGAAGTTTAAAAATCTGGATATTGGAACTAGCTTCCTGGGTTCAAATCTTTCCTTCAAAGTTTTCCATCAGATTACTCATGGGAAAGTGATGAATTCTCTGACGATATTTTTTTCATGTGTTAGGCTGAGGCAATAATAGTTCTTAAGACCAATAATCCCAAAATAGCTTAAGAAAAATTAGAATATTTGATTATCCTTATAAGTAACAAGATATTAAGAAGAGATGTAAGATATTAGATATTAAGAGATGTAAGATATAAGATATTAAGAAGAGATGGCAAGAATACACAGAAGAACTGTACAAAAAAGATCTTCACAACCCAGATAATCACAATGGTATGATCACTGACCTAGAGCCAGACATGCTGGAATGTGAAGTCAAGTAGGCCTTAGAAAGCATCACTATGAACAAAGCTAGTGGAGGTGATAGAATTCCAGTTGAGCTATTCCAAATCCTGAAAGATGATGTTGTGAAAGTGCTACACTCAATATGCCAGCAAATTTGGAAAGCTCAGCAGTGGCCACAGGACTGGAAAAGGTCAGTTTTCATTCCAATCCCAAAGAAAGGCAATGCCAAAGAATGCTCAAACTACCACACAATTGCACTCATCTCACAGGCTAGTAAAGTAATGCTCAAAATTCTCCAAGCCAGGCTTCAGTAATATGTGAACCGTGAACTTCCTGATGTTTAAGCTGGTTTCAGAAAAGGCAGAGGAACCAGAGATCAAATTGCCAACATCTGCTGGATCATGGAAAAAGCAAGAGAGTTCCAGAAAAACATCTATTTCTGCTTTATTGACTATGCCAAAGCCTTTGACTGTGTGGATCAAAATTAACTGTGGAAAATTCTGAAAGAGATGGGAATACCAGACCACCTGATCTGCCTCTTGAGACATTTGTATGCAGATCAGGAAGCAACAGTTAGAATTGGACATGGAACAACAGACTGGTTCCAAATAGGAAAAGCAGTACGTCAAGGCTGTATATTGTCACCATGCTTATTTAACTTATATGCAGAGTACATCATGAGAAACGCTGGACTGGAAGAAACACAAACTGGAATCAAGATTGCCGGGAGAAATATCAATAACCTCAGATATGCAGATGACACCACCCTTATGGCAGAAAGTGAAGAGGAACTAAAAAGCCTCTTGATGAAAGTGAAAGTGGAGAGTGAAAAAGTTGGCTTAAAACTCAACATTCAGAAAATGAAGATCATGGTATCCGGTCCCATCACTTCATGGGAAATAGATGGGGAAACAGTGGAAAGAGTGTCAGACTTTATTTTTCTGGGCTCCAAAATCACTGCAGATGGTGACTGCAGCCATGAAATTAAAAGATGCTTACTCCTTGGAAGGAAAGTTATGACCAACCTAGATAGCATATTCAAAAGCAGAGACATTACTTTGCCAACAAAGGTCCATCTAGTCAAGGCTATGGTTTTTCCTGTGGTCATGTATGGATGTGAGAGTTGGACTGTGAAGAAGGCTGAATGCTGAAGAATTGATGCTTTTGAAGTGTGGTGTTGGAGAAGACTCTTGAGAGTCCCTTGGACTGCAAGGAGATCCAACCAGTCCATTCTGAAGGAGATCAAGCCTGGGATTTCTTTGGAAGGAATGACGCTAAAGCTGAAACTCCAGTACTTTGGTCACCTCATGCGAAGAGTTGACTCATTGGAAAAGACTCTGATGCTGAGAGGGATTGGGGGCAAGAGGAGAAGGGGACGACAGAGGATGAGATGGCTGGATGGCATCACTGACTCAATGGACGTGAGTCTGAGTGAACTCCAGGAGCTGGTGATGGACAGAGAGGCCTGGCGTGCTGCAATTCATGGGGTCACAAAGAGTCGGACATGACTGAGCGACTGATCTGATCTGATCTGATAAGTAACAAAGATAATAAATTAGTAATTTAAATTTTTTTCTAAAAGAAAACTATCCATCCTAATATCTTCCTGATAAGGTTTACCAAATACAAAAAGAAGCAATTAAAATTTTAGGATTTTTTAAAAATCTAACAGAGAAAGAAGAAAGATTCTCCAACTCAAATTATGAGGTTAACATAAACTTGATACCAAAATAGCACAAGGTCAGAATGAGAAAGGAAAATTATACTCATGGATGTGGATTTAAAAATCCTAAATGAAATATTAGCAACCTGACTCAGCAAAATGTAAAGATAATTTGTCATCACTTAAAGTACTCAGGTTACAGTATCAGTTTAACACTATAAGTAAATTAACTTGATTGACAATGTCAACTGATTAAACAAAAATAAAACCATAAATTATGAAAAATTGATATAGATAAGACATTCAATAATGTTCAACAATATATTACCTGAAAAATAGCAATATAATGGAATTATATTAATGTGGCAAAAGATATATGTAAAATAATACATACATATAGTTTCATGTATAATAAACTAAAGCAAATACATATAAAGTTAAAAATTTAAAGCTTTCATCTTAATATCAAATACAAGTAAAGAGAATCTTTTATATTCAACATTATCTGGGGGGCTCTTTGCCTGAATAAAAACTTAAAACATATATAATTAATCAAAGGAATAAAATTACTAGAACTAGAAAGAAAGAAAAAAATGTTTTCATTATTTTTGACAGTATTATTACCTATATAGAAAAGTACACAAATATTATAGAAAATATAAGTAAAACTACAAATGAATTACTAAGTTTAAGGAGAAGATTTAGCAATTGAATATAAATCAATATCCAAGTGTATTGACTGAGCACATAATTTTTCAAATCTTACAGATTTTAACAGCAAAATAAATATATAGATAAGACTGAAATCATGAGATGTTATCCAAAGCTATTAAAAGATTTCAACAAATGTGAAGAAAAATACCATGTTCATGCATTAAGATTTTTAATGTAACGTGATGTATATTCTCCCCAAATAATCTACATTTAATATAATTAAAATTATAATATAAGCATGTTTTGCAGTGGTTGACAGTCTAAAATCTGAATGGCAATGCAAAATGTAATGAATAGTTAAGCCATTCCTAAAAATAATAATAATAAGATAGAATAGATATGTCTAGCTAACAATCAGGACATTGTAAATCAATATTAAGATAGAAGTATTAGTATAAGGCTAAAAAGTTAAATAATGCAAAGAACAGGGATATGGAAATTTAGTTTATGATAGAACTGATATTACATACAAATGGGGAAGATAATGCATTCATTTAAAAATTACACTTAGGCCTTACCCCATATCATAGTAAAATACCAATTTCACTTGGATTAAATAATAGAATACAAAAGATAAAAACATAAAAAATTTAATAGAAAACATAGAATAAGTTGCAATATCAGTGTTTCTTAAATATTTTTTTAAAAACAATCTATTAAAGAAAAACTGGACATTTCAACCACATTAAAACTTAGAACTTCTGTTTATGAGAGGATATCACAAAACATGGTACAAATGTAGAAAGTATTTATAACATGACTGATACAGATGATAATGTTTGTCTCTACTTAAAAAATAAACTTCAGATTGTAATGTTGGCCCTTTCATATTTATCAAAATTGTGGTTGACTGTTTTATGTAAGTTTGATTTCTTAAAAAACAGAGTCAGCACTTATGATAAGATACTTTGGGGCAGGAATGATTATTGAAAAGAGCCACTGACTAAAAAGTCAGAAATCTCTGCAAAACCAAAAGTAGAGAGAGGGAAACCTTAAGAATCCCCACAGCAAGAGTTATTAATGAAGCAGGTGGCAGTCAGTGAAAGTGAAAGTGAAGTTCCTCAGCCGTGTCTGACTCTTCGCGATCCCATGGACTGTGGTCTACCAGGCATCCATGGGATTCTCCAGGCAAGAATACTGGAGTGGGTTGCCATTTCCTTCTCCAGGGGATCTTCCTGACCCAGAGATCGAACCCGAGTCTCCTGCATTGCAGGCAGATGCTTTACCCTCTGAGTTACCAGGGAAGGCAAAGGCAGTCAGTCTAGGCAAAAAAAAAAAAAAAAAGTTGGCATAGTCAAAAGAGAAACTAAGGAGTGGGCTGCTATAGTGAAACCAACAGGCAGAAATCCATTACCCACCACACACCTCAACTACTCCTGAAGGGGCAGCAGTAGAATCCAATGACCTGAACCGTTAATAGAGTCGGACAGAATCTGTGGCTTCTGTAGGATAAAACAGAACCATTCCAAAATTGGCCTGGCATGATGAAAGCCAGACAGATGATATCTTTATTTCTATCCCTTACTTTCCTACTTTTACCTCCTATTGGCAGAACTCAACTAAAAGAGTAAAGTAATCTCATTAATATATTATACAAATGTCAGCCCCTGTTCTCTCCCCTTCCCCCACCACAGAGAATACAAGGAATATCCAGAAGAGAAAGTAAAAATCCAGAGATAGCTGGTACACCCAAGTTCCCAATATTCATAAAAGCAACCATAGTAAAAATGATCATAATAATACCTTACTGAAGTATAACGCTTTATAGTCTAAAAAGTACTGAAAGAGTCCATTCCTAGGCAGGTTGATAAGTCTGGGAGTCTCCAAGGAGAGATTACAGTGAAGATGGCTCAGTCACGTCTGACTCTTTGCGACCCCATGGACTGTATGTAGCCTACCAGGCTCCTCTGTCCATGGGATTTTCCAGGCAATAGTATTGGAGTGGATTGCCATTTCTTTCTCCAGGGAACTTCCCGACCCAGGGATCGAACCGGGGTCTCCCATATTGTAGACAGCTGCTTAACCATCTGAGCCACCAGGGAGGAGGAAAGGACAAATTTTCTTTTTTTTTTTTTTCCTCTACACTCCTTAGTCCTAGTCACATTAAACATTTTTATCTTAAAGCCTGTAACTGATGATTTAAACAACTCAGTTTAAACTTTGTACTAAGGATTATATAACAATGTATCCTACTTGAGGACAGCTTCTCCTTCCTGAAAACCTTCTGGCTAATCCTGTTATCTTAAAATGTAAATTATGGAAGTGAGTCTAGTAAGACCTTTACAACCTCCAGACATTCTTTTGATTCATTGTAATAACTAATTAAAAAGTGACTTCCCTAGTGGCTCAGACAAAGCGTCTGTCTACAATGTGGGAGTCCTGGGTTCGATCCCTGGGTTCGGAACTTCCCTGGAGAAGGAAATGGCAACCCACTCCAGTACTCTTGCCTAGGAAATTGCATGGGCGGAGGAGCCTGGTGTCCATGGGGTCACAAAGAGTCAGACACAACTGAGCAACTTCGCTTTAATTAAAAAGTATATAACTCCCTTGCCTCATACTAGCCAGGGGGCACTCTTTCTGTCCCCTTCTGATGTCTATGTCAGAAGCTTTCTCTATCTCTTTTATACTTTGATAAACTTTATTACACAAAAGCTCTGAGCAATCCAGCCTCTGGCCCCAGATTGCTTTCTTCTCCTCCAGAGGCCAAGAATCCTGGTGTCTTTCGTGTTTCAACAACAACTTTTCAGTACCTGCATGTATATGATATAGTTCATCTATAAAAAAAATCTACTAAGAGAATTATTAACCTCTCCATTTTACAAACTGAAACTAAGGCTTAGGGGACGTCCTTGGCTGTCCAGTGGTTAAGACTCTGAGCTTCCAATACAAGAGGCACAGGTTTCATTCTTGCTCTGGGAAACTAAGATCCAGCCACCACATGGCATAGCCAAAAGACAGAAAACTTAGACTTGAAGATGTTGGTACTTGGGCGTGGCCACGTAACTAAGAAAATGAGCTTTAAATTCCAAGGACTGTGCAGGCTTCCCAAAATATATGCAAGTATATATATATATTTACGTTAGGGTTGGCAATTTCTATACAATTAATTCCTTTACTCACTTTCTCCTTTCCTCATCCCAAAACATGCAAAGTGTTGAGTAATGTTAGAAAGATTAGGGCTTGTTGACTTTGCAGTGAGCTACAAGGGGAAACTTTTGAATCAGAGAGATTGGGATGCAAATACTGGATCCGTGCAGAGTAGTTGAGTGACTTTTTACAGGTAACTTACCTTCACAATATGTCTAACTTCAATGATTCTCTCCTTTCTCTCTTGCTTTCTCAAGTTAAAGATAACTGGTAAAGAATGTATGCTCTGGAGTCAAATGTTTTGGGTTCAAATCATAATTCTGTGTTTACTATGTGTATAACTTGAGAAAGGATATCATCCCTGAGTCTCAGTGTTCTTCTGTATAAAATGGAATTCATTGTAAAATTTTCTTTGAGGGGATGCTGTGAAGATAAATATAGATAATTATGGTAAATCCCTTAGAAAAATATCTGGCAGATTATAAACCATCATTGCCATTTTTTATCATTATCTGTATCCCTACTCTTCTAAGATCATGCCTATCATTATAATCTAATTTCACACTATTAAAAAGTTACTCGTTGGGTGACAAGTTTTCTCTATCAACTGCACTACCCCTGATTTCTTTCATAGCAATACTAATAGAGTTTTCTCTAAACCATCTCCACTTTTGTATCTTTATTCTCAATAATTTCTATTTAGTCATGTTTTCTCAAATTTAGCCATGACCTGTATCTTACTAAATCTGATGGCATTTTTTCTGTTCTTGTCTTTTGCTTCTCAGCAAAATCTAATAAATTGGATTCTTCTTTCTTTTTCTGATGATACTACTCTAAACCTATCTTTTCAATCTTCAGCTCTTTATTAAACATAACTTTTGAGAGTTCTAATCAAAGTTTCTTCAGTCATCATACAATATTATACTACTATTTAACAAAAAAAAATTATTACAGAAATTATCTTAATCTACTTTTTTTTTTTAATTTTTAATCCAGTTCTATTATATTGTAAGCCCGGTAAGAATAAAACTTCATCTATCACAGTCATTGATGTATCTACAAGCCTTTAACAATGCCTGGCATATCAAAGGCACAAATTGGTTAAATAATTGATAGATTAAATAATATAGCATATAAACAGTTGTCTGACACAAAGTGCATGCTTAAGTAATGATAGTCTTTTCTTATCTTTCTAGCTTATGCACGTGAGTTATCAATGGCTTCTTTAGTTAAGTGAACCTTTGAGTGGTATGAGTAGATTCCCAAACATAATTACAAAATAATCATGGACCAACATTCTCCCTGCTATGAACTGCCATCTTTTTATGCTTTCTTTTCCCAGTCAGTTGGAAACGCTGTTCTGTTTGGGTCACCAGTTCTTTCCCAGGGAATTCTATCAGCAGAGCAGTCAGTTATCCCTTTGTTTTAGGCTTTCCCTCCCAGAGATGCTACTCTAGAAACAACTCCCCTACGTCTAAGCAGACCTGCGGCTAGCTTAGGTACACTGCTACTTGTTTGCCGGTCCTCAGAATATTTTTTTCAAAGGACCCACTCTTTCTCTCAGCAGCCTCATTTCTTTTAGTGACGTCCATTCCCTCACATAAGTTCATACTTAATAAAACCACAGTTATGGATATGATTCAAATTCTTTTCCACCAACTTCCAAAGAACCACGTAAATTTAAAAGTATTGCCAGGCATATGTTCCAATGAACATTCTGTGTCAGGTAAAAGAATTCTCAAGCCATACTGTAGATGTTCAGTTGTCGATAAGAAAACACCAAGGAGTGATGTGGCTTAACTGTCCCACATACTAGTCTATGATACTCTCAGCTCTGACTCCAGAATAATGTTACAGCAGGACCCTAACAATATGTCAGAAAGCAGTCAATACAGTAACACAGTTGATCATTTTTATGAGGAAGAAGTAAAACTGTTTTAAGAGATGAAATTGGCCATTTGTTTGAATTAACTGATCAACTAAGGAAGAACTGACCATCAGATGACCTGAATAGCACACTTACACAAAACACTGTAATTTTCAAATCATTGTTACATACATACATTATTTCACTTAATTCATAGTGTTATGATAAAGTAAGAACTACCAAAAGCTATTATCACTTGAAATGACCTAAGTTGTCATCTACTCCAATTTCTTATTCCTATAATAATAATGGTGATAATGACACCACATTACTGATTTGAGTTATCTTATCCCTTTGTAAGAAAATTAATATATTTTTTAAATTAACTTTAAAATTGACTTTGACTAGCCAGAGTTCTTCTATCTCAGTAATATTGCAATCCACGTCAATCATTCTAGATACATGATATTCTATCCTATTTGGGAGCAGATTTTTAAATTATATTCTGAGAATATTGTTTAAATTAAATATGGGATTAAATTGAAATATAAAGATATAGTAACATATTGGCAATTGTCGTCCATATATTAACTTCTATATGAAGTCATGGCAAATGCACAAAACTTGTACTACATTTTGCATACTCAGATACAAAGCTTGACATGTGCTAAGACATCAAATATAGCAGAGTCAGTTACTAGGACCTTCTCTGGAAGCACATCAAATCCAACAATTTCAGTTACTAGGACATTCTTTGGAAGTCTATTTCTTTTCTCTCAGTTTATTTCTAGATACTATTTTGGAAGCCTCATAAGGTAATCATGATCAAGAGAACACTATTAATTTTTTTTCCTGGTAATTTCCTACACAGCTTTATGGAGTATGTTCAGAAGACTATGAAAGCTAAAAACTTGCAAGACGTTTTTTTTGTTTGTTTGTTTTGTTTTTTTACCCTTTAAACCTTTATTTTTTTATTATTTTATTTTATTTTTAACTTTACAATATTGTATTGGTTTTGCCATATATTAACATGAATCTGCCACAGGTATACACATGTTCCCCATCCTGAACCCTCCTCCCTCTTCCCTCCCCGTACCATCCCTCTGGGTCGTTGTAATTAAAAATTACCAACTGCCTATCTGTAAAAGAGGAAACGTGGAAACCAGTACTGGGATGACCATGGAGTCATTCACTAAAACTAAAATGCTATGGCAAATTATCATTGACCATATAACTGTCTCATCCTTACTGTGAATCTTTATATGCCAAACAAACCTTTTCTAGAAACTCTTAAAGGGCAAACAAGGTTAGAATCTGTGTTCTTGATTATTTCATGATTGTTTTCTGGAGGTGGGAGTTTGATTAGGATATTTTAAGTGACTTCCAAGAAATTATTATTATGATGAATTGTAAATGTTAGGGTTGCAAGAGTTGGGAAGAAAGCATCTGCTCCACTTGATTGTTCTCACCCAGGTAACAATAATACCACTTTATGGAAAAGAAGCTGCGTCTCTGAGAGTTCAAATACTTTGAAAGAAATTACATGGCTCTTTAAACTAGAAACAGGCATTTCTGTTACAGCATTTGTCATACTGTCATAATTGTCTGCTTAGTTCTTACTTATTGGTCCTATTCAGTACATTCTGAGCACAAAAAAAATGAACATATAAAGAGATCACAAGTATGATTTTTGAATCACTGGCTCCCAGTACCCTGTGTGGCACATAATAGAAGTTCAACAAATGTAACTGGAAAAAAGTAATACTGTAGAATGTTAGTCCCAGTACTTATCATGAGATAATACTCATATGTGGGCAGAAAATGGCATTTATTTTAGTTAGAAACTGTAACTGACACATTCTATTTGCTTTTAGTAACATCATAAAATCAAATTGTTGAAACTCCAGTACTTTGGCCACCTCATGCGAAGAGTTGACTCTTTGGAAAAGACTCTAATCCTGGGAGGGATTGGGGGCAGGAGGAGAAGGGGACAACAGAGGATGAGATGGCTGGATGGCATCACTGACTTGATGGACGTGAGTCTGATTGGACTCCGGGAGTTGGTGATGGGCAGGGAGGCCTGGCGTGCTGCAATTCATGGGGTCGCAAAGAGTTGGACACGACTGAGCGACTGAACTGAACTGAACTGACCTAAAAATCAAATTTTAGAACAGGAGACCATACCATACCATATGCCCCCCTATGTACACCTATGGCTGATTCATGCTGATGTTTGACAGAAAACAACACATTCAGTAAAGCAATTATCCTTCAATTAAAAAATAAATTAAATTTAAAAAATTTTTAAAGAAATACAAAAGTATATTTGACTTTTTTATTTTTTCAAACTATGAAATGCAGTATAAAAATTGAAACAAAAAAAGTAGATATCGATACTTATTTCATCACATTCAGTGGAGCCCAGATGAGGCTTTATTTCTTAGGCTTGTTGATACCATTTACAAATAGAATCTAAAAAAAAGAAAAAAAAAAAGTTTTATACCCTCTTCAGGAAATGTTATATTTCCCTTTCTTTCACTAGAGGAGTTTCTTTCTGAGCCAGAGTACTCAATATAATTCACATTGAAAATTAACTTCAAAAGTACCATGCTTTCTCACCATCATCATTATTAAAGGCCTCCAGGTGCTCAGTCCTCAACCTCTTTCAGGCAAGAAATTGTTCAGGTCTTTTTGACAGATTTAGAAACAGAGAACCAATAAATCCTTCTATAGCCTCAAAGACCTATCTGTCAGTTACAGACTGACAGGTCTTTGTTTTGTTTTGTTTTGCTCTTCCTTATCCTGAGGGCACTAATGGTTGCTAATAATTGGGACATAAAGATAATCAAAGAAGAGACACAAACAGCATTATATATTAGAGAATACCACCAGGTTGCCCTGAGCATTGTTTTTCTCATCTCCCATGAACATGCATGGGTTTACATAATATTTTTCTTTCAAATACAACTGTCAGAAAACATCAGACCAAATTGATATTATTTTGTATTCAAGTGATCACTAATTCTGCCAGAGAAGAATGGAAGCAACGTTTTAAAAGAGTAACTTTCTGGTCGAAATTATCTGTTCTTTTAACACACACTTATTTTCCAGAGCTCTATTATTATGTAAAATATATCTTGGGTTTTGAATAATCATTTATCAGATCAACTTTGTAGTGATTTTATTTTTCAGTCAACTGTAAATTCATTCACATTCACAAACTCATTGTTCTGTCAGATATATTCATTCTAAAAAATAGAAAAAGAAGGGGTAGAAAAACAGATGGCACTTTCTAACATATTTCATTCTAATGCACAGGTAGTTGGGTTATTTGTAGGTCTTTTTCTCTGTTGTATAATCCATAAAATGACCTTCCTTAGTTATTCTACTCTTCAAATTTGAAAAGTCCCAAAGAAAGTTAGAACTAACACCCTGAAACTTCCAGAAGAAAAGCTTATGTGGTTTTAGTTTTGAAGACAATATATAAAGTTTGCATAAATATCTGTCCAATTGGTGAAAATTGCTCAGCAATTTAGCTGTCTTCTTGAAAAATCTGAGGAAAAATATTGAAAAATAATAAGAGGCCTGATGCTTGATTTGACTTTGGTTGGCAGTCTCCCCACCTCCCACCCCCCTTTAATTTAAATAAACATGCAAGCATCATGGACCATTTCATCTCTATGGTTCTATTCAGCTACTACAGATTTTAATGCAATAGCTGATCTGAGGGTTCATTCCTATGATCAAAGGTAAAATAGACTCTAAAGAGATTTCTCTTTTTCATTAAAGACTATTTTAATAGCATCAGTGGATTAAGACCATTTCTGAATTGTCTTTTTGGGATTTCTTATTTGAGGCTAAACTAGAGAAAACCAACTAAATGAGGAGTCATCCTTAGGTTTATTGGGTTCTCATATAAAGCATCTTTTCTGGAAAGGCCATAATATATCAAACAATCTGTCAGTCTCTGTGCTTATCTCCATGCAAAACAGCTGTTTGCTTGTCTTTTACAGAAGTTATCACAAACTGTAATAAGAATCTGTATGGCTGGCTATATCTGACTATTCCAGCACTCAAATTTGATATCAAAGTGGATAAAGAGGCAATAGCCTATGATGAATCCTACCAAGTACAAAAATGTTGCCTATGAGAGGTTCTCTATACCAAATAGTGACTAGTAACTAAATTATATCTTCTCTTTCAAGATATTAGATGATAAGTCATAGGAAGAGATAAAGACAGTAACTGGCTTAGAGGACAAAACACTTCTGGAGTATTATCAGTTTAGATGCTTTCTGAGATTTAGCTAATAATACTCTGTCCTGGGCTTCCCTGATGGCTTAAAAGTTAAAGAATTCACCTGCAGTGTGGGAAACTGGGTTCGGTCCCTGGGTCAGGAAGCTCCCCTGGAGAAGGGAATAGCTGCCTGCTCCAGTATTCTTGCCTGAAGAATTTCCTAGACAGAGGAGCCTGGCAGGGTACAGTCCATGGGATCTCAAAAGTGTCAGACAGGACTGAGTGACTAGTATACTCTGTCCTAAACTGCACTGAATAATAAATAAATTAAATTTTCTCACATAAGTAGTTCAGAAGCAGGTGTGGTATAGGTGAGACATGCTGACTCCAGCTCCACTTTCCAATAAGCCATGTTCTATTCATGTCTTTGTTTTCAAACTGAAAGCAAAATACCTGTATCAGCTTAACAAGTAAAATCCAGGGCCCACAATATCTGGAAAAAGAAGACTTCAGTGCAAGAAAGCATTTCCAAAACCCCTCCAGAAAACCTAACATCCATCTCATTCATCAGTCAGCATTTGGTTAAATACCCTGCCATAACCCAATCATTAGCATAGGGAATAGGATTTTCATGATTTACCCAGTTTAGAAGGTCCATTTGGAGAAAAATAGCCTTAAGAAGAATCAACCTCAAGGGAAGAAGGAAATATTTAAAACAGAGATACTAAGAAAGTAGAAGAAAAGAACAAACTGAGTCAATAGCCAATAGAGGTTTTTTTAAATCTTGAAATTCATCAGACCTTCCTAAAACTTAGCTGAGAGTATGTAAATTAAGCTGAATTAAATTTTACATGTTTTTATCAACTTCTAAAGACTAGAATAGCATTGTACTTACTAGTAACACCTCAAACTCCAGATCTTTTATGACTACTAACTGTTACAAATTACAAATTATATGTCTTACTCCTTGAAGCCTTACTCTTTAAATTTAGAGTAAATATATCATTAATTAACATAGCTTCTTCCCAAAACTGTATTGCCAAAAATACTTCCTGTTCCCCACTCTTCTATGTTCCTGATCCTCAGTTACTGTCTTACTTTGCTATTGATTTCCTTAACTCACTCATGGCTGCAAGGAAACTACAATCATTAATCTGCTGTGATTCTATTGTTGTGATTATTACCTGTAACGTTGCCATCACCAACACAGATCTCACAAAATCAACTCACTATTTGTATTCCAACCCATAGACACTCTGAGAGATCATTTGCATTGTTTTAATGTGTTAAGCTTGTGATCATTTTTATTATACAGTTGTAGAAAACTAATACACCTTTTTTTAAAGGTTGCCTAGCTGAAGAGCTATAATTTATTGAGTTGGCAAAAAAAAAAATTTTAATAAAAGGAGAAAGCTCTGCTCTTATATAGTCTCCTGTGTTGGTTATGGCACTGTTGCAGGCAGTACAGTGGAGAAGCCTAAAGCAAACACTGTTATTAATTTTTTTTAAAAGTTCTAATTAAACCAAGGCCAGTTTGAAGCTGTGTCTATCATATCCATGTATGCTTCAACAATAAATCTGTTATATATTCATTGTAAATTAAAATATGTGAATGTTTTCATATTTAAATAATGTAATGGTATCATACTTCAGTACTATACTAGGCTTTATTTGTAAAAAGAATATGTTATTTACTTTATAATGAATTCAAACAAAGGAATTACCCAGGCATATTTAGCAAAATATGTAAAATATAGACACACACTGAAAATGAAAGAGCTATATCTTGTTCATAAATTGAAAAACAATATTGCTAAATGTGAATTCTCTCCAACTTGAGCTTTAGTTTCAATACAATCCTCTTCAAATTACAGCATGATTTTTTTCAAAGCCAAATAGGCAAGCAGAATCTAAAATATGTATCAAATACAAATAATCTGGAATAGCTAAAACAATTTTTTAAAAAAGAAAAATAGAGACACTACCATATTTCAGTATTTACATCTTTCTAAATATTTTCGTCAAGACTCTGGTTTTACAAAACAGGATAGACAAGGGAAATAACTGAATAGAATGCAATCCGCGAATATATCCACATTTGTGTGGTCAGTGATTAACTCAAAACACATCATAAATCTAACAATTAAAACCTCTAAAGGAAAACCCTTACAATTTTATCATTCATCAATGTATCTTGTGAAATAACATAATAAAAGAAAAATAATAAAATGGTTTTTCTCAAAGTTAAAATTTCATTTAACAAATTTTTATTTTAAATTTTAAAAATGTCCATATTTTTAAGAATATGGAAATTAAGCCACAAAATGAAGAAAATATTTTTTATACATACATCTTAAAAAGGAATTGTATTTTCAGGTGAACAGAGAAGAGACTGTCTTACATATACACTGGCAACTATCACAACATTGTTAATTGGTTGTACCCGAATACAAAATAAGATGTTAAAAAAATAAATAAATTAAAGAACTTGTATTCAGTTCAGTTCAGTTCAGTCACTCAGTCGTGTCCGACTCTTTGTGACCCCATGAATTGCAGCACACCAGGCCTCCCTGTCCATCACCAACTCTCGGAGTTCACTCAAACTCACGTCCATCGAGTTGGTGATGCCATCCAGCCATCTCATCCTCTGTTGTCCCCTTCTCCTCCTGCTCCCAATCCCTCCCAGCATCAGAGTCTTTTCCAATGAGTCAACTCTTCGCATGAGGTAGCCAAAGTACTGGAATTGCAGCTTTAGCATCATTCCTTCCAAAGAAATCCCAGGGCTGATCTCCTTCAGAATGGACTGGTTGGATCTCCTTGCAGTCCAAGGGGACTCTCAAGAGTCTTCTCCAACACCACAGTTCAAAAGCATCAATTCTTCAGTGCTCAGCTTTCTTCACAGTCCAACTCTCACATCCAATATGACCACTGGAAAAACCATAGCCTTGACTAGACAGACCTTTGTTGGCAAAGTAATGTCTCTGCTTTTGAATATACTATCAAGGTTGGTCATAACTTTCCTTCCAAGGAGTAAGCATCTTTTAATTTCATGGCTGCAATCACCATGTTCAGTGATTTTGGAGCCCCCAAAAATAAAGTCTGACACTGTTTACACTGTTTCCCCATCTATTTCCCATGAAGTGATGGGACCAGATGCCATGATCTTCGTTTTCTGAATGTTGAGCTTTAAGCCAACTTTTTCACTCTCCTCTTTCATTTTCATCAAGAGGCTTTTTAGTTCCTCTTCACTTTCTGCCATAAGGGTGGTGTCATCTGCATATCTGAGGTTATTGATATTTCTCCTGGCAATCTTGATTCCAGCTTGTGCTTCTTCCAGCCCAGCATTTCTCATGATGCACTCTGCATATAACTTGTATTAAGAATATACAAATAATTCATAATACAATAACTAGAAGTCAAAGAACTCAATAAAAATAAGCATATGTTAAACAAACACTTCATAAGATAAAATATATGAGTGGTCAAAAGCCCATAAAAAGATATTCAATGTATATAATCATTAAGAAAGTGAAATTAAAACTACAGTGAGGTTCCAAACTTGTTAAAATAGCTAAAATTGGAGAGATCTGACATTGCTAAATCACTTCAGTTGTGTCCGACTCTGTACAAACCTATGGGCTATACCCCAGCAACCTCCTTCTGCCCATGTGGAATACTATTTAGCAATGAATAGGAAATTTCCATTAAATTATTTAAAAATATGAATGAATTTAAAAATCACTTTGCTGGACAAAAGTCAGACACAAGTATATACTATATTACTCCAGTAATATAGATAAAAGTTAAGATAATTAAAAATAATATATAGTGATAGGAATTAGATTACTATTTGTCTGCGGGAGGGACTTGGAGAAGGAAATGGCAACCCACTCCAGTGTTCTTGCCTGGAGAATCCCAGGGACGGCAGAGCCTGATGGGCTGCTGTCTATGGGGTCACACAGAGTTGTATACGACTGAAGTGACTTAGCAGCAGCAGCAACAGCAGTGGGAGGGACTGCAAAGAACTATAATCTGCAAAGGTACACAAAAGATGTACCAGGAATGATGAAAATGCTCTATATCTTGATTTTATACTATGAATGGGTGCAGTTTATTTAGTATAAACTACATATAATAATAATGTCACTAAAAATTTTAAAAGAAAAGGAAATAAAAGTATAAGCAAACAATTTAACTCAGCCAACAAAAATATTTCAAAATACTAATAAAGCTTTCAAAATTGGACTTAGGAAAAGAATAAATAGGGTCTAAAGTAAGTGAACAAATTCTCTTCTTTCATTACAAAAATAAAAATTAACCTATAAAAACAAATATTTTTTTAGTTATGGAAGAAAATATTCAGGGATTTAGAGACAGACATATATGCTATGCTGAAGAGCAAGCTTGGAGTGAATTTTTAAGGAAGTAATTAATTACAGTTTGTTTTTACCATTCATTACCATAAATGGTAAGTTCAGTACCATTTAACTTATTTCTCCACACAAGTCTATTGTATGATATTTAAAACGCATTTATGATTAGTGCTTCCAGACCTATTACATATCTTTTGTTGCTTCCTTTCTTAAGTATAATCTCTGGACATTTGCCCAAACCCATTGTGTTTTGATTTTAGTAAGGAATTATTAATCCTAGCTGTTCAGAGCACTGAATAATTACCCCCACATAACCTTTACCATTTTTCCCAAGAGGACTTAGAGAATATTTTTATGTAAATAGACTTCCATGTAACCTTCTCTCTATAACCTTTTGTTTACTCATAAGAACATTTTCCCTTTCCTCTCCCAAGTTAAAAAATTACAGCCACATTCCATATAGTAAACCATGAAAGTTCCCAGATGCCAAAGACAAAAAAACGAGGTATTACAGTTCTGAGGCAAAAGCAATGGTTTAATTTATACATGTAAAACTACACTTAGATCATAGAAATTTGATTTAACCCGTTTTATAATCACAGGATGCTAGAACTGGAAACATGATGGGCCTAATCTGATAAAACTGTGTCTCCATGGTCCTAAATATAGTTTGTTTCTTTAGTTATTAAGCATCAAAGACTTTAGAAATTTACTTTTAGGCTTCAATGTATATTCTTATCTGAATTTCACAGCAAGACCCAAGTTTAAAATGTGCAGAAAAGGATAGGTTTAAGTTTTCTTTTGAACTTCAGAAATAAATATTTTTATATTTTTTGACATGTGTGAACCCCTGAGATTGTTCCAAATTCCTTAATAATATTGCCACACATGCCAAAATGTAAATAGTCATTCTGTCTGGAACCAAAAGTATGGGGAAAAAAAATCTAAGAATGTTCAGTTCAGTTCAGTTCAGTCACTCAGTCATGTCCAACTCTCCACAACCCCATGAATCGCAGCACCCCAGGCCTCCCTGTCCATCACCAACTCCCAGAGTTCACTCAAACTTACGTCCATCGAGTCGGTGATGCCATCCAGCCATCTCATCCTCTGTCGTCCCCTTCTCCTCCTGCCCCCAGTCCCTCCCAGCATCAGAAATCTAAGAATGTTAGGCTATAGTAAAATTTTTTACAATCAAAATCATTGTTTTTAGTGCAATATTTTAAATAATTTATCCATTTGAAAGGTCTTCCCTGGTGTCTCAGGTGGTAAAGATTCTGTTTGCAATGTGGGAGACCCTGGTTCATTCCTTATGTTTGGAAAATCCCCTGGAGAAGGGAATGGCTACCCACTCCAGTATTCTTGCCTGGAGAATTCCATGGACAGAGGAACCTGATGGGTTACAGTCCATGGAGTTGCAAAAAGTTGGACATGACTGAGCGATAAACACTCATCCATTTGAAAAGAAACTTTCTGGACTCATTCTTATATTCTCATAGAAACAAAATAGATAAATTGCTCAGATTGTAAATTCACATTAGAAAGGATAACTCCTATAGATAGGTGATAATGTATATGTATTACCATAATACATAAAGTTATAATATTTTAATATTATACATATATAACACTAACCTGAAAGATTACTTACGTTTAAGAATTAACAAAGAGACATTTAGTGTTCAAACCTGGTAATTGATATATTTTAAAATGATGTTCATTAAACCTCAGAGGAACATTCTTATTTCTTTAAGTCCATGGTTGTTCCTGAGAGGAGTATCATCAACCAGTATTTAGACATACTTCTCAGAAAGATGCCAGTTCTAGTAATTTCATGTCTTCTTATTTAAAAATTACATTTACTTATTCTTTTAAATCTTTAATCTGCCCCCCAACTCTTAGCCAAATGCGTGACACAAATATCTAATGTCACAATAAACCTAAGAAATTATTAAATGAATAAAAGGAAATAAATACATTTAACTTTTTAATAGAAAGTTCCCCATGCTAAATTACTCTCTAAAGTAATTTAAGCATCATCAGTAGTTATAGTAGCTTTCATAGAACTTAGAACAACACGAAATAAAAAGAACTTTAAAAAATTCTACTTACTTGAAAAAAATCCTCAAAGCATAAGCTTCCATTGTCAAAATCCAAGAATACAAAAGCAACCTATTAATCTACACAAATTACGTTTTCACCCTTCCTGAGAATTAAATACAGTATTATTAATAATCTTGGGGAAAAGGAAAATTCTCCTCCACCCTTTTTAAGTTCATTTGACTAGTATAATGATTAAATTGACACAATACAAATTAACAGGAGAAAAATAAAATTTAATTTCATATGTACAGAGGGCTCATGGACAAGGAACATAAAGAAATGACTAAAGCAGGCAACTTTTATACTTTTTAGACAAACAATAAATTTGTGAGGAATAGACAAGACAAAGAAATGTACCCTTAGGTGCTTTACAAATTAAGAGTCTAAACAGAGTTAGAGTAGTAAATTAGTAATAAAGTAGCAAAGTTTGGGAGAAGGCAGTGGCACCCCACTCCAGTACTCTTGCCTGGAAAATCCCATGGACGAGGAGCCTGGAAGGCTGCAGTCCGTCGGGTCGCTGAGGGTCGGACACGACTGAGCGACTTCACTTTCACTTTTCACTTTCATGCATTGGAGAAGGACATGGCAACCCACTCCAGTATTCTTACCTGGAGAATCCCAGGGACAGGGGAGCCTGGTGGGCTGCCGTCTATGGGGTCACACAGAGTTGGACATGACTGAAGTGACTTAGCAACAGCAGTAGCAGCAAAGTTTGCCTATACAGCCTTATGGGCTCTGATTTGTTGATAAGAATATTTCTCTGCTTCCTGATATTGAAAGAGTACCTTTCACATGGGAGGTTTATTTTCTACTTTCAGAGAGTCAGCGTGTTCTTGTACCGACTGTTTCTTAATTAACTTTAACAAAATAATCAATATACCATTGGGACATATTTTGGAGTGGCCTACCCTGAGACACATCAATAACAAAAAATGCTCTTTGGTAGTTATATTCTATAATTGATCTACATTCCCAAATATTCTGATAATCTGAATGCAAGTAGATGACTATTGCACTTTACATTTGCAATGATAGGCTCTGTCTAAATACCCACTGAAAGAGATTTAGTTTAGTGGGGGTTAAGAAAGGGAAATTTGTTAAATCTTTAGTTTATGAATTGCTAATCCCTTCTTTGGAAGAATCAGCACAATTTATATCAGAAGTTTTTAAAGAATTAATCTTAAGGGGCAAGGTTTTCATTATCTCCTTTTCAGTATTCCAAATGAAGAAATGATTTATAAATTTTATTGCAGAAACTTTAACTACATTAAAAAAATCTTTCTGAAAGGTGAATCAGTTGACCGATAAGAACTTGAGCTTTTTCATAAGGAATATACTTTAAATTAGGGCTTAGATTTATCTACAGTATAGCTTTTATATAGAAATGCAAATTTGTAGATTACTTAAATCTTGTTGAATTAATATGGGTGTGAGATTATTCTTTTATCTGCGTGTATTTAAATATGTCAGTTTCATGTAAATGTCCATCTTGCTTTTATTTTCAATAATAGAATGAGAAATACAGCATTTTACAAATCAACAAATCTCCAACATAATCACTGTTGGAAATAAATCTGGCATAATATTAATAAAGTAAGATATCTACATTCTAGGTAAAGTGACATTGGTTGTGGTTAAATGTCACCTTTACTTTTATAGACAACAGAGTTTAAAAATAAGAGGTAGAGATGTTCATAAATTCATATACTGAATATATAAATATAATTAGAAAAACGTTTTCAGGTACATTCCATGAAAACCTTCTGAGTTTTAATCATACTTGAATAATGTAAAATTTGTCACAGAGTTTATGAAGTGACATTGTGATTTAATTTCAAAACATGTAATGAGAGACTTGTATAAGATGGTCATTGATTTAGATCTACAGATTCATATCCAGTGATACTCCTCTGCAAGTCTGCCAGGTGTATGCTGAATGCTAAATTCATTCTGTCCCTGAGTGTCACTCCTAAAGGCATGTGCAGTTTTTAAGTTCCTCCTTCAACTCTGTGAGATAGGCAATTTTTTTCTAATAAATTACTCTTTCACTTAAGTTATCTTAAGTTTTAAGTTTGTTTATGATTGCTATCAAATAACCAATTATGGTTATCAAATCAGTAGAAAAAGTAGGTTATGGGCAACATAATTTTGGAAAAGTGGAGTATTTGGAATTGGTTATTGGGTTGAGATGGACTTTCCTGGTGGCTCAGTGGTAAAGAATTCTCCTGCCAATGCAGGAGAAGCAGCTCAATCCCTGGGCCAGAAAGATTCCCCTGGAGAAGGAAATAGCAATACCTCCAGTATTCTTGCCTGGGAAATGGCATAGACAGAGGAGCCTGGAAGGTTACAGTCCATGGGGTTACAAGAGTTGGACATGACTGAGCAACTAAACAACAACGATTTGGTTGAGGTGAGCCAAAAGATTGAAATTTTGGTTCATAGCCTATTCATTCCTTTGTTCACATGAAGCCATATACTATTTATTAAAGTCTCAGTGTCAGTTTTTGCATTGTGTGTTAGTTGCTCAGTTGTGTCTGACTCCGTGATCCCATGGGCTATAGAATCATTAGATGCACTAGAATTTTTAATTTGCTATTACTAGAGATAAATTGGAGAAGGCAATGGCACCCCACTCCAGTACTCTTGCCTGGAAAATCCTATGGATGGAGGAGCCTGGTAGCCTGCAGTCCATGGGGTTGCTAAGAGTCAGACACGACTGAACGACTTCACTTTCACTTTTCACTTTCATGCATTGGAGAAGGAAATGGCAACCCACTCCAGTGTTCTTGCCTGGAGAATCCCAGGGACAGGTGGGCTGCCGTCTCTGGGGTCGCACAGAATCGGACACGACTGAAGCGACTTAGCAGCAGCAGCAGCAGCAGAGATAACTTATTTTATTGTAAACAGTAGCTACTTGGAAGGAAATGGCATAATTTACAGAATTAAGGAGGCTGGGATTTGACCAACTAGACTGGAGAAGGGGCAGCAACTACTATGCTCTCTTCACCAAGTAATCATTCTTTTTGATATGCACCTGCTGGCTTATATTGGGAACTTTGGGAAATTGAACATTTGAAAATAAGAGATAGGAGAGGATAAAGTTTACCTTGACCTTCTTGAGAACCCTAATTGGGTCTGAAATTTAAACTGACAAAGACAGCTTAATAGGAGAAAAACATACAAATTTTATTGAATTTTTACACATACATAGGAGCTTTTACCTATGTATATATAAAAACCACCTCAGCAGTCTTGCCTTGAGAATCCCATGAAGAGGCTGAGGAGGCAAAAAGATATGACACTGAGGAGATGAACTCTCCAGGTCGGTAGGTACCCAGTATGCTACAGGGAAGGAAAAGAGTAATAGCACAAGAAGGAATGAAGAGGCTGAGGCAAAACAGAGACAACACCCTGATGTGGATGTGTCTGGTGGTGAAAGTCCAATGCTGTAAAGAACAATATTGCATATGAACCTGAAATATTAGGCCCATGAATCAAGGTAAATTGGACGTGGTCAAATAGGAAATGGCAAGAGTGAACACTGACATTTTAGGAATCAATGAACTAAAATGGGCCAGAATGGATGAATTTAATTCAGATGACCATTGTATCTACTACTGTGGGCAAGAATCCTTGAGAAGAAATTGAGTGGCCATCATAGTCAACAATAGAGTCTAAAATGCAGTACTAGGGCGCAATCTAAAAAACAACAGAATGATCTCTGTTCATTTCCAAGGCAAACCATTCAATGTCACAGTAATCTGAGTCTACGTCCCAACCAGTAACGCTGAAGAAGCTGAAGTTGAACGGTTCTATGAAGACCTACAAGACCTTCTGGAACTAACACCAAAAAAAAGATACCCTTTTCATCATAGGGGACTGGAAAAATAGGTAGTTAAGAGATTCTTGGAGTAACAGGCAAGTATGGCCTTGGTGTACAAAATGAAGCAGGGCAAAGGCTAACAAAGTTTTGCTGAGAGAATGCACTGGTCATAGCAAAAACCCTCTTCTAACAACACAAGAGATGCTTCTACACATGGACATCACCAGATGGTCAATACTGAAATCGGATAGATAATATTCTTTGCATCCAAAGATGGAGAAGATCTATACAGTCAGCAAAAACAAGACTGGGAGCTGACTATGGCTCAGATCGTGAACTCCCTAATGCAAAATTCAGATTTTAATTGAACAAAGCAGGGAAAACCACTAGGCCATTAAAGTATGACCCAAATCAAATCCCTTATGATTATATAGTGAAAGTGACAGATAGATTCAAGGGATTAGATCTGATAGACAGAGTGCCTGAAAAACTATGGGTGGAGGTTTGTGACATTGTACAAGAGGCAGTGATCAAAACCATCCCCAAGAAAAAGAAATGCTAGAAGGCAGAATGGCTGTTGAAGGATGCTTTACAAATACCTGAGTAAAGAAGAGAGGCAAAAAGATGAGGAGAAAAGGAAAGGTATACCCATCTGAATGCAGAGTTCCAGAGAAGAACAAAGAGAGATAAGAAAACAAAATGAACAATGCAAAAAAAAAAAAAGGAAAACAATAGAATGGGAGACTAGAGATATCTTTAAGAAAATTAGATATCAAGGGAATATTTCATGCAAAGTTGGACACAATAAAAGACAGAAATGGTATGGACCTAACCAAAGCAGAAGAGATTAAGAGGTGGCAATAATACACAGAATAACTATACAAAAAAGATACTAATGACCCAAATAACCCTGATGGTATGATCAGTCACCTAGACATCCTGGAGTGTGAATTCAAATGGGCCTTAGGAAGCATCACTATGAACAAAGCTAGTGGAAGTGATGGAATTCCAGCTAAGCTATTTCAAATCCTAAAAGATGATACTGTGACAGTGCTCCACTCAATATGCAAGCAAATTTGGAAAACTCAGCAGTGGGCACAGAACTGGAAAATGTCAATTTTCATTCCAATCCCAAAGAAGGGCAATGTCAGAGGATGTTCAAACTACTGCATAGTTGCACTCATTACACATGCTGACAAGATAATGCTCAAATCTTTCAAGCTAGGCTTCGACAGTAAGTGAACTGAGAAATTCCAGATGTACAAGCTGGATTTAGAAAAGGCAAAGGAACCAGATTTCAAATTGTCAACATCCATTAGATCATAGAAAAAGCAAGAGAATTAAAAAAATAATAATAATAATTCTACTTCTGCTTCACTGACTATGCTAAAGCTTCAACTGTGTAGATTACAACAAACTATGGAAAATTCTTAAAGAGATAGGAGTACCAGACTACCTTATCTGCTTCTTGAGAAAACTGTATGCATGTCAAGAAACAGCAGTCAGAAATGGACATGGACCAATGGACTGGTTCAAAATTGGGAAAGGAGGACATTAAGGTTGTGTATTTCCACCTTGCTTATTTAATGTATATGTATAATAGAACATGTGAAATGCCAGGCTGGATGAAGCAAAAGCTGGATCAACATTGCCAGGAGAAATATCAATAATCTAAGATATGCAGATGACATCACTCTTATGACAGAAAGCAAGGAACTAAAAAAACCTCTTGATGAAGGTGAAAGAGGGGAGTGAAAAAGCTGGCTTAGAACTCAACATTCAAAAAACAAAGATCATGGCATCTGGTCTCATCACTTCATGGCAAATAGATGGGGAAACAATGACAGATTTTATTTTCATGGGTTCCATAATCACTGTGGAATGTGACTGCAGCCATGAAATTAAAAGATGTTTGCTTCTTAAAAGAAAAGCCATGACAAAACTAGACAGCATATTAAAAAGCAGAGACTACTTTGCCAACAAATGTCCATATAGTCAAAGCTATGGTTTTTCTAGTAGTCACATATGGATATGAGGTTTGGACCATAAAGAAGGATGAGTGCCTAAGAATTGATGCTTTTGAACTGTGGTGTTGGAGAAGACTCTTGAGAGTCCCTTGGACTGCAAGGAGATCAAACCAGTCGATCCTAAAGGAAATCAGTCCTGAATATTCATTATAAGGACTACTGTTGAAGGTGAAACTCCAATACTTTGGACACCTGATAAGAAGAACTGACTCATTGGAAAAGACCCAGATGCTGGGAAAGATTGAAGACAGGAGGAGAAGGGGATGATAGATGATGTGATGTGGGATGGCATCACCAAATCAATGGACATAACTTTGAGCAAGCTCACCATCAGCAGATGGTAATGGACAGGGATGCCTGGTGTGCTGCCGTCCATGGCGTCTTAAAAGAGTTGAACACGACTGAACAATTGAACAACAATGAAGAGTTTTTATAAGAGAATGAAGACCAGAAGTGACATAGTAGGAAGTTTTACCTTTGGACAATGAAACAATAAGTTTGTGAAGAACTGACAGCACAAAGGGTTTGTTCCAGAAGTAATAAATGGACAAGCAGCAGCTGAAATATAGGGTTAGTGTGACAAATGTTTGTACAGATTTCTTGGCCCCCAATTCCCTGTTTCTGGTGAGACATCCTGCCTCATTGTACAAGGAAGGTATCTTTTATGACTTGTAACAGAAAGTAAAAGTGAGGGTTGGAGTGGGTTTCAGAGTGACCTTCTGATATCTTCTGTTTTTAAAATTCCTCCAGCCTTTATGGCATATTTAATATGTCATATTTTGGTACTGTGTTCCTTGAACCCCATCAAGAATGCCAGAAAATGCCCATGATAATCTATGTACTATTAAATGAACTCAACAGTACCACAACAATAAGTAGTCTAGACCCAAATAGCCCTAAATGCAGAAATATGAATAAGAAAGCAGCTCATTCTAAATATGAGCTACTATTTTCATATTGTAACCATCCTGCATCCCAAAACAATGGTCTTCATAAAAAGTTTCCTATTACTGCATGATCGAGTGGAAAACCTCTGGTCTCATTTACAAAAGGCCCAATAAGCTGTACCAACTCTATATGGAATTTAACTTCTTAGATGTTACAATTTCACTACAAGGGGGATTTAAGGACTGTAGAAAGTAATATTCTTCCAATGGACATAGATGTGTATTTATGTTTTCTGCTTTGCATTAAAGGTAGGATGACTGTGCTCAATTAGCTGCTGAGAATCTTGGAAGGAGTAGGATTAGAGGATTAGTGACAAGGAGATTTGGGAGTGGGAAACTGGACCTCTTCAAAAATGTCAGGAGCTTAAAAATGTTTGTGTTTGTTGTGATAACTCATCACATTCTTTTCACCCCTTCCCCACTTTCATTAAAATATATGTTGCTATAATCAGGTGCCCAGGCAAACCCTCTCTACATATGATCATCCTCTTCACTCAATCAGACGATCAACTAACTGTTTAATGACCTCTTCACAAAGCAACAGTGTAAAAAACACAATGCTTAGACTAAAACATATATTTTCCTTCAGTACCAACCCTGTTCTTCTAATTGTCAAGCTTTTGAGCTTCTAGGGGTAGAGACAATAAGTCCCTTCCGTATTAAAAATGTTCAGAAAATTTGGTGTTGGGTTGATTAATTGATGGAGACAGAAATTTGCCTTCCCCAGAACAATCCTTTGAGTCACTTAGATAGCTGAATTTGAATTTGTGTACTGAGTTGAATATTGCATTCCTCCCAAAGCATGTTCACCCAGGACCTCAGAATGTGACCTTATTTAAGGTCACATGCAATTAGAAAGTAGTTAAGATGAGGTCATCTTGTATTAGGCTGGACGTGAATCCAATTGAATAATATCTTCAAAAGGAAAGAGAAATTTGAATACAAAACTTATAGTAAGAAATATGTATTTGGTCTTCTTTTCCTTTTCTTGATGTGCAGCTTCTAAAACCTTATAATTTCCTACATAAGAGCCATAAGGGCCTCTTTTGTCATAATGCTTAGTTTTGTTCCCAGTTCCCAAAATAACTCAGAGCACTAAAGAGGAAAGGAGTGTCTTTTGTTATGCATATGAAAGTTCCTTTAGAAAAACCCTGAGTGTATGTTAATGAGGTTACTTTTGGAAAGCCCCTGTGGATGGGTGCTGTTTGCCAGGAGAATGTATCAGGTGATTAGAATATTGGAAATTTTAGCTCCACCCCTGGAGTTGGGGAGAGGAGCCAAAGGTAGACATAATCACTAATAACCATTGATTTAATCAGTCATGCTTATGGCAATGAATGTGAAGTGAAGGTCACTCAGTCGTGTCCACCTCTTTGTGACCCCATGGACTATACCGTCCTAGGAACTCTCCACGCCAGAACACAGGAGTGGGTAGACTTTCCCTTCTCCAGGGAATCTTCCCCACCCCAGGATCAAACCCAGGTCTCCCTCATTGCTGGCAGATCCCTTACCAGCTGAGTCACCAGGGAAGCCCAGCAAGGAATGAAGCCTCCCTAAAAATCCATAAGGAGAGGGTTCAGGAAACTTCTCCGTTCGTAAACAAGTGAAGGTGCTGGAGAGTGGGGAGGGAACCCAGTGATGGCACGAAAGCTCTGCACTTCTTCCTACACACCTTGCCCTATCCATCTCTTCTGTCTGGCTACTTCTGAGTTATATCTTTTTATTTGTTGTTGTTGTTCAGTTGCTAAGTCATGTCTGACTCCTTGCAACCTCCGGACTGCAGCACACCAGGCCTCCCTGTCCTTCACCATCTGGAGTTCACCCAATCATGTCCAGTGAATTGATGATGCCATCCAACCATCTCATCCTATTATAATAATCAGTAATAGAGTAACAAACTGTTTTCCTGAATTCTGTGAACCACTCTAACAAATAAATCAAACCCAAGAAAGAGGTTTTAGGAACCTCTGGATTTATAACCAATCAGTCAGAAGCACAGGTGACAACCGGAAGGGCCTTGGGATCTGAAATGTGTGGGAGGAAGCAGTCTAGGGAACTGAGTCCTTAGCATGTGGGATCTGACATGATCCCAGATAGTGCTGTGAGTGTAGTATAGGAATACAAGAGACACACAGAGGAGTGTTTTTCCTTTACAGAAACACAGACACACAGGGAGAATATCACATGAAGATAAGGACAGAGACTGAGTGACCCATCCACAGCCAAAGATTGCTGGCAACAATCAGAAGCTAAGAAAAAGGCATGAAACAGATTCTTCTCTAGAAACTAGAGAGGGCTCAGCCCTGCCCGATGTCTATTTCAAACTCCTAGCATCAAGAATTGTGAGAGTTGGGCCATAAAGAAAGCTGAGAATCGAAGAACTGGTGCTTTTGAATTATGATGCTAGAAAAGACTTTTGTGAGTCCCTTGGACTGCAAAGAGATCAAACCAATCAATCCTAAAGAAAATCGACCTTGAATGCTGACTGGAAGGACTGATACTGAAGCTGAAGCTCCAATACTTTGGCCACCTGATATGAAGAGCTGACTTATTGGAAAAGAATCTGATGCTGGGAAAGATGAAGAACATAAGGAAAAGGGAGCAACAAAGGATGAGATGGTTGGTTGGCAACCCTGACTCAATGGACAGGAGTTTGAGCAAACTCGGTGAGACAGTGAAGGGCAGGGAATCCTGGAGTGCTGCAGTTTGTGGGGTCACAAAGAGTTGGACATGACTTAGCAACTGAACAACAACAACTATATTCCATTAGAATTGTAAAATTTTGATGTAGCATGAACACTAAGCAGAACAAATGAGTAATAAAGCAGATGACAAAGAAACACATAAAACTACAAGAAAGTAAATTTTACAAAAATAAAGACTAACTTCAGGAAGTTGCGGAAAAAATAGTAGTCAAAGCAGAATAGAAGCTGTATTTTATGCAACACAATATAGGTATTTAATAAATATGTATATGCTTTCATTATTATTCTTCTCTTCTATCATTAATGTCATTAATTTATGAATCACCGCAATCTCACAAAATATATGGTAATTGTAATGCTTAATTAAACTAAGCAAAGTGCTACCAGAGTAAATGAATAAGTAAAACTTCAAGTTCATTTTATAAAGACCTAAGCAGTTTTATGCTATTAAAATCCATGGTAGTAGTTTCTTTTTTAATAGATAAATTTCCTGATGTTTTCCTACATTAACTATGGTACTAGGCTCATAATTCATACATCCATAACCTGCTACTGCTAAGTCACGTCAGTCGTGTCCAACTCTGTGCAACCCCATAGACAGCAGCAGCCCACCAGGCTCCCCTGTCCCTGGGATTCTCCAGGCAAGAACACTGGAGTGGGTTGCCATTTCCTTCTCCAATGCATGAAAGTGAAAAGTGAAAAGTGAAAATGCAGTCACTCAGTCGTGTCCAACTCTTCGCAACCCCATAGATTGCAGCCCACCAGGCTCCTCCGCCCATGGGATTTTCCAGGCAAGAGTACTGGAGTGGGGTGCCATTGCCTTCTCCAATCCATAACCTAAGTAGCCAAAATTATCTATTTTGGCACATTATTATATATTTGTTCTAGATTCTACAGAAATTAAAGCACATCAAAGATTGTTGGATGAAAATATTTTAAAAGAAAAAAAATTGTAATTTAAACTATCTTCAAGGTTTTCTATATTTTATTATTACACTATGTTTTTTAGAAAACACATTTCAAAGAAAACTAGATTACGTATTTATTTATAATTTAAGATCTCATCCCCCAAAGATACAATTATATTGTAGCAAATTACTTAATATAAAAATACTTCAAATCTAATGAGTTCTTCCTATGTGGAGGAAACCATTTAAAACTCTGTTCATACATATGTGGGCTCACTTAAGCTCACAGTTCAATAAAAGAATTATTGATATTATCCTCATTTTGCCAGAGAAAACTGTGGCAGAGAGAGGTTAAAATAACCTCTGCAAAGTCATGGGAATTTGAAATAACATTCATTAGTAGCAACTGGTTAAAACTAGGCAGAAAATAAGCTTTTCTACAAAATGTATGATATAGGGGGACATTTTTCCAAGTACATTCTACATTCCCATTAGAAAATATGAGGAAATGTAAGAGAAAGGATTCCATGAACACAAAATATCAAGTGATGTTAGTTCAAAAAAAGATAGTCATGTTTGTGTGTGTTAAATGTGTGTAAGAGTGTGTGTTTGTGTGTGTATATATATATATTTTTTCCTTCCTGTTTTATTAAAATATAATTGGCATAGCTCTCTACAAGTATAAGGTACCCAACATAATGATTCGATATATACATACTTATTTAACATCCATCATCTCATATAGGTACAAAATTTTTAAAAATATTTTTTTCCTTATGATGAACTCATACTCTCTTAACAATTTTCATGTATAACTTACAGCATGTTAATTATATTAATCATGTTGTACATTGCATGCCTAGTACTTATTTAACTTATAACTGGAAGTTTATACTACTTTCGTCACCATACAAACATACTAGGTTATCACTGACAATATTCCCCAAGCTTTATGTGCTTTACGTCCTTTACATTTCCTTATGACTCATTTATTCTGTAACTGGAGGTTTGTACCTCTTAATCTCCCTCATCAATTTCTTTCCTCTCCCTACATCCTTCCACCCTGACAACCACCTGTTTGTTTTTTGCAACTATGGCTCTGTTTCTGTTTTCTTATATTTATTCATTTATTTTGCATTTTAGATTCCACATATAAGTGAAATCATACAGTTCAGTGCAGTCTCTCAGTCGTGTCTGACTCTTTGCAACCCCATGAATCATAGCACGCCAGGCCTCCCTGTCCATCACCAATTCCCGGAGTTCACTCAGACTCACGTCCATTGAGTCAGTGATGCCATCCAGCCATCTCATCCTCTGTCGTCCCCTTCTCCTCCTGCCCCCATCCCTCCCAGCATCAGAGTCTTTTCCAATGAGTCAAATCCTCGCAGGAGGTGGCCAAAGTACTGGAGTTTCAGCTTTAGCATCATTCCTTCCAAAGAAATCCCAGGGCTGATCTCCTTCAGAATGGACTGGTTGGATCTCCTTGCAGTCCAAGGGACTCTCAAGAGTCTTCTCCAACACCACAGTTCAAAAGCATCAATTCTTCAGCACTCAGCTTTCTTCACAGTCCAACTCTCACATCCATACATGACCACAGGAAAAACCATAGCCTTGACTAGACAGACCTCTGTTGGCAAAGTCATGTCTCTGCTTTTGAATATGCTATCTAGGTTGGCTATAACTTTCCTTCCAAGGAGTAAGCATCTTTTAATTTCATGGCTGCAGTCACCATCTGCAGTGATTTTGAAGCCCAAAAAAATAAAGTCTGACACTGTTTCCACTGTTTCCCCATCTATTTCCCATGACGTGATGGAACCAGATGCCATGATCTTCATTTTCTGAATGTTGAGTTTTAAGCCAACTTTTTCACTCTCCTCTTTCACCTTCATCAAGAGGCTTTTTAGTTCCTCTTCACTGTCTGCCATAAGGGTGGTGTCATCTGCATATATGAGGTTATTGACATTTCTCCTGGCAATCTTGATTGCAGCTTGTGCTTCTGCCAGCCCAGCATTTCTCATGATGTACTCTGCATATAAGTTATGTTAGTCATTCTCTTGTCTGACACATTTCACTTAATACTCTCTAGGTCTATCCAAATTTTTGCAGATGGCAAGTAATATTATTGACAGTAATATTCCATTGTGCCTGCATATATGTATGGGTAATATTCCATGTGTGAACATACATAATGGAATTATATATAACTGTGTGTGCTTGCTTAGTTTGGAAAAATACCCAGAAGCAGAATCCCTGGATTGAATGTTATTCTATTTTCAATTTTGTGAGGATACTTCATAATGTTTTCCATGGAGCCTGCACCAGTTTACATTCTCACTAATAGTGAATAAGTGTTCCATTTCTCCACATCCTTCCCAATACTTATTTTCTATCTTTGTGGTGATAGACGTTTTGACAGGTATGAGGGAATATCTCACTATGGTTTTGATTTGTGTTTCTCTGATGATCAACGATGCTGAGCATCTTTTTACGTGTTTGTTGACCACTTGTATGTTTTCGTTGAAAAAATGTCTATTCAGGTCCTTGTCCATTTTTTAATCAGGTTTTTTGGGTTTTGTGATGTTGAGTTGTATAAGTTCTTTGTACATTTTTCATATTAATTCCTTGCCAGATATATTGTTTGTAAATATCTTTTCCCACAAAGTTTTGTTGATAGTTTTCTTTGCTGTATAGAAACTCTTAGTTTGATGTAGTCCCATTTGTTTACTTTTGCTTTTGTTTCCATTACCTGAGGAAACATGTCCAAAAAAATATTGAGACTAATGTCAATGAAAACACACTTTCATTTATATATAGATTATAGTGTATATATATATATATATAATATATATATACACACCTATAATATATAATTTGTATTTATATAGCCATGTATATACATATGTATGTAATATGTATTATGTATATTTATGAAGACTAGTTTTTAATAGGCAATATATATTTGAATTCTGAAAAATGCATATATAGACAGTTATTTAATCAAAATATTGAATCCCCAGTATATTCTAAGTACTTGGCTAGGAATTAGAGATGCAGAAAGTGACAGAGACATATACAGCATTGACTATTGGAGAAGTCATGTATAATGAGAACCATGATGAAATGCAAGATTTAAGTTAAACCTATAATAAACACTCTCAGGGAAGTCATGGAGGAAATGAAATTTAAAGTTTTGGGAGTAAAATTAAATGAATGAGCTACTTAGCTCAGGAAAAGGAAAGATGTATTAAGCAGAAATATATCGTGTGCAAAGATGCTAAGATTGTGTCAGGGAATTATAAAAAGTCCAGTAAAACTAGATTAGGAAGAGTAAAAAGATGCTGTTAGAAGGTGAGCCCAACAAAACTGATAGTTTCAGAGACTTAGTGAAGTAAAAATGTTAGTCACTCAGTCGTGTCCAACTCTTTCTGACCCCATGGACTGTAGCCCACCAGGCTTCTCTGTCCATTCAGAGACTTAATGAGATCTAATAAGAGGTTTGATTTTATCCTATGTGCGATCAACCAATAAAGCATTTTCATACATGTGCTCATCTTCTCCTGTGAGAACTCCAAAATTGCAACTAACCGCTAAACAACCATCAACAGGAGACTGTTGGATCCCATCAAAAAAAGATACCTCACGTACAAGGGCAAAGGAGAAGCCCAAGTAAGATAGTAAGAGGGGTGAAATCATGTTTAGAATCAAACCCTATACCCTCCAGAGACACTCTGAGGGCTCAAACAAAACCTTGTGCACACCATAACCCAGAAAGCCCATAGAGATAGAGTCAGACTTGTCTTTGAGTGTTTGAGTGTCTCCTGCAGAGGCAAGGGTCAGCAGTGGCGTGCTGCAGGGACAGGAGTTCTGGTTGCAGCAGACCTGGGAGATGCAGCATGTGAGCCCCACCACAGAGCCACCAAGCAGACGACCCACAAACTGAAGAACAATTTTACCAATGAAGTTCTTGCACTGTTGCAAATTCTATGGCCCACAACAGATTTCATAGCCTGGGAATTCAGCAAAGGGACTGAGATTCCCCCGAGAATTTGACTTTGAAGGCCAGTGGGATTTGATTACAGAACTTTCACAGGAATGAGGAAACAAACTCTTGGAAGGCACAAACAAAACTTTCTGTGGACCAGGACCCAGTAGAAAGGAGCAGTGACCCCACAAGAGTCTAAGCCAGACTTGCCTGTGAGTGACCAAGAGCCTCCAACCAAGGCATGGGTCAAAAGTGGCCTATCATGGAGTCAGGGGCACTGAATAAAAGAGTCCTGGCATAAGTCCTTTTGAAGGAGGTCACCATTACTGCCATTACCCCTACCATAGCTTGGCCTCAGGCCCACCCATCAACAGAAAATTGGATTAAAAATTTACTGAGCATGGTAAATGCTCAGTAAATGCTGATGATGCTCCCTATCCATCAGAGCAAGACCCAGATTCCTCCACAGATAGTCCCTCCCATCAAGAAGTTTCCACAAGCCTTTTGCCCTTTCCATTAGAGGACAGGCAGAATGGAAATGACAATTATAGAAAACTAACCAAGCTGATCACTTGGATCACATCCTTTTCTAACTCAATGAAATTATGAACCATGCCATGTAGGGCCACCCATCATGGACAGACATGGTGGAGAGTTCTGACAAAATATGGTCCACTGGAGAAGGGAAGAGCAAACCACTTCAGTATTCTTGCCTTGTGAACCCCACGAACAGTATAAAAAGGCAAATATATATGATACTGAAAGATGAACTCCCCAGGTTGGTACATGCCCAATATGCTACTGGAGAAGCATGGAGAAATAACTCCAGAAAGAATGAAGAGGCTGAGCCAAAGTGAAAACAACAACCAATTGTGGATATGACTGGTGATGAAAGTAAGGTCTGATGCTGTAAAGAACAATAGCTCATACGAACCTGAAATGTTAGGTCCATGAATCAAGGTAAATTGGAAGTGGTCAAACAGGAGATGGCAAGAGTGAACACTGACATTTTAGGAATCAGTGAACTAAAATGGACCAGAATGAGTGAATTTAATTCAGATGACCATTGTATCTACTACTGTGGGCAAGAATCCTTGAGAAGAAATGGAGTACCCCTCATAGTCAACAATAGAGTCTAAAATGCAGTACTTGGCGCAATCTAAAAAACAACAGAATGATCTCTGTTAGTTTGCAAGGCAAACCATTCAATATCACAGTAATCTGAGTCTTTGCCCCAACCATTAATGCTGAAGAAACTGAAGCTGAATACTTCTATGAAGACCTACAAGACCTTTTAGAACTAACACCAAAAAATATATATATCCTTTTCATCATAGAGGACTGGAAGGCAAAAGTAAGATGTTAAGAGCTACCTGGAGTAACAGGCAAATTTGGCCTTGGAATGCAAAATGAAGCAGGGCAAAGGCTAACAGAGTTTTTCCAAAAGAACACACTGGTCATAGCAAACACCTTCTTCCAACAACACAAGAGACGATTCTACTCATGGACATCACCAGATGGTCAATACCAAAACCAGATTAATTATATTCTTTATAGCCAAAGATGCAGAAGCTCCACAGAGTAAGAAAAAACAAGACTGGGGGCTCACTGTGGCTCAGATCATGAACTCCCTAATGCAAAATTCAGACTTAAATTGAAGAAAGTAGGGAAGACCACTAGACCATTCATGTTTTTGTGGTTTTATCACTATGTTATGTCTGACTCTTGTGACCCCATGGATTGTAGCCCACCAGACTCCTCTGTCCATGAAATTTTTCAGGCAAGAGTACTGGAATGTGTTGCATTTCCTTCTCCAGGGGATCTTCCCAATACAGGGATTGAATTCCAGTATCCTGCATTTCAGGCAGATTCTTTACCATCTGAGTTACCAGGGAAGCCCCAGATCTTTCAGGTGTGACCTAAATCAAATCTCTTACTATTATACAGTGGAAGTGACACATAGATTCAAGGGATTAAGATCTGCTAGAGTACCAGAAGAACTAATGATGGAGGTTCCTAACATTGTACAGGAGGCAGTGATCAAAACAATCCCCAAGAAGAAGAAATGCAAAAAGTCAGAATGGTTACCTGAGGAGGCCTTACAAATAGCTGAGAAAGAAAATAAATGAAAGCAAAGAAGAAGAGGAAAGTTACATCCATCTGAATGCAGAGTTCCAAAGAATAGCAAGGAGAGATAAGAAAGCCTTCCTAAGTGAACAGTGCAAAGAAATAGAGGGAAACAATAGAATGGGGATGACTGGAGTTTTATTCAAGAAAATTAGAGATATCAGGTGAATATTTCGTGCAAAGGTGGGCACAATGAAGGATAGAAATGGTATGGACCTAACAGAAGCAGAAGATATTAAGAGGTGGTAACAATACACAGAAAAATTATACAAAAAAGATACTAATGATGCAGATAACCACGATGGTGTGATCACCCACCTAGAGCCAGACATCCTGGAGTGTGAAGTCAAGGGAGCCTTAAGAAGCATCACTATGAACAAAGCTAGTGGAGGTGATAGAATTCCAGCTGAGCTATTTCAAATCCTACAAGATGGTGTTGTGAAAGTACTGCACTCAATATGCCAGCAAATTTGGAAAACTCAGCAGTGGCCACAGGACTGCAAAAGGTCAGTTTTCTTTCCAATTCCAAAGAAAAGCAATGCCAAAAAATATTCAAGCTACCACACAATTGCACTTATCTCACATGCTGGCAAAGTAATGCTCAAAATTCTCCAAACTAGGCTTCCACAGTATGTGAACCAAGAACTTCCAGATATTCAAGCTGGATTTAGAAAAGTCAGAGGAGCCAGAGATCAAATTGGTAACATCTGTTGTATCATAGAAAAATCAAGAGAATTTCAGAAAGACATCTACTTCTGCTTCATTGCCTATATGAAAGCCTTTAACTGCGTGGATCACAACAAACTGTCAAAAATTCTTAAGGAAATGGGAATACTAGACCACCTTACCTACTTCTGATAAATCTGTATGCAGGTCAAGAAGCAACAGTTAGAACTGGACATGGAGCAAAAGATTGGTTCCAAATTGAGAAAGGGGTACCTCAAGGCTGTATATTGTCACCTTGCTTATTTAACTTATATGCAGAGTACATCATGTGAAATACTGGATTGGATGAAGCACAAACATACTAATCTCAGATATGCACATGACTCCACTGTTATGGCAGAAATTGAAGAGGAACTAAAGAACCTCTTGATGAAAATGAAAGAGAAAAATGAAAAAGCTGGCTTAAAACTCAACATTCAAAACACAAAGATAATGGCATCTGGTCCATTACTTCATGGCAAATCATTGGGGAAACAATGGAAACAGTGATAGTCTTTATTTTCTTGGGCTCCAAAATCACTGCAAATGGTGAATTCAGTCATGATATTAAAAAACACTTGCTCCCTGGAAGAAAATCTGTGAAAAACCTAAATAGCATATTAAAAACCAGAGACATTACTTTGCCAACAAAGTCCATCTAGTCAAAGCTGTGGTTTTTCCAGGAGTCATGTATGGATGTAAGAGTTAGACCATAAAGAAAGCTGAGCAATGAAGAATTGATGTTTTTGAACTGTGGTGTTGGAGAAGACACTTCAAGTTCCTTGGACTGCAAGGAGATCAAACCAGTCAATCCTAAAGGAGATTAATCCTGAATATTCATTGGAACGACTGATACTGAAGCTGAAGCTCCAATACTTTGGCCACCTGATGCAAAGAACTAAGACACTGGAAAAGATGCTGATGCTGGGAAAGATAGAAGGCAGGAGGATAAGGGGATACAGAGGATTAAATGAAATGGTGGAATGGCATCACCAACTCAATGGACGTGAGTTTGAGCAAGCTTCAGGAGTTGATAAAGGACAGGGAAGCCTTCATGCTGCAGTCCATGGGGTTACAAAAGAGCGACTGAACTGAACAGATGCCAATATTAATTATTGATTGTAAAATGATAAAGAGTAGTTGGGGCTTCTCCTGTGGCACTAGTGGTAAAGAAACCGTATACCAATCCATGCAACACAGGAGAAGAGGGTTCAACACCGGGTCAGAAAGATTCCCTGGAGGAGGGAAAGGCAACCCACTCAGTATTCTTGCCTGGAGAATCCCATGGACAGAGGAGATTGGCGGGCTGAATTCTGGTCACAGGTCACAAAGAGTTGGACATGACTGAAGTGACTTGGCACACACACCCAAAGAGTAGTTACCTCCTACTTCACTGTTTGCTTTAATGGCGCAGATCATATGCAGTATCTCCAAAGTATAATTTTAATCTATGTGCTTTTCTCTGTCTATTGCTACAACTCTGGTTTAAACCATCATCCATCCTTTCTCAACTCTGTTATATAAATTACTTGCTAACTGCTCCTCTAGCAGTTCTCCTGTCACCAATTCTTTTTCTTAATTTCAAGCCCAAAGATTATTTTGGATCATTACATTCCCGTCCTTCCTAAACATTCATTGCCAATTAGGCATTAGTGCTTCACAATGGCCTTTAAGACCCTTCATGCTTTTGTCTCTGTATAATACTCTGACCTTGCCTCCTCCTACTCTAGAGACTTTGTGTTTGCTATTTCCTGTGTTTTCTTTTTAGATACTCTGTTATACAGATATTACAAGGGCATCCAAGCAAAAGGAGGAGCAAATCAGAATTTATTTTCCATCAAATAATACAAGATTTGTAAAACTGTTGCTTTATCTAGTTATATCATCTAGATCTCTGCCAAGAAGTATTGATACCTTGGTAACTCAAAATTCTAAATATTTCAGACAATTGGAATTGAAAATACAAAGGCTAATGCCTGGTTTTCCAAGAGAATAAAGCAAAGTTTGAAGTTGGGGGATACATAAAATGTATAATTATCTCAAATTTCTATTGTTTTCTCTTATATGTAGTTGTATATAAGAGGAAAACCTGGCTGTTTGTTTTATAGTGAGAATTAAGAACCTTAATTCCCTAGTGCATGAGATATTAATACTAATACTTTCCACTGTCCTTGTTAATTATGATGCTTTACTCTTAGGACTTTAAAAAATGCTTCAGTAAAACAATAGATAGATTGCTAATGTCCTTGACTGTGTCTCTCTGCAGTGAATGCTGTGATCTGGCTGGGGTTCCTGAGTTGATTACTCACTCTAAGTAAGTAACATATTCTGTAAATAGCAAGCTAACACCATCTGTACAGGCTGTTTTTTGACTGTTCATAAGCTACAGGAAATCAACTCTGCCCTAATTTCCTACATGATTCAATAGGGTGGAAGCCAAGGGAATACAAGCTAATGTGACCTTTCAGTACATTCCTATGATATTAAGCTTCAGATGAAAAATTAGGGCAAGGGGTAGACTGCTATTTAACATTGGAATATGCATCTTTGCTGATATTAGTAAAAAAAAAAAAAAAAGCTTAGAAATTTTGGAATTGCTTTGAAAAAGGAATCACCTCAAATTTACAGAATATATTTATGTAAATTTTGTAAAGGTTAGAATTGTAAAGACTGTTCAAAATTAACTGTAATCTAGACATCTAATGTGTTAGTCATTCAGTCACATCTGACTCTTTGTGACCCCATGGACTGTAAACCGCCAGGCTTCTCTGTTCACGGTATTCTCCAGGCAAGAATACTGCAGTGAGTAGCCATTCCCTTCTCCAGGGGATCTTCCTGACCCAGGGATCAAACCTGGGTCCCCTGTACTGTAAATGGATTCTTTACTGTCTGACTCACCAAGGATGCCCCCTAGTCACCTAGTGAAAACTGTTAATTGCTCAATCATGTCTGACTCTTTGTGACCTCATGCCTCTCTCCATGCAATTCTCTAGGCAAGAATACTGAACTGGATTGCCATTCCCTTCTCCAGGGGATCTTGCTGACCCAGAGATGGAGCTCAGGTCTCCCACATTGCAGGTAGATTCTCTACCATCTGAGCCACCAGGGAAGCCCAGTCATCTAGACTGGTGTTCAAATTTAATCTAATGTGCTTATATTCTGACTCTTTTCAAGATTATTTCTAATACTCTTTAACTCTAGCTGCCATATTGCTTTTAATGTTCCTTTTAATTCTTAGATGCTCTCATATTATTAGATCTGATCATTACACTCTAAATCTGTAAATCTGATACACACATACTTTTGTTGTAAGGATGATGTGATAGGCATTTAAAACATCTCAGCAGGAGAATGGATTTTTAAGGAAATGTTGGCAATATTGATGGATTAATGTCTATGTTGATAATGTTGTTGCTCCTCACTGGGGTGGAGGGGGGGGCAGTGTGAGGGGAAGAAACCAAAAAAATGTTCTAAACACTCAAATGATTACTTCAGACCTCTCTAAGACAGCTGTACTTCACAACAGGAAACACCAGAATAGCACTTAACATTTCCAGGTAAACATACATATCTGAATGAAAAAATGAAAGTGATAGTCACTCGGTCATGTCCAACTCTTTGAGACCCATGGATAATAGTCTGCGGGCTCCTCTTTCCATGGAATTCTCAAGGCAAGAATACTGGAGTGGATAGCCATTCCCAGGGGATCTTCCTTACCCAGGGATTGAACTGATGTCTCCAGCATTGCAGGCTGATTCTTTACCATCTGAGCCACCAGGGAATCCCTAAACATATCTAAATACCGTAATACAAAAGAAGCTGCATGTCTGAGGGGTAAAACTGGGCCATTCTTCTTCCTAGATAGAAAGAGATAATAACACATTTATCCTAATTCTAAAATGAATACATGACAACCACCATGTATTTTCCTCCTATTGAAAAAATATAAATACATACAAATATATTTTTACTCCAGCCAGTCATTTCATCCAACAAAAAACCCTAAACAATTTCATCAAAATGCTATCATTGCACTTGAAAGTAAACTGCTCTTTCCAGGGATGGCAAAAAATTAAAATAATTAGAGAGAGTCTTATTAAGGAACATAAATGTTAGTGAATGTAATAAGAAAGGGTTTATTTTCTCTTAATTCATTTGCAAAACAAAACATTCTGAAGTATATGTCAAGACAGTGCCAGGTTGTGGAGCCATGGAGTGATCAGAGATGAAAGATTGTCTTTAAACTATAATAAAGAAGTCTGCTACTGCTGCGAAGTCGCTTCAGTCGTGTCCGACTCTGTGCAACCCCATAGACGGCAGCCCACCAGGCTCCCCCATCCCTGGGATTCTCCAGGCAAGAACACTGGAGTGGGTTGCCCTTTCCTTCTCCAATGCATGAAAGTGAAAAGTGAAAGTGAAGTCGCTCAGTTGTGTCCGATCCTCAGTGACCCCATGGACTGCAGCCTTCCAGGCTCTTCCATCCATGGGATTTTCCAGGCAAGAGTACTGGAGTGGGATGCCATTGCCTTCTCCGAATAAAGAAGTCTACCTAAGTTTTATTCCTAAGAGGGGTTACTCAGTAACCATGTTTAAATTCTGACTCTATTCCCTGAATTTGGCTGCTTGGAGCAGTGGTGGGTTCTCAGTCCAAGCTGGGATCACCAAATTCTCTCCCTAGTAAATTTGGGAAGAGTGTTCACAGGCATTCTCTCAGTTCAGTCAGTTCAGTCACTCAGTGGTGTCCGACTCTTTGCGACCACATGCACTGCAACACGACAGACCTCCCTATCCATCGCCAACTCCCAGTGTTTACCCAAACTCATGTCCATTGAGTCAGTGATGCCATCCAAGCATCTCATCCTCTGTCTTCCCCTTCTCCTCCCACCTAAAATCTTTCCCAACATCAGGGTCTTTACAATGAGTCAGCTCTTCACATCAGGTGGCCAAAGTATTGGAGTTTCAGCTTCAGCATCAGTCCTTCCAATGAACATTCAGGACTGATTTCCTTTAGGATGGACTGGTTGGATTGCTTTACAGTCAAAGGGACACTCAGTATTCTCCAAGACCACAATTCAAAAGCATCAATTCTTCTGCATTCAGCTTTCCTTATAGTCCAACTCTCACATTCATATATGATTACTGGAAAAACCATAGCTTTACAAGACAGACATAGCTTTGACAAGCTTTGACAACCATAGCTTTTTTGGCACAGTGATGTCTCTGCTTTTAAATATGCTGTCTAGGTTTGTTATAACTTTTATTCTTAGGAGCAAGTTTTTTAATTACAGGGTTGCAGTTACCATCTGCAGTGATTTTGGAGTTCCCCTAAAATAAAGTCTGTCACTATTTCCATTGTTTCCCCATTTATTTGCCATGAAGTGACAGGACCAGATGCCATGATCTTCATTTTCTGAATGTTGAGCTTTAAGCCAACTTTTTCACTCTCTTCTTCCACTTTCATCAAGAGGCTCTTAAGTTCTTCACATTCTGCCATAAGGGTGGTGTCATCTGCATATCTGAGGTTATTGATATTTCTCCTGGCAATCTTGATTCCAGCTTGTGCTTCACCCAGTCCAGCATTTCTCATGATATACTTTGCATGAAAGTTAAACAAGTAGGGTGATAATATACAGCCTTGACATACTCCTTTCCTGATTAGGAACCAGTCTGTTGTTCCATGTCCAGTTCTAACTGTTGATTCTTGACCTGCATACATATTTCTCAGAAGGCAGGTGGTCTATTATTCCCATTTCTTGAAGAATTTTCCACAGTTGTATAAAGCAGAAGTAGATGTTTTCTGAATTCTCTTCTTTTTTGGTGATCCAATGGATGTTGACAACTTGAGCTCTGGTTCCCCTGCCTCTCCTAATTCCATCTTGAATATCTGGAAATTCACATATCATATACTGTTGAAGCTTGGCTTGGAGAATTTTGAGCATTACTTTGCTAGTGTGTGAGTGCAATTGTATGGTAGTTTGATCATTATTTGGCATGGCCTTTCTTTGAAGTTGAAATTAAAAAAATGACCTTTTCCAGTCCTGTGGCCACTGCTGAGTTTTCCAAATTTGCTGGCATATTGAATGCAGCACTTTCACAGCATCATCATTTAGGATTTGAAATAGCTTAACTGGAATTTCATCACCTTCACTAGCTTTGTTTGTAGTGATGCTTCCTAAGGCCCACTTGACTTTGCATTCCAGGATGTCTGGCTCTAGGTGCGTGATCACACCATCATGATTATCTGGGTTGTGAAGATCTTTTTGTATATTTCTTCTTGTGTATTCTTGCCACTTCTTCTTAATATCTTCTGCTTCTGTTAGGTCCATACCATTTCTGCCTTTTATTGAGTCCATCTTTTCATGAAATGTTCCCTTGGTATCTAATTTTCTTGAAGAGATGTCTAGTCTTTCCCATTCTATTGTTTCCCTCTATTTCTTTGCACTGTTCACTGAGGAAGGCTTTTTATCTCTTGCTGTTCTTTGGAACTCTGCATTGAAATGGATATATCTTTCCTTTTCTCTTTTGCCTTTTACTTCTCTTGTTTTCACAGCTATTGGTAAGGCCTCCTCAGAAACCATTTTGCATTTCTTCTCCTTGGGGATTGTCTTGATGGTCTGCCTCCTGTATAATTCATGAACTTCCGTCCATAGTTCTTCAGGTGCTCTGTCTCTCAGATCTAATCCCTTGAATCTATTTCTCACTTCCACTGTATAATCATAAGGGATTTGATTTAGGTCATACCTGTATGGTCTAGTGGTTTTCCCTACTTTCTTCAGTTTAAGTCTGAATTTGGCAATAAGGAGTTCATGAGCCACAGTCAGCTCCCAGTCTTGTTTTTGCTGACTATATAGAGCTTCTCCATCCTTGGCTCCAAAGAATATAACCATTCTGATATTGGTATTAACCGTCTGGTGATGTCCATGTGTAGAGGTTTCTCTTGTGCTGTTGGAAGAGGGTGTTTGCTATGACCAATGTGTTCTTTTTGCAAAACTCTTAGCCTTTGCCCTGCATCATCTTGTACTCCAAGGCTTAATTTGCCTGTTACTCCAGGTATTTCTTGACTTCCTACTTTTGTATTCCAGTCCCCTATAATGAAAAGGATATCTTTTTTTTGATGTTAGTTCTAGAAGGTCTTGTAGGTTTTCATAGAACCATTCAACTTCAGCTTCTTCAACATTACTGGTTGGAACATAGACTTGGATTACTGTGATAATGAATGGTTTGCCTTGGAAAGGAATAGAGATCATTCAGTCACTTTTGAGATTACATCCAAGTACCGCATTTTGGACTGTTGTTGACCATGATGACTACCCCATTTCTTCTAAGGGATTCTTACCAACAGTATTAGATATAATGGTCATCTGAGTTAAATTCACCCATTCTAGTCCATTTTAGTTCGCTGGTTTCTAAAATGTCAATATTAACTCTTGCCGTCTCCTGTTGGACTACTTCCAATTCACCTTGATTCATTGACCTAACATTCCAGGTTCCTATGCAATACTGCTCATTGCAGCATTGGACTTTATTCCATCACCAGTCACATCCAAAACTGGGTGTTGTTTTTGCTTTGGCTCCCTCTCTTCATTCTTTCTGGTGTGAACTATGGGGAGATACCCCACATCCAAGGGCAGAGAAGCCCCAGCAAGATAATTGCTGGAGCAGCAGCTGCACAGTACTGGAGTGGCAGCTGCACAGTGCTGGAGCAACTCTCAAGGCAAAGGAGAAGACCCAGCAAGATGGTTGCTGCTGCTGCTGCTGCTAAGTCGCTTCAGTTGTGTCTGACTCTGTACAACCCCATAGACGGCAGCCCACCAGGCTCCCCTGTCCCTGGGATTCTCCAGGTAAGAACACTGGAGTGGGTTGCCATTTCCTTCTCCAATGCATGAAAGTGAAAAGTGAAAGTGAAGTCGCTCAGTCGTGTCTGACTCCTAGCGACCCCATGGACTGCAGCCTACCAGGCTCCTCCACCCATGGGATTTTCCAGGCAGGAATACTGGAGTGGGGTGCCATTGCCTTCTCCAGCAAGATGGTAAGAGGGGCGAAATCATGTTTAGAATCAAATCCCATACCCACCAAAAATGCTCAGAGGGCTCAAACATACCTTGTGTGCACTAGGACCCAGAGACCCCACAGAGACTGAGTCAGAACCATATTTGAGTGTCTCCTGAGGACGTACTGGTCATCAGTGGACTACTGCATGGGCAGGGGCTGGGGTTGCAGTAGACCTGGGTATGGCATAAGCCCTCTTGGAGGACGTCACCATTCAGCCCACCATAGAGCCACCAGAACTTACATAGGACTGGGGAAACAGACTTTTGGAGGGCACAAACAGAACCTTGTGCACACCAAGACCCAGGAGAAAGAAGCAGTGACCCCACAAGAGACTGACCCAGAATTGCCTGTGGATGTCCAGGAGTCTCTAGCTGAGGCTGGAGGGTGGGTTGGCAGTGGCCTGCTGCCAGGTTGGGGGCACTGTGTGTAGCAGTGCCTGCATGAGACATTTTGAAGGTGGTTGTCATTATCTTCATTACCTCCAGCATAGATTGACCTCAGGTCAAATAACAAGGAGGGAACAGAACATCAACAGATGTTGAGTGACCATCAACAGAAAATTGGATTAAAGATTTACTGAGCATGGCCCTGCCCATCAGAACAAGACTCAGTTTCCCCTCAGTCAGTCTCTCCCAACAGGAAGCTTCCATAAGCCTCTTATCCTACTCCATCTGAGGACAGACAGAATGAAAACCACAATCACAGAAAACTAACCAATCTGATCACATAGACCACAGCCTTGTCTAACTCAATGAAACTATGAGCCATGCCATATAGGGCCACCCAAGACAGATGGGTCATGGTGGAGAGTTCTGGCAAAATGTGGTCCACGGGAGAAGGGAATGGCAAACCACTTCAGTATTCCTGCCTTGAGAACCCCATGAACAGTATGAAAAGGCAAAAAGATGGGACACTGAAAGATGAACTCCCCAGGATGGTAGGTGCTCAATATGCTACTGGAGATCAGTGGAGAAATAACTCTAGAAACATTGAAGAGACTGAGGGATTTTCTATGTAGCTGGAAAAATCATTTGTATACTCTTGAACTACAGGGTGGCTATTTTGTATTTTCTCAAGATAATAGAATCATGGACAGCTGGTCCACTAAAAGGAAGAATACTGAAGTACACTAAGACAAACAAAGATAATGTAGAGAGAAGTTTTTGTTGACCTTTATAAAATTTCAAGGATTCCCACGAGGCTCTAGGGGTAAAGACTCTGCCTGCAAATGCAGGAGACATAAAAGACATGGGTTCCATCCCAGGGTCAGGAAGATGCCCTGGAGGAGGGCATGGCAACCACTCCAGTATTCTTGCCTGGAGAATCCCATGGACCAAGGAGCCTGGTGTGCCCTAGTCCATGGAGTCATAAATAGTCAGAAACTACTGAAGCAACAGCACAACACAGCACAGTTTCAAGGTATCCTTTCTTCCTGGTAACTTGCAATTCTCTAGCTGCTGCTGCTGCTGCTAGGTCACTTCAGTTATGTCTGACTCTGTGCGACTCTGTAGACAGCAGCCCACCAGGCTCCCCCGTCCCTGGGATTCTCCAGGCAAGAATACTGGAGTGGGTTGCCATTTCCTTCTCCAATGCATGAAAGTGAAAAGTGAAAGTGAAGTCGTTCAGTCCTGTCCAACCCTCAGCGATCCCATGGACTGCAGCCTTCCAGGCTCCTCCATCCATGGGATTTTCCAGACAAGAGTACTGGAGTGGGGTGCCATTGCCTTCTCCATCTCTAGCTGCTGGGTTTCACTAAATATTTTATTTATTTATTTATTTATTTAGCTGCTTTAAGTCTTAGTTACCACACAGCATGCAGGATCTTCCTTGCATCATGCAGGATCTTTCTTTGCAGCACGTAGGCTCAGTTGTTCAGTGGCATGGGCGGATCAGAGTTCCCTGACCAGGAATTGAATCTGGGTCTCCTGCATTGCAAGGCAGATTCTTAACCACTGGACCACCAGAGAAGTCACTCACTAAACATTTTAAATCCTTATGTTAAAATCCCCTGGGAATTCCCTGATGGTCCAGTGGTTAGGACTTCACCTTCCAGTACAGGGGTACAGGTTCCATCCATGCTTAGGGAGCTAGGGTCCCACATACCTTGTGACCCAAAAAACCAAAATGTAAAACAGAAAAAAATATTGTAACACATTCAATAAAGACTTTAAAAATGCTCTACATCATAAAATAATCTTAATAAGAGAATCCTCCCTTTTCCTTAATCCGGCTTGTATTGTTTTCTGTCAATTGCAATCAAAAGATGCTTAACAACTACAAAGGATATTTTATCTAGTACAAATATAGAAAACTAAACCTGTAATTATAATACAGTGCTAAGTGGTAAAGAAAACACCTAGAGAGCATCATAGTCTACACTAAACTAGAAGGGATCAGAGGTGTTATGTTATGATGACAGGACAGGATAGAAGATGGAGATAAACATAGAATAAACATTCCTGGAACTAAGGTTGTTATAGATTTGACACTTGACCCAATTGCTACAATATAGCACAAAAACAAGCCAGGCACTAGAAAATGTCCACAGGGCCTGAAGCTGCATATTGATGGTATATTCTCTCTGAGTCTTTATAATGTATATCCGAATAGAGCCTTCCAGGTAACAGTTAGCCTGAATTGGAGGGGTGTTCTGTCAAGGGTTAAATGAGAGGCAGCATAGTGAAAACCACACCCACACCCACACATGCACGTGTGCACACACACATACACACCCCTCATTCTTATTTGCCAGGTCATCAAACTGATTTCTAGAATGATAGTTTTTAATTCAGTACCACTATTTCTTTAAGATGCTGCAGATATATAAAACAGGTCAGCACAGGTGTTATCAAGGGAAAATAAAATGCCTACCAACTTCATTAGGAAAAACTGTCATTCATACTAAAGAAGTAAAATGTTTTGATAAATATACTATCACCTAAAAGCAAGGGAGTTCCAGAAAAACATCTATTTCTGCTTTCTTGACTATGCCAAAGCCTTTGACTGTGTGGATCACAATCAACTGTGGAAAATTCTGAAAGAGATGGGAATACCTGACCTGCCTCTTGAGAAACCTATACACAGGTCAGGAAGCACTAGTTAGAACTGGACATGGAACAACAGACTGGTTCCAAATAGGAAACGGAGTACGTCAAGGCTGTATATTGTCACCCTGCTTATTTAACTTATATGCAGAGTCCATCATGAGAAATGCTGGGCTGGAAGAAGCACAAGCTGCAATCAAGATTGCCAGGAGAAATATCAATAACCTCAGATATGCAGATGACACCACCCTTATGGCAGAAAGTGAAGAAGAACTAAAAAGCCTCTTGATGAGAGTGAAAGAGGAGAGTAAAAAAGTTGGCTCAAAGCTCAACATTCAGAAAACTAAGATCATGGCATCTGGTTCCCATCACTTCATGGGAAATAGATGGGGAAACAGTGGAAACAGTGTCAGACTTTGTTTTTTGGGGCTCCAAAATCACTGCAGATGGTGACTGCAGCCATGAAATTAAAAGTCACTCCTTGGAAGAAAAGTTATGACCAACCTAGATAGCATATTTGAAAAGCAGAGACATTACTTTGCCAACAAAGGTCTGTCTAGTCAAGGCCATGGTTTTTTCAGTAGTCATGTACGGATGTGAGAGTTGGACTGTGAAGAAAGCTGAGCGCCGAAGAATTGATGCTTTTGAACTGTGGTGTTGGAGAAGACTCTTGAGAGTCCCTCGGACTGCAAGGAGATCCAACCAGTCCATCCTGAAGGAGATCAGCCCTGGGTGTTCTTTGGAAGGAATGATGCTAAAGCTGAAACTCCAGCGTTTTGGCCACCTCATGCGAAGAGTTGACTCATTGAAAAAGTCTCTGATGCTGGGAGGGATTGGGGGCAGGAGGAGAAGGGGACGACAGAGGATGAGATGGCTGGATGGCATGACCGACTCGATGGACATGAGTCTGAGTGAACTCCAGGAGTTGGTGATGGACAGGGAGACCTGGCATGCTGCGATTCATGGGGTCTCAAAGAGTCGGACACGACTGAGCGAGTGAACTGAACTGAACTGAATCTTTGTAATGGAGAAGGAAATGGCCACCTACTCCATCCACTATTCTTGCCTAGAGAATCCCAGGGAAGGAGGAGCCTGGTGGGCTGCCGTCTACGGGGTCACACAGAGTCAGACAGGACTGAAGCCACTTAGCAGCAGCAGCAGCAATCTCTGTAAGGACTGCAAGGAGATCCAACCAGTTCATCCTAAAGGAAATCAGTCTGAATGCTCATTGGAAGGACTGATGTTGAAGCCGACACTCCAATACTTTGGCCACCTGATGCAAAGAGCTGACTCATTTGAAAAGACCCTGATGCTGGGAATGATTGAAGACAGGAAGAGAAGGGGGTGACAGAGGATGAGATGGTTGGATGGCATCACCGACTCAATGGACATGCTGCTGCTAAGTTGCTTCAGTCGTGTCCGACTCTGTGCGACCCCATAGACGGCAGCCCACCAGGCTCCCCCGTCCCTGGGATTCTCCACACAAGAACACTGGAGTGGGTTGCCATTTCCTTCTCCAATGCATGAAAGTGAAAAGTGAAAGTGAAGTCAGTCGTGTCTGACCCTCAGTGATCCCATGTACTGCAGCCTTCCAGGCTCCTCGGTCCATGGGATTTTCCAGGCAAGAGTACTGGAGTGGGGTGCCAGGAGTTGGTGATGGATAGGGAGGTCTGTCATGCTGCAGTCCATGGGGTCGGAAAGCGTCGGACACGACTGAGCAACTGATCTGAACTGGACTGAATCTCTGTAAGGAACTCTATACTTATCGATGTATAACAGTTCTGTACTTAAGAATTTACCTACATCTGTTTGGCTGTGGATTTCCTTTGCCTTTAGGCTTTCTAAAAACTTGGTTACTGTGATCGAATACCTCACTACAATTTTCCCCCAGAACCTTTAAATGGACTCAAAATAGCTGCCATCAGGGCTATTATTTAAAGGTATATGTTTCAAATACCAGGATGTAACATCGTCAGAATCTACTATTGTTTCTCACTTTCATTCATGAAAATATAGTGCCTCAGGAATTTCAAAAGCAAAGGGAATTGATTTTTATCACTTTATCATATTTTACCAGGTTTGTGTCTTTTCTGATATGAATAAACTGTTTGAAGGCCAAAAGTTTCATTCTCCAAAGAAATGTGAATAGTAAAACAAACCATCCAACAAACAAATAGAAAAACACTACAAAGGAAAACAAAGAAAGAATAAACACACTAAAAAGAATTGAAGGCGTCTACATCTTTCCCATGATCAGTGGAGCAACCAAGTTCTTTGACCTCGAGAACCTCAAAATATTGAAACCATCCTTAACACTCTTACGTTCTCTCATTTTTTAAATAAAAGTCGCCTGATGTGGAGAAATATATGCAGATTAATTATTTGCAATGTTGTGCATGTGTGTGTATTAGTTGCTCAGTGAGTCCAACTCTTTGCAACCCCATGGACTGTAACCACAACCCCAGCCCAGGGATCAAACCCAGGCCTCCTGCATTGGTAGGTGGGTTCTTTACCAATAGCACCACCTGGGAAACCTATTTGCAATATTACCAGATCATATACCGTGTTACATTTTAAATCTAAAAAATATCTTCCAAATTATTTTTAAACTCCTGATTTTACCAAAAATGTAATGGAAGGCTAAAGAGGTTAACAGATTCTCCCAATAGTCTACTTTTTTTTTTTTTTTGGTTAGCCAAAAGTCACAACTACATTATCTCTGGACTTCTATAATTATCCTCCTTAAAATCTGCATTCTTCAATGATCTCTCTCTCCACTAAAAGTATGGCTATACAGTTATTACCAGAAATTAATTTTACTCTCTGTAGAACTGTTTACAGTACATATCCTTTGTCACATGCTATTCAGAAGCACCGTTACCCTGTCTCACATTTACCTTGATATTGCCTCTTCAGAGATCTGCAGTATTCACCATCACTTCCAGAATAAAGACAAACCTCTTTTTAAAGGCTGGAGTTAGTCTGTATATAGTCACTTATCTGCATCGTCCTTCAATAGTCTCTCTTCATTGACCAATCCTCTAAAACTTATTCCACCTTCAAACATAACAACATTCTTCTTAACCAGTTAACTGAATATTCCCATCAATTCTCTTCCTCTAAAGACCTGCTGAAACCTATCTTTTCAGTTCTTCCTAGTTTATATTTGATTTATTTTTTCTGGAAAAACAATACTATAAATCCTTTCTGGCTACCATCATTTCACTAACACTTTTCACTGTTCAGCATATTATAGTTTTTAGCAATGCTGTGTACATCATTGAATCATAAACAGCCCTTGACTTATTTCTCGCCAGGAATGGCAATGGATTATACTTGTCTAGCCAAATAAAATTGACACCACCAGTGAAACTGCATCCCTTTGAAACATTTTTTTTTCCTATGCCAAGAAAAGGGCCAGCAGAATAATAGACACTACAATTTTAATATTATTAGCATCAATAACCAAACTCTAGCCAACTAAAGAATATGTTGATCTATCGAAGCTGTCATAGTTATATTTGTTATTTTTGTTTCTGTCTGTTTATGTTTGGTTGCTCACATTTAGTGTATCTGTGTCTTTATTTGTGTTTTCATGTTTGTGTATTTGTGTTGCAGATAAGTGAAACACCTAAGAAAAAGTGGCTATATACTTTTTGATCATCTAGATTCAAGATTATGAGATAACCATGCCAGGCATTACCTCCTTAACTGCCTTTAGCACCTTTGATAATATCAGACCTGGCAATTCTTGCTGTGTGGTGAGTTAAAAAGCAATGAAGAATACCAGTCCCACCACCCCCACATCACAAACATACGTGTGTTTGTGTGCATGAACCTTTGTATATTTGTAACCTTCTCATCAACCAACAACTAGATCTAAATATTCTACCAGTATAATTAAAGGCTCAAAAAAGGCAGCCATCATAGTCTTGCCTTGGGATAACGCATAGATGTGGGTATAATCCTCCTAAGGATCTATAATGCTGCAGGTCTACTTTGGTTTTTTAACTCTCTCCTTTAAAAATTTAGTTTCTTCAGAGTTACTTCTTGCTGTCACAAAGAGAACTATGATTACAGAATGTCCTTCTGCTTCTCCTCTGCATGGATCATCTTGAAACTTTTATATTAATAAATGATCTCTTGCAATTTTCTCTTGGAAAAATTTTGAAATTTGATATATTTCAGTCTCACTGAATTATAAACAGTCCCATTTTCTTTCAGCATTTAGATTTTATTAGTTTTTCAAAAAAATATTAAATTAACATGCTGAATAATAAAAGAGTCAATAAGATGTTTTTTACAAGCTTTGCATTTAAGGAAAAGATTATTGAAGAGCTGACAGATTGAAGACAGTAATAGTTAATGGACATACAGTACAGGATAAATTACATTCTTTATGGAAATTTGTAGTAAATAATCTTTGAAAAACATTTCCTTTTATCAGGATAAACCATGAGAAATATTATAAAAACAAAAGAGATTCAGTATGACACTTGAAGGGTCCAAATGGGACTTTTAAAAGCAAATCTATAGTCAGACTGTGACGCATAAAAACACACTTTGTTAATCTATGCTTTGAAAAAAACCACATGTACTTCAATTGCCCTTGAATTTCTGCACCTCATTTTTAACTGTACTTAGTTTACATTTTACTTACAGAGATTAATCGTCTCTTCTGCTAAGTGCATTGGAAATCACAAGCACTAACTATGTAAATGATGCTAGGAAATGTATCCCCCAAGTATAAAATAAAGCTCTAACTAGATAATGCTAATAAATATTAATATGTGAAGATAGCAAAGGAATATTAAATGATTATGCTGCCCAAAGTAAGAATAATAATACACCTAATATTCTAAAGGCAGCCATTCAATATTTCAGGGCTCTACAAATATTAACAAAAGCAGAGCCTGCTGAAAGAATTCTATGTCCTCAAACTTTATGACTTGAATCACCATAAGAAGAGGAATGACCAGTGACTACAACTAAATGGCTGAAGAACTGATTCAATTGGTTAGAGCTGTTAATTAATTCTGATAGATACAGTCTACTTTTTCATCTTTCAATTATCTGCTCCAGTCATTTTCTAAAAAATAAAAAAAATTATTGTCTACAGTTTAAGAGTCTCTGGAGAATTTGCTTTCACCCTGGCCATATTTTCCATGTTAGGAGTCTTCAGATAATTGGATAAAGAATATCGGAGCAATGAGAATAGACTGGTGTTAAGCAGAATGTATAATAGAAGTCTTTGTCCACCAAAGTAAAAGTGAAATCTACCAAGAAACGTTCCATGTGTGCCTTAGATCTTTACAGGTTAACAGAGCAAAAGATGAAATGAGAAACAGGCTCCCTAATTCCCTAGTGCAAGGCAGCCTCATGGAACCATCCTCATATTTATTTTGTGTTGGTTCCAGTATTTGAAGACTATCACGGCCAAGCCATAACAAATAGCTTCAATTCAAGAGGGCATACTTTTCACTGCTCTGCTCTGGAGTTGCTTCCAATACACTGTTATACTGCTATAGAGTGACCTGACTGATGACTAGGTCAGTGTGGTTTTGTAAGGAAGAATTTGTCCCAGGCCATAAATGTTTTATTTCCATACTGAAGAAGGTAAAGAGAGTAGATGATGATAACCTTGCTTGGATGCAAGATAGATGCTCAGGTTCCTCCTGGTGCCCTCACAAACCACATCTAGGTTCCCCTGAGGAAAAAAATACAAAATAACTCTACTGTATATAGTAGCAGTATAATAACAAACTCTGAGCATAGTTCTGAGGTTGTTGTTCATCCCTGCAACATTTGAGAGGGATACATGTCCTCCTGCCACAATAACAGTTACCCTGTGATTTTTATTGTAAATAGGAAACTGAGTTGGAGATAGCAAAACTCAATGTTCTTAATCACAGAACTCCTGGTGCAGCTTGCAGCTTAAATTGCACTCCTTGCTTATGGGGATTAGGTAAAACCAATAATAGGAAAACAACCTGGAAACAACTGAGTAGCCATAGCACAGTTGTTACCTTGCTTGCAAAAATCAAGAGGAATACAAAAAAAGGAAACAGGAATTATTGGAAGAAGCAGTATAAAGCAAGCAGAACAAAGCAGAGTCTATAGATGTGATTTCAAGTAATTTAGTGTTTCTATACAGTGCATTGCTTTCAGCCTCAATAAAAAGCCAATTCTTAATCCTGCAATTACCCAACCTTATCGCCATTGCCCACATGCTGACTATGGCTAGAGTTCTAGATGATATTCTTTTCATTAGTGTGGCCAAAGGCAAATTTAATTAGAGATGCATCTCTTGAATGGATAAGGGAAATATATAAGGATTAACAAATTAATCCTAACACGTAATTACATTAAAATGTTTGCCATTCTGTATAGAAAATACTGACATTCTAGCTAGCCTCCCTTTTATCTGTTCTCTCTTCAGTAACAGTGGAAAACAGTATTTTTGAAGAGGAAAGATGGTGGGATTTCCTTCCTGCCAGCTTGTGTACTGAACAGGAAGAAATAATCAACCTTCTTTATTTTGGACCCTATCAGTTCCTGACCACATTCCGTGAATGCAGGCATTTGGAAGAAAACAAACTGATAGGTAACAGAAAGAAAACTCTGTACTGATGGAGAGAGGAAACTGTGGCTAAATGCACCCAGGTAAGTCTAAATAGAGTAATGAAATCCTGGTGGAATATTGAAAAAGAGATTCATAATTGCACCACAAATCTCTATTATCCAAGCCAACAACTAAATTCCTATTCCGTAAATTGTAATCCCTGCCTATCTGCCTTCTCAGTTTATTTTTTCCTACCTTCTCCCTAAACTGCATGTGTGCACAGGTAAGATAATGTATGTGCTTTTTGTTGGATTTCTCAGCTGTCTAAAAATAAGTCCCAGCTACACTATAGAACACCCACATAAACCTTTACATGTGCTTGCTATAACTTTACTATTATTGTTTTGACATTTAAGCAACAGATGCATGTTTTTCACTTTGGAAGGCAGACATCTGTTTTTCAGAGTGCTTTCCAGAAGCTGGAGTTTTCTTTCAGGAGCTTATTAAATCAAAAAAGTTCTACCATCACCCTCTACTTGTATCCCTCAATCCAAAATGATTTAAGAAACAGAAAAGAGAAACTTATGAATAAATTTATGAGCATGAAGACTACCCTGATGTCAATTAAATAAGTCTATACAATGTTCACTCCAAAGTAATCTATGTGAATGAAAATCACTATTGTAGTACAAAGGAAGAAGGAAGTTGAGCACTGAGCTGTGATGTATGGAGAGTTGCCTCAGGAGCCAGGTAGCCCAGAACTTCAGAAAAATTGCATAATTTCCATGACAAATAAATTCTGTCTGTTTTTATTAAGAAAAAATGTAACCTAAAATACATATAATTGTTTGTGTCTGATTCTGGCATGTTGAATGCCATGGTTCAAGGAGGGAACATTTTTTTCATGAAATGTACATAGGAAGAATTTTTGTGTGTATGAGTTGTTTTGTTTCAGTTTTATTTGGGGAAGGGGTTCTGTTTTGCTTTTACTTTAAAAAGTAGACACTGCCAGCTCCATCAAAGTGTAGTTGCAAAATATGAGATTGCAAAGCCTTTAAAACATATCTAGTTCATCTGGAATTTGTAAATATATTAACTCAGTATTCTCCAAGGGAAAAATGGTATGTTTTAGATGAATTTTGGATGTAAATTCTAAACAGGTGGACAGAACAGCAGGAGGGCGATATCAGGCTTTCCACAGGGGGCCCACACCATATAGTTGTGGAAAATGAATCACAGGGATTGGTAGTAAAGGAAATCGGATCTGCCAAGCTGAATATTTGTTAATGAAAAGAGCATGAATGCTCAGTAAATTATACATCATGGATTCAAAGCCTGTGTCTGCAACCACAATCATATAGATGAACATTAAGCCACCGTCCTTCACAAGAATCATGCACCTATTTTAATTTCCTTTTAAAGTCTTCTGCTATAAACCTCAGTGTTCACATGGTGAAAAACATTTTTTTTAATATCCATACTGCGTATGTGCCTGGGATAAAATTTGTCTGTTTTTTTTTTTTTTTAATTACAAACATTTGTGAGCTTCCTGCTTATGACACCATTTATGACACTGGCAGGAACAGAGTTTAAATGAAAAGGTGATGAACTTTATACCGTCCTGGTTAAAAAATATAGAAGACAGTGAAGGAGTCCCTGTGTCATATTTTATCAAGGCACAAACTGTCCTGAGAATAAATAACGGGTGTTATTTTTGGTTGCACACTCCCAATGGAGACATTGATATTTTTGTGGAATTTCCATTTAATGCTGGCATTCCAAAAAAAGTGGCCAGTTTTTTGTTTTGTGTTGTTTTTCCTAGTTGGCAATTTTCAGGAAGCTTAACAGTTTTAATTTAACAATCCATTTAAAATATTTCAAAACCATTAGAAGTTCAATGGTTAAACGGTGTTGGCTTACAAGGCTTCTTTAAGTGTGGTGAGTTCATCTGTGTCTCTCAGGCATAAATGAGGAAGGATCCTCAGTGACATTTGCCCGACCTTCTCATACCCGCACTAATTGCTTTGGGTGTTTTACACTTCATGACAAGGAATATAATCATAATAATGTAATTAAGATTTACTGAGCATTTACTACTTACAAGACACTGGATTAAATGTTTTACATTCATTATCTCACTTAATCCTCACTCTAACTCTGGGAGTTAGGTAGTGTTATTACCCCCTTTACAAAATGGATGATGAAGTTGTAGTTTGAAGAGGTTAATTAAGTTGTCTGAGATTGCTCATTCTAATCATTAGTATAGCCAGACTGGAAGTCTGAAGTCTCTGACAATAAAGCTATGTCAACTCCCAATGTGAAGTTTACCAACTGTTCAGCCAGTTGCTTATTTTTATTTTCACCAATTGTAGTTGTAGACTATTAGCCTTTGAAAGTTACCCCACAAAAACAAATTAAGCCCATGTTGCTTGACTTCATGTGAACTCATTGTCAGGGAACTCAAGAAAGATATCCACTGACTTTTCCTTCTAGCAGTTCCCTTGTCCCAGGAAAATCACCAGGGTGATCACTTGGTACTCAGTCCTCACCCCTAGGTATTTAACTTCCTGTTTCTTCTTACTAAAGCCTTTCCTCTGGGCAGACCAACAAAACAAGATCTAAGTAGACCATGGCCTTGTCTATTCCCAACAACCTTCATCCAGTTGACAGCCTCTAGGACATTCTGGCTTCACCGAAGTTCAGGCTTGTAAGCCCTTCTCAAGAGAACAGAACTTGATCAGATCAGCTACTGAGGCAGTGAGTCAGGGTACCTTTATCCTAGATGCTTGGAATAGGTAGGTGGGAGTTAAGACCACAGAAGAGAGTCACATATAAGCTCTCTGTGGACCTCCTTAGAAGACTTTCATCAATAGGTTTGAAGAAAGAGGGCAAAAAATGATCTCACTAACTGGAATGAATAAGCTGAGACTCAAAATACAATCTTTACAAAATTACGTCCTGGTAAGAATTGAACTGTGGTGTTGGAGAAGACTCTTGAGAGTCCCTTGAACTGCAAGAAGATCCAACCAGTCCATTCTAAAGATCAGTCCTGGGTGTTCTTTGGAAGGAATGATGCTAAAGCTGAAACTCCAGTACTTTGGCCACCTCATGCAAAGAGTTGACTCATTGAAAAAGACTCTGATGCTGGGAGGGATTGGGGGCAGGAGGAGAAGGGGACGACAGAGGATGAGATGGCTGGATGGCATCACCAACTTGATGGACATGAGTCTGAGTGAACTCTGGGAGTTGGTGATGGACAGGGAGGCCTGGTGTGCTGCAATTCATGGGGTTGCAAAGAGTCGGACATGACTGAGCGACTGAACTGAACTGAACTGAACTGAAGAATTATACCTCACTCACATTAAGACTCAAAGTGGCTGAGAAAACTCAAAATTCTTAACCCAGGTTCTAAAGACTTTGCACTGAAAACCTGCATATGGTGATTTGGCAAACACTTTAGCATGTTGTATATTAGTGACTGGTAGAAATTTCAGTTTGTATATCTTATTATGTCTAAATCCATATCATTATCAATATTTATATAGTTGTGCATTTTATTTAGCTTTTTAAAAAATTATTGGAACATAGTTGATTTATAGTGTTGGGTTGTTTCAGGTGTACAGAGAAGTGAAGTAGTTATACCTATACATATATCTGCAGTCCATGGGTTCGCTAAGAGTTGGACACGACTGAGCGACTTCACTTTCACTTTTCACTTTCATGCATTGGAGAAGGAAATGGCACCCTACTCCAGTGTTCTTGCCTGGAGAATCATAGGGACAGGGGAGCCTGGTGGGCTGCCTTCTCAGGGGTCGAAGAGTCACACACGACTGAAGCGACTTAGCAGCAGCAGCAGCAGCATGCATATATCTTGGAGAAGGAAATGGCAACCCACTCTGATATTCTTGCCTGGAAAATCCCAGGGACTGTAGCCTGCCATGCTCCTCCATCCATGGTGTCACAAAGAGTCGGACGTGACTGAGTGACTTCACGTCACTTCATACATATACCTGGGCTTCTCTGGTAGTTCAGCTGGTAAAGAATCTGCCTGCAATGCAAGAGACCTGGGTTCAGTTCCTCAGTTGGGAACTGAAGGAAGACCTGGAGGAAGGCACTGCAACCCACTCCAGTGCTCTTGCCTGGAGAATCCCCATGGACAGAGGAGCCTGGTGGGCTGCACTCTATGAGGTCGCAGAGTCAGACATGACTGAGAGATTAAGCACAGCACATACATATATCCGCTTTTGTTTTTTTTATTATTTTCCCATATAGACTATTGCAAAGTATTTTATTAAGCTTTATGCCAGTTTCATCAGCTTATTAATTATCTTTCAAGGATTGCTCTTTTAATTTATTATTACATTTGCTTATGCACTGTAATCAAATTTCCCCTTTGTTGTTAATATGTTGTTTACAAATTTTAAAAATAACATATAAACAATATTAATTTTTAAGTAGTTAACCAAATCTCTAATTAAAAACTAAGGATAGGCCGTTGGAAGTATAATGACTGAGTTAATATGCATGAATTTTTGGATTCTGAGTACATTTTGTCAAAGTTCCCTTCTAATACGTGATATGATAGTGCTGATTTTTCTACACCAATAGGAATATTGAATATCATTACTTTTAAATATATTTGATATTTTATTAGATTAAATAAGAAATGGGAAGGACTGCTATATTTATATTTAGGATTTACCTTTTTTTATAATTTAAGATTTATGGTACATAAGCTTAATATATAACTCCAGAATAACATGTCTAATATTGAAATACTATTTATTTGCTTGAATATCATTCTCATATTGGATTATTTTGAATGAATAGGTAAAATGATAATAAATATTGGTTAAAATAATCTGTAATTAGTTATTTCTTACTAAAACAAATACAGAAAGTAAATATCTTTGAGCAATATATAAAAATATCTATCCTTTTTAAGAATTTTTTTTTCCTTAGACTGTCATTGTTCATTGTGTTTCTTTTCTGCATTTCTTTCTTGAAGTATGCAGAACTCATTCTGCTAGAATTATAATGTGTCAGCATTTCTATCCTTTTTGAGAGATTTATAAATCAGCCATAAAAAATGTGATGCTGGCATGAACTTGGCATATATTCTTAGCCCAGAAGCATTATTTTTTCACACTTTATAAACGAAAATAGTTTGGCTGTTATGAACCTACAAAGGAGCAAAATCTAAATGTTTTCTGACTCTAAATGTGTTATGCCCTTTTCCTAAAAAGCCCTGTTCAACAGAAAGAAATGGAAAATTCAGAGACAGTTCAAGATAACAGCTTCAGGGAAGTCATTACAAGTTTGCCCTGTCAAAGATTTATGTGTTAATAGCTTCATGTATACATCAATGCATACATGGTAATAACTTCAGAACTTGTTCAACTTCCACTTAGGCAGCAATCTAAAGAAAATATGGAAAAATATATTCAAGAGAGAACAGGCAGCATCCAAACAGGTATTTATTTAAGCATTGTAACTATTGAAATTCCTTCTCATCTACATTTTTGTAACTGAAGCTCTCTGAATATAGCTAATAGAAGACAACGTACCAGAACATTCCAACAACACATGACTGAAAAAGGAACAATACTCTTCGTTCATCTGCTCAATACCCACAGAAAAGTCTCTGCACAGTGCCTTGGTTCCTGGGGCCAGGATAGGGAGATATAAAGTAAAAAAGGAGTTTTATTATTGTTGTTGTTGAACATCTTTTAAACTTCAGAAAAAAAAAAGAGACATGTTTTATTTTATCATCCTAAAATGCAAAAACATTACTCAAATAAATATTGAGAAAAATTTTCTGATGTTCAATTTTTTGTAATCATCTCATTTGTAAAGATTACATTAAAGTTTAACCACATAATCATTGAAAAGCAATTACAGAGAATTTCAATATGTATTTATCATTCCCTTCCTTTTCCCTACATGTAAAGCAAATGCTCACCAAATAGGAATACTTTAAGAGAAATTTTATAGTCTTACTGCTGCTAAGTCACTTCAGTCGTGTCCGACTCTGTGTGACCCCAGAGACAGCAGCCCACCAGGCTCCTCCGTCCTTGGGATTCTCCAGGCAAGAACACTGGAGTGGGTTGCCATTTCCTTCTCCAATGCATGAAAGTGAAAAGTGAAAGTGAAGTCTCTCAGTTGTGTCTGATTCTTCTCGACCCCATCGACTGCGGCCTACCAGGCTCCTCCGTCCATGGGAATTTCCAGGCAAGAGTACTGGAGTGGGGTGTCATTGTCTTCTCCAATAGTCTTACTACATAGCTGATTATCAAAAGTTGATGATGATAAAGTAAATCAGCAGTATTTATGTAAAAAAAATTCAAATTTATATCCTCTATACCTTATATTTCAATGGGGAAACTGGAGAGAGTATAATTAATAATCATTCCCTAAGGGAACACTTTCTCAATGAAATATTTAGTGTTATATAAGAAAATCACCAAAGGATTTCTTGGAAGAGTTCATTGCCCTCACAGATATTATATTTCACAGATTACCAGCTTAGTTTACCAAGAATATGCTCCAAAAAATATCTGATTTTATATCCCTGCTCTAAAAAATGTTCTCCCCATTAAAATCTAAGAAATGAAAAAGAAATCTTTGATGGAAGGTAATATCATCTAAATGTGGAAGGAAGGAAGTTTTCTAGAAGAGTAAAATACTGCCCAGTTCTTACAGATATTTCACATCTTATACAGATGGTTTTAGACTTGTTCTCATTTCATAATGATTCAATCATTTCCAAATCACAGGATTTCATTCCCTGACCAAAAATTATTCATCACTGAAATTCCATAATCAATTCTACAATATATGATATGACACACATAAGTCATTTTAGAGGGCTATATGAAAATAATTCTGATAGAAATTTTAATTCATTGCTGTTATGATCTATAACATTTCTGACAAATGAAAGAACAACTGCACACTCATCCTATCAGGTTTGTTTCCTTCTATCTACTTATTTCTTCAAAACAGAAACACTTAGGTCTACACACAAAAATATTAACTCGTGTTTCACCTACCTTTAGATATGATAACAAGACTTTTTTCTACTTCAGGTTTTTGGGCTTCACAAGAGGAAATTATATTCAATGTCTTCCAACATCAGTTCACCAAGTACACTTAATAATACTTTATGTCTCTGAAACGTTTTATAAGTTTATGATCTAAAAGAGAACTAATATTTATGCTGATGATATGCAAATTTATGCTGATAACATGCAAAGCTTTTACATTTAGTATCTAATTTAAAGGAGAAAGAAGACAAGATAGCAGGAATGGGGATGATGGACCTTTGAACTGTTTCTTCATGTAACTTACCTGTGCCTTAAGGGCCTTTTCAGACCCAGTTATGAACATACCACTTCCAGTCAGTGAGGCAGTGCTGCTGAGTATACCCAATTTTATGGCTTGGTTGGTCAAACAACAATTTATGGGGGTTAGCCCAGGTTGCAGGTCTACTTGGTTTACCATGTTTAAATGCTCACTTTCTAGTAAACCCAATAGCAGGCCATTTCTTGAATGGGGAATAGTTTCTACAGAGGAGAGCAGGTCTTTGTTCCAAAATTCTGAGAGTCTGCACTGTGATTCACCTAGACTTGCCAAAGGCTCCAAACAGCATCCTTATCTGACTCTGGCAGTCTAAGACCATTGGATCTGCTAAATCATATGGCCCTGGTGTTAGGGCAGCTTGCTTAACATCCTGGACCTGTTGTAGAGCCTTCTCTTTTTCTGGCCCTCACTCAAAGCTAGCAGCTTTTTGAGTTTCTTGGCAAAAAAGCTGGAATAATACACTGAAATGAGGAATGTATTGCTTCCCAATTCAAAAGACCCACTAAGCTTTGTGCTTTTTTGTTTGTACCTACAGTTATAAACAATAGGATCAATTCTTTCTTTAAAAAAAGGAAACTGGTAAGTGTCAATTTACAGACGAATGGATAAAGAAGATATGGTGTGTATGTGTGTAATGGTAAATTACTCAATCATCCAAAAGAATGAATAATGTCATTTCCAGCAACATGGCTAGATCTAAAGATCATCACTAATCAAAGTAAGTCAGAAAGAGAAAGACAAATATCATGTGATATCACTTATACGTGGAGTCTAAAACATGATACAAATCAACTTATATATGAAACAAAAGCAAACACAGTTATAGAGAACAGACTTGTGGCTGCTAAGTGGGAGACGGAGTAAGAGAGGGAAGGAATGGAAGTTTGGTATAACAGAAGCAAAGTATTATACATACAATGGATAAACAGCAACTTCATACTATATAGCACAAGGAACTATATTTACTATTCTGTGACAAGCCATAATGTAAAAGAAAACACACACACACATATGTATACCTAAATCACTTTATTGTACCAAAGAAATTAATGCAACATTGTAAATCAACTATACTTCAATAAAATTTTTAAATACTAAAAATATTTAAAAAGAAGAGAAAACTAGATTTTAGAGGGTTTAAGTAACTTTTCCTGGGTCACACAGATAGGAAATAGCAGACTAAAGTTTGAACATAAGGTACATTTTTGTTTGTTTGAAAGATTGTGTTATTTCAATTATATCATACTGTTCTAGTCAAGGTGGCATCTACATATCCTTTTTGAACCTGAAAAGAAAAGAGATTAAATTTGTTAGGCTTATGTAATCATCCAGTAAAGATTATGTGGGAGCCTTATCTAGGACAATTACCTTATAAGTTGAAGTTCAGTTCAGTTCAGTTGCTCAGTCATGTCCGACTCTTTACGAACCGATAGACTGCAGCACACCAGGCCTCCCTGTCCATCACTAACTCCCAGAGTTTACTCAAATTCATGTCCATTGAGTTGGTAATGCCATTCAACCATCTCATCCTCTGCCATCCCCTTTTTCTGCCACTTTCAATTTTTCACAGCATCAAGGTCTCTTCAAATTTATCAGTTCTTCACATCAGGTGGCCAAAATATTGGAGTTTCAGCTTCAGCATCAGTCCTTCCAATGAATATTCAGGACTGATTTCCTTTAGGATGGACTGGTTGGATTGCCTTGCAGTCCGAGGGACTCTCAAGAGTCTCATCCAATAACACAGTTCAAAAGCATCAGTTCTTCAACGCTCCCCATTCTTTATAGTCCAACTCACACAATTCGCATATCGCACAATACAGGAATACTGGAAAAACCATAGCTTTGAATAGACAGACCTTTGTTGGCAAAGTAATGTCTCTGCTTTTTAATATGCTGTCTAGGTTGGTCATTGGAGAAGGCAGTGGTACCCCAGTCCAGTACTTTTGCCTGGAAAATCCCATGGGTGGAGGAGCCTGGTAGGCTGCAGTCCATGGAGTCACTAAGAGTCAGACAGGACTGAGCGACTTCACTTTCACTTTTCACTTTCATGCATTGGAGAAGGAAATGGCAACCCACTCCAGTGTTATTGCCTGGAGAATCCCGGGGAGGGGAAGCCTGGTGGGCTGCTGTCTATGGGGTCGCACAGAGTCAGACACGACTGAAGCAACTTAGCAGCAGCAGCAGCAGGTTGGTCAAAACTTTTCTTCCAAGGAGCAAGTGTCTTTTAATTTCAGGGTTGCAGTCACCATCTGCAGTGATTTTTGAGCCCCCCAAAAATAAAGTCTGACACTGTTTCCATTGTTTCCCTGTCTATTTGCCATGAAGTGATGGGACCAGATGACATGATCTTAGTTTTCTGAATGTTGAGCTTTAAGCCAACTTTTTCACTCTCTTCTTCCACTTTCATCAAGAGGCTCTTTAGTTCTTCGCTTTCTGCCATAGGGTGGTGTCATCTGTATATCTGAGGTTATTGATATTTCTCCCAGCAATCTTGATTCCAGCTTGTGCTTCATCCAGCTCATTTCTCATGATGCACTCTGTATGTAAGTTAAACAAGCCAGGTGACAACATACAGCCTTGACTCTTTTCCTATTTGGAACCAGTCTGTTGTTCCATGTCCAGTTCTAACTGTTGCTTCCTGACCTGCATACAGATTTCTCAAGAGGCAGGTCAGGTGGTTTGATATTTCCATTTCTTGAAGAATTTTCCACAGTTTGTTGTGAGCCACAAAGTCAAAGGCTTTGCTATAATCAATAAAACAGAAGTAGTTGTTTTTCTAAAACTCTCTTGCTTTTTCAATGATCCAGTGGATGTTGGCAGTTTGAGCTCTGGTTCCTCTGTCTTTCCTAATTCCAGCTTGAACATGTGGAAGTTCATTGTTCACATACTGTTAAAGCCTGGCTTGAAGAATTTTGAGCATTACTTTGCTAGTGTGTGAGCTGAGTGCAATTATGTGGTAGTTTGAGCATTCTTTGGCATTGCCTTTCTTTGTGATTGGAATGAAAACACCTTTTCCAGTCCTGTGTCCACTGTTGAGTTTTCCAAATTTGCTGGCATATTGAGTGCAGCACTTTCACAGTGTCATCAAGAAGGTGTTATATTTGAAAATGTTTACTGTAGAAAACTCTTAAGAAACATAGAGTTTGATGGTGACAGACTTAAAGATTGGAATCTACAATGAAATCAGACTGTAATAGAGTTGTCAGTTCAGTTCAGTGGCTCAGTCATGTCCAACTCTTTGCGACCCCATGAATCGCAGCACGCCAGGCCTCCCTGTCCATCACCAACTCCCGGAGTTCACTCAGACTCACGTCCATCGAGTCAGTGATGCCAATCAGCCATCTCATCCTCTGTCATTCCCTTCTCCTCCTGCCCCCAATCCCTCCCAGCATCGGAGTCTTTTCCAATGAGTCAACTCTTCGCATGAGGTGGCCAAAGTACTGGAGTTTCAGCTTTAGCATCATTCCTTCCAAAGAAATCCCAGGGCTGATCTTCAGAATGGACTGGTTGGATCTCCATGCAGTCCAAGGGACTCTCAAGAGTCTTCTCCAACACCACAGTTCAAAAGCATCAATTCTTCGGCGCTCAGCCTTCTTCACAGTCCAACTCTTGCATCCATACATAACCACAGGAAAAACCATAGCCTTGACTAGACGAACCTTTGTTGGCAAAGTAATGTCTCTGCTTTTCAATATGCTATCTAGGTTGGACATAACTTTCCTTCCAAGGAGTAAGCATCTTTTAATTTCATGGCTGCAGTCACCATCTGCAGTGATTTTGGAGCCCCCCCCCAAAAAAGTCTGACACTGTTTCCACTGTTTCCCCATCTGTTCCCCATGAAGTGATGGGACCAGATGCCATGATCTTCATTTTCTGAATGTTGAGCTTTAAGCCAACTTTTTCACTCTCCACTTTCACTTTCATCAAGAGGCTTTTGAGTTCCTCTTCACTTTCTGCCATAAGGGTAGTGTCATCTGCATATCTGAGGTTATTGATATTTCTCCTGGCAATCTTGATTCCAGCTTGTGCTTCTTCCAGTCCAGCGTTTCTCATGATGTACTCTGCATATAAGTTAAAGAAGCAGGGTGACAATGTACAGCCTTGACGTACTCCTTTTCCTATTTGGAACCAGTCTGTTGTTCCATGTCCAGTTCTAACTGTTGCTTCCTGACCTGCATACAAATTTCTCAAGAGGCAGGTCAGGTGGTCTGGTATTCCCATCTCTTTCAGGATTTTCCAGTTTATTGTGATCCACACAGTCAAAGGCTTTGGCATAGTCAATAAAGCAGAAATAGGTGTTTTTCTGGAACTCTCTTGCTTTTTCCATGATCCAACAGATGTTGGCAATTTGATCTCTGGTTCCTCTGCCTTTTTTAAAACCAGCTTGAACATTATGCCTTAGCAGACACTTCTTCTATATTACCCAAATCCCCTTTACAGACTTTCAAATGGTGCCCACAGTGCTGAGGATATTCTCATAGCACTTCTGCAAAGCAGGGTAGAAATAGTCAAGAGTAAAATCTGCTAAGAATAGCCCTTGGACAGCATTCCAAAGACAATTGGATTTTCATTTACATGCACCGTAAATTTGAAAAACAAAAATTAAAAAATACAATTTATAATAACATCAAAATCATACAATATTTAGAAATAAATTTAACAGGATATGGAGATGTCTGTACTTAAAATTGTTGTTGAGTCACCCAGTTATATCTATCTCTTTGTGACCCCATGTGCTATAGCATGCCAGGCCTCCCTGCCTGTCCCTCACCATCTCCTGGAGTTTGCCCAAGTTCATGTTCATTGCATCAGTGTAAAATTACAGAATGCTATTTACAGAATTAAATATCTAAATAAATGAAGGGATATGTCATATGATTTGGAGAATGCAATATGATCTAATATTTCAATTCTTATCAAATTAGTTTACAGTTTTAATGCAATTCCAATCAAAATCCATTTCTTTGTAGAAATTGGCATGCTGATTTCTAAAGTTCATATGGACCTGCCAATGACCAAGAATAGCCAGAATATATTTAAAAAGAAAGGCATATTTGGAAGACTAACACTGCCTAAATTCAACACTCACTATGATGATACAATAATATGCCAGTATGGTAAGGGCCAGAGAAGGCACTGGCAATCCACTCCAGTACTCTTGCCTGGAAAATCCCATGGGTGGAGGAGCCTGGTAGGCTGCAGTCCATGGGGTCGCAAAGAGTCAGACATGACTGAGTGACTTCACTTTCACTTTTCACTTTTATGCATTGGAGAGGGAAATGGCAACCCACTCCAGTGTTCTTGCCTGGAGACTCCCAGGGACAGAGGAGCCTGGTCGGCTACCGTCTATGGCGTCGCACAGAGCCGGACATGACTGAAGCAACTTAGCAGCAGCAGCAGCCTGGTAAGGGCATTTGTTGTTCAGTCTCTCAGGCTTGGTTGACTCTTTGTGACCCCACAGACAGCTGCACACCAGGCTTCCCTGTTCTCCACCATCTACGATAGTTTGCTCAAACTCGTGTCCATCGAGTCAGTGATGCCATCCCATCATCTCATCCTCTGTTGTCCCCTTCTCTTCCTGCCTTTAATCAGTGTCTTTTCCAATGAGACAGCTCTTTACATCAGGTGGCCAAAGTATTGGAGCTTCAGCTTCAGCGTCAGTCCTTCCAATGTATATTCAGGGTTAATTTTCTTTAGGATTGACTGGTTTGATCTCCTTGCAGTCCAAGGGACTCTCAAGAGTCTTCTCCAATACCACAGTCCAAAAACATAAATTCCTTGGTGCTGTGCCTTCTCTATGGTCCAACTCTCATATCCATACATGACTAAAGGAAAAGCAAGAGCTTTGACTAGACAGACCTTTGTCGGTAAAGTAATGTCTCTGCTTTTTAATATGCTGTCTAGGTTTGTCATCAGAGAAGGCAATGGCACCCCACTCCAGTACTCTTACCTGGAAAATCCCATGGACAGAGGAGCCTGGTGGGCTGCAGTCCATGGGGTCGCTAAGAGTTGGACACGACTGAGTGACTTCACTTTCAGTTTTCACTTTCCACTTTCATGCATTGGAGAAGGAAATGGCAACCCACTCCAGTGTTCTTGCCTGGAGAATCCCAGGGATGGGGGAGCCTGGTGGGCTGCTGTCTGTGGGGTCACACAGAGTCGGACACGACTGAAGCGACTTAGCAGCAGCAAGTTTGTCATAGATTTTCTTCCAAGGAGCAAGCATCTTTCAATAAGAGCATAAGGATAAGGAAATAGGTCAAAGGAAAGTATGCAGTCTGGAAAAAGAACAACACAACTGATTTTTGGCATCACACCGACACGACTTCCCAGGTGGCACTAGCCGTAAAGAATCCACCTACCAGTGCAGGAGAGGTAAGAGATGTGGGCTCAATCCCTGGGTTGGGAAGATGCCCTGGGAAGAAGTAAATGGCAACCCAATCCAGTATTTTTGCCTGGAAAATTCCATGGACAGAAGAGCTTGGTGGGCTACAGTCCAAGGGGCTGCAAAAGTCGGACATGACTGAGCACACACCTGAAAACATGCCAAAACAACTTATTGTAGAAAAAAAAATCTTTTCAACAAATGTTGCTTGAATAGTTAAATATACAGGAAAAATACACCAAGATGCCACCTATAAACAAAAACCAATTTGAAATGGATCATAAACTTTCAATTCTAAAACTATACAATTTCTCTGGAAGAAATCAAAGGAGAATAAGCTTAGCAACTGGCCAGTGAGTAATTTTTTTTTAAAGGACACCAAAAGTAAGAGGGAAAACAAGTGATAATTTAAAAATTTAGCCAAAAATATCAGTAATGAAAAAAGAATAAGCAATCTACACTCTGAGAGATAATATTGACAGTATGTATATATATATGTGTGTGTGTGTGTGTGTATCTGTAAGGGATTTTTATTCAAAATATTTAAGATTAATATTACTAGTCAATACTAGAATACAGTCATTAGTAAAGACAAACAATGCAAAAGAGCATGCAGACAAAAGTTGTGAGCAGATATTTCCCAAAGAATATAAACAAATGATAAATAATGATATGAAGAAGTTATGAATATTAGGGAAAGTAAGTCAAAATTGCAAAGTACCATTTTTTTTACCACTTTCTGACTAGCAAAAATTTAGATTTTAAATAACAAATATTGAAAGAATATGATGAAACTTGGACTTTCCCGTAGTACTGGTAGAAATGTAAAATAATACAGATACTTTAGAAAACTCAATTTCTTATGAAGTTAATTATGCACCTCTTCTGTAGCTTGGTCATTCTACTTCTATAATAATGAAAATATAAGTCCATAAAACAACATTAACTAGAATGTTTAGGGCAGCTTTATTCATAACGTTAGGCAGGAAGTTAGCCATGACCAACAAGAGGCAGCCCCTTTGGCTGAACATCCAATAGCTGCCTAATCCCACCAAACTTTTTACCAACCCTGCCCAAACACTCCCCCATCAGTACTCCAAAATGGTCAAGGGGCCAGAAAAATCCCTCACTGAGAATTTAAATCAGACGTTCCTAGTAGGAACCAATGCAATATTTATTTATATATAAATATCCAAACCATATTTAAAGATTCTATAGATATACACTGATGACAAAAATTGAAATAACAGTTGATTTCCAAGACAGTCAACAAATATATACTCTCCTAAATAATATTTTGCCTGTTTTCTGCTTTCACTTAGCTATAAAGTTGTTCACAATAAGCATTAATGTTAAGGAACTGGGAGGGAAGAAAACCTAGAGTCTGCAGTAGAGGTAGAGGAAATATTTATAAATATGAAGGTAAGCACCTGTTTTATGTGTAAATGAACTGATAATCAAACATAGAGTAACTATTTCTATCAGCTTATTGTTGAACAGAATTGAAGTCAACAAAAATAGGCTGCAAGTATTTCTACAAGATAAATGAACGTGTTTCTTGCTTCATGTGACATTTCCTATTGATTTCACATAATGTGGAATGATTTCACAACCAAAATAATAATAGACTATATCAATACCTGGAAGCAGTACAAATTAAGTACAAGCAACATGAAAAGATAGAGTCACTAGCTTACTTAGTCAATAAAGATCACAGCTTTCCAGATCATGCTTGAATTGCCGTTATTAATCACACTCTCCACTTATGGCAGACAATATTGTGCAGCTGATGACTGATAATCATCTTGGACGTAATGTCAGGTCTTCCATGAACCAGGAAATCTTGGGCCATGTAGTTGAGATATCACAGATTGTCAGAATCCACAATCCAATGCCTGCTCAAAGAAGCTACTTTTTTATTGTTATTATTGAATGTATTGAAAGAAAACAACTGAAGAACTATTCTTTAGATTTTCTAGATCATTTTTGAAATTCCAGTGAATTTGTGACACGTTGATCATGAACATAAAAGTCATTGGAAGCAATTGTTTTATAATAAAAATTGAGTGCACATAATGTGGTTAAAGCACAAACACCTGCCACTCACACAGACATCATTCTGTAAACCCATCTAACTAACTCTATTTTCCCTTCTGATTGTATTAGAGTAGCTTGCGGCATCACGGAGGTTTGAGTGACAGGCGTCCACCCTGGTGCAGGGTGATGCATACTTTTGTTTATGAAAATCATGCCTCCTTGAAAAATGTAAATTTTTAAATTGGTTTTTATTGAAAAAAGGTATATAAGGAAGCAATGTTGTTGTCTGCACTGCTTAAAAAGTCAAAGTTATTGTAGTCTCCAGCTTTCATAAAAATTTTACTAACTTTTTAAATTGACTTTTTGGTTTTGTAATGAAAAAGAGCATGAATTATTTAATAGCCCCAGACAGGTTTTCTTTTAAAATATATATATTAAAACCATGCAGTACAATGAAAATGACAATGTACAAGAAAAAGAATAGCACTCATTACCTTTATAAGAGGTTAACAGGTTAACACCTTCACCTCTACTTCCACAAAACAGCCAAAATCATTTTTAAATTTTAAAATTATGTTGGCATCAGGCTTATTATATGTCATGTACAACTGTAGTAAATATCTGTTATGCAATCTTTATTTGAGAATGTTAACATGTTAGATTTGAGAGGGACTTTTGAGGACACTCTGGTGGCTTGGATAGTAAAGAATCGTCTTGCAATGTGGGAGACCCAGGTTTGATCCCCGCTTCAGAAGATCCCCTGAGGAAAGGAATGGCTACCCACTCCAGTATTTTTTCCTGGAGAATTCCATGGGCAGAGGAGCCTGACAGGCTACAGTCCATGGGATCACAAAGAGTCGCACACAACTGATCAACTAACACTTTTGCTTTTTCACTTTTGAGGACACAGTTTGATCCTGGAAGTAACATAAAAATTTCCTCAGTGGTCTTCCTGTCAGATGGTCTTCTAGCATTTGCTCAAACATTGACCTTGAGAGGAAATATATCACTTCATAGGCAGTATTCTGTATTAGAAAATTTTGGCCTATAGGAAGGTTTGCTCATTTTAAACCAGCATCTATCTTGCTTTCTTTCACAGAAAGGCCCTCCAAATCAAGAGAGTATAACAAAATATCTTACAACAGAGATCCTTAAAATACATGTTTAGTTCAGTTCAATCACTCAGTCATGTCTGGCTCTTTGCAACCCCATGAATTGCAGCACGCCAGGCCTCCCTGTCCATCACCATCTCCCAGAGTTCACTCAGACTCATGTCCATCGAGTAGGTGATGCCATCCAGCCATCTCATCCTCTGTCATTCCCTTCTCCTCCTGCCCCCAATCCCTCCCAGCATCAGAGTCTTTTCCAATGAGTCAACTCTTTGCATGAGGTGGCCAAAGTGCTGGAGTTTCAGCTTTAGCATCATTCCTTCCAAAGAACACACAGGACTGATCTTTAGAATGGACTGGTTGGATCTCCTTGCAGTCCAAGGGACTCTCAAGAGTCTTCTCCAACACCACAGTTCAAAAGCATCAATTCTTTGGCGCTCAGTTTTCTTCACAGTCCAACTCTCACATCCATACATGACCACTGGAAAAACCACAGCCTTGACTAGATGGACCTTTGTTGGCAAAGTAATGTCTCTGCTTTTCAATACGCTATCTAGGTTGGTCATAACTTTCCTTCCAAGGAGTAAGCGTCTTTTAATTTCATGGCTGCAATCACCATCTGCAGTGATTTTGGAGCCCCAATAAATAAAGTCTGACACTGTTTCCACTGTTTCCCCATCTATTTCCCATGAAGTGATGGGACCAGATGCCATGATCGTTTTCTGAATGTTGAGCTTTAAGCCAACTTTTTCACTCTCCTCTTTCACTTTCATCAAGAGGCTTTTTAGTTCCTCTTCACTTTCTGCCATAAGGGTGGTGTCATCTGCATATCTGAGGTTATTGATATTTCTCCTGGCAATCTTGATTCCAGCTTGTGCTTCTTCCAGCCCAGTGTTTCTCATGATGGACTCTGCATAGAAGTTAAATAAGCAGGGTGACAATATACAGCCTTGACGTACTCCTTTTCCTATTTGGAACCAGTCTGTTGTTTCATGTCCAGTTCTAACTGTTGCTTCTTGATCTGCATATAGGTTTCTTAAGAGGCAGATCAGGTGGTCTGGTATTCCCATCTCTTTCAGAATTTTCCACACTTTGTTGTGATCCACACAGTCAATGGCTTTGGCATAGTCAATAAAGCAGAAATAGATGTTTTTCTGGAACTCTCTTGCTTTTCTGATGATCCAGCAGATGTTGGCAATTTGATCTCTGGTTCCTCTGACTTTTCTAAATCCTGCTTGAACTACTGGAAGTTCACGGTTCACATATTGCTGAAGCCTGGCTTGGAAAATTTTGAGCATTACTTTACTAGCGTGTGAGATGAGTGCAATTGTGCGGTAGTTTGAGCATTCTTTGGCATCACCTTTCTTTGGGACTGGAATGAAAACTGACCTTTTCCAGTCCTGTGGCCACTGCTGAGTTTTCCAAATTTGCTGGCAGATTGAGTGTAGCACTTTCACAACATCATCTTTTAGGAATTGAAATAGCTCAACTGGAATTCCATCACCTCCACTAGCTTTGTTCGTAGTGATGCTTCCTAAGGCCCACTTGACTTCACATTCCATGATGTCTGGCTCTAGGTGAGTGATCACACCATCATGATTATCTGAGTCATGAAAATAATTTTGTACAGCTCTTCTGTATATTGTTGTCACCTCTTCTTAATATCTTATGCTTCTGCTAGGTTTCTGTCTTTCATTGAGCCCATCTTTGCATGAAATGTTTCCTTGGTATCTCTAATTTTCCTGAAGATATCTCTAGTCTTTCCCATTCTACCGTTTTCCTCTATTTCTTTGCATTGTCACTAAGAAGGCTTTCTTCTCTCTCCTTGCTATTCTTCGGAATTCTGCATTCAAATAGGTATATCTTTCCTTTTCTCTTTTGCTTTTTGCTTCTCTTCTCTTCACAGTAATTTCTAAGGCCTCCTCAGACAACAATTTTGGTTTTTTTCAGTTCTTTTTCTTGGGGATGGTTTGATCCCTCTCTCCTGTGCAATGCCATGAACCTCCATCCATAATTCATCAGGCACTCTGTCTATCAAATCTAGTCCCTTAAATCTATTTCTCACTTCCACTGTATAATCATAAGGGATTTGATTTAGGTGATACCTGAATGGTCTTCTGGTTTTCCCATCCACATCCAAGGTAAGGAGCAGCAGCTGCACTTTGCTGAAGCAGCCATGAAGTGATACCCCACGTTCAAGGTAAGCTAAACTCAAGTAAGATGGTAGGCTCTGAGAGGGGGCATCAGAGGGCAGACAGACTGAAACCACAGTCACAGACAACTAGCCAATCTGATCGCATGGACCACAGCCTTGTCTAACTCAATGAAACTAAGCCATGCCATGTGGGGCCACCCCAGACGGGCAGGTCATGTTGGAGAGGTCTGACAGTTGTGGGAAAGAGAAATAATAAAGAAAGGATAGATGGAAATAAAGTATCCAGGGTACCAAGAACATGAGATATGGACACATAAGCTGTGGTTTAGAGCCCTGAAAAGAAAATTGGTAAATTTCCCATCGACATGGTAGGCAAGAAGGATGAGGTAGTATTTGTTTTCAATTCCTCATCATTTTGTTTTTTGTTTTTTAATAAGACTCCAAGGATATAAACTGTATAACATTTAGCTCAGTTTTGTTTTCCTTTTTGTTACAGATATCAAATTTTATAAAATGTTGAGATATATATGTCATATATCCTAGGCCAGAAAAAGAATACAGTGGATCCATCTTTTTAAATATAAAAACATGATGAAAACATGCCATTCATTTTTGCTTAAAAAGTAATTTTTTTGCCCCCTTGAGAATTATATTGTCATAAATGAAATACATACCAGCTCCATGCCTAATTGTTACTTTGAATTCATTCCAGTTACCTAAGGTCAATTTCTACCTCTTTGCATTAGATCTGAGTGCTTTCAAATGATTCAGAAAGTCTGACATATTGTAGGGTGACTAGCCATCTTGATGTGCCAGGAACCAAAGAGTTTCATGGGACACAGAATTTGCAGTGCTAAAATTGAGAAAGTTCTGGACAAATTGGGACAGCTGGTTACTTGGTGTTTCCATGTTTCCACGATTACCAGGAAATCTCTCAATATAACCCATACGCATTAGTGGCAAACATTAATTAAACACACTATTCCATCACCTGAAAGTTCCCAAATTGATGATTTTTTTGTCTTATAGATAAGATACAATGAAGATTAATTACTAGAAAAATGAGAACTACCTTAGTGAAAATGTTTGTTTTGTTTTGCTTTTAATGGAAGGTGCTCCTGTTAGCACTCCATTTAAAAAAAATAATTATTATCCTTTCACAATGATGGATTTTTTTTAAAAGAAAATAAATACTGCTTCCCTCTACATAAAGAATTACTTAAGTGAATTTTAGAGTCAGACTGCCCTTTATGATGTAGTTTGTTAGTTTAGAAAACAAAAGATTAAGAGGATAAAGCATAAAAATAGAAGGAAAAATAAAAACTATAAAGGTTGAATTCAGTGAGAGAAGGTAGCTGCAGAAATATTGTCATCGTGCAGATCAATTGGAATTATTTGCCAACTGAGAGAAGAAAGTTTTAACAATAAGAAAGAAGCAGAGAGGGTGAAAAATATACAAGGATGAGTGTGAAGGAATATAGTAACTTCCCGAAAATTTGAGAGCTAAAGTAAGCAAGAGTGTGGGAAGAAAGACTGTTTATAAGAGTTTAAAGGGGGGAAAAAATCAAAAGTTAGTAAAAAGAGAAATAATTTGGCACTTAGTCCCTCTAAATAGAGGTCTGTAGTTATAAAGTCCCTGAAATATATGAAGTATAGTACACAACAGATTTTTTTAATGGCAGTAGACCAGGAGAACAGATGTGTTTGTTAGGAATGTGCAGGTTTTAAGGAATGGACACATGCTCTCTTCGTAGGTGATCTTATCCAGTTTCTTGGCTTTAAATATCATCTCTATGCTGATAATGACCAAAATTTCATCTACAGAACAGACCTCTACCTTGAGCTCCATACCTGACTCAAAAAGAATATTGATCTTAATAACATTGCCCAGTGTCCATTCCCGCAAGTCTGGCTTCCTCCAACAGTTTCCATCTTCTTTATTTATTTTCATTTTGTCTATTTTTTTTAATAATTAATTACCTTTAAACCTTCAGGTACCAGAGCAAAACGGAGAAGGCCAAAGAATCTCAGGCTGTTATCAAAAGTTATATTAACCATCTACATGTTTGTTCAAAATTAATTATTCCTTACCTATCATCATGGAAGCTGATTCATTTTTTATGTATTAACTGTTTAATAACCTCAGTTGATTGATTTGTTGACAAAAAATTAAAATTTTATTTTATGATTACTGATTTTATCAATCTAAGGAAAGGGATTATTTCATATTATAGGTTGTTTATCAGACATTTAGATGCATTACTTAGTTTTATTTTCATATTGGTACATATAGTTATCTCTGGCAAATGATTAACCTGGAACCTTAGAGATGTTACTGGCCCAAAGACAGAGACTCAATGAATTTCTTAACAATCTATTGTAAAGTATAACTTACTACCTAAAAAGAGTAAAAAGGCATAATTTATAGAACAAAAGAGTAAAAAAAAAAAAATGATTAATAAAACACTTGTGTATGTGGGTCCATTGTTCAGGCTGATAATCTCTTGTTATTTACACTTTCTAACAATTTATGCATCCATAAAGAATGTATTGTTTAATTCTGAATGTCTTTGAAATATAGATTTATAGAATCATGCTGTGTATATTCTTCTATGACTTGTTTCTCTGCCTCAGTGTCACATTTTTGAGATTCATTAAGGTTTATTCTTTTATTTGTTAAATTATGAATTTTCACTGATGTATAATATTCTGCTTTATGATAATTTACAGTATCCATTTTGCCATTGATATGAATTTGGATCTTTTCAACTTGGTGTTATTAAAAGCAATTTTGCTATAAACATTCTGCACAGGCCTACCTGTGAACATGTGAAAGAGTTTTTCAGAGTATACATCTAGAATTTAAATGGTCAGGTCTTAGAGCATGGATGTGTTGAACTCCTCAAGGTATTGACAATTGCTTTTCTTTTTTAATTAAAAAATGTTTTTTAATAATTATTCTGATTAACATTCCTCTCAGGTGTTGGATGAAATTGGTGGGTTTGCTAATGGCCTCCCAATGATGTCCAATATCCTAATCACTGGAACCTATAAATAAGTTACCTTAAGTGACAAAAAGAACTTGCAAATATAAGTAAATTAAGAACCTTGAGACTGGGAAGCTATTCTGGGTTATCCAGGTGAACCCAACAAAAACGTGCCCTTAAAGGTAGAAGAAAGAGGGAGAAGAGTCAAATGATTCAATATGATAAGAATCCAACCTACTCTTGCTGATTTTAAAGATAGAGGAGCCATGAGCCAAAGAAATCAGCCTCTAGAACCTGGAAAAGGCAAGGAAATAGTATATTCCCCAGAACCTTGAGAAGAGAAGGCAACCCTAACAACACATAGATTTTAGGCCTGTAGAGTCAGTTTGGTGTTCTAACCCACACAAGTATAAGATAATAAAGTTAAGCCATTTTACCTTTGGGATAATTTGTTATCACCACAATAGAAAACTAATTAAATGAGCAAGCATTTCTATTTTATTGTATCCTGATGAATATTTTGATTTGCCAGTCTTGGCAGTTTGCTGAGTGTGAAGTGGCAACATGTTGTCATTTTATTCTGCATATGTATGGAGAGAGGGAGGGAGGGAGGGAGAGAAGCAGAGAGGGAGAAGGCTGGCTGAATTCCTTGGCTTGTGGCCCCATCCTTCATTTTCAAAACCAGTGATATACCTTCTCCTTATCATATACTATAGTCTAACATGTTTTATATTTTAATTATTTTGGTGTTTATGTTTTTCCCCTTTTCTATTTGAATATAAGCTCATTATTTTGTTCACTGCTGAATACCTGATACATAGATTTTCAGTGACTATTTTACTGAAAAAAATCAATGACCAAGTTAGGCCTTGTCCTGTGTGTATATCTTGAGTTCTGACATCCAGTTGCATATTTTTTATGAAGCATAGGGTAAATTTGAATTCCTCCAGAGAGGATTTACATTTTCTCATGCCAGATGACTCCAGGCACTATTACTTTGAGATCACTTTAGCTTCATTGCCTGTTTCTTCAGATGTATTCCTGATATTTCATGTACTATAAGCACAGGTTGTACAAATCTGTAAGATCCTGCTTGGTTTTGTTTTGTTTTGTTTTATAATTTTTCAGATACTTTTGATCCTCAGTACCAAGATTCAAGTTATTCATTGTTTGAGTGAGTTGGGAGTTTTAAAAAAATGCATATTTTTTATTCACCAGTATACTGAAGAATTGGCATAGCCCTATAATAGCATGACCAAGATATATAAGATTCAAGGATCTTTGGTGGGCAAATAAATTTTCTAAACACTGGTCTCCCCATCTGGTAAATGTGTTTGGTAGTTTATTGTCAAGATTTGAGATGAGAATTCAATAGGAAAATATGCATGAAGTACTTAGCAGCAGCATGCATATAGTTGCCCCAAAATATTAATTCTTCTTTATCTTTTCCTCTTGATTCTGAAGCCATCTTGAAAAAAAATGATTGAAATTTCTGGAATGAAATGTACATCTTTATTTATGGATTTTTTTTTTTTTTTACATTAAGAGAACTATTAAATCTTGAAAATTCTTACAAATATTTTCTTCAGAAAATATAGCATCTTTTTTTCACTAAGTGATAGCTTTAAAGAGTACCTTTAGTCTTCTTGAATATCCAAACCTAATAGTATTTAAGAATTCAGTATAAATGAATCAGAAGTGAGCATATTAAATTTCCTTTGAAATACACCACTTAGAGCTAACATTAAATATTAAAGACAAAGGAGATTTCCATAATACAAATTAAGCTCAAACTTGATATCAAAAAAAAAAAAAAAAAAAAAAAAAGGTGAAGAAAGTTAGCAAATAGTCACTCTTTTAAACATTAGGCAAGTGGAATCATTATATTTATCCTTCAAAGAGAAGACTAATCTAAGACCTGCACTGATTCTAGCCCTTAGTATTATGAAGGAATACCACAAGACTTCCAATTCCAGTAACAGGTAAGCTTTAATTGTTACTTTCTTGCACTGAAAGGAATAAATCCATACTTTTCTCATTGGGTGACTTCTGAGTCAGAGAGTGAGAAAGGAAAAATAAAACAACATCAGCCATATCACATACTCTAGGGAATTTTAATATTGCTAGGAGTCTTGGATTTCTCTCGAATGAAAACACCAAAGAGCATGATATGTTATTTCTTCAAGAAAGTTTTTCTTTTGCCTTCAGTTAACATTGCACAGAAATTATCTTTAATGACTCATGAGTGGATATGTACCCTTATCTGAATGTACATAAAATGAATATTTTCCTAAAACATATATCTTTTATATAATTTGTTTGAAATATTACATTTTTTCATTGCAAAAGCCCCTTGACAGGCATTGAATCAGTTGTCAGGTTAAAAGTATATGTAATCAATAATACAATTCTAAGTTTTTCCAACTATATTTGCATTTTTATAACTACGAAAAAATACCGGTAAGAGAAAAGGGCTCTTCTTGGTTGTCAGAGAAGCTAGAAGTCATTTTCTCTCATATACTTATAAAGTCTCAATTATTCCTGAAAATGGAAGACGTAAATTCATGCATAATTCAAAGCATGAATAACAACAAATTATATTTTATTTGGCTTTGCACCACATAATTTTTGGGGCAGAGACTCTACCTTCTGACATGTAAGCTGAAACTGGAATGATGAGTAGGACTTGGGCAGGTTAAAGTGGTGGCACACAGTGCAACTGGAAATGAAGTAGTTCAATAGATCTTGTGTGAAGTACAACAGCAAAGATTTCTATTATGTTGATAGCTAAATTAAATGCATTTTATTTTTTCTTCCACGAAAAATTAGAATTAAAACCTAGCTGACTTATCCAGTGGGATATAAGTAAACCTGAATTAAGATTTAGGAAATTTATATTTTGGTACTGTCTCTCTCATTAAATTGTAAGCTTTATGTTCTCATGCAACTAGTGCTACCTTTCTCAGTCAGTCAGTTCAGTTCAGTCGCTCAGTCGTGTCCAACTCTTTGCAACCCCATGAATCGCAGCACGCCAGGCGTCCCTGTCCATCACCAACTCAAAGAGTTCACTCAAAATCATGTCCATCGAGTTGGGGATGCCATCCAGCCATCTCATTCTCTGTTGTACCCTTCTCCTCCTGTCCCCAATCCCTCACAGTATCAGGGTCTTTTCCAATGGGTCAACTCTTTGCATGAGGTGGCCAAAGTATTGGAGATTCAGCTTTGGCATCAGTCCTTCCAATGAATACCCAGGGCTGATCTCCTTTAGAATGGACTGGTTGGATCTCCTTGCAGTCCAAGGACCTCCCAAAAGTCTTCTCCAACACCACAGTTCAAAAGCATCAATTCTTTGGCGCTCAGCCTTCTTCACAGTCCAGCTCTCACATCCATACATGACCACTGGAAAAACCATAGCCTCGACTAGATGGACCTCGGTTGGCAAAGTAATGTCTCTGCTTTTTAATATGCTGTCTAGATTGGTCATAACTTTCCTTCCAAGGAGTAAGTGACTTTTAATTTTATGGCTGCAGTCACCATCTGCAGTGATTTTGGAGCCCAAAAAAATACAGTCTGCCACTGTTTCCACTGTTCCCCCATCTATCTGCCATGAAGTGATGGGACAAGATGCCATGATCTTAGTTTTCTGAATGTTGAGCTTTAGGCCAACTTTTTCACTCTCCACTTTCACTTTCATCATGAGGCTCTTTAGTACGTCTTCACTTTCTGCCATAAGGGTGGTGTCATCTGCATATCTGAGGTTATTAACATTTCTCCCGGCAATCTTGATTCCAGCTTGTGCTTCTTCTAGCCCAGCGTTTCTCATGATGTACTCTGCATATAAGTTAAATAAGCAGGGTGACAATATACAGCCTTGACGTACTCCTTTTCCTATTTGGAACCAGTCTGTTGTTCCATGTCTAGTTCTAACTGTTGCTTCCTGACCTGCATATAGGTTTCTCAAGAGGCAGGTCAGGTGGTCTGGTATTCCCATCTCTTTCAGAATTTTCCACAGTTTATTGTGATCTACACAGTCAAAGGCTTTGGCATAGTCAATAAAGCAGAAATAGATGTTTTTCTGGAACTCTCTTGCTTTTTCCATGATCTAGCAGATGTTGGTAATTTGATCTCTGGTTCTTCTGCCTTTTCTAAATCCAGCTTGAACATCAGGAAGTTCACCGTTCACGTATTGCTGAAGCCTGGCTTGGAGAATTTTGAGCATTACTTTACTAGCGTGTGAGATGAGTGCAATTGTGCAGTAGTTTGAGCATTCTTTGGCATTGCCTTTCTTTGGGATTGGAATGAAAACTGACCTTTTCCAGTCCTGTGGCCACTGCTGAGTTTTCCAAGTTTGCTGGCATATTGAGTGCAGCACTTTCACAGCATCATTTTTCAGGATTTAATAGCTCAACTGGAATTCCATCACCTCCACTAGCTTTGTTCGTAGTGATGCTTTCTAAGGCCCACTTGACTTCACATTCCAGGATGTCTGGCTCTAGGTCAGTGATCACATCATCGTGATTATCTTGTTCGTGAAGATCTTTTTTGTACAGTTCTTCTGTGTATTCTTGCCACCTCTTCTTGATATCTTCTGCTTCTGTTAGGTCCATACCAGTTCTGTCCTTTATCGAGCCCATCTTTGCATGAAATGTTCCCTTGGTATCTCTAATTTTCTTGAAAAGATCTCTAGTCTTTCCCATTCTGTTTTTTCCTCTATTTCTTTGCATTGATCGCTGAGGAAGGCTTTCTTATCTCTCCTTGCTATTCTTTGGAACTCTGCATTCAGATGCTTATATCTTTCCTTTTCTCCTTTACTTTTCGCTTCTCTTCTTTTCATAGCTATTTGTAAGGCCTCCTCAGACAATCATTTTGCTTTTTTGCATTTGTTTTTCTTGGGGATGTTCTTGATCCCTGTCTCCTGTACAATGTCACGAACCTCAGTCCATAGTTCATCAGGCACTCTATCTATCAGATCTAGTCCCTTAAATATATTTCTCACTTCCACTGTATAATCATCAGAGATTCTATTTAGGTCAGCCTTAGAAAGCATCACTACGAACAAAGCTAGTGAAGGTGATGGAATTCCAGTTGAGCTATTGCAAATCCTGAAAGATGATGCTGTGAAAGTGCTGCACTCAATATGCCAGCAAATTTGGAAAACTCAGCAGTGGCCACAGGACTGGAAAAGGTCAGTTTTCATTCCAATCCCAAAGAAAGGCAATGCCAAAGAGCTCAAACTACCACACAATTGCACTCATCTCACATACTAGTTAAGTAATGCTCAAAATTCTCCAGGCCAGCTTCAGCAATATGTGAACCATGAACTTCCTGATGTTAAAGCTGGTTTTAGAAAAGGCAGAGGAACCAGAGATCAAATTGACAACATCTGCTGGATCATCAGAAAAGCAAGAGAGTTCCAGAAAAACATCTATTTCTGCTTTCTTGACTATGCCAAAGCCTTTGACTGTGTGGATCACAGTAAACTGTAGAAAATTCTGAAAGAGATGGGAATACCAGACCACCTGATCTGCCTCTTGAGGAATTTGTATGCAGGTCAGGAAGCAACAGTTAGAACTGGACATGGAACAACAGACTGCTTCCAAATAGGAAAAGGAGTATGTCAAGGCTGTATATTGTCACCCTGCTTATTTAACTTATATGCAGAATACATCATGAGAAATGCTGGACTGGAAGAAGCACAAGCTGGAATCAAGATTGCCGGGAGAAATATCAATAACCTCAGATATGCAGATGACAGCACCCTTATGGCAGGAAGTGAAGAGGAACTCAGAAGCCTCTTGATGAAAGGAAAGTGGAGAGTGAAAAAGTTGGCTTAAAGCTCAACATTCAGAAAACAAAGATCATGGCATCCAGTCCTATCACTTCATGGGAAATAGATGAGGAAACAGTGGAAACAGTGGCAGACTTTATTTTTCTGCAAATGGTGACTGCAGCCATGAAATTAAAAGACGCTTACTCCTTGGAAAGAAAGTTATGTCCAACCTAGATAGCATATTCAAAAGCAGAGACATTACTTTGCCAACAAAGGTTCGTCTAGTTAAGGCTGTGGTTTTTCCTGTGGTCATGTATGGATGTGAGAGTTGGACTGTGAAGAAGGCTGAGTGCCAAAGAATTGATGCTTTTGAACTGTAGTGTTGGAGAAGACTCTTGAGAGTCCCTTGAACTACAAGGAAATCCAACCAGTCCATTCTGAAGGAGATCAGCCCTGGGATTTCTTTGGAAGGAATGATGCTAAAGCTGAAACTCCAGTACTTTGGCCACCTCATGCGAAGAGTTGACTCATTGGAAAAGACTCTGATGCTGGGAGGGATTGGGGGCAGAAGGAGAAGGGGACAACAGAGGATGAGATGGCTTGATGGCATCACTGACTAGATGGATGTGAGTCTGGGTGAACTCCAGGAGTTGGTGATGGACAGGGAGGCCTGGCGTGCTGTGATTCATGGGGTCGCAAAGAGTCGGACAGGACTGAGCAACTGAACTGAACTGAATGATCTAGTGGTTTTTCCTACTTTCTTCGATTTCATTCTGAATTTGGCAATAAGGAGTTCATGATCTGAGCCACAGTCAGCTCCCGGTCTTGTTTTTGCTGCCTGTATAGAGGTTCTCCATCTTTGGCTGCAAAGAATATAATCAATCTGATTTCAGTGTCAACCATCTGGTTATGTCCATGTGTAGAGTCTTCTCTTGTGATGATGGAAGAGGGTGTTTGCTAGGACCAGTGCGTTCTCTTGACAAAACTCTATTAGCCTTTGCCCTGCTTCATTCTGTACTCCAAGGTCAAATCTGCCTTTACTCCAGGTGTTTCTTGACTTCCTACATTTGCATTCCAGTCCCCTATAATGAAAAGGACATCTTTTTTGGGTCATAGTTCTAAAAGGTCTTGTAGATCTTCATAGAACCGTTCAGCTTCAGCTTCTTTAGCGTTACGGTTGGGGCATAGACTAGGACTACTGTTATATTGAATGGTTTGCCTTGGAAACGAACAGAGATCATTCTGTTGTTTTTGAGATTGCATCCAAGTACTGCATTTCAGACTCCTTTGTTGACCATGATTGCTACCCCATTTCTTCTAAGGGATTCTTATCGACAGTAGTAGATATAATGGTTATCTGAGTTAACCTCCTGTATTTCACGTGTAAAATGAGAAAATTGCATTAAGTCATCTCTAGGGTGCTTTCAGATTTTAAAATCAGTATATCCATAATTCTAATATTGAAGGTGACTCTCCTAGGGAGGAAAAATGGACTAGAGCACCATGTCTTAAACTTGTTTCCATTAGAGACACAATAAAATTGAGATGTTTTTGTGGTTGTTGCCCATCCCCCTTCTCTCCTTCTCTTCTTTCTTGAACCTACCTCACTACTCCACTAAAGCTGTCTATTCAAAGTCATTAATGACTCCATGTTGACAATCAGAAGACCAGTCTAGATCCTTTCATCTGCATTTGACACAATGAATTGTCTGCTTTTTCTTGAAACACTTTCTTCATCTGGTTCCTGGAAGATTGTTCTGTCTAAAATCTCTTCCCACCTCACTGTACTAGTCCTCATAAACTTTTGCTTGATCCTCTTTTTCTTGACCTCTAATGGGTGAAACACCTCAAGCAACAGTTCTCAGATCTCATCACTTCATCTACATTCACTGAATAAGACAGATCTTATCCCATTCTAATGGCTTTAAATAGATAGTAGCATCATTCATCAAGAACTAACCTTTTGATTACAATCTAAAAATCTGACTACTGATGTGTTTACTTGGTTATTGATTGGCATTTCAGACTTAACCTGTCCCAAACCAATATCTTGATGCCACCATCTCCCTTCTTCCATAATTTCTTTCCTTTTAATAACCCTGCCTAACTAAAGGTCAATAATGTTATTCCAGTGGTTTAACCAAAACCTGAGCTGCTGCTAAGTTGCTTCAGTCGTGTCCGACTCTATGCGACCCTATAGATGGCAGCCCACCAGGCTCCCCCGTCCCTGGGATTCTCCAGGCAAGAACACTGGAGTGGGTTGCCATTTCCTTCTCCAATGCAGGAAAGTGAAAAGTGAAAGTGAAGTCGCTCAGTCATGTCTGACTCTTAGCGATCCCATGGACTGCAGCCCACCAGGCTCCTCCATCCATGGGATTTTCCAGGCAAGAGTACTGGAGTGGGGTGCCATTGCCTTCTCCGAACCAAAACCTTAAGACTATTCCGACTATTCCTAACTAATTTCTTGAACAGAAACTCTATCTTATATTTTCAAAATCTTATTTTTCTAATATTACATTATAGGTGCATATAATTTTATTCATCCTACTTATTGACTCATTACACACTTACTTATTCACATACAGACATTAATAAAGTAGTAAGCATTCATGAACTTACCGTTCAGTATAAGAACTGAATGGTGCTGAATGGATAATTTATATACATTACTCACTATCCTCTCCATTCCCTGCCACTCCTAACCCAAAGTAAAAACAATTAAAATTTGTGTTTCATCATTTTCTTTCTATAGTTTTATATACTTTTAAACTCATCTATATGTATCCCTATGCATTTTAATTGTTTATTAACTTCATAAAAAAGGCTTCCCTGGTGTATGCAAACTTGTTTTTTACTTTATATTGTTGGGATTCATCTTGATTGTGGCATGTTCCTGAAGTTACTTAATTCTGACTATTGCATAATATTTCATTATGTGAATATCCCACAGCTGATAGATTCACTGACATGTCAATAAACTCAAAGGTTGCTTCTAGGTTTTGGCCACTGTGAACAGTGCCTCTGTGCCCAATCTTGAACATGTGGAAAGTTTCTCTCAGGTTCTAAAAGATGTTGTTAGTTTCTTACCTAGATTCTTGGGGATTCTTTTTACTGGATGCCACTGGTCCTGTTGCTAAAAATTTGGACCTGTAACATTCCTTGGAGGATTGTTCCTGAGAAATAGGTGCAGCCTCACCTGAGTTACCTGCACCATGCCCCTTCCCTCCTACCCTTCCCACAGCTGGGAGGAAGGCAGATAGGGGTCAATGAAAGTGGTCAGAAGCCTTGCTCCCTTGCCTCAGTTCAGTTCAGTTGCTCAGTCATGTCAGACTCTTTGCAACCCCATGGACTACAGCAGGCCAGGCTTCCCTGTCCTTCACCAACTCCCAGAGCTTGCTCAAGCTCATGTCCATCAAGTTGATGATGATATCCAACCATCTCATACTCTGTCATCCCCTTCTCCTCTTGCCTTCAATCTTTCCCAGCGTCGGGGTCTTTTCCAATGAGTTGGCTCTTCACATTAGGAAGCTAATGTACTGGAGCTTCGGCATCAATCCTTCCATCGAATATTCAGGGCCGATTTCCTTTAGGATGGACTAGTTGTATCTCTTCACAGTTCAAGGAACTCTCAAGAGTCTTCTGCAACACCACAGTTCAAAAGCATCAAATTCTTCAGTGCTCAGTTTTCTTGCCTCAAGACAAGGATAATTCTGCAAAGGGATCACATGAAATCACATCCTTGCTTAGCTCCATTGCTTTTCCTAACCTGCTTCCTAACTCCCTTGTAAGTTTCTGTTGCCTACTTTGCCTTTACAAACCATTACTCATGAATCCCTGTCTCTCTTCCAGGGAATTTAACCCAAAATAAACCTACAAGTGTAGGGTACAAGAAAATACAATCTTACAATACACTGCCTGTTTTTCAAAAAATAGTTTTGATTTATATTCCCACGAGTAACACATGAGTCTATGGACAACATCTCCATCATTTAGTATTGTCAGATTTTTAGAAAGTTTTCCAATGGAATAAACTAACATCTCATTATAATCCTAATACAGTTTTCATAATCACTAATAAAGTTGAATATTTTTTCATACTTTTTAGCCATATACATTTTTTATAACATGCTGGTTCATGTCTTTTTCACTCATTTTAAATTAGTCCATCAGCTTTTAAAATCAAATCATAACAGATTTTTATATGTGCTTATATTAATCTTTTGTTATTTGTAAGCATTGTATTTTCCAGTTTTAACTCTCTTAAGCATTTTAACAAAAAATAATAATTTAAAAGTAGTAAAATGTACCATTTCTTTCACAGTTAGATATTTTTGTTTTGACTATTAAAAACTTTTATACCCTAAGATTTGAATTTTGGTATGTAGTGTATTCTCTATTATTTATTTCTGGGTACTTTTGAAACCTTGTAGAATATCTTTTTCAATTATGATTTATTTATTAGTGTATGATTGTTTAATTTCTGATTATTCAGGACATTTTCATATATCTCTTGCTATGTACTACTAACCTAATTATTATGTGATCAGGAAATATGATGTGCTAATACCTATTCCATACCTATCCTACTTCAAAGGCTTTTTAATTTTGCTTTTGGGCCTTATTACATGATCAGTATTTGTAAATATTCCATGTAAGTCTCAGAAAAATTTTCTAGTTGCTGGATGCAGATTTCTTTTTTCTCTATCAAATAAATGTTATTATACTTATTTTGGGAGTCTGTTTTTTGTGTTTGAAGTTATTTTGTGCTTGACTTCCTTGGCAGTCCAGTAGTTAGGATTCTGTACTTCCAATGAAGGGGACCTGGGTTCAATCCCTGGAAGGGGAACTAAGATCCCACATGCCAAGTGGCAAATACACATATATATAATATATATATATATATATATATATATATATAATGTTGAAATTCCCTCTGACTATGGTGATTTTTCTAATTTCTCCTTGCAGTTTTTCTTCACACACTCTGAGATCATTTTATTTACTGCACATATTTTTAGAATTTCTATGTCTTCTTGGCTAAGAGAACATTGTATTCTCATGTAGTGATCCCTCTCTGATGCTTATAATGCTCTATCCATACTATTTCACCTCAGGTCCATCTGGGGCTTCCCTGGTGACTCAGTGGTAAAGAATCAGCCTACAGTACAAGAGATGCAGGAGACAAGGGTTCGTTCCCTGAGTTGGGAAGATCCCCTGGAGGAGGGCATGGCAACCCAGTCCGGTATCTTGCCTGGAGACTCCCATGGACAGAGCAACCTGGAGGGCTATAGTCCATAGATTCACAAAGAGTTAAACATGACTGAAGTGACTGAGCAAGGTCTGTTTACTACCCAACAGCAAGAGTGACCCTTTAAAACATAAGTGAGCATGCTTTACCCATCTGTTTTAAAAGTATTGTGTGCCCTTTGACTGAGAACAAAGCTCATGATGTTACTCTCTACTTTTTCCAACAATAGCTGCCCCATTTAGCTCATCTCTTCCCAACCTCCCCCCTGCTCTTTCCTTCACAGTTACAGAAACATTTTTGCTTCTCTGAGCATGCCAAACACGTGCTTAGTCCAGGACTTTGATTTCCTACTGCCTATGCTATAATGACTCCTTCCATAAAAAACTCCAGAGCTTACTCATTTGCTTCACTCATATCCCTTTATTTTAAAACATTTCAAAACACCACTCTCTAACACGCACCATGTCCCTGTCCTTTACCCTGTCTTTTGTGTGTGTGTGTGTGTGTGTGTTTGAACTGAAATATAGTTGATCTGGGCTTCCCTGATTCCTCAGATGGTAAAGAATCTGCCTGCAGATCTGGGTTCTGCCTGCAGATTCTGGTTTGATCCATGGGTCAGAAAGATCCCCTGGAGAAAGGGATAGCTACCCACTCCAGTATTTTTACCTGGAGAATCCCAAGGACAGAGGAGCCTGGGGTGGGAGGGCTACAATCCATAGAGTCACAAAGAGTCAGACACGACTGAAGTGACTAACAGACTTTACACCCAGTTGATTCACGATGTTGTATTAGCTTTTTGTGTACAGCAATGTGATTCTATTATATATATACCTATTATTTTTCATACCCTTTTTCATTATGGTTTATTATAATGTACTGAATATAGTTCCCTGTGATATAAGTAGGATTTTGTCATCTGTTTTATATATAGTAGCTTGTATCTGCTAATTGCAAACTCTTAATTTATTTCTCCACACCTTTACCATTTGGTAACCATAAATTTATTTTCTGTGTCTATGAATCTGTTTCCATTTTCAAAATAAGTTCATATGTGTCACATATTTACTTGATACCATATGATAACTCTCTTCTGACTTTCTTCAATTAGAATGATAATATCTAGGTTCATCTGTGTTGCTGCAAATGACAATATTTCCTTTTTTAAATATCTGAGTAATATTCTATTTCTCCTGGCAATCTTGATCCCAGCTCGTGCTTCATCCAGCCTGGCATTTCGCATGATGTACTCTGCATATGTTAAATAATCTAGGTGATGGCAGAAAGTGAAGAACTAAAGAGCCTCTTTGGAGAAGGAAATGGCACCCCACTCCAGTACTCTTGCCTGGAAAATCCTATGGACGGAGGAGCCTGGTAGGCTGCAGTCCTTGGGGCCGCTAAGAGTCGGATACAACTGAGCGACTTCACTTTCACTTTTCACTTTCATGCATTGGAGAAGGAAATGGCAACCTACTCCAGTGTTCTTGCCTGGAAAATCCTATTGATGGAGGAGCCTGGTAGGCTGCAGTCCTTGGGGCCGCTAAGAGTCGGATACAACTGAGCGACTTCACTTTCACTTTTCACTTTCATGCATTGGAGAAGGAAATGGCAACCTACTCCAGTGTTCTTGCCTGGAAAATCCCAGGGACAGCAGAGCCTGGTGGGCTGCCATCTATGGGGTTGCACAGAGTCAGACACGACTGAAGTGCTTAGCAGCTTAGCAGCAAAGAGTCTCTTGATGAAAGTGAAAGAGAAGAGTGGAAAAGTTGGCTTAAAACTCAACATTCAGAAAACTAAGATCATGGCATCTGGTCCCATCACTTCATGGCAAATAGATGGGGAAACAGTGGAAACAGTGAGAAATTTTATTTTGGGGGGGCTCCAAAATCACTGCAGATGGTAACTAAACCCATGAAATCAAAATATGCTTGCTGCTTGGAAGAAAGCTATGACCAACCTAGACAGCACATTAAAAAGCAGAGACATTACTTTGCCAACAAATGTCCATCTAGTCAAAGTTATGGTTTTTCCAGTAGTCATGTATGGATGTGAGAGTTGGACTATAAAGAAAGCTCAGTGCCGAAGAATTGATGCTTTTGAACTGTGGTGTTGGAGAAGACTCTTGAGAGTCACTTGGACTGCAAGGAGATCCAACCAGTCCATCCTAAAGGAAACAGGCCTGAATGTTCATTGGAAGGACTGATGCTGAAGCTGAAACTCCAATACTTTGGCCACCTGATGCAAAGAACTGACTCATTTGAAAAGACCTTGATGCTGGGAAAAATTAAAGGCAGGAGGAGAAGGGGATAACACAGGATGAGATGGTTGGTTGTATGGCATCACCGGAATGATGGACATAAGTTTCAGTAGGCTCCAGAAGTTGTTGATGGACAGGGAAGCCTGGCTTGCTGGAGTCCATAGCATCACAAAAAGTTAGACACGACTGAGTGGCTGAAATGAACTGAACACATTCCACTGAGCTTTCCTGGTGACTCAATGATAAAGAATCTTCCTGTAATGCAGGAGACCCAGGTTCAATCCCTGGGCTGGAAAGATCCTCTGCAGAAGGAAGTAGCAACTCACTCCAGTATTCTTCCCTGGGAAATCCCATAGACAGAGATGCCTGGGGGACTACAGTCCACAGGATTGCCAAAAGGTAGAACAGGACCGAGTGACTAAACAACAACATATTTCATTTTATATATGTGTGTTTTATATGTATATACACATATGCACCATCCATTTTATCCATTCATCTGTTGTGTTTTTGTATGTTTTTAAAGAACTTTCATCATTATTTGCTTTCCTATCAGTTTCATAAAAATAAAGCTTTTATTTTCACCTCCAACTCTTAAGCCTTCTTTCTCCCCCTCTATCTCTTATTTTTGCTGGTTGGTCTCACTTCTTAACTGCTTGTTAAACTGGTATATTCTAAGAGTTTCAGAATTAAGAGTGTGTGTATCAATAACCTCAGATATGCAGATGACACCACCCTTATGGCAGAAAGTGAAGAGGAACTAAAAAGCCTCTTGAGGAAAGTGAAAGTGGAGAGTGAAAAAGTTGGCTTAAAGTTCAACATTCAGAAAACAAAGATCATGGCATCTGCCCCATCACTTCATGGCAAATAGATGGGGAAACAGTGTCAGACTTTATTTTTGGGGGCTCCAAAATCACTGCAGATGGTGACTGCAGCCATGAAATTAAAAGACACTTACTCCTTAGAAGGAAAGTTATGTCCAACCTAGATAGCATATTGAAAAGCAGAGACATTACTTTGCCAACAAAGGTTCGTCTAGTCAAGGCTATGGTTTTTCCTGTGGTCATGTATGGATGTGAGAGTTGGACTGTGAAGAAGGCTGAGTGCTGAAGAATTGATGCTTTTGAACTGTGGTGTTGGAGAAGACTCTTGAGAGTCCCTTGGATTACAAGGAGATCCAACCAGTCCATTCTGAAAGAGATCAGCCCTGGGATTTCTTTGGAAGGAATGATGCTGAAGCTGAAACTCCAGTACTTTGGTCACCTCATTCGAAGAGTTGACTTATTGGAAAAGACTCTGATGCTGGGAGGGATTGGGGGCAGGAGGAGAAGGGGATGACAGAGGATGAGATGGCTTGATGGCATCACTGACTCGATGGACGTGAGTCTGAGTGAACTCCAGGAGTTGGTGATGGACAGGGAAGCCTGGCGTGCTGTGATTCATGGGGTCGCAAAGAGTCGGACACAACTGAGTGACTGAACTGAACTGCTTGAATGTTAAGTTTGTCATTAAAGGGAATAAATAGAGACTATAACAGTTATATGTATTCTTCAAGACATCAAAAGCATAATGGACATAAACTGATGAAATTCAAGGGATCAGGATTCCACTATTGAGTAATTAAATATTTTGCAGGACACAAATGTTGGCATTCATGGTGTTATTACTCAATCTCCCTTCAAAGAGAAAGCAGTTATGACAAATATAGTCAACAGACAGCAATCACTTGCCACATCTTTGGGATCTACCACTATGCCCAGCTTGAGGAATCTTCTTTCTCAGCCACTCCCATAAACTGATTGATGACAGTGTCTAATAATATTAGAGTTAAGGCATTCCTGCCAAATGCCACTAAACTCTAATGAGAAATACTTGCTCTGGACCTCCCCAGTAGGCTGGTTAAGATTTTCTCAGAGCTCATTGTAGTTTGGGGCTCCTCCTATCCAGTCCTTATTTCCTCCCTCACTTCTTCATGGCTCTCAGGCCCACATTACAGTTTGAAGACTCTGTCTGCCTATTCCTATTTCATCTCCCCTATGTCCTTCACAGTCACCCTCTCTTGCCCCCCTTCCCCCATATTTCTTTCACTTAAAAAAAATTAACTGGAGGATAATTGCTTTACAATATTGTGTTGGTTTCTGCTGTACAACAACGTGAATCAGTTATAAGTATACATATACCCCCTCCCTCTTAAGCCTCTCTCCCACCACCCCCCATCTCTTTCACTTCTAACTCCTTCTTGGCATCTGCTTCTAACTCAGATTTACAACAAACAATAGCTCTTATTTGAGGCTACTGCTGCTGCTGCTAAGTCGCTTCAATCATGTCTGACTCTGTATGTCCCCATAGACAGCAGCCCAACAGGCTCCCCCATCCCTGGGATTCTCCAGGCAAGAACCCACTGGAGTGGGTTGCCCTTTCCTTCTCCAATGCATGAAAGTGAAAAGTGAAAGTGAAGTCGCTCAGTCATGTCCGACTCTTAGCAACCCAGTGGACTGCAGCCCACCAGGCTCCTCCATCCATGGGATTTTCCAGGCAAGAGTACTTGAGTGGGTTGCCATTGCCTTCTCCATTATTTGAGGTTATTAAAATATAAAACACCAGGACATTAATTGGGATAGGTTTGAAATCTATAAACTATTCAATTATTTGATAAATAGTTGAGAACTACTGTGCACCCATATGGTTGTCTTAAGAACAAACAGGATGTGTAATTTCATAATTAAATTAAAGCATTTCTACTTCCTGTTCACATTCTAGTCTTTGAATTCAGAGAAAATGTCTCCTCCTGCTGTCCTAGTGTTTGGGTCATGATTATAAATTACCAGAATTTCACCTTATCTCTTGTGAAATGAAATAATTTACATTTTATATTACTTGTTTTCATAGACTAGTCATGTTTGCCAGATAGTGGTAGGTCATAAAAAATAAATAAGTAGAACCAAATACCTAACGGCCCATTAAAGAGCAAAATACTAGCAAAATCAAAACAGATTATATTTCTGAAATACTTAGATTCTATAATTGAAATCCAAACAAAAACACAAATCACATAATAAACTATTATCAAGGATTGGGACTATAGTCATTTGTAAAATAAAGTTTAATATTTATGCAATAGATGTGTCCTGGAAAGTTATACACAAATTGAATTTGTCTAATCAAATCATACACTAATGCTTTTTATTAAAGGAAATTATGAATCTCTTACTAACAAAATTGTCCAGAGGTTTATACTGGATTTGCCTGAATCAAGGTAAACTCTCAGGATGGCATCTTTTAATATATTAAAAGTGGCAAATAATTGGAAAGGAAATATCTGATGAATAAATTCAAAAGCTATATCTTGGAGTCTGCTGCTAAGTCACTTCAGTCGTGTCCTACTCTGTGCAACCCCATAGATGGCAGCCCACTAGGCTCCTCTGTCCCTGGGATTCTCCAGGCAAGAATACTGGAGTATGCTGCCATTTCCTCCTCCAATCTAGACACCTACAAAATAAAGGAGCAATGTCCCTTGTTCAATTTGATTCAGTAAACTTGTAAAATAATCAATTTTAAAACCATACTGCACTCTTTAAGATATCAAAGTTATGTTTCCTTCCAAGTACTTCAGAAACCAAGTAAGAACAAGTTTTCTTTCTATAATATGCATTAATAACCTCCTCTTTCCCAAGAATATTTTTATTGAAATACATATTCATGCATACAAAATTCAAGATACTTCATTACCTTATGAAGTAATTAATATGATACCTATTAATATGATATTTTAACATACAATTTCAAAGTTAGAGTTTATCTAAAAGAGATCTAAAAGAATAAAGGATGATCAAATTATCTAGTTTCTGTAGAAAAAAACCTAATCTGCTAAGCAATAACATTTAAATGTCAAAATCTATTATTAAGCAAAACTTTCTCAAATGCTTCCATCACCAAAAGAAACTAGCATGTTAAACCACCAAATTCCAAATTTGCTCTCTATGGAATTCATTCTTTTTTTCATAACAGAAACTGAACACATTACTACCACAATGAAATATATTCAGTCGATAAAATACTTCTATGCTGACTTCATGAAAAGTTATTTACTTGAATGAAGATAAAGATGAGAACAAATTTGTCCCTGATTAAAACGTAGGAACACCAAATGGCAGCCAACAATGTCCAGAGAGTGGTTTTTGAAATTTCTGTTTTTCAGAGGGTTTCCCAAATGGCTCTTTTTGATATTGCAAGCAGATTGCTTCAAAGGGCCAGCCATTTCTCTAGAGTTCACTTAAATATCTGTGAGCGTGATCTTACTGGGTTACATATTAGATGTATACTGATTATTCAGTTAGCTTCCCCAGGACACTGTAGTTAAGGGGTTATACTGGCTTTCCATTCAAAGGCACATCTAATATTGAATGCAGAGCAGAACTACCTTTGAATTCACAGTCACTGTTAGCCTTTTTAGCATGAAATGTCATGTGTTGTGGACTTTGAAAATATAATGCCTGAATCACATGCTTTTAGTTTTCAAACAAAAGAAAATGTAGAATTGTACAATATCACATTGTTCTTATCTAGGACTGAAGTTGAGAAAGTATTAAAAAGAAATAATAATTAACACAAACTATTTAACTAAACTCAGCAGAATTTCAGCTGCACAGCAGCAATCTGATGGCAGAGACCCTAGTATAACTTCATACATATTTCAAAAGTTGTTCCTTATAATCCAGTCCTGACTCCTGAAATTATATTAAGCATTGTCTTGATTCTTCTTTGAATATTTGATGTCTCAAATTTATTATGTATTTATTTTTGTACAATGTATTCTCTGAGAATAGATATAATAGAGAATAGAAAAGCATCATCCCAAATCAGCATTAAGGGCTTCAACAGGAATATCATAGAGTAGTTATCTAGTTGATATATCCACGTTCTGCCTGACAGAAAGACAGCCCCTCATTGCTTCTTTTCAGGATAGAATACAGAATAGAATATACAAGTTGCTCTTAGCTTTAGTTTTATGAATTTTCCTTTAAAGAAGGGGCTTTTGGTAACTGAAATGCTAAAAGAAGTTAGTCTACTTAAAATAGTCATTCAGGAAGCATACATTTCTCTACTGTGACCTTGCTTAGTTATTTAAGATAGAAGACAAAAGCCTATAGGACTTATTTGCAAACAAAACTTACTATGATCCCTGGAATGTGCTCAGGTAGCCAGCAACCAGCTTATACAGGAACTCAAAGGAGCATCCTCTTGTCTCATCTATACCCTCTTATTCTCCTTCCCTCCATCTCAGGTAACTCAGGAAACAGTCTTTGTGTCTTATTTTTCTCACTTTTCTCTGCTTCTGCTTCTTCAAAATGCCTATGAAGCAATTACTGCTTTAAGTTATTTTTCTTGCTTTCTATTATATGTGCCCAAATCTTTGCATTCTAGGCTATATAAAAATGAATAAGATGCTCTCCTAATTTTTAAAAATTTATTAGTTTTTTAATTGAAGGATATTGCTTTACAGAATTGTATTGGTTTCTGCCAAATATCAACATGAATCAACCATAGCTATATATATGCCCCCTCCCTCTTGAAACTGCCTCGCACCTCCTTCACCATCCGACCCCTCAAAGTTGTTGCAGAGCCCTAAAAGTAATATTGGGAAGAGAAAAATGTGTTCACAGATTATGTAATTATCTCCCCTTTTATTGCAAGCATTGGCACATGAACTCCGAAAACAAACATTTTAAGAAGGGCGCAGAACCCAATAGGAAATCAACCCTGAATATTCATTGGAAGGACTGATGCTGAAGATGAAGCTCTAATACTTTGCCATCTGATGCAAAGAGCCAACTCATTGGAAAAGACCCTGATGCTGGAAAATACTGAGGGCAGGAGGAGAAGGAGACAGAGAATGAGATGGTTGGATGGCATCACTGACTCAAAGAATATGAGTTTAAGCAAACTCTAAGAGATAATAAAGGACAGGGAAGCCTGGCATGCTGCAGTTCATGGGGCTGCAAAGAGTGGAACATGACTTAATGACTGAAAAATAACAGCAACATGTAATAAGTGCTATAATGGCAGAGATTTGAAACATTGGTAAATCCACAGGAGGACAAACATGGAAGCAAATTACTCCTCCCAAGGACTTTGCAAATGATGTCATCCTGAAAGCAGGTAAATTTCTTAATTTGCATGGGATTTTATAACTTGTAAAGGTTAACACTTGTAAAGGTGTTAGAAATGAAAAATCCTAAGAGTTCAAATGACTTAAAGGATGATTTTTAATTTTGGAGAGGTATGAACAGTTTAATTCTGAATGATTTTTGGTAGGCATTTTTGCTCTTGGTTATTCTGGACATGAAGATTTAACATAATGAGGGTGAATTTGAGTTACAAAAGTGCTAATTTTTATAACTCAGTGGCCCTTTGGAGAACATATGCCTAGGGAATTAAGTTTAGCTGAGTTATGTTGAAGAAAGCTTGTAGAATTGAGACCTTCAGGCCAAAATGGCTGTGAAATACAATGCAATATCTTTTTTATTTTTTTCAAAATGGAAGGCACTTTACTCTCTAGGATATGATTCTGTGTTCTTTTATTCTTTCCAAAACATGGAGATAATCCACAAGGATCTGTTGAAGAATTTTATAATTTCCTGGAATTTATTTTCTTTTCTTTCATCTTCAAACACATATGCTGGTTCAATTTGACCCATATTTTTACATAATTTGCATTCTGTAGTAGTCATTTATTGCTTATATAAAAATCAGTCCCAAATTTAGAAGCTTACAAAAATAACCAATTTTATTGTATTTTTGATGGTTCAGTTGTTTGATCAAGGCTCTGTTATCTGACTCTTCTACTCCATGAAATGTTGAATGAGGTTTGAGTCAGGCAGGCATTTGTGATCAGTCATGTGACTCTTTGCACCCCATCGGGTATAGGCCACTAGGCTCCTTTGCCCATGGGATATTCCAGGCAAGAATACTGGAATGGGTTGCTATTTCCTCCTCCAGGAATCTTCCTAGCTCACAGATTGAACCCATGTTTCCTGCATCTCCTGCACTAGCAGGCAGATTCTTTACTATTGCATCACCTGGAAAACCCTGTTGAATGGTTACCTGATGTTATTCACTTGACAGATAGACCAATCTTGAGTTTCCAAGATACTTTCACTCATAAGTCTGGAGCCTTTGTAGCAATAATGAGGATGTTGGGTTTAGCTAGGACTTTCCACGAAACTACCTACACATGTCCTCACCTGAACATTCTCAGAGTACTCACATTTCCTAGATGGTTTTTGGCCCCAAAGAAACTGCTTCATGAAAAATGGGTGGAATCTAGTCTTTACAACATAGCCTTGGAAATCAAAGTTCAGTTCAGTTCAGTCCCTCAGTCGTGTCCGACTCTTTGTGACCCCATGAATCGCAGCACGCCAGGCCTCCCTGTCCATCACCAACTCCCGGAGTTCACTCAGACTCACGTCCATCGAGTCAGTGATGTCATCCAGCCATCTCATCCTCTGTTGTCCCCTCCTCCTCCTGCCCCCAATCCCTCCCAGCATCAGAGTCTTTTCCAATGAGTCAACTCTTCACATGAGGTGGCCAAAGTACTGGAGTTTCAGCTTTAGCATCATTCCTTCCAAAGAAATACAGGGCTGATCTCCTTCAGAATGGACTGGTTGGATCTCCTTGCAGTCCGAGGGACTCTCAAGCGTCTTCTCCAACACCACAGTTCAAAAGCATCAATTCTTCAGTGCTCAGCTTTCTTCACTGTCCAACTCTCACATCCATACATGACCACTGGAAAAACCATAGCCTTGACTAGACGAAACTTTGTTGGCAAAGTAATGTCTCTGCTTTTCAATATGCTATCTAGCATACACACTGAGGAAACCAGAAGGGAAAGAGACACGTGTACCCCAATGTTCATTGCAGCACTGTTTATAATAGCCAGGACATGGAAGCAACCTAGATGCCCATCAGCAGATGAATGGATAGTAAAGCTGTGGTACATATACACAATGGAGTATTACTCAGCCATTAAAAAGAATACATTTGAATCAGTTCTAATGAGGTGGATGAAACTGGAGCCTATTATACAGAGTGAAGTAAGCCAGAAGGAAAAACACCAATACAGTATACTAACGCATATATATGGAATTTAGAAAGATGGTAACAATAACCCTGTGTACGAGACAGCAAAAGAGACAGTGTTGTATAGAACAGTCTTATGGACTCTGTGGGAGAGGGAGAGGGTGGGAAGATTTGGGAGAATGGCATTGAAACATGTAAAATATCATGTATGAAACGAGATTCCAGTCCAGGTTCGATGCACGATACTGGATGCTTGGGGCTAGTGCACTGGGACAACCCAGAGGGATGGTATGGGGAGGGAGGAGGGAGGAGGGTTCAGGATGGGGAACACATGTATACCTGTGGTGGATTCATTTTGATATTTGGCAAAACTAATACAATTATGTAAAGTTTAAAAATTAAATAAAATTAAAAATTAAAAAATGTTATCTAGGTTGGACATAACTTTTCTTCCAAGGAGTAAGCGTCTTTTAACTTGATGGCTGGAGTCACCATCTGCAGTGATTTTGGAGCCCAAAAAAATAAAGTCTGCCACTGTTTCCACTGTCTGCCCATCTATTTCCCATGAAGTGATGGGATTGGATGCCATGATCTTCGTTTTCTGAATGTTGAGCTTGAAGCCAACATTTTCACTCTCCTCTTTCACTTTCATCAAGAGGCTTTTGAGTTCCTCTTCACTTTCTGCCATAAGGGTGGTGTCATCTGCATATCTGAGGTTATTGATATTTCTCCCGCCAATCTTGATCCCAGCTTGTGCTTCTTCCAGCTCAGCATTTCTCATGATGTACTCTGCATAGAAGTCAAATAAGCAGGGTGACAATATATAGCCTTGACATACTCCTTTTCCTATTTGGAACCAGTCTGTTGTTCCATGTCCAGTTCTAACTGTTGCTTCCTGACCTGCATACAGATTTCTCAAGAGGCAGGTCAGGTGGTCTGGTATTCCCATCTCTTTCAGAATTTTCCACAGTTATTGTGATCCACACAGTCAAAGGCTTTGGCATAGTCAAGAAAGCAGAAATAGATGTTTTCCTGGAACTCTCTTGCTTTTTTGATGATCCAGCGGATGTTGGCAATTTGATCTCTGGTTCCTCTGCCTTTTCTAAAACCAGCTTGAACATCTGGAAGTTCACCGTTCACGTATTGCTGAAGCTGGCCTGGAGAATTTTGAGCATTACTTTACTAGCGTGTGAGATGAGTACAACTGTGCGGTAGTTTGAGCTCTTTGGCATTGCCTTTCTTTGGGATTGGAATGAAAACTGACCTTTTCCAGTCCTGTGGCCACTGCTGAGTTTTCCAAGTTTGCTGGCATATTGAGTGCAGCACTTTCACAGCATCATCTTTCATCACCTCCACTAGCTTTGTTCGTAGTGATGCTTTTCAAGGCCCACTTGACTTCACATTCCAGGATGTCTAGCTCTAGGTCAGTGATCACACCATCGTGATTATCTGGGTCATGAAGATCTTTTTTGGACAGTTCTTCTGTGTATTCTTGCCACCTCTTCTTGATATCTTCTGCTTCTGTTAGGTCCATACCATTTCTGTCCTTTATCGGAGCCCATCTTTGCATGAAATGTTCCTTGGTATCTCTAATTTTCTTGAAAAGATCTCTAGTCTTTCCCATTCTGCTGTTTTCCTCTATTTCTTTGCATTGATCGCTGAGGAAGGCTTTCTTATCTCTCCTTGCTATTCTTTGGAACTCTGCATTCAGGTGCTTATATCTTTCCTTTTCTCCTTTGCTTTTCGCTTCTCTTCTTTTCACAGCTATTTGTAAGGCCTCCCCAGACACAGGAAATCACAGATTATCACTTTTGTCACTTTTTATTTAGGAATTAGACACCCTCTCTAAGTGGGAGGAATAGCAAAAAATTGCAAACATCTTTAGCCTATCACAGTCTGATGTGTGCTCATCAATTGTTTACATTTCTCTCACTTGAAAAATAAACTCTTTGCCCTTTTGAAGCCCCCCAAATCGTCATGTCATTACAACAATGGGCTCAGATTCTAATTTTAGATTTTTACGTCTAAATCAACTCCAGCTTAGAAAATATAATTGCATATATTTCTGCATAAAACTATCACAAAACATAATGGCTTAAATATATTTGTCATTTGTTCTTATAATTCTGTGTATTTACTAGACCCAGCATTGTATTGTCATTGAGTGTCTCTCACATTCAGGCAGGACCTGCAACTAGAATTACATAAAGACTTTTTTATTCCATCTGGTTCCTGGGCTGGGAAGCTTTGAAGAAAACTGGATTATGTTCATCCATATTCCCCTAGGTAGCCTCTTCAAATGGCTTAGTTGAGTTTTCTCAGCAGAATAGGCAGACTTCTAACATCTCCCAGAGTGAGTGTTTCAAAAGACAGGAAGAAGATTCTAGTCATGAAAGACTCAGAACTGAATACTGGTACAATGTCATGATTTACCACCATAATTTACTACCCAGAAACTACCCAGATTCAAGAGACATATACGGTACATTCTTAAGAGAAATGCCAAACAACTTGTAGCCATATCTAATCTTCCACAATTCCAGGCAACCACACTTTATCAACATTTACAGTTCTCCCAACAAAAACACACTCATGCCCTTCCCAAAGTCTTATCCAATCATAGTATCAGTTTAAGGCTCACTTTTAGAAGCTTTTCACCTAATGGAGCTTTAAGTGTAAATGATCCTCATAGCTTTGGTTCCCCTAGTACATCCCTTAGTAGGGTTTCATTCAATATGAAGACTTGATAACTACGAGATAAGTTAACTGATGCCCACCACACACACATCCAACAAATATTGATGATATGGTCTTAGGATAACCACAATAGACTGTCCCTTTCATGGGAGTAGGGGAGAGCAAGACACACATAACGGTCATTACGGCCCATAGAAATTCTGAAACACAGCTGAGCACATGTTGACAATGTATGCATTAGGAATCTCCTTTGATCCTCAAAAATGACTCCTTTGTTCTGCTTTCTGGATTTTTTTAATCCTGTCCATGAATTCACCTTTTCTCCTATCATGAGAAATGGTCAGTATTTGACATTATACAAAATTATATAATTTTATTCTGCTTCCTGTTTGTAGAAGTTTAGAGTCCTAAAGTCAATTTACTTGTGTGTACTCTCCCTATCCCTTTTAGGCTAAGCTGGTAGTACAGTTTTCTTAAAAAGTTTATAAGTTTTCTGTAAGCCTTGTAGGAATTCACTCAAATAGAAAACACTTAAAAATTGCCTTGAGACAAACAACTTTCCATCAGTTCAATTCAGTCGCTCAGTTGAGTCCGACTCTTTGCGACCCCATGAACAAGAGCACACCAGGCCTCCCTGTCCATCACCAACTCTCGGAGTTACCCAAACTCATGTCCATTGAGTCGGGGATGCCATTCAACCATCTCATTCTCTGTCGTCCCCTTCTCCTCCCATCTACTATCTTTCCCAGCGTCAAGGTCTTTTCCAATGAGTCAGCTCTTCACATCAGGTGGCCAAAGAATTGGAGCTTCAGCTTCAACATCAGTCCTTCCAATGAACACCCAGTACTGATTGCCTTTAGGATGGACTGGTTGGATCTCCTTGCAGTCCAAGGGACTCTCAAGAGTCTTCTCCAACACCACAGTTCAAAAGCATCAATTCTTCAGTGCTCAGGTTTCTGTATAGTCCAACTCTCACATCCACACATGACCACTGGAAAAACCATAGCCTTGACTTGACGGACCTTTGTTGACAAAGTAATGTCTCTGCTTTTTTTGTTTTTGATATAAATTTATTTATTTTAATTGGAGGCTAACTACTTTACAATATTGTATTGGTTTTGCCATACATCAACATGAATCCGCCACAGGTATATGCTGTCTAGGTTGCTCACAACTTTTCTTCCAAGGAGTAAGCGTCTTTTAACTTGATGGCTGGAGTCACCATCTGCAGTGATTTTGGAGCCCAAAAAAATAAAGTCTGCCACTGTTTCCACTGTCTGCCCATCTATTTCCCATGAAGTGATGGGATTGGATGCCATGATCTTCGTTTTCTGAATGTTGAGCTTGAAGCCAACATTTTCACTCTCCTCTTTCACTTTCATCAAGAGGCTTTTGAGTTCCTCTTCACTTTCTGCCATAAGGGTGGTGTCATCTGCATATCTGAGGTTATTGATATTTCTCCCGCCAATCTTGATCCCAGCTTGTGCTTCTTCCAGCTCAGCATTTCTCATGATGTACTCTGCATAGAAGTCAAATAAGCAGGGTGATAATATACAGCCTTGATGGATTCCTTTTACTATTTGGAACCAGTCTGTTCCATGTCCAGTTCTAACTGTTGCTTCCTGACTTGTATACAGGTTTCTCAAGAGGCAGGTCAGGTGGTCTGGTGTTCCCATCTCTTTCAGAATTTTCCACAGTTTATTGTGATCCACATAGTCAAAGGCTTTGGCATAGTCAAGAAAGCAGAAATAGATGTTTTTCTGGAACTATCTTGCTTTTCTGATGATTCAGTGGATGTTGGTAATTTGATCTCTGGTTCCTCTGCCTTTTTAAAACCAGCTTGAACATCTGGAAGTTCACGGTTCACTTATTGTTGAAGCCTGGCTTGGAAAATTTTGAGCATTACTTTGCTAGCATGTGAGATGAATGCAATTGTGTGGTAGTATGAGCATTCTTTGGCATTGCCTTTCTTTGGGATTGGAATGAAAACTGACCTTTTCCTGTCCTGTGGCCACTGCTGAGTGTTCCAAATTTGCTGGCATATTGAGTGCAGCACTTTCACAGCATCATCTTTCAGAATTTGAAATAGCTCAGCTGGAATTTCATCACCTTCACTTGCTATGTTTGTAGTGATGCTTCCTAAGGCCCACTTGACTTCATATTTTAGCATGTCTGGCTCTAAGTGAGTGATCTCACCATTGTGAATATCTGGGTTGTGGAGATCTTTTTTTTATATTTCTTCTTGTGTATTCTTGCCACCTCTTCTTAATATCTTCTGCTTCTGTTAGGTCCATACCATTTTTGTCCTTTATTGAACCCATCTTTGCATGAAATGTTCCCTTGGTATTTCTAATTTTCTTGAAGAAATCTCTAGTCTTTCCCATTCTATTGTTTTCCTTTTTTCTTTGCATTGATCACTGATGAAGGCTTTCTTATCTCTCCTTGCTATTCTTTGGAACTCTACATTCAAATGGGTATATCTTTCCTTTTCTCCGTTGCTTTTCGCTTCTTTACCCAAAACCCATGTTTTACTGCCTTAGAGGTAGTCTTTTCCTTGAGAACACATTTTACCTTGAGAATATTTTACTAGGAGAGATGGAGAAAGAGAGACAGTTTTAATTTCACATCTAGTATGTCTTGGCTCCTTTATGTTTCCTCTAAATTCTGCTGGAAGACTGAAACATTTTATCTTTAGGTTACCTCTCTTTTCATATTTTATCTTAAAGACATGTAAGAAGTCAGTTGGTACTTTTTATATTCTTCCTGGAAATCTCTCCAGTGAGATCAATGAGTTCATATGGTGACCTTTTTATTTTCCCCATTACTGCAGATAACAGAGCTGCCAAAATTTTGCCATTATATAAAAAGGGTCCTTTTCTGTAACCTCTAAATGTTTTACTTGTGATCCTTTGATCTCTCACTAATAGTCTTTTCAAGGCCTTTATAACTTGCAAAAAATTTTCTCAAATTTTTGTCCAGTTTGTACCTGTCACCTGTGCTCAAAGCCAAGGTCATGTTTTAGGTTTCTCGCAGAGTCAGACATGACTGAGTGACTGAACTGAACTGAATTGAAAGGCAAGTTCCCACTTCTTGCTTCCAGTTTCTGTTCTGGTTATCTAATAAATAACTCAAATTTGGCTTATTAAAACAATATTTGTTTTATTATATTTCATGGTTTTTCTGGGTCACAAATTAGATCAGGATTCGGAGAACTTTCCTTTTATATTTCCTGAGGTTATTCGGTCATATTCATCTGGCAGAGGCTGGTAAAAAAAAAAAAAAAAGATCAAATATGACGACTTATGTATCTAGAGCCTTCCCAGGAATATCTGGAAGCCTAACCTCTTCTGGTGTTGTCCCCTAGAGTGCCTACAAGTGATCTCTTTAGCTCAATTGTCTTAAGATAAAAGGACTTCTTATATACTGTCAGAGGGCTTCAAAGAGAGGGACTTCCCTGGAGGTTCAGTAATGAAGACTTTGCCTTCTAAGACAGAGGGTATGGGTTCCATCCACCTGGTTGAGAAGCTAAGATCCCACATGCCTCACAGCTCAAATACCAAAATATAAAACAGAAGCAATACTGTAACAAATTCAATAAAGACTTTTTTAAAGGTCCACATGGAAAAAAAGAAATCTTTAAAAGAAAAGAGGGAGAGAATGTTACATAAGCTTGAGAAGGGGCTGGGGGGAAGTTGAAGGATCAAATGACTTGGCCTTGAAAATCCCAGATTTTTGTTTCTACTTCTTTCAATTGGCCCATCTAGTTAGCACAACCCAGATTTAAGATGAGGAAAATTATACTCTATCTTTCAGTGAGAGGAGTAGCAAATACTTTGCAACAATTTTAAAATGTACTGCATATTTCTACTACACATTGAGTAGTTTTCTATTAAAAAAAATCTTTTAATATGGGCTTTTGGGTAACTTCTATGTGAAGTTTGTTTTGAAACTGATGGTTTATTCTCCAGTAAACAATATTGCTGTATTTAAGATTCGTATCATTAGTTTTCATGAGGAAATTCTTTGTGTTTTGAGGTAACTAGTCTGCACATGTATGTTTATAATCCTAGCTATTAAAATGTTACAAGTGTATGCAGTTATGACTCTGGTTCTGAAGTACAGATATTGCTTTGGAAGATAAAATATTGTGTAGGGATGATGTAATGGTTTTGTTTAAATTTAAATTGGGGAAATTTTCCCCATTCCAGAGATAATTCACATAAGCACTGTAATGTATTAGGCCTTGCAAAGGTAAATCTATAAATTAGTTGTAATGAAAATACTATTACTTGTTGTAAAATAGATTAAAAAAACAGACCCAAATCTTACCTTTCCCAAATCTCTATCCTTGTCAAGTAACTTCATAGTTACTTTATAATTATAATTCCCCCTACTCTGACTCTTGGTCTTGTTCAATACATTTAGAAATGAGTGTGTCAATTGTGAACCTGGGTTTCATGAGTCTTTGCATGCTTGTACTTCTGTAATTGTCATAACCATGTTCTCAGACCAGCTTGATGTAGAAGGGTTAAATGGACCATATCTGAGTTGCCCAAGTCATTCCAGCCAGAGCCAGCCTGGATTAGCCAATAGTCAGTACACCTGCAGACGTGTGAGTGGATCTAAAAATCTAAAGAACCCCAAGCAAACAAAGCCTAAATCATGAGTATACACTCAACAGCTAAATAGTGTTGTTTTAAGTCACTTACTTTCAGAATAGTTGCTCATTGAGCATTATTGTAGCAAGAAGTAACTGATACAGAAATTTATCCTAAGAGTTGGGTGATATTGTAATAAAAATCTAAACTATAGGGCACAATGTAGGGACAAGTTTTTAGCAGAAGGCTGGAAGTGCAGTGAAGAGAGAGTAAAAGGAGGTTGGAAAAATTGCAAGGGAGCTGCCAAAGGAAAATAATCAAAGTGAACATCTATGTAGTTGCAAAACACTTTGTAAAACTATTACTTGCTTTAACTTACAAAATAAATGTAACTAACAAATATTTTATCTTGAACACAGAAATTTCCAGGCAAAAACTTTGAAAACAAGAGTTATTTTGTATTTACTATATGTGAAAATGTACTACACTCAAGAGATGAGCCCAGAATAGTGGCTAGTGCAATAGAAGAACAGAGGGTTCAGAACCTGCTAAGTTGGAAGTTAAAATTCTTTCTCATCTCTAGCTCTCAAACTAAGATATGTCATAATAGATAAAGACAAATCAAGGGTGCAGGTACGGGTCCCTTTATTACGACCCCAGAAAGCATTAAGCAGTTAATAGTACCCTTCACCTGGACAAAAGGGTTTCTGCAAACTGAATGTCCTGATTCCATAGCAGTCTGAACACTATAGTCCACTATAGTCCAAGCACTATAACCAAATATATAAAGAGATGCAACTCAAGAATAGCAAGTGTGGCTCTGAAGCTGAAAGCCTGCTAAATCAAACATTTTAAATACATTTAACATTTTTAAAAGAGATGCACTGGCAAAAGAATAAATAAGCTGATCAATAATCAACTGAGATTTTCAAAATGTAAATAGATCATTGTTATTGTTTAGTCGCTAAGTCACTTCAAACTCTTTGCAACCCCTATGGTGTAACAGGCCTCAGATAGTTCATTAGGACCACAAATTTATATGGTCAGGAAACAAGGTTTCAATGATCTTTACAGGAAAAAATTTCCAGTGCTGTCTTTAGATGTGGCAAAAAGATGCTCTGGAAAAGGAGACATCCAAGTGATAAGGGCTAAAAGCTGTAGAGAATAAAAGAATGAGGAACCCTTGTTTGGTATCAGAATTGGACTTAAGAACATTCTCCATTACCATAATAGAGGACCTGGTTATAACTGCCCAGTGCAATTTCACAATTTCTAAATGAATGACTTCCAAAGAGCCTTGGGTTCTTTGTCTTTGCTAACAGTAGTATTGACTATTATCCTGCTGCATTTTTGCCAATGAGTATTGGGTGTGAGTGGGACAGAAAATTTTTCTTTGGTCCATAGGACTTTAGATTAAAAGTAGCCACATTCAAATTCATGTATATCATAAGATCTTAGGGTAGGAACTTCTCTGTAATTAGATGAGAATTGAATTTGTTGTTGTTCAATTGCTAAGTCATGTCCAAATCTTCTAGACCCTGTGGACTGCAGCATGCCAGGCTTCTGAGTCTATCACCATCTCCTGGAGTTTGTTCAAATTCATGTCTATTGAGTTGATGATGCCATCCAACTATTTTATCCTCTGCCGTCCACTTCTCCTCCTGCCTCCAATCTTTCCTAGCAACAGGGTCTTTTCCAATGAATCAACTCTTTGCATCAGGTGGCCAATGTACTGGAGCTTCAGCTTCAGCATCAGTCCTTCCAATGAATATTCAGGATTGATTTCCTCTAGGATTGACTGGTTTGAACTCCTTGCTGTCCAAGGGACACTCATTTTGCATAAGGGAGGAAATGAAAGATTTTGCCCTTACAAGCAGATAGGCTCTTGCAAAATTGCTCAAATTCTTCATCTCTCTCTATTCACACTGTTTGACTTATAATTTGCACTGTTCTTTATCTCTGACTCTTAGCTCATCATATGACCTATTTGACCAGTAGAATTATGAACTCCGAATTCAAGAGGACTTACAGGTTTCTCTTGAATGTCTGCCATCACCCTGATGACATACATGACCAGTAATATCAGGGCTACATGGAGGACAGCTGAGTCAGGATCCCTCAATTTTCCAAACTGAAACCATATCAGGCTCAACCCCAGATAGCTGAGTGAGCCTAGCTAAGATCTAAAAATTAACTAGATAAATTCACTGAAAGTGACCTCTTGCACTTGTCCACTTAGTAAATGCTTAATCGTTTGAAGACATTGTAATTTAGAGTTGCTACTTAGTATTTTATGGCAGTAGATATTTGTAAAACTTTTTATGAAATATTTCAGGCAAACATAAAAATATTGATAATGCTAAAATTAAGATCAATATATCTAGCCATATTAAGAAATAAACATTCTGAATTCATTTGAAGCATCTATGTGTAACTCACCATTAAATTCTCTTTCTTTCCTATATCCCAGAGATAACAGTAATTTAAGCTTTTTTTTATTATCCTCACATTTTTATAATTCTAGTAAGTCGACAGTTTTTCTGCAAACATAATATTGCTTTTCATTTTTTTAATTATGTGATAGTAATATTATCATCTGCAATGGCTTTTTATGTTCATTATTATATATTTTTAGTTTTTACCATTTCAAAACACATTACACCAGTTCAACTGTTTTCACTATTGTGTTTCATTACTTTATGTGGCTGTGCTACAATTTACTAAAGCATTTCCTCCATATGGACATTATGTTATTATCATGTTAGGACATCAGACACCATTTTGTATATTGACTGCGTATAAGACTTTGGTTTTAAATTTTATATCCTACTGTTCTGAGTTACTAAAAGCAATGAAAAGTTCTTAAACCAGCATATATTTTATTCATGCTTCAGGATTTGCCTTGTGTATTCAGCTAAGAAACATCAAATGTAGTACTGCTCATGTTGACATATTCCATACATCACAACTCTGCAAAGCCAGCAAAGTTCACATAACCTAGATTGCCTTAACCACCAGGAACAGTAAGCAATTTTTTTTAATAATATAAATTTTACTATCTTGTACAGACTTACTCAATATTTGATCAATCCTAGAAAAAAATTGCATTATTTGATGACAGTTTAGAGGGGTCAAAACAGACTCCTTGGCAATTCACTTTTTAGTCTTGGCTTGGTGATCATTGCTCTAAGTACAATTAAGAATACAGAAAAGTATTTTATATGTGATTGGTTAACATTCTGTAGTGAGAAAGCAGGATTGGGAGTTTTAAGTGTGCAATAAGTGCTTTTAAGAAGGATAGTAATGAAGAACTGTAAATAAAGTTAAACACTTATTTTATTTTCCAGAATATCTCTTAGTGATTCTACATGGGGCTTATTTGTCCTGCTGCCACTGCTGAGTCACTCCAGTCGTGTCCGACTTTGTGCGACCACATAGATGGCAGCCCACCAGGCTCCCCCGTCTCTGGGATTCTTCAGGCAAGAACACTGGAGTGGGTTGCCATTTCCTTCTCCAACGCATGAAAGTGAAAAGTGAAAGTGAAGTCGGTCAGTCGTGCCCAACTCTTAGCGACCCCATGGACTGCAGCCCATCAGTCTCCTCCATTCATGGGATTTTCCAGGCAAAAGTACTGGAGTGGGTTGCCATAGACACAAATATTATTTTTACAAACCAGTGCATGGGTACCGAGGGAAGCCATTATTTGGATAAGTTCAGAAACATTAAAGGTAATATATTCAATGGAATTTGGGGACATGTGCTCCTGTTGATGCTGGTGCTGCAAAATGTTGACTTTATTTCAATATCAAAATACTTATATTGAAAATCTGTACACTCCATTTAATTCACTATTAAGAGGAGCTTGATTTTTGAACTTGAGAAAATCTAAATGTCTAGACAGACACATACTAAAGAATCATATAGATTACTTCTTATGTCTCAAAAAACATTATTAGAAAAAATCAAGACTCATAAATATTTTTACTAGGCCAAAGACTGATCTTATTTAACAGTCTCTACTTATAATAATAAGAACAGTTTCTATTTCTATCACGATAATGTGATTTATAACACTTCAAGGTCCATAGAACAGAGTAAATAGTTGATATTAAGTAATTATCAAAACTTTTTCTTCAAAAACATTTTTAAAATAACAATGATCTATTATTCACTTTTTGAAGACAAGTCTTTATAAACATTTAGATTTTACAGTGCTTGAGTAATGTGTAATTGTGCCAACTTTCTACACTTTGTCTTTTCAAATTATCACAATTTTAAAGCAATCCATTTCCTTTCACTCATCTAGGTAGCAAATATTTTTATAAAAATTTTTCTTGTTTTATCCTGAATTCCTATTTCTATAAACCATACATTAAAAATTCTAAATAAGCAACATTATGAAATGAGGTGACATCTACAAATTTTAATATAATAATGTGTCTGAATTGTATTGCAAATAATTAAGCATTCAGTCAGCCATAAACCCTCAAGCTGAAGTCTTTACATATTTTTAGGCAATGATCTCCACTTAAAAACTAAACTTAAAATGCTTTCATAATCAATGGATTAATAGTCGTCAGCAAACAAAATCTAAGAGTTTAATACAGTGAACAAAAGTCTTCATATTTTCATTCAAGTCTATTCTTTAGACATCTCCACCATATTTGAGGCTCTTTCAGTTGTATATTGCTACCCCAAAAATCAATCCAAAATACATTGGCTTAACACAACCTTGTTTTTTTTATTTCTCACAATTTCATGAGTTTCCTGAGCAATATTTCTTTTGGATCTTCCTTTACTCACTCATACATTTGCATTCAACTACAGGTCAACCAGTGGTTAATATCAGAAAGAATGGCTGAGACAGTAGGATCTTTTTCCCCAACTGGTCTTTCATTCCTAAGGAAGCTCCTTTGATTTATTTAGATTCTGGTGATCTCAGAGTGTCCAAAGGGCAGGGCCAGCTTCATAATTTGTTATATTAATAACAGAGTATTTAACCAACATAGGTCCTTCTAAGTCTGGTGCTCTGTAAGACTGCACAGGATGCATGCCCAGAAACCAGCCCTCAAAAAGGGCAAGAGACGAAGCTACAAAATTTCTTAGAGCCTTAGATCTTAAGTAACAAATTCACATCTGCCAGATTATGTGGATTAACACAAGTCTATGCTATGCTATGCTTAATCGCTCAGTCATGTCCAACTCTTGGCCACCTCATGAACTGTAGTCTGCCAGAATCCTCTGTTCATGGGGATTCTCCAGACAAGAATACTGAAGTGGGTTGCCATGCCCTCCTCCAAGGGATCTTCCCAACCCAGGGATTGAACTCAGGTGTCCTGCATTGCAGGCAGATTCTTTAGTATCTGAGCCACCAGGGAAGCCTATGAATACTGGATTGGGTAGCCTATCCCTTCTGCAGGGGATCTTCCCAACCCAGGAATTGAACCAGGGTCTCCTGCATTGCAGGGGGATTCTTTACCAGCTGAGTCACAGAGGAAGCCCCAAACACAATTTGAAGGCCAGTGCATATTCAAAGGGGAGGACCTGTATGGGGAGAATTTGTGATAATATTAAAATTCTATTCTAAGAAATGTTTTAATTCTACCCCTTCTTTTACCATCCAAACACCCTCAACATTTTCTCCCTTTCAAAACAGATAATCTTTAAAAATATTAACTAAATTCAGTTCAGTTCAGTTCAGTCGCTCCGTCATGTCCAACTCTTTGTGACCCCATGACTGCAGCATGCCAGGCCTCCCTGTCCATCACCAACTCCCGGAGTTTACTCAAACTCATATCCATTGAGTCGGTGATGTCATCCAAAAATCTTATCCTCTATTGTCCACTTCTCCTCCTACCTTCAATCTTTCCGAGCATCAAGGTTCTTTCAAATGAGTCAGTTCTTTGCATCAGGTGGCCAAAGTATTGGAGTTTCAGCTTTAGCACCAGTCCTTCCAATGAATATTCAGGACTGATTTCTTTTATGATGGACTGGTTGGATCACCTAGCTGTCCAAGGGACTCCCAAGAGTCTTCTCCAGCACCTCAGTTCAAAATCATCAATTCTTTGGTGCTCAGCTTTCTTTATAGCCCAACTCTCACAATCCGTACATGACTACTGGAAAAACCATAGCTTTGACTAGATGGACCTTTGTTGGCAAAGTAATGTCTCTGCTTTTTAATATACTATCTAGATTGGTCATAACTTTTCTTCCATGGAGGAAGTGTCTTTTAATTTCATGGCTGCAAAAACTATCTGCAGTGATTTTGGAGCCCCCAAAATTAAAGTCTCTCACTGTTTCCACTCTCTCCCCATCTATCTGCCATGAAGTGATAGGACTGGATGCCATGATCTTAGTTTTCTGAATGTTGAGTTTTAAGCCAACATTTTCACTCTTCTCTTTCACATTCATCAAGAGGCTATTTAGTTCTTCTTCACTTTCTGCCATAAGGGTGGTGTCATCTGCATATCTGAGGTTATTGATATTTCTGCCTGCAATCTTGATTCCAGCTTGTACTTCATCCAGTCCAGCAATTCTCATGGTGTACACTGCATATAAGTTAAATAAGCAGGGTGACAATATACAGCCTTGACATATTCCTTTCCTGATTTGGAACCAGTCTGTTGTTCCATGTCCAGTTCTAACTGTTGATTCTTGACCTTCATACAGATTTCTCTGGAGGCAGGTCAGGTGGTCTGGTATTTCCATCTCTTTCAGAATTTTCCAGTTTGTTGTGATCCACACAGTCCAAGTATTTGGCATATTCAGTAAAGCAGAAGTAGATATTTTTCTGGAACTCTGTTGCTTTTTTGATGATACAGTGGATGTCCGCATTTTTATGTCTGGTTCCTCTGCCTTTTCTAAATCCAGCTTGAGCATCTGGAAGTTCACAGTTCTCATACTGTTGAAGCCTGGTTTGGAGAATTTTGGGCATTACTTTACTAGCATGTGAGATAAGTGCAATTGCGTGGTAGCTTGAATATTCTTTGGCATTGCCTTTCTTTGGGATTGGAAAGAAAACTGACCTTTTGCACTCCTGTGGCCACTGCTGAGTTTTCCAATTTTGCTGGCATATTGAGTGCAGCACTTTCACAACATCATCTTGTAGGATTTGAAATGGCACAGCTGGAATTCTGTCACCTCCACTAGCTTTGTTATATTTAATATCAGAACTTGATTTTCTTGACTTGCATCTTTTGATCACTTTAATATAATTTCCCCTTCTTCTACACACTCACATCTTATTATTGTTGTTGTTGTTTTACAGTTACTAAATCATGTTTCACTCTTTCCAATCCCACTGACTGCAGCACACCAGGCTTCTCTGTCCTTCACTATATCCCTGAGTTTGCTCAAATTCATGTCCACCGAGTTGGTGGTGCTATCTAACCATTTTGTCTTCAGCCATCCCCCTCTCTTTTTGCCTTCAACCTTTCCCAGCACAGGGTCTTCTCCAATGAGTTGGCTCTTTGCATCACATGGCCAAAATACTGGAGCCTCAGCTTCAGCAACAGTCCTTCCAAAGAATATATACAGGGTTGATATCCTTTAGGATTGACTGGTTTGATCTCTTTGCAGTCCAAGGGACTCTCAAAACTGTTCTTCAGCACTACAATTTGAAAGCATCAATTCTTTCATTGGTCAGCCTTCTTTAGGTCCCAACTTTCACATATATGAATGACTCCTGGAAAAACCTTAGCTTTGACTATATGGACCTTTTTTGGCAATGTGATGTCTCTGTTTTTTAAGTTTGCCATAGCTTTCCTTTCAAGGATCAAGTATCTATTAATTTCTGCAGTCACTAAAATTTCTCTTAATGACTGCATTCACCATCCTCAGTGATTTTGGAGCTCAAGAAAATAATATCTGTCACTGCTTCCACTTTTTTCCTTTCTATTTGCCATAAGGAGCTTGTGTAACTGAGTGAGACTATGAGCCATGCCATTCAGGGCCACCCAAGATGCACTGGTCATAGTGAAGAGTTCTGACAAAGTGTGGTCCACTGGAGGAAGAAGTAGCAAACCACCCCAGTATTCTCATTGCAAGAACCCCAGAAACAGTATGAAAAGACAAAAAATACCCTCACCTATGGTAGCCAAAAATCTGACCTCTTTTTCCACGTGTTTGTTTATTTGGTTGTTTGATTTTTGAAGTATAACTTGCCCACAACACTATGTTAGTTCTTGGTGTACAATACAGTGATTCAATATTTCTACAAATCACAAGCGATAAGTCTGGTTACCATCTGTCATTATAGATGTCATCAGAATTTAAATAGGAAAGAAGATTGAAAATGAGTAAATTAAAAAGCATTATTTAAAAGCTATATGTTTTCAATCTACATATATATTTATAAAAATATATTTGGAAGGCAAAAGGGAATACTACAAGATCTTCAGGTTGTTCATTAGACTATATAGAGATCTCTGCCAGGTAATTTATTATGAATAAATGCATTTAGGTGGGTGGATAGAGAGCTGTTCCATTTCGACAAAACTGTGTAATAATCTCTAGATGAGGTGTAAGCCCTTCCAAAGCACTGAAGTTCTGTATAGCTCAAATGAGAATTAGTCTCCGACTGTGCAAAATAGATCAGGCTGTGAACACACATTTCTGACCTGTAGTTCAAAGGGACTAGTCAGCTTTAAAGAGAACAAAGAAGGACTTTGTAAACTAAAATCTTTAAATCTAAGGAAGAAAGGGAAAAATCTAAGGTGCTGTCAAGTTCACCGTGGGCCACCCAAGTCCTTAGAGCAGGAGTGCTAATGTCGCTGGGCTATGACTAGCAATGAAAGACTCTTTATCATGTTTACAGATTCATATTTCCACCAACACTTGGATGTTTTCAGCATTATTTTAATACTGTCTCCTGATTTTAACTTCTCTTTAAATGTAATCTTACCTCTAAAGGCAATGGGTCCCAGTTCTCTGCATTAGTTTTTACCTTTCAGTGGCATCCCATTACAGCTTCTCTACATTTTGATTCTAAATTTGCCTTGTGTTCCTGTTCTGATGTCTAAATTAGTGTAGGAGGGTAGGTAGTTTGGTCCTTATAATTGCTCGCCTCATCTTATCTGGAAGAGATACAACCATGTGTTTAGCAGAAAGGAAATTGACATAATATATGTTGTTGTAAGCTGTGATAATTGTAGAGACTTTGTTGGACCTATCCCTAGAAGGGAGTAAAAAGTTTAGTAACTGAGAACCACAGGAGCTTTGCTGGTATCTTCCAACAAGAGCTCGAGGTTTTTGTTGTTACGGCAGTTTTTCCATTTGAGAAAGAGGAAAGAAGAGTACTGATGTCTCTTTCCAATTTCAGGTTAATTGAGAGATTGGTTTATTCTTCTGAGAGTGCACCAAAGAGAAGAAAACCCATTATGGGAAAGAGGCAAAGAACCTAGGGAGAGGATAGATTGCCAGAAGTGTGGATATTATAGCACTGAACACAGGCATGAGACAGGCCCCCTTGCAGCTTCAGCCAGAAGGACTTGTTTCTGCCCCTACACTGATCGAGAGTGAGGCTGAGGACATTGAACAGGCTGGGCTTAGTGGGAATTTTCAGCTTCCCATATGCTGTTCACTACTGCCAGGCTGTATTATGTTAATTAAACCTCTTCTTTCAAAGTGGTGATTATAAAAGAGGTCTGCCAATGTCCAGCATAGTGTAGAAGCCCAGGAACAGAGAATGGGGGCTCTGCCAAGAGACAAGGGGAAGCCCAACACCAGGACTCAGGCATTTTGGGGAAAGTGTAGTCAAAACAAGATTAACTGGTTTTTTGATGTATAAATGAAACAGTGAGCTCAGTCCCCAGAAAAAGCACTGTGAGTGGTAGATACCTAGAAGCCAAATTTACTAATTAGAATAGCCTCAAACAACCCCACATCTGCCGCCAAGGACATCAGTAAAAAGAGTAGATGAGCTTTCCTCTACAGGGCCACTGTGCCTTTATACCCACCACTCCCTCTTATGTGGTGTGGTTTGAAATGGGAGGTTTTGCGTTAGCACTGAGAAAGAGTAAGACACTAAAAAGTTTGTGTAAGAAGATCCATTTTTTAAAATAATGACAAAATATGTCTAAAGTGGAGGAGAGTACATATGGGAGAAACAAAGTACGTGTGGAAGAGCACACAGGCAAACCCGGAGTGAGCTGCACGCAATAAAGGCAGCTCTGTTGCTCAGTCGTCTCTGACTCTTTTGGGACCCCATGTCTGTAGCCCCATGGACCTTAATTGATGGCTGCATGGCCCAGTGCTAGAGCGACTGTGAGGAAATATCCCACATCCAAGGACAAAGAAGTCCCAGGAAGACGGTAGGAGGGATAAAATCGAGTTTAGCCTCAAACCCCATACCCGCCAGATGCACTCAGAGGGCTCAAACTAACCTTGTGCACACCAGGACCCAAAGGCCCACAGAGACTGAAACAGCACTGGGTTTGAGTGTCTCCTGTGGAGGTACGGGTCAGCAATGGACCGCTGCAGGGAAGGGGCTCTGGGTGCAGCAGACTTGGGTATGGCATAAGCCCTCTTGGAGGAGGTCACCATTAACCCCACAAGAGAGCTGACAGAACTTACACAGGACTGGGGAAACCGACTTTTGGAGGGCACAAACAGAACCTTGTGTGCATCAGGATGCAGGAGAAAGGAGCAGTGACCCCACAAAACTGACCCAGACTTGCCTGTGAGTGTCCAAGAGTCTCCAGTGGAGGCATGGGTAGGCTGTGGCCTGCTGCTGGGTTGGGGGCACTGAGTATAGCAGTGTCTGCATGGGACCTTTCGAAGGAGGTCCCTACAATCATCATTATCTCCACCATAGTTTGGCCCCAGGAAGATAAAAGGGAGGGAACACAGCTCCACCCATCAGCAGAAAATTGGATTAAAGATTTACTGAGCATGGCCCCACCCATCAGAACAAGACCCAGTTTCCCCCTCTGTTAGTCTCTCCCATCAGGAAGCTTCCCTAAGCCTCTTATCCTTCTCCATCAGAGGGCAGACAGAGTGAAAACCACATCACAGAAAACTAGCCAATCTGACCACATGGACCACAGCCTTATCTAACTCAATGAAACTATGAGCCATGCCATGTAGGGCCACCCAAGACAGACAGGTCATGGTGGAGAGTTCTGACAAAACGTAGTCCACTGGAGAAGGGAATGGCAAACCACTTCAGTATTCTTGCCTTGAGAACTCCATGAACAGTATGAAAAGGCAAAAATATAGGACTCTGAAAGATGAACTCCCCAGGTGGGTAGGTGCCCAATATGCTATTTGAGATCAGTGGAGAAATAACTCCAAAAAGAATGAAGTGATGGAACCAAAGCAAAAACAACACCCAGTAGTGGATGTGACTGGTGATGGATGTGAAGTCTGATGTTCTAAAGAGCAATATTGCATAGGAACCTGGAATGTTAAGTCCATGAATCAAGGCAAATTGGAAGTGGTCAAACAGGAGATGGCAAGAGTGAACGTTGACATTTTAGGAATCAGAGAACTAAAATGGACTGAAATCGGGGAATTTAACTCAGATGACCATTATATCTACTACTGTGGGCAAGAATCCCTTAGCAGAAATGGAGTAGCCATCATATCTGTATGCAGGTCGAAAAGCAACAGTTAGAACTGTACATGGAACAACAGACTGGTTCCAAATCAGGAAAGGAGTATGTCAAGGCTGTATATTGTCATCCTGCTTATTTAACTTATATGCAGTGTACATCATGAGAAATGCTGGACTGGATGAAGTACAAGCTGGAATCAAGATGCTGGGAGAAATATCAATAACCTCAGATATGCAAATAGCACCACGCTTATGGCAGAAATTGAAGAATTAAACAGCCTCTTGATGAATGTGAAAGAGGAGAGTGAAAATGTTGGCTTTAAACTCAACATTCAGAAAACTGAGATCATGGCATCTGCTCTCATCACTTTAGGGCAAATACATATGGAAACAGGGGAAACAGTGACAGACTTTATTTTGGGGAGCTTCAAAGTCACTGCAGATGGTGACTGCAACCCTGAAATTAAAAGACACTTTCTCCTTGGAAGAAAAGTTATGACCAATCTAGACAGTATATTAAAAAGCAGACATTACTTTGCCAAAAAAAGCCCATCTAGTCAAAGCTATGGTTTTTCCAGTAGTCATGTATAGATGTGAGAGTTGGACTGTAAAGAGAGCTGAGAGCCAAAGAATTGATGCTTTTGAACTGTGGTATTGGAGAAGACTCTTGAGAGTCCCTTGGATTGCAAGGAGATCCAACCATTCCATCCTAAAGGAAATCAGTCCTGAATATACATTGGAAGAACTGATGCTGAAGCTGAAACTCCAATACTTTGGCCACCTGATGCGAAGAACTGTCTCATTGGAAAATACCCTGATGCTGGGAAAGATTGAAGGCAGAAGGAGAAGGGGATGACAGAGGATGAGATGGTTGGGTGGCACTGCCAACCGATGGACATGAGTTTGAGTAAACTCTGGGAGTTGTTGATGGACAAGGAGGCCTGGCGTGCTACAGTCTATGGTGTCAGAAAGAGTCAAACAGGACTGAGCTACTGAACTGAACTGAACTTCTACATGACTGCCAATAAATAATTAATAGAAGAATATATAGGTCAACTGATAAATAGAAGTTCAGAAGTGATGTAGAAAAGTGGAAATAAGAGAAAAGATGAAATAGAAAAAAATATAATAAAAACTTCATTTTAAAAGTTGCAATCATGTATATTATTCAGTCTAAATGTTGCATTTTTATAAGATTACATATGTTTGAACACATAATAATAAAAATTAGAGGAACCTCAGGTAGTATGAAATGTTGATTCTTGAAAGAAGTAAAGTTACTTCTATGCTCCTTTCATGTTAATTCCTGAACAAGTAAATAGCTGAACAGCCATCAATAGTTATGATACACTTATGGAACCCATGAAATGTCAAGCATTATTCTAGTTGTAGGACCCAATAGTCTCTCTCCTCTCACTATTCCTCTTTCCACTTCATAAGAATAATAAGGTAGTGTGATGTGCTGTGGGCCATGAACAAGAGGAACCAGCTCTACCAAATAATAACCAGCAGCAATGGGTATAGTGACACTTTGCCAATAGGGATGAAGAATGGAGATGTTCATATATCCATAGTACAAATGTGAAAGATAAGTTTCTAACCATGTCCTGAACACATACACCCTGCCCACACACCTTTATAAATGAAATTGTCTTCAAACAGTGATTTTTTTTTTAATATAAAACTTCTAAAGTACTACTTGGTTCCCATAACGTTTCATCTTCTTAACACATTTATTTTGATCCTGGGTGTTCATTGGAAGGACTGATGTTGAAGCTGAAACTCCAATACTTTGGCCACCTGATGCAGAGAGCTGACTCATTTGAAAAGACCCTGATGCTGGGAAAGATTGAGGGCAGTAGGAGAAGGGGATGACGGAGGATGAGATGGTTGGATGGCATCACTGTCTCAGTGGACATGGGTTTGGGTAGACTCCAGCAGTTGGTGATAGATAAGGAGGCCTGGCTGAGAAGGCAATGGTGACCCACTCCAGTACTCTTGCCTGGAAAATCCCATGGGTGGAGGAGCCTGGTAGGCTGCAGTCCATGGGGTCGCATAGAGTCGGACATGACTGAGCGACTTCACTTTCACTCTTCACTTTTGCGCATTGGAGAAGGACATGGCAACCCACTCCAGTGTTCTTGCCTGGAGAATCCCAGGGACGGAGGAGCCTGGTGGGCTGCCGTCCATATGGTCACACAGAGTCGGACACGACTGAAGCGACTTAGCAGCAGCAGCAGCAGCAGCAGCAGCAGCAGCAGCAGGGAGGCCTGGCATGCTGCGATTCATGGGGTCCCAAAAAGTCGGACATGGCTGAGCGACTGAACTGAACTGAACTGAATATACTGCTACTGCTAAGTCACTTCAGTCGTGTCCGACTCTGTGTGACCCCATAGACGGCAGCCCACCAGGCTCCCCCGTCCCTGGGATTCTCCAGGCAAGAATACTGGAGTGGGTTGCCATTTCCTTCTCCAATGCATGAAAGTGAAAAGTGAAAGTGAAGTCGCTCAGTCGTGCCCGACTCTAGCGACCCCATGGACTGCAGCCCGCCAGGCTCCTCCATCCATGGGATTTTCCAGGCAAGAGTACTGGAGTGGGGTGCCGTAAAGGAGGATCAATTCTTTATAGCAACTGAATATTTGCATAGAAAATCATTCTTCTAAAATAGATACCTGTCTTGTTTGTATGTTTTTTTTTGTTTGTTTCTGTTTGTTTTTTATACCCACTTTATTTTTATTCTCTCCCTTGCCTACAGTCGGAGCTGAAGATGTAATCTGATTCTTGGCTATCCTGTAAAAACTTCACTTGCTGTCAGGAGCCCAATACTATTGTCCTTTTACTGGCAAAACTCCCAATGAGGTCAGTCAGAGCTTTCCTCCTGACCTAAGGAGAGTGCAATTCGGTCTCAGCGCAGCAGAAAATGTGAGCAAATACAGCTGGCTGTTTGGTCACCGTAGATTGCTCAAACACATTTAGAAGGATTGAGTTCCTCTAATTCCTGCTGGGTTGCTGACCTTAAATTTGAGCAGTAGGGTATCAGAAGAAGAGGCTTGCTTTGGAAAAATTCTGTCCTTTTTCTTTAGGCATTTGTGCAGACATTTAAATTTTTTTCTTAAGTTCTATCATGAGGATTAAATAAATTCAGATAATTAGCTAGCTAAATTTGTGAGGTTAGAGTAGGAATGCTGAAATTGGAGAGGAAGAGAAGGAAGAAGGAGGAGGATTGGCCAGATGAGAAATTACATAGGAGATAAAATATAACATTTCATGACTATTTTTTCAGAGGATCCAAAATTACAACAATCGATACAATAAACTACAATGATATAACCTAGTAAATTATGTTTTTAATCCCTAAAGCACTTTTAATATTTTCAAAATCAGTAAAATAAGCTGATATGATTTTTCTTTACAATATTTACTAGAACACAAAATATAATATCTGAATTATTGCTTGAATCATTTCACTTTAATTGTATAAGAGCATGCGCACTATGTTGCTTCAGTCATGTCTACCTCTGTGCGACCCCATGAACTATAGCTCGCCAGGCCCCTCTGTCCATGAAATTTTCCAGGCAAGAATACTAGAGTGGGTGCCATGCCCACCTCCAGGGGACCTTCTTGACTCAGAGATCAAACCTGTGTCTCAGAAATCAAACCTGTCCTGCTTTGGCAGACAGGTTCTTTATCACCGTGCCACCTAGGAAGCTGGTAATTGTGTACAATCAGGAGCAACTCAACTATGAAGTAGTCTAAAACTGAAACCTTGTTTTATCATTATTATATATTCTTTTCCTTTTTGATTGATTGATTGAAGAGACTTTATTCACTATGCATTAATGAAATTATTTATCAACAGGATTTTCTGTTTCTCTCTTCCTGAGATTTCATCATTGACTAAAAAAAATACTTGAATTTACATTTTTAATGAGTTTCTATTGAAATATAAGTGGTTCATGGAATTTTATCCTTCATTGTGGAAACAACACAACATGAGGTCTGTCCTCTTAACAGACTAAGTGCGTAATACAGTATTTTTATTTATAGGCACACTCTGCAAAACTGAAATTTTATTCCTGTTGGTTAGTGGCTCTGTGTTTTGCACTTATCCTAGCCTCTAGCAGCCATATTTCAAAGCTTTGCTTCTGTGAGTTTGACTATTGCTGTCTGCTTCTGTGAGCAGACATCTCATGTAAGCGAACTTATATATACCTAAAAGTATTTGTTCTTTTATAACTGGCTTATTTAATTTAGCATTATGTCCTCAAGATTCATCCATGTTGTCACACATTACAGGACTTTCTTATTTTTTTAAAGCTGAATTATTTGTTTTCAATTCAGCTTTACTGTATTTAGCAATAACAATGACTTTTTTTCTGTAATAATTTATTAAACTAGAGTTGATTTACAATGTTTCAGGCATACAGCATGATTCAGTTTTATACATATTATATACATATACATATTTATATATTCTTTTTCAGTTTATTTTCCGTTATAGGTTATTACAAGATATTGACTATAGTTCCCTGTGTTATGTTGTAGGTCCTTGCTGTTTATCTAGTTTATATACAGTAATGTGTATCTGTTAATCCCCAATTCCTATTTAATCTCCTCTATTCCCTTTCACCTTCAGTAACATAAATTTGTTTACTATGCCTGTGAGTCTGTTTCTGTTTTGTAAATAAGTTCAGTTGTAACATTTAATGGATAAAGAAGATGTGGTGCATACATACAACAGAATATTACTCAGGCATAAAAAAGAATAAAGTAAGGTTATTTACAACAGCTTGGGAGGACCTAGATTTTATCATACTAAGTGAAGTAAGTCAAACAAAGACAGATATTGTATGACATCATTCATTGTTATTGTTCAGTCGCTTAGTTGTGTCTTACTCTTGGAACCTCATGGACTGCAGCACGTCAGCCTTCCCTGTCCTTTTCCATCACTTGGAACTTGCTCAAACTCATGCCCATTGAATCAGTGATACCATCCAACCATCTCATGCTCTGTTATTCCCTTCTCCTCCTGTCTTCAATCCTTCCCAGCATCAGGGTCTTTTCTAATGAGTCAGCCCTTTGCATTAGGTGGCCAAAGTATTAGAGCTTTAGCATCAGCCCTTCCAGTGAATATTCAGGGTTGATTTCCTTTAGGATTTATTGGTTGGGACTCCTTGCAGTCCAAGAGACTCTCAAGAATCTTCTCTAGAAACACAGTTCTAAAGCATCAATTCTTTGGCACTCAGCCTTCTTTATGGTCCAACTTTCACATTCATACATGACTACTGGAATAACCAAAGCTTTGACTATTCAGACAGACATTTGTCAGCAAAGTAACATCTCTGCTTTTTAATACATGGAATCTAACTTGAATTCTTGACAGAAGTTTTAATAAGGATAGAGAAACAGTAAAGATAACAACTATTATTTAAAACAAATAAACTATTGTGGGGGCCAAAACTGAAGATGTCTGAAAATATAGATGCTCTCTTAACTTCAATCAATTTAGATTTTGCTAGATTTTGTCATTTGCCAGCTCCAAGTCTATGATTTTGAAGCCTGTTGCTTTTAAGATTTGATGTATCTTATGGTATAAATAAATAAAAATGAGATTCACTGAATGAAAATCTAAATCTAGAATTACTCTTCTACCTGCATTTTCATATGACTTCCAGTTCCCATGGACACTCACTATGGGGGCAACAAAGGTAGAAAAATTCCATCCTGAACTTGGAACCAGAAGGCATCAACTTGAAATGTAGTTTGTTCACTTACTAGCTATAGGATCTTGGGGATTCAGGGTTGGAGTAGAGGTTTTTTAAACCATTCTTCTCTTGATATACAAATAAGGACTGATACACAGCAACATGGATGAAGCTCAAAAGCATCTATGAAGCAAAAGAAGACAGGCTAGAAATACATTATGTGACATAATTTTTCAGAGCAGACAAAATTAAGCACCAGCAAATCAAAAGAATGGTTTCTGCAGGGTGATTCTGGAGGGTGAAGGCAGAGATGAAGCCTGACTGGGAAAGGAAAAGGGGAAACTTGGTGTTGGGTATGTTTAGGATCCAGATCTTGGGGTTTTCATGAGGTTGTATATATTCAAAATCACTATGTAGTACTTAAGATTTGTACGTTTTATTCTACATAAAATTTATCTCAATAAAACACTATAAAAGTCTATGAAAAAGGGAGAAAGAAAATGAAAAAATAGAGAAGCTGAAAGTAACTTGAAGTAAAGCCCAAAAGAGAGGACAGGACATCAAAAACCCATTTGAGGGTCTCTGCATCCCTCAGCCTGTGAAAAATAGAGAGCTACAACTAGACCAAAGAAATCCAAGAGGCAGAATATCCACTTTGAATACGATTCCTTTCCTGACAACTATGCATTATTACTTCTCCACTGTCTTCATGATTCCCTCAAAAAGCAAATTGCTTTCCAAGGCATGTTAGGAGTTCATGAAACAAGTAGAATCTTTGTTGTTTTTTTTTTTAATCTCTACCTGAATCTATAAAAGTACCATTTACAAAATTTCAAAGTAGAATTGTTTCAAAATCTATCCCGAGTTCTTGAAATAACCTGATATGTGCCATCCATATTTACTATACAATGTACTACTTGGTGTTCTACATTATTTTGACTTCTAATTCCAAAAGACTACAGTCCCCCTCCCTCCATATCCCATCAAACATACTGCAACCATCCCCAAAACACATACACACAGGTGTACATTGCTGGGAAATACCTTACTAGAGAAAGGGCAGATAGCACGTGAATATTTAGGAAGAAATGGTTCTGAAAAGAAATATAATTATTCATTAATAATCACAGAAATTGAATCAGAGGCATCCAGTTCATCTCCTTGCCATTTCAAGATTTTTCTCTCCATTAAGATACTCATATAGCAATATAAACAAGCGATATTGCATTTTATTAGTTCACATTTTAATATGACATTTATATTCCATTTTCTATTTCACTAGTTGTCATGTATATTCCTATTGTTTTCATATTCCTCCTTTTGCCAATAGTGTTTTTAATAAGATTTTCCTTATAAAGTCAATTCTAAAATGTTTTGATGTTCTATATAATCAATTTTTCATAGTTCTGTAATGATTGCTTCATAACATTCTATGGCTGGTTTTATTGCCTTTGTTTTCATTTATAGAACTATTATAGGAATTGAAAATATAAATGCATGTGTAGAGTTTTCCATATCACTGCAAAGATTTAAATTTAGAATTTTTTCAGGGCAGTCTGTAAAAACACGACAAAATAATCGGAGAGTTGAAAGATGGCTGTTTTCTGATGGAGTATAGTTATTGTAAAGCAGACTTACTACTGGATACCAAATGACCTCAGTAAATAAGTAGGTTTTGCCTATTGCAGTTAGTCAAAAAACCTGCGTCTCTAATGGTATTCTTAAATTAGCTAAAAAATCAAGTATATACCAATCAACAAATTACTTTAGTACTTGGTATTTTTATTAGTTTATTTGTTGCTGAAAGACAACAAAGACAAAACAAATAGTGTGTGCAAAAATTAAATTGTTGAACTCTTTAATTGCCTCACTGACTTTCTATCATTGGAAATGCACACACACACACACATACATACACACAAATGAGATGAGAATTAGTGATAAGAAAAGTCTGGAGCATATCATTCTGGAAAAAAACAGAAACATATTACAAGTAGAACTATTCCTAGAAACTTTTACTATTCAGAACTATCCTTTTGGGTACAAGACTCCAGACCATCGGTTCTCAATCCCAGCAGACTCAATACTTCCCTTATGCAACAAATATCTCTATAATATCACTTTTATTCTCTCAATACAATATTCACAAATAATATCATGACTCAATGCACACTTTAAAAAAGAAATCATTAACTGTTCTATGATGGAGACAATAAATTGATTTATAACAAAACACTCTATATTAATATTTAAATTTTAGACATAACTATGCTAGTAAGCATAATGAATTAGGTAGGTGTGCATTCCTATAGGTAATATCATTGTGAATGTACAGATAAAAATGCAAATGGACTCATTTCATTGTGTTGCTGCCTCAAAAATCAGAGAAATTACAGTGATTCTGAGAAATGATGAGTCACTCTTGGTAAAGTTCTTAACAAAGTATAATCTTTCCTAAATTTACACAGTTGTTGCATTACTGGAAAAATCTGTGTGCACTAAAACTATTCACAAAAATACTTGATTTTATTAGGCTCATTTATAAACAGATCTTTCACTTACATGGTTACTCAGCAGAACATTAGCAAGTCATGCAGAACCATATAATCAACCATTGTGCAAGACTTTCTACACACTCAGAGCACCCAGCGTTCCTAACAATTGCCTATTAAATGACAGCAGGGTCTCCCCAGTGGTCATGACAGCAAATGCCCCAACACGTTTCCATTTCCCAAAGAACCTCTAAGGGATTGTATCTCCGATTAAGAACCACTGCTCTAAACAAACCACACTATATCTGTTTGCTACTACATACAAAGCATTGGTCTCAGCAACTGTAACAATAAAGTTAAGTCACTGCAAAAGAGAAACCCTGTACCCTCCTGCTTTTCTCTTGCTTTTAGCATAAGAGCCTTGAGTATAGAAGAAAAGAGCAGTTCCTGCATGCATATTCTTTCTCTGACAAGAGGTGAATACTTGTTGTTATTGGTCCCAAAAGCTTTTCCCAGGACAATAATTTTTTTTGGTTCATCTTTTTCCCAGAGGGCAACTATCCCTGTAAGAGGTTTATGTGTAATTATAAAGCATGAACCTTGAGATAAACTTACCCCATTAAGCAGCATGACACCAATGTGCATACATGCTAAGTCACTTCATATCTGACTCTTTGCAAACCTATGGGCTATAGCCTACCAGACTCTTCCATCCATAGGACTCTCCAGGCAAGAATATGGGAGTGGACTGCCACGCCCTCCTTCAGGTGACTTGGGATCGAACCCATATCACTTATGCTTCCTGCATTAACACATGGGTTCTTTACCACTAGCACCACCTGGAAAGCCCATGACATCATTATCAAAGACTGGAGTGGTCATCATGGTCAACAAGAGTCCGAAATACAGTACTTGGATGCAATCTCAAAAACAACAGAATGATCTCTGTTTGTTTCCAAGGCAAACCATTCACTATCATGGTAATCCAAGCCTGTGCCCCAACCAGTAACGCTGAAGAAGCTGAAGTTGAACGGTTCTATGAAGACCTACAAGACCTTTTAGAACTATCACCCAAAAAAGATGTCCTTTTCATTATAGGGGACTGGAATGCAAAAGTAGGAAGTCAAGAATTACCTGGAGTAACAGGCAAATTTGGCCTTGGACATCTTTAACCTTCCCCCTTTTCCCACCATCATAATCTCTATTTTAGCTACATTTTTCACAGACCTATTGTTCTGTCATCATTCCTATTTAAGGCTAAAATTAAATGCCACACATTCCATGAAGATACTTCTACTCTGTTCTTTCCAGCAAGAACTGATCATCCTATTCTCTGAATTCATAAAGCCATTTAGCTGTTTTTTAAGAAATATATTTCATTCTACTTGGCAGCATAAATGTATGTATACAAATGTGTCTGGACATATATTTGCTGTATTCAGTTGCTATTTATCCTGATAACTTATTTCAAGTTTCATCACTTTTTTACATAAGCAAGAATTGTGCTTCCCCTACCAACTAATAAGAGGTACTTGTGAAAAGAAGAAAGATTATGCTTTCATGATGATATATTTTTACTAGAAACACCAGTTGTATATATTATCCTAAGAAAAACTTCCTGAAGCTTGATGAAAATTCAAGCTGAAATGATATAAAAAAATTACCACATTATCAAAAACATTTTTCCAAATTTGTAAACAAATGTGTGTATATATTAGAATTTGTCACCCTATAGAATTATGTGCCTATTTCCTTTTTGTCCCCAATTCAAGGCTTTCCAGGTGGCACTGGTGATGGGGAGTCTTTCTGCCAATGCAGGAGACACAAGAGATGCAAGTTCAATCCCTGGGTCGGGAGGATCCAGTACAGTGGGAGGTTATAACCCACTCCAGTGCTCTTGCCTGGAGGATTCCATGGGCGGGGGACCTGGCAGGCTGCGGTCCACAGAGCTGCAGAGAGTCAGACATGACTGAGCATACACATACCCAAGTTCATATTATATTTGTTGAGCCAGATACAGGTGTTTTACCTGTGAATAGCACAGTATGGTCCTTAGCCTTCTAGAGTTTGTTGTCTTTGAGGGTGTAAAGAGTGTACTAAATAAGCAATTACAATATCCTAAATTTTTGGTGAAGGAAGTCCTGAATGTTAAACCAAAAAAAAAAAAAAAAATGGCCTTGGAGTACGGAATGAAGCAGGGCAAAGGCTAAGAGAATTTTGCCAAGAGAACACACTGGTCATAGGAAACACCCTCTTCCAACAACACAAGAGAAGACTCTACACATGGACATCACCAGATGGCCAACATGGAAATCAGATTGATTATATTCTTTGCAGCCAAAGATGGAGAAGCTCTATACACGCAGCAAAAACAAGACCAGGAGCTGACTGTGGCTCAGATCATGAACTCCTTATTGCCAAATTCAGACTGAAATTGAAGAAAGTAGGTAAAACCACTAGATCATTCAGGTATGACCTAAATCAAATCCCTTATGATTATACAGTGGAAATGAGAAATAGATTTAAGGGACTAGATATGATAGAGTGCCTGATGAACTATGGATGGAGGTTCGTGACATTGTACAGGAGACAGGGATCAAGACCATCCCCAAGAAAAATAGATGCAAAAAAGCAAAATGGCTGTCTGAGGAGGCCTTACAAGTAGCTGTGAAAAGAAGAGAAGTGAAAAGCAAAGGAGAAAAGGAAAGATATAAGCATCTGAATGCAGAGTTCCAAAGAATAGCAAAGAGAGATAAGAAAGACTTCCTCAGCGATCAATGCAAAGAAATAGAGGAAAAAACAGAATGAGAAAGATTAAAGATCTCTTCAAGAAAATTAAAGATACCAAGGGAACATTTCATGCAAAGATGGGCTCGATAAAGGACAGAAATGGTATGGACCTAACAGAAGCAGAAAATATCAAGAAGAGGTGGCAAGAATACACAGAAGAACTGTACAAAAAAGAGTTTGAGCATTTCTGTTATTTTCTTTTTTAAATTTCAGATAATGTAGTTACTCCTTTCTCTATCAGCTGCATCCTCAAATTACTACTGTGATTCTAAGCCCCTACTGCCTAGGTCCTGTGGAAGTTACCCTTAGCTTCCTGATCTTGGGGATGGCTCTAATTTTAGACTTATAGAGTCTTCCAGAATATGCACTGGCACACTGTGTTTCTATTTATAAATTGTGGCCCTCCAATTTTCCAGTGTTAATTGAATTTTCCAATGAATATTTTTACTCCTCTGATTCACAGCACTCTAGCCCTGTGAATTTATGGGTACGTAGGTGCCTGGAGGATCCCAGGGACGGGGGAGCCTGGTGGGCTGCCATCTATGGGGTCGCACAGAGTCGGGCACAACTGAAGTGACTTAGCAGCAGCAGCAGCGGGAGGTCTGGAAATCTCATGAATCAGCAATTACAGTATTTCTAGGTTTTAAGTTCTCTGAGGGTAGATAATGTGTTTCTTCTAGTCAATACTTTATCTCTGTCTGTTAGCACAATGCCTAAACTTTAGCAGGTGTTCAATAATGACAGTGAATTCTATACAGGATTTGAGGAAACACTTTGGTTTTAATTGAGTCAATCTGATACTATTGTTATGGCTATTCTGTCTTCATCAAGTTTCTTCACTTTTTATCATAATTGTCCAAACGTGTCAACAATCTATGATTCCCTGTCAGACATGATCCAACTTACCATTGTCTATAACTTCTGAAATTAAAAACAGCATCAAATTTGTATGAAAATTACCCCTTAAAAAATCTCCAAAATCTTTTTTGTGCAACACTGAATTGCCATTTGCTGCATATTTATCATAGAAATCAAGCTGTATAATAATCATGTTGTATTTTATGTATATTTCTTTCTATGATAGTAAAAGTTCTGCTTTTGGAGAAGTTACTCTCCAAGTATTGAAAGGGAAAAAAAGGAAAGTAATATATATATAGGTCAAAATTGAACAGTATGAAAAAGCTATTCCCTTCGTTTATATAACTTTAATAAATCAGAACAGAAAATATTTAAGAGTCTATAAAACATTCATGGCATCATTAAATTGGCTGGTTTGTAAAGGTTTGCCTTTCATTACGGTGATATGTCGATATGAGATGATGTCGAATACAGCTGCAACAGCAACGCTACTCCAATGGCATGCAAAGATTCAAAATGATAAAACAATTTGAATATAAAATATGAACACAGTGCGGTAAAATGAAGTGAATTAATCTTATATTCATTGTAAAGAGCAATTCCTGGAAATATATGAGCCAGGCTTAGAAACACAATATTTAAATACTATCCTGAATGGTATGCACAAATCAGAGTACACCTCTCAGTGACACCCCAAAACAATTTTCCCAGTTCTGATTGTTACTGGTTTGGTCTTTTTAAAGGAAAAGAAATATCTCAAACCAACTTCAAAGACTAATTGGAAATCCAAACTAGGAACAAACCCTAAATTAATTCTCTGAAAATAGTTAATGGGAGTTGAAAATGAACTGCAATTTCCAACATAAAAATGCATAAAAATATTCCCACCAGTGGAAGTAAAATAGAGCAAAAATTTGCTCTGGTACAAGGAGTCTCAGAATGGCTTATGGAACAGGAGATCAGAATGCTTGAAATCTTAGGGAGAAATAAGTATTTGCAAATGAAAAATATTGCAAACGATATATATGATTTTTACATATTTGCAAGAATATTTTTTAAAGTAGCAATAAAAGGAAAATAATCACAGCCATGTCACTTTAGCATCATAGAACATGGATCCACCTTAGCTCACATTGTCAAATTCAAAATTGCAACATACAACACGTATTTGTATTTGAGTAGGAAGACTTGGTAAGGTTAACTTTTTGGTGACACTGTCTAAAATTCTCACATCCCTGTTTTGACATACTGTAAGTCATTTTCCCTTTATTGGTGTTCTGTGTGTGTTAGTTGCTCAGTCATGCGACTCAGTTGTGTACAACTCTTTGCAAACCCATGGACTGTAGCCCGCCAGGTTCCTCTGTCCATGGAATTCTCCAGGCAAGAATACTGGAGTGGGCTTCCAGTCCCTTAAACAGTTGGTGTTCTCTAAAAGCATTTAAATCTGCTGTCCTTAAATTTATTTTCCCAACCTCACTCACATTCTAAAGTGCACCCTAAGCGAAAACCCCTGTTCATCACCCTGTGCCATCAGAATAGATTGGTGCTGCGGTGTCCACAGCAGGGCTTCCAGTCTGTCGTCATACCCCTCAAGGATTGCAGACACATTTTCTATTAGACAACAGTGCATTTTCTTAAAACACTTCAGGATTAACCAATTTCTACCCATTTGATAAATTCCTTCATGTCTATATGTAAAATAAACTGAATCACTATGTGCTGAATGCACAGATGCTTCAATATCCTAATATTCGGTAAGTCTTTCTTTAGCTATTTTTAAGTAATTTGAGAAGGATTTACAACTTCGGTAGCCGATCTGCAAACTACATGTAATAAGAAAGGTGACAATTGGAGACTTTGTCTGCTGCTGCTGCTGCTAAGTCGCATCAGTCGTGTCCGACTCTGTGCAACCCCAGAGACGGCAGCCCACAAGGCTCCCCCGTCCCTGGGATTCTCCAGGCAATAACACTGGAGTGGGTTGCCATTTCCTTCTCCAATGCATGAAAGTGAAAAGTGAAAGTGAAGTCGTTCAGTCGTGTCCGACCCTCAGCGACCCGATGGACTGCAGCTTTCCAGGCTCCTCTGTCCATGGGATTTTCCAGGCAAGAGTACTGGAGTGGGGTGCCATTGCCTTCTCCAGAGATATTGTCTCAATGCAGTTCAGTTCAGTCGCTCAGTCGTGTCCGACTCTTTGCAACCCCATGAATCGCAGCACGCCAGGCTTCCCTGTCCATCACCAAGTCACGGAGTTCACTCACACTCAGGTCCATCGAGTCAGTGATGTCATCCAGCCATCTCATCCTCTGTCGTCCCCTTCTCCTCCTGCCCCCAATCCCTCCCAGCATCAGAGTCTTTTCCAATAAGTCAACTCTTCCCATGAGGTGGCCAAAGTACTGGACTTTCAGCTTTAGCATCATTCCTTCCAAAGAACACCCAGGGCTGATCTCTTTCAGAATGGACTGGTTGGATCTCCTAGCAGTCCAAGGACTCTCAAGAGTCTTCTCCAACACCACAGTTCAAAAGCATCAATTCTTTGGCGCTCAGCCTTCTTCACAGTCCAACTCTCACATCCATACATGACCACAGGAAAAACCATAGCCTTGACTAGACGGACCTTTGTTGGCAAAGTAATGTCTCTGCTTTTAAATATGCTATCTAGATTGGTCATAACTTTCCTTCCAAGGAGTAAGTGGATATTGTCTAATGTTCCCCAAATAACAGCTATCCAGCCTTTCAACACTTCCCAAATCAGTAGAATGAGCACAGAAGGGACATCTTGGGTACAACATTCTATCTAGTAAATTAGAGGAGTGCTTCACTCCTTCACCTTCTAATTTTTTTGTTTTCAGTGTTAAATTCAAGTACCAGATTTTGTTCAAATTTCACAAAGTTTTATGCTAGTGTCCATTATTTCTTTTCAAACATTATACAAGATTCCACAATTGTAGTTAGTTGCACTGAGCGGCTTCAGCTGCATGCAACAAATTTAATAAATTCTCTTTTCACTTCTATTCTGTTACAAATATTTTCTAGTTTTTTTGTTATGACTTCTAAGATAAATCCCACCATTTAAAATGGACATTTAATTCCCAAATACATGGGGTTTTTAAAGTGTCTTTGATATTAATTTCTCATTTTAAATGTTTTCTCTCTGAAATTACCATCTGCTATTTTTTCAGTCGTTTAACTTTATTGAGGTTTTCAATGGCTAAACCAAAGATCTCTCTTGGTAAATGTCACATTGCTCTTGAAAATGTTTGGGTTATCTTCAAATATCTTTCGATACTGATTTCTACAATAATTCCACAGTAATAAGAGAACAGACTCTGTATGATTTCAATAACTTTAGACCATGAAATTTTTGCACCTTGTTTTATGTCCCAGATATGTTCCAGTGTTTCTGGTTTATAGTCTATGGGAACTTGAACAGAATTTGTATCCTGCTGTTGTGTGAAAATTGTATAAATCTTAATTATGTTAAATTGGTTCATAGTACCTTTCAGATCTACTATAGCCTTCTACTTTTCTCTCTATTCATTCCAATAATTTTTGAGAGTTTGATATTGAAACTCCAAGTAAAAATCTTAACTTATGTACTTAAAAAGTAATCATAATATATAATAGAACTATATGTAACTTCATTCCATAATTTCCAAGTTTCCTATAAATGTGTTTTTATACTTTCATAATTTAAAAAGTAAAAAAGAAATATTAAAGATACAAAAAGAAAAAAATCAAGCACCATTTAGACAACATAGTTTGAAACAGAAGAGTGATTAAAGAGTTGGACCAGGAACCACACCAGCTCAATGACCTTAAAACAGCTACTTATCTGTGTCTCAGTTGACTCTTCATTCAAACAATAATGAAATTGATAATATTTTCATAGGGTTAGAAGAGAATTAAATGAAGTACTATGTATAAATTGCTTTGTATATTCAGAGTATGGCACATAGTAAGGGCTATATAAACTTTTACTGTCATGAAGGTGCTGGTGCTAATCCAGAAACAAATGATACAATTTCAAAAATTATTCTAATATGACAAATGCGATTATATATTTACATATCTAGTGAGGTCTTTTAAAAAGATTCCTTGTCAAGATTATGACAAGCGGCACATATGTGTACTTTTCCCCAATTTAAAAAGTATCTAGTATTATTTTCTTCTTTTGCTCTCTAGACTGGAAAATCTGAAGATATAGCTCTTCAAGTTTTTCAAATAGGGATCATCATTAGGAGAGCTGTGATGGGATACATTTAAATGGCCCCATATAGCAGAGGGCAGAGTTCCAATGTCCAGAACTGATTTCTCTATGGAGGTCTTACTGTATATTAAGTTTCACTGAAATTCATATTGAATAGCAAAGTGAAGGTTTGGTCACCATTAACCACAATGTATTCAATTCTTCAGATGAATCCTTTATAGGCAGAGCTATATTTAACCTGAATGCACCTTCTATAATCAACAAGCAATGCATATTAGTTGAAAATAGAAACCAGTAAGCTCTTGGATATGACATAATAACTGAAAGATTTTAATAATTCTTTGTTTTGTTTGCCTGAATTAAAACAGCAATCTTTTGGCTCATGAAAGAGAAGAAACAGCTTATGATCACCAAGATGCATTTAAAAGAGTTCTTATTCCAGTGGAGAGGAGGGTAGAATAAATGCTATGTTGCTGCTCAAAAGTCCAATCTAGAACAGAGTTAGAAATGAATAAGAAAGACTGTTTTCCTTATTTAATTTTTTGGCAGAGATTTTCAAAAGCTGTATCTTCACAAATAACAATTTTATTTATCTCAGTAGAAAAAAGTATTATATTTGTTAAAGATGTTTTCTTTTCATTTGTGTGTGTATATATATATATATATATAATTTCATTTATTGGGGATAAAGACTAGTTGATGGAATGCATTTGGTACTGTGGTAAGTATATTACAGACATATTCTAATTTAAGGCTTATAATAAACAAATATGATTATATTTTCTAACTTTATAGTTAAGAAAATTGAAAGTCTACAAGCTTCATCCAACATGAGTAGAGCCAGCAGGAGAGCAAAATTTAAATCTGATTCTGTTCCACTCTAAATTTTACACTTTTTATACTATACTGCGCAGTTGTTTTACCTGAAATAACCTTTGGATAAATTATGTTTTGTGTTTTTTTCAGCTGGTTGGTTGAAAGTGTGGGAAATAGGGCTAGGTGTTTTTCTCAGCTTCCCTTTATTTAAGTAGCTCAGCCATTATATTTTTTATTTTTCTGCTTTTTCCATTTGATTGAAGTATCCTTTTTCTTTCATCTTCTGGATTAGTGGGTATTATTGCTTCAACAAAGGTACTGATTGAATCATGAGTGCAACAGATTTGTATGACCAGATCTGTGGCTACCAAGTGCCAATTACAGTATCAAGATACCTTTTGTGGTGCTTTCAGGAGATCTACTATGAAACATTTCTTACCACCCTTCTTTTAAGAAAGCTAAGGTATCATATCCTTTGAGAACTTTTAGCAAAATAACTGGCATGCTATTAAGAGCCACTTCAGGTACCCAAACAGCTACCTCTTGTCAAAGGAGGAGTACCTCCATAAAGTTGAGGCTAAATATGTTACTTTCAAAACTCTCCAATGCCTGCACCAAGACCTCATTTCCATGGGCGGATCCTGAGACACTTATTACCCAAATCAAAGAAAATGAATTATTCAGCATCCTTGTTACCAAATTGAGATTTTTAGATTTCTGAATGTGGAAAAATATTATTGGTTTTCAAAAAGCTATTGGATTTAAAATCAGTTAATGAAAAAAATGAGATGATATAATTCCATTCATCTAAGAATTTCTGACAATATTTGCAAAATCTAGAGCTAAAGGCCAACACAGCACCCACAGAACCATGAGGCTCAATCATAAAGCAAAAGTCATTAGTTTTCATATTTCTAGATGAATAAAAAGTATAATTACTTTGGAAATAGGAGGGATATTATCTCAGAGTTTTCAAATTAATCTTGTCTTTAATTAATTAAAATTAATCTTATCTCTAAGTCTATGAAGGCAAGGATCTCATTTCATTAATCATTCTATCACTACTACCTACTGCTATGTATGATGATGTGGGTGCTTCAAATACATTGGAAAAAGGAATTAGCGAAATAATGAATGGATGACTTGATAATAGCCACAAGCAGAAAAAAAGAAAAAGAATCAGATGACTCCAACATTGGGTAAGAAGCTGTGTCAGAAACTAAGATGCAGGATGAGGATATTTTAAAATAAATAGCTTCCACCTCCTCCCCCAATTTGCCTATTACTGTCTCTGATGATATACAATCCCAAGTGAAAGTGTTAGTGAAAGCTTTGTTAATACGTATTCCCTACATTCCAATCCCAGAAAAGTTATAGTTCACCAGATCCTGTTTTATGTCTTCTGTCATCCCCCTGTTGGTCACTCTTCCATTCTCCCTAGTGTCACTTTGATTGTAGATCTTACATTGCAATATTCCTAATTTTCCCTGCCCTAATAATCATGTATTAACTTTAAAAATATATAAGAGAAGTTATATCAAGGCAAAACACATCAGTCATCAGGATATCTTCCCTATTAAATTTACCATCAAATACTTTAATCAGTGAATCCAGGTCACCAATTATTATTAAGTATTCTTATTCTGGAGAGGGGTTTGGGGAGGACCATAAGATTGATAGATTAAGTAACTCATCAACACCTCCGCATGAATGGCTCAGAACCCTACCTTAATAGCTCATTGTGTCAACTTATTACACATTCTCAGATAATTAGTATTCACTCACAATAGCATAGAAAAATCTCCAATAGCTTCTTTCATATAAATTATTCAACTAAAACTAAAAGAAATGGCAGAATATCCAACTTACACATTGCTAATACAACTTAGTGACCAATTATCTCAGGGTGATCTTGTCCTCAATTTAAACCTATAGAAAAACAGAAACTTGGAAATGAGACACACAGCTTCAACAAAACAAAGAAATATAACTAGTACATTGTACAGAGCTAGCAATTCTAATATTTTATAAAGTATATTTGTAATTCAGTTCAAGCAGTTTTAAATCCCAGCCCCTGCCAATGAATAAGTTTTTGTTTTGAGGATTCAAAAACTGAGTAATAAACAGTTTCTTGACCTTAAGATCTTACTAATCAAGTGAGGGATACTCTTAGTAAACAAATAGTGTTAATATAAAGAAGAAATTACTTGTCAAGAATTATTAAATCTCATGCGAGTAAAAGAAGAATTTGTATTCAGTTGGGCTTCCCTGGTGGCTCAGAGGTTAAAGTGTCTGCCTGCAGTGCTGGAGACCCAGGTTCGAACCCTGGGTTAGGGAGATCCCCTGGAGAATCCCATGGAGGGAGGAGCCCGGTAGGCTACAATCCAGAGAGTCGCAAAGAGTCAGACAAGACTGAGCTACTTCACTTTCACTTTCTTTCAAATAAGCAAATAAATTGGTGTGTTTGCTGATCAACAGGACTAACTCTGTGCTATGCACTATCCTGATAACTATACATTTATTATAAAATTTATTATTTTACTGAGATATAATTAATATATAAGCCCATTATTTTCACGTGGACAACATAATGACTATGTTGTTGGTCAGTCGCTAAGTCATGACTGACTTTTTGCAACCCCATGGACTGCAGCACACCAGGCTCTCCCTGTCCTTCACTATCTCCCAAGGTTTGCTCAGATTCATGTCCAATGAATTGATGATGCTATCTAACCATATCATCTTCTGTTGCCCTCTTCTCCTTCTATATATATAATTATACTGAGTCTAATATCCATCACAATACACAATTACGATTTTTTTTTTTTTTGATGAGAAATTTTCAGTTATTCCCTTAACAACTTTCAAATACATAGTTCAGTATTATTGAAAATTAAATAAAATATAATTAACACATGCAACACCAGCATGAGGTTAAAGTGTTAAGATGCTTTATTATTCCAGTGACAGAGCTGGTTGGACCTGGGTAGCTTTACTCCATAAAGCTTCTCTTAAACACTGCACCACACTTCTCTCACTTTCTTCTGGGAGAATGGTGTTGATGGTGCAGTCATTAATAAAAGCAAAGATATGAAAAGGAGGAAATTCATATATTCTTCATATGAATTCATATTTCTGTATTTCATATGACAGGATTTGACATGATACTCATGGAGTTGGCTTAAAGAGGTGGAGAAAACTCCAATTTTGATATTGGAAATTAGCCAGCTTCATAGTGTTGTGATTGGAATAAATGGGATTACCACAGAAGGGGCAAAATGTGAGAGAGAAGATGAAGAGCAGAGTCTTGAGGAAAGTCTTCATTTAAAAGAAAAATAGGCCTCAGAGAGGGAGTAGGCACAACTGCTATGATTTCTGAAGAGCTGAGAATGCCCCCTTGGGCCAGACTTCTGCTTAGGCCAGTTGCTCTAATGGACAGCATTCAATTTCTGACCCATCCAACACCCTCTGCAAGGCTTTGTATCTGGCATATAGGAAATTTTCAAAAACATTTCAAAAATGTTTTCAAGTTAAATTGCAAAGAACTAACATTTTCTGTATGTATTTGCTATGGGTATTAGGTTTTCATAACCCTACCTCATCAACTACTTAGTCTCTTTTCATGACTTTTAGAAAGGAAGAAACTCATATGTTCAATAAAGGGGAACCTGGGAGTCAACTGCAGGCTCGTCTATTTCTAAACTGATTTCTATCTTCTAAACTGTATACCAGAGATGTGTGTCTTTTTCATTGAGTCGCTTGCAGGGCAGTTTTATTGTTGTGGTGACAAGGATTAAAGAAATAAGAAGACTTAAACAGGAAATAATAAGCTGTCATTTTTACAGTCATACTATCACAAAACAAAGTTCATATGGAAGAAAAAACCAATATGGTGACTGGAAATTGGGTTAAAACTAATCATCACTCCCATCTAAACAAAGTGAAGCAAGTAGTTAGCAATATAGAAGTTTGTGAAAAGATAGTTTTGTAGTATCACTATAGTTAGTTACTAGTACATCATGCAAAATGCCAGGCTGGATGAAGCACAAAATGGAATCAAGATTGCTAGAAGATATATTAGCAACCTCACATATGCAGATGATGTCACATTAATGGCAGAAAGTGAAGAGGAACTAAAGAGTCTCTTGATGAGGGTGAGAGAGGAGAGTAAGAAAACTGGCTTGAAACTCAAAATTTTAAAAATGAAGATCGTGGCATCTAGTCCCATCACTTCATGGTAAGTAGATGGGGGAAAAGTAGAAACAGTGACAGATTTTATTTTCTTGGGCTCTGAAATCAGTGTGGACAGTGACTGAAGAGCTGAAGAGCACAAAGAGCTGAACATGACTTAGCAACTGAATGACAATAGTAATTATAATAGGCAAATCAGTTCAGGTCAGTTCAGTTTAGTTGCTCAGTTGTGCCCAACTCTTTGCGACCCCATGGACCACAGCATTCCAGGCTTCCCTGTTCATCACCAAGTCCCAGAGCTTGCTCAAACTCAAGTCCATTAAGTCAGTGATGCCATCCAACCATCTCATCCTCAGTTGTCCCCTTCTCTTTCTGCCTTCAGTCTTTCCCAGCATCAGGGTTTTTTGAATGAGTCAGTTCTTTGCATCAGATGGCATCTATCAAAGACAGGAAAGTGTCAAAACTAACAAACACACAATCACACATGCCCTTGATAATTGGACAAAATTCATTCTATTTATAAGATTTCATACTCACTGTTGTCATTTTTTCTTTATGTGTGAAGAATTTTCTTTTTGTCCTTTAGTATTTTGGGCTTTATTTTAGACAAAAGCACCTGATTTGAAACTTGAGGAAATGGATTTAAATTTCTTTAAGGTTATCAATGAGATCAAGAAACATGTTATTTAGGCATACAAAACACCATGACCAGGTGGATGAACTATTTGTTCTGCCCTCCAGATTCTCTCAAAATCCCTAGAGGAAAGGGACAGGTCATGCAATTTCAGAGGAAGGGTGGGGAAGTGGTATTTCCTCTTTTGTAAGAGGAAAAAGGAAACTCATCCATTTAGGATGTTTGAGTTTGATCTTAATCCTTCTGATCTAAAGTTGTCTGTTTTTTGTTAGATAGGTGAGAAAGTTGTACACTGATCCAAAGAAAAACATAATATCTGAATTATGACCCTGCTCCGCATTAGCAGCCATGTGAAAGAACCTTCTGCATTACTAACTATTCAAGTTGACAGGGAAAATTTGAAAGGGAATGTGACATATGCCATAATGTAGGAATTGGAAGGAAGAGACTACATTTAAAAAAAAAAAAAGATGGCATTTTATTCTCGATTAAGAGTTCTCCTTCATATGAAGAGATGTTGAAGAAAGAATAACATTGTTTAAAAAGCAACATAGGACTTCTCTAGTGGCTCAGAGGTTAAAGCATCTGCCAGCAATGTGGGAGTCCCAGGTTCGATCCCTGGGTTGGGAAGGTCCCTGAGAAGGAAATGGCAACCCACTCCAGTATTCTTGCCTGGAGAATCCTATGGAGGGAGGAGCCTGCTGCTGCTGCAGCTGCTGCTGCTGCTAAGTCGCTTCAGTCGTGTCCGACTCTGTGCGACCCCATAGATGGCAGCCCACCAGGCTCCCCCATCCCTGGGATTCTTCAGGCAAGAACACTGGAGTGGGTTGCCATTTCCTTCTCCAATGCATGAAAGTGAAAAGTGAAAGTGAAGTCGCTCAGTCGTGTCCGACTCTTAGCGACCCCATGGACTGCAGCCTACCAGGCTCCTCCGTCCATGGAATTTTCCAGGCAAGAGTACTGGAGTGGGGTGCCATCGCCTTCTCTGAGGGAGGAGCCTGGTAGGCTACAATCCTCGAAGAGTTGGACACGACTGAGATACTTCCTTTCGCTTTTTTTACTTTCAAAAGGCAACATCAAAAGTGTACTCAATTCTGACTGTATTCTAGCCATTTGCACTGTACCTCATGTTTTTGTGGTTTTCATAACAAATTTGATGTGTTTTAGAAAGCCAGTGTATAAGGAGAGAGAATCTAGAATTGAAGCTTACTCTTTTTGAACAGCTATAAGAATGTTAATGCCTCATAAAGAACTAACTGTATTTCCCCTTAAGTTTGAATTGATTTTGATATTTAATCCTGATAGTCTTCAATATTATTGACCCATTGTAATGACCAGATAATGTTGATACTGTGAAATGTTGATGACTGGAAAACACCAAGGAGATTACATGATTTATTTCTTAAATTAAAATATCATTTTCTATAGTATGACCTATGTCTTTATGAACTAACTAATGGATTCACACAGCACAGTGAAAAATCAGTGAAATATGAAGTACCAGTAATGATATGTAATATGTTTGCAACAGATGTGATATCCAACATAACAGTGCACTGAGATTTACTGCTTCATTTAAGCTTGGCTGCCATGGCTGATCCAATGTTACAGAAGATATCTTTTCAAAGCACCCAGTCCTCCAGCCTCATTGTTTCAATATTCAATGAATAATTTTACATTTCAATTTTAAAGCACTTTGCTGCCTTTGTTAGCATTTTAGCTTCTTAAAACAAAAATGCCCAACTATTGTTCTAAGAACAGAAGGAAAATTAATCTAATTAATACACAACACTATTTAAATGAATTCTAATTTTGTCACTTTTTTTCTGAACACGTGCTCTTTTATATATACTACTCTTATTTACAGCACATATAATATGAAAATATTATTATATCAGATTCTGTAAAAACCAGAGCTGAGTAATGAAATCTAAAGTCCAAAGTAAGTGTTCAATAAATATGTGTTAGATTAAAAATTCTGGTTCTTTTCTATTAGCTATTTTAAGTTTGCAGGTTACAGAAACATAATCAAATAGAACCAAGCAGAAATAGCAGAGTGTAAATTATTGATGTAATAAAACTACAAAGTCATGAATTTTACCTTCCAGTGTGGTTACATCCAGGAGTTGAAAAAGTCATCATAACTGCTTTTTTTCATTGCCACTCCCCTTCCCTCCACCATGGCCCTGCTTTTCTCCATATTAGTCTCGTTTTAAAGTAAGTCCTTTCTTTCTAGTAGTCCTGATAGCTCCCCAATTCCATCTTGCTACCTAAATAACCAAGGCAGAGGAAGATCTCTTTTCCAACAATTTTCAAAAAATCATTGGTTATATTTCATTGGCCAGACATGAATTCTGGGGCTTCTCCTAGATCTCAGAAGTGACATCACCTTACATTAAGGTGTAGGTTAAAAGCAGAGAAGTAATTTCCCAAAGGAAAACACAAGCATTATTTGCACAACTTACCCGAGATACTACAAAATTTTACCTGAGAAAAACCCAATTCTACTTCTTATTTTTTTTTCCAGTTTTGACCCTGCCACTTAGTTTAAGGTTCCCAGTTAGGGTTGGAACCCAGGCCATGGCAGTGAAGGCACTGAAATCTAATCACTAGACCACCAGGGAACTCCCAACCAACTTTTAAAGATATATTTTAGTCATGAAATGTCAGCAGCATTACAATTCTTCAAGGAGTGTCTATACTATTTCTAATGGTCTCTTGTAGTTTTAGGGCTTCCCAGGTGATGTTAGTGATAAACAATCTGCCTACTAAGCAGGAGACCCTTGTTCAATCCCTGAGTGGGGAAGATCCCCTGGAGGAGGGCAAGGCAACCGACTCCAGCATCTTGCCTGGAAAATCTCATAGACAGAGGAGCCACAGGGTCGCAAACAGTCAGACATGACTGAAGTGACTTAACATGCATGCTTGTAGTTTTGAAGGTTACTCTTTTAACGTTTCAGTACCTTTATTTTATCTAATTTAAAGGAGTAGTTTATGTGAGGAAAGTATTAGTTATTATCATAATTCTCCCTAAAATTAGGCTCAAAAGCCACTATTTTGAGGACAAGTTTAACAACATGATTTTTCTAAATATTTATTTTATTGAAAGTAATAATTCTATCTGAAAAATGATTTTAATTTTCTAAAGAATCTGATCAGGTCTACTAACAAATGAAATTGGTGCTAACAGTATGCTTGAGTTGTTTTCCTAGGACTGAGAGAAATGTAAACTCTCTCTCTCTGTATGTATATGTAGTGTTACTATATATGAAGAGTAACTTGTCCACTCTGTTATGAACGGTTCATATGTGCAAGACATCTGAGTGGCCAGGGTTAGCTATTCAGTTTGTGATCATGTATCAAAATAATCTAACTGGCCCACACAAGGATCAAAGCCTTGACTTCATTACACGTGGAGGTAATGTGCTTACTGTGCTTACCAGGCATAGACAGGCAGCTGGGTCATTAAGTGTCTCAGAGTTCCTGATAGTCTTCTTCCAGACAACTCCACAACAGGGCTTGGTGATGATTCACCCAAGAGGCAGCCACACATATCTCAGCTTCCTGAGGAAGGAACCAGAAGAACAGGCCAAACAATCTTTAGAAGCTGATAAGGTTTAAGTCAGCACCCTCTTGAACAACATCTCCCAGGCCTCTCCACTGACTCCTTTCCCTTGGCACACTGATATGTAGCAGTTGCATCAATTTTTAGGAAATGGAACTCAGAGCCTAATGCTGTCTGTAGGATTCTTGTTATTTGAAATCTGAGTTGTCCTTTTAAAAATTATTTTGAGGATGATAAATACATTTGGATGCACCTCTGGTTTCAAATCATCAGTATTCAAATCTCAATGACTAGATTCCAAGTTCATTAAGGTAATTTGAACACATTTTTAAATTTTCAATGTTTCATATTCTAGAAGTCATGTTGAAAAAGTATGTTAAGTACTTTCTTTCAACATGTAGTGAACATGCCCCTTCCTCTCATTATCACAGCTTTTGGTTTCTCCTTACATGAGAGGTGGTTTCTAGCCCTTTATCTATGTGATTAATAAGACATATTTATATTTTATACATTTGTTAAAATGTATTTTGTCAGATTTCATAATACAGCAACTGACTAAATGCACTTAAAGTATTTATTACATAGTTACCATACTTTAAAAGTTCCTTTTTAACCACAGGTTTTCCAAAGCATGACACCTGTAGTTATATCAACATCAGATCACTACTAATTAAATGTTTTGATAATGAACACCATAATCAGAACTTATAGACTGAACCTATCTTTTAAAAAGATATATTTAATATGCTGCTTTATAGGCCTTTGCTAAAACTATTCTTCTATCTGTCACTTTATGGTGATTGTAAGTTTAAAATTTTCTGAAGACTGAATCAAAATTTCTGACTTGATTTCCAGATACATGGATAAATAAATCTAAAGAATATAGAGTCAATTTTATCAGCTGTTATTTCAAACTAGGAAGGAAGAAAGAAGGGGATGAAGGAATGAAAGAAGAAAAGGAAGAAAGGGGTAAGAGAGGAAAGAAAGGATGGAAGAAAAAAGGAGAAAGGGAGAAACAAAACAAAAATAGCTTATAACTTGCCCATACAATTTTAGTAGTATGATGCATGCAAGCATGCTTAATCACACAGTCATGTCTGACTTTTTGCAACCCCATGGACTGTAGCCCACCAAGCTCCTCTGTCCATGGGAATCTCCAGGCAAGAATACTGCAGTGGGTTCCCATTTCCTTCTCCAGGGCATCTTCCGAAGCCAGGTATAGAACCCAATTTTCTTACGTCTTCTACATTGGCAGGAGAGTACCACTAGTGTCACCTGCAAAGTCCCAATCTACCACTAAAAACAAAATTTATATATATATATATGTATGTATGTATATGTATTTTATATATATATATATATGTATATGTATACAGTACAGAAACTCTCCTAATTGAATACAACTTTTGTTAAAGTCAGTCAGATATGAAAACAGAGCTTTACATGCAATCGACAGTGAATGAATCTATTAAGAAACTCAAATAAAATGGCTGAAACATTTCTAAAATAATTTCTGTTTTTCTCTTTCAAGTCGAAATATACGAGATGGAAAGCATGAGTCCCTAAAAGGAAAAGAAGGGAAGTGACCATTTTATTTAAAATGATTTGGCAAATCACTTTGCGAATAGTGTTTGGAAAGACTCTTTATGTGAACTCAGAAAGCTGTGAAAATATTGTATATTGTACCACTGAAAACGTTACAGACATTCTGAAAAATAACAGAAAATGAAATACAATGCTATTTCAATCACAAAAAGTTAAATATAAGGATTTACAATAATGTAACTTATGTAGATAGTTATAAACACATAATTCTAAGCACATATAGGAACAAGTATAAAATATTGTAATTAAAACATCCATTAAATCACATATGGACTTAAGAGTCTCACTGAAATTCCACTATTAACTTTTAAAGGGTATTAAAGCTGCCAGTTCAGCTGTTTAAATAATAGGAAGACTTGTAATTGGAACATGTTAGGTCATTGTAACAGAAAAGCTTACATTTTAAACCTCTTTAATGTTAGTTTTTCTGGGGTATTCCCTGCATATTTTATTAATAGCAGGACTCTTGTCTGGGTGTTGTTTCAGCTACACAAAGTCTTTCTAGAATCCATGTGAATGTATTTGGAAAGAATCCACTGCAATGCGGGAGACCTGGGTTCCACCCCTGATTGAGATGGCAACCCACTCCAGTATTCTTGCCTGGGAAATCCCCACGGAGAGAGGAGCCTGGCGGGCTACAGTCCACGGGATCACAAAGAATCTGACACAACTAAGTGACTAAGAACAGCACAGCACAAACTGCATAAAGGAAAATATTTTAAATATCTTAAGTCTGATTAACAGGAAGTGTGCTTATCATGGAAATTTTACCTCTCAATAAGAATTCCACAAACAGTCAACATCCCACAGTGTCAGCATTTAGAAACTCTTGGAAGGGAAAGATTGGGTTGCAATGAGTTTAGAGAGTAACTGATGAAAGAGTGGAGTCCATGAGTCCTGAAAAGTGGAATCCTAGTAGATTTATTTATATGGTTTTAAAATTAGTTTCACTTGTAAGGTCACTTCTTAAAACTCTCAGAAAGTATTGAAGTATTGGTAATGAATTGTCCATGATAAAGAAGCCACATTACCTATGGAACCATAGAGGGGAAAAAACACTCTACATAACGTAGATTACAGGGTAAATATAGGTCAGGAGTCTCTACAATGGCTATAAATATCATTTTATTTAAATTTATATTACATTTATTTCAGGATGACTCCATTTACCTCCTGAGTATCCATTTTAACTCCAGTATTCGTATCTTCAGTCTTATCCCTCTCCTCTGCTAGAGAAGTGGTTGTCAGGGTATCAATTGTTTATCTTCCATTGCCTACGCATATCTGTCCATCATTCAAGGATTCAGCTGAAAGATCACTCTCTTCCCAGTACCCTGTTCAAAAGATTTCCCCAGTCCTTCCCTGGTTCTCTGTCTGCCTGCCTGCTTCCCCATTTCCTTTTTTAACTCCCTTCTTTCTAGTATTGTGCTAAAAGCAGTGTCATAAATTTGCTTTGTTTTTAGGGATTACACTTTTCCCTTATATACTTTTCTCTTGGTAATTGTTTAAAAATTTAAAAATTTTGATTCCAACCTTTGATCAATCAGTTAGCAGCCTTTTTCTTATTCATTCATGTGTACATTCAACACAACATTAAACTTAACCTTTAAAAAAAGACAACCTAGAGAGCATATTAAAAAGCAGAAATATTACTTCGCCAACAAAGGTCCATCTAATCAAAGCTATGGTTTTTCTAGTAGTCATGTATGGATGTGAAAGTTGGTCTATAAAGAAAGCTGAGCATCGAAGAGCTGAGGCTTTTGAACTGTGGTGTTGGAGAAGACTCTTGAGAGGCCCTTAGACTGCAAGGAGATCAAACTAGTCCATCCTAAAGGAAATCAGTCCTGAATATTCATTGGAAGGACTGATGCTGAAGCTGAAACTCAAATACTTTGGCCACCTGATACGAAGAACTGACTCATTGGAAAGACCTTGATTCCGGGAAAGATTAAAGGCGGGAGGAGAAGGGGACTACAGAGGATGAGATGGTTGGATGGCATCACCGACTCAATGGACATGAGTTTGAATAAACTCAGGGAATTGGTGATGGACAGGGAGGCCTGGAGTGCTGCACTCCATGGGGTCACAAAGAGTTGGACATGACTGAGCTACTGATCTGAACTCAAATAAAGAGGCTCACAGAAATGGGATCAAAATCCCATATTCAGATCTTCCTTGACTTATGATAGGGTTGTGCCTGAGTGTTAAGTCGCTTCACTCGTGTCCGACTCTGTGTGACCCTATGGACTGTAGACCACCAGATTCCTCTGTCCATAAGATTCTCCAGGCAAGAATATTGGAATGGGTTGCCATTTCCTTCTCCAGAGGGTCTTCCCAACCCAGATATTGAACCATTCTGATAAACTCATTATAAATTGAAAATATAATTAAGTGCAAAATGCATTTAATACACCCTACCAAGCAAGGTGTATTATAGCTAAGCCTAACTTACTTTATGGAGACGGCAATGGCACACCACTCCAGTACTCTTGCCTGGAAAATCCCATGGATGGAGGAGCCTGGTAGGCTGCAGTCCATGGGGTCGCTAAGAGTCAGACACAACTGAGCGACTTCACTTTCACTTTTCACTTTCATGCATTGGAGAAGGAAATGGCAACCCACTCCAGTGTTCTTGCCTGGAGAATCCCAGGGATGGGGGAGCCTGGTGGGCTGCCGTCTATGGGGTCCTGCAGAGTAGGACATGACTAAAGCAACTTAGCAGCAGCAGCAGCAGCAACCTACCCTAAATCTGCTCAGAACTTACTTTAACCAATTTGAATACTGTCCAGAAAGTGAAAAGCACAATGATGGTACAGTTACAGAATGGTTGTCAGTGTGTCGGTTGTTTATGTTTGGTGATCAAGGGCCTGACTGGGAGCTGGGGCTACTGTCTGGCTATTGTCAGCAAAATATCCATGTGGTGTATAGCTAGCCCAGGAAAAGATCAAAATTCATAATTTGAGGTATGGTCTCTACTGAATGCATATGGTTTTTGCATCACTGTAGAGTAGAAAAATTGATGCTTTTAAACTGTGGTGCTGGAGAAGACTCTTACGAGTCCCTTGGACTGCAAGGAGATCCAACCAGTCCATCCTAAAGGAGACTAGTCCTGGGTGTTCATTGGAAGGACTGATGCTGAGGCTGAAATTCCAATACTTTGGCCACCTCATGCAAAGAGTTGACTCATTGGAAGAGACCCTGATGCTGAGAGGGATTGGGGGCAGGAGGAGAAGGGGACGATAGAGGATGAAATGGCTGGATGTCATCACCAACTTGATGCACATGAGTTTGGGTGAACTCCGGGAATTGGTGATAGACAGGGAGGCCTGGCATGCTGCAATTCATGGGGTCGCAAAGAGTCGGACACGACTGAGCAACTGAACTGAGCTGAACTGAGAGTAGAAAAATCTTAAATCGAATCATCTTAACTTGGAGACCATCTGTATTCAACTCTTCTTAAAATAAAGACTGCTAGACACATTTACAAATTAACTCATTGAAACTTTCCAACAATCTATCTCTTCCAATTCCAGCTGGGTTCATGTTATGTAGGAGAGAGAACATCCAGCCAAACAGCAGAAGACCTCGGTCCTGACTCTTCTCCATTCCTCACCAGCTATTTAAAGATGGGCATCTCACTCTACTGGCCTTAAACCATGGTATTAAAACCAACTGAAGATAATAATAGTCAAAGTTCACACAGGCCAATAGATGTGAAACTTGTCTCTGCATTTCAAAGTGCTATTCAAATATCAGGTACTAAAATCTCTTGCAAAGGTATGTGAAAATGACCTTCAATTTTTCACATAATTAACTTTTTAAAATGTAACTTGGAGCCACTTGAACTTTGTTCCTCTAACAAAGTCACTATCACTTTCTCATGTGTTCCCATGTGTGGGAGAAGAGTTGAGGTAAGGACAGAAGGGTGGAATTAAAGATTTTTAGGGTAGTCAATAGGCTTCCCTGATAGGTCAGTTGGTAAAGAATCTGCCTGCAATGAGGAGACCCTGGTGCAATTTCTGGGTCTGGAAGATCTGCTGGAGAAGGGATAGGCTACCCACTCCAGTATTCTTGGGCTTCCCTTGTGGCTCAGCTGGTAAAGGATAGTCATTATCCTTAAGTTTCTTTGTTGCAGTTTTTAAAGTTATCAAAAGACAACCTCTTACTCTGTGACGGGGACTAATTTAAGTGCTTGTATCTGTGTTGCAGTCCACAGATTCACAAAGAGTCTGAAACGTCTTAGTGACGGAACAACTAATGTTAAAAAACAACAAATTTCTTCCCTCTGTAGATATGCAGTTATTATGCTTTTCACTTTCTGCACAGTATCCAAATTGGCTACTTTAAGTTCTGAGCAGATTTAAGGCAGGTTGCCGCTAAGTCGCTTCAGACGTGTCCGACTCTGTGTGACCCCATAGACAGCAGCCCACCAGGCTCCCCTATCCCTGGGATTCTCCAGGCAAGAACACTGGAGTGGGTTGCCATGTCCTTCTCCAATGCATGAAAGTGAAAAGCGAAAGTGAAGTCGCTCAGTCTTGTCTGACTCTTAGCGACCCCATGGACTGCAGCCTGCCAGGCTCCTGCATCCATGGGATTTTCCAGGCAAGAATACTGGAGTGGTGTGCCATTGCCTTCTCCTAAGGTAGGTGAGGTTTAGCTATAATATACCTAGCTTGGTTAGATGTATTAAATGTATTTTTTACCTAATGATATTTTCAATTTACAATGAATTTATCAGAATGCAATCCCATTTTAAGTCAAGAAAGATCTGTATATGAGGTTTGGATCCCATCTCAGTGAGGCTGTTTATTTTTTAAAACCACAGTGAACATGGCTTCAATATTCTGGAAAGGAAAAAGAAAAATTAGGATCAATTACCCTGTTGTTTTAAAGGTTGGAAACTGGGGCCTAAGGGATGTGATGAAAGGTGAGACTGGAAAACAAGAGGCAGGAGACCAATTAGGTTCTGAGTCAAGGCCAGTTAGTGACAAGTTTCTGGTTGGAGAAATATCTGAAGAACATTTGAAAATCGTATAATTCTAGCACACTTTATTGAAACACCTGCATATCTTTGAACTTCAGTAAAGCCCTCACCCCTTCCATCCCCCACTAAACATACACGCTCTGATGGTTGTGGTACTACGGGAAGGATTAAGAATTGAGACAGCATCAGGTATATGATAATATGGAAAAGGAGCCTAGACAGGATGGGGACAAGCAGAGATCAGAACTGAAAAGGTCTGGTACACATGCACATATCATTACAAGACCTTAGAAACTGGTAGTATCCTGCAGTTCTAAGTGGTGAGACTTTGAGAAGTTTCTTTTTCCAGAGACACTGATTCATCAGGAGTAGATGAGGATGATGATAATTTCCACTTTGAGAGACTGTGGTCTATATTAAATATGAAAAATAGATATACGTATGATGCTATGCTAAGTCGATTCAGTCGTGTCCGACTCTGTGCGACCCCATAGACGGCAGCCCACCAGGCTCCCCCGTCCCTGGGATTCTCCAGGCAAGAACACTGGAGTGGGTTGCCATTTCCTTCTCCAATGCATGAAAGTGAAAAGTGAAAGTGAAGTCACTCAGTCGTGTCCGACTCTTAGCGACCCCATGGACTCCTCCGTCCATGGGATTTTCCAGGCAAAAGTACTGAAGTGGGGTGCCATTGCCTTCTCCGATATATGTGTGATATATATACATATATATGAATGTATATTTACATATACATACACCTGCAAGGAGATCCAACCAGTCCATTCTAAAGGAGATCAGCCCTGGGTGTTCTTTGGAAGGAATGATGCTAAAGCTGAAACTCCAGTACTTTGGCCACCTCATGCGAAGAGTTGACTCATTGGAAAAGACTCTGATGCTGGGAGGGATTGGGGCAGGAGGAAAAGGGGACGACAGAGAATGAGATGGCTGGATGGCATCACTGACTTGATGGACGTGAATTTGAGTGAACTCCGGGAGATGGTGATGGACAGGGAGGCCTGGCGTGCTGCGATTCATGGGGTCGCAAAGAGTTGGACACGACTGAGTGACTGAACTGAACTGAGCACCTCTTTGACTGTCTTCAGTATTAATAAGACTATTTCTTGGAATAAATGTGAAAGACACCGTTCCAGAGAACCATTTCTGGGGACTTTGACTTTCTGCTAAATATACTCCTTCTATGAGGAAATTCTCCATGCCCTAGCTGAAGTCTGGATTTTACTAGATAAAACTACCTATGTTGGTTCCTGTGGCAGCATGGGAAGCAAATGCTGAATACCTCTTCATCTTCTTAGCAAATTGACTTAAGATTCTGCTTCCTATCTTGAAACTATCTTGAATATGGGAAGTGATCTGATAAACTAACTCACATTAAAGGTATATTAAATGATAGTCTAATGGGTAAGCTTCTCTGAAGTGTATGTATATACTAAAATAATAATAATGAAAAAACATATATTGAGCCCTTCCTTTATTAACAGGCACTTTTAATATATGTCTGATATTTAACTTCACCCAAACACATGACAAAACTACTTTTAACATTCTTATTTTGAAAATAAAAATAACAGTCCATGACTGGACTGTTAGTATTTCTGAGCTCTAGACCTCTATGTCATATCACACTCTTTTTTTTTTACTCCCCCACATTTTTCTTACAGCTCACAGAACTCAGTCCACATTGCTATAAGGCTTAACTTTTCCACCTTCATTTTGTAAACATCTCAAAGTTTCTTCTGTCTCTGTGCCTCCTCTGTTGCATATATAACTATCCCCACGTCCTTCATCACTTTGCCAACCTCCATTCATCTTTGGAACCAAATGAAGTATAACCATCACTATAAAGTGAAGATACTGTGGTTATATCCACATATCTGATTCTTTATGACCCCGTGGACTGTGGACTTCCAGGCTCTCTTGTCCATGGGATTTCCCAGGCAAGCATACTGGAGCGGGCTGCCATTTCCTTTTTCAGGGGATCTTCCCTACCCAGGGATTGAACCCACATATCTTGAGTCTCCTGCATTGGCAGGCAGATTTTTTACCACTGCACCACCTGTTAGAACCACTTATTACATACATTCTCTGCCACACTGCAAAATACTAACATGGCACTGATTAATATTAATTTTGTAAGTGTTAACTCTATTTTTTCCATAGATGAGAACTCCATGAGGGCTAGAATATGTCAATTTTGGTTTTGTTTTTCTAATTTTCACCATTTATCCCATATCCTATCACATAATAAAATGGACCCAATACCTACCAGATATTTTCTAATTTTCACACAGGCACATCAAACTCAAAATGTCCAGACTCAACTCCTTAATCTTTCCCTGAAACCTTCTGGAGACTGTTTGCCTTTGAACAATGACCACCTATCTCTACTTACACCCAGTCACCCAAGGAATCACCCTCCACTTCCTGCTTCCTTCCCTCTTCTCATCCACAGTCGTTAAGGTGTGTAGAGTCTGTTTCTGAAATTTTCTCTTTTCCATTTGCAAAACCCAATATTCAGTTTGTCTTGGAATGTTGATATATAGAACTTGTCTGGCTTCTTTGTCTACACTTAGGCCTTCAAAAAGATCATTTTCCCCCAAAAGCTCACAGTGGGTCGAGTTAATTTTTTGCTGAAAGTCTTTCAATAAACTATTTAACTGTCTTTAAAATGTTGTCATATTTTTCTGTTGTCTTCCCCCATCCCCATATCCACCTCTTGCCATCCAACCAGCTAAGACACCTCCAATTTCCCCCCAAATATCTGGCACTGTATTTTCCCCCTACTTAAATTGTTATTTTTCTTTGGGAGTATTTCTAATTCTTATTTATCTTTAAGAATGACCTCTCAATTCCTCTGGGAAGTTTTTCCTCACTCATTCTTACCTCTCACTCTGTTCTCCAGGGTTTTTGATACTACCATGGTACCTGCCCTATGATCAAATATAAGTTTCATATTGTATGTTCATTGTCTTTACTGAAATAACAAAAATGAGATTTGGTTAGAACAACTATAAAATTCAAAATGATTAGAAAGAATAAATTTTTCTTTTATTTGCAGGTTTTTTTTTTTTTTTTTTAGCATTCACTATTTCATTCCTGTTACAATTTCAGCTTGAGAGAAAATCCAGACACCATAAGAACCCACAGAGGGTTGTGGTTTTGTTTTGGTTTCATAATGAAACATTTGTAATAAAACCTTTCTAATGGTGTCATGAAGCCTGCAGGAACTGTACAAACACTCAGCTCCCAAAGCTACCTTTTTTATTTTTTTGGTAGCTTTAATTTGTTGTTTTTTGAGATAAAAGTTTTAAAAGCTTCAAAAATGATTTGGAGAACTTTCTGCTTTTTTAGAGCTACAAAGACAATATTCCAACCAGAGTACTATTTTCTTACATTAAGAGAACCTCAAAGGAATCTTTCTACATAAGTGGCTCTGGTTTGTGAGAGATACAAAACCTGACCCCAGTGTCTTTCACAGAAATCATGTGCTGATTTCAAGGAATTGGCTTCCTTTTCTTGTTTCACAAGATGAGACAGGTGGGGGAAGGAGAGATGTTTGATGTTTCTTTCCATCTGCATGATTTTCTATTTATCCTTTATGATTTTGTGATTTATAAAGTTAAATGTTTGAAATGTGAAAGGAAGATAGTTGTGTGAATTTTTTTTAGCTCAATCTCTGTCTTTTCATGAGCATTATAGTTGAAATGAGTATTAAACTTATTATTTTACTTTTTATTAAAAGAGTTGATTAAATAAGCTTGAGACTTTAGAAAAGGCAGAGGAACCAGAGATCAAATTGCCAACATCTGCTGGATCATGGAAAAAGCCAGAGAGTTCCAGAAAAACATCTATTTCTGCTTTATTGACTATGCCAAAGTCTGACTGTGTGGATCACAATAAACTGGAAAATTCTGAAAGAGATGGGAATACCAGACCACCTGACCTGCCTCCTGAGAAATCTGTATGCAGGTCAAGAAGCAACAGTTAGAACTGGACATGGAACAGACTGGTTCCAAATAGGAAAAGAAGTACGTCAAGGCTGTATATTGTCACCCTGTTTATTTAACTTATATGCAGAGTAAGTACATCATGAGAAACGCTGGACTGGAAGAAACACAAGCTGGAATCAAGATTTCTGGGAGAAATATCAATAACCTCAGATATGCAGATGACACCACCCTTATGGCAGAAAGTGAAGAGGAACTAAAAAGCCTCTTGATGAAAGTAAAAGTGGAGAATGAAAAAGTTGGCTTAAAGCTCAACATTCAGAAAATGAAGATCATAGCATCCGGTCCCATCACTTCATGGGAAATAGATGGGGAAACAGTGAAAACAGTGTCAGACTTTATTTTTCTGGGCTCCAAAATCACTGCAGATGGTGACTGCAGCCATGAAATTAAAAGACGCTTACTCCTTGGAAGGAAAGTTATGTCCAACCTAGATAGCATATTCAAAAGCAGAGACATTACTTTGCCAACAAAGGTTTGTCTAGTCAAGGCTATGGTTTTTCCTGTGGTCATGTATGGATGTGAGAGTTGGACTGTGAAGAAGGCTGAGCGCAGAAGAATTGATGCTTTTGAACTGTGGTGTTGGAGAAGACTCTTGAGAGTCCCTTGAACTGCAAGGAGATCCAACCAGTCCATTCTGAAAGAGATGAGCCCTGGGATTTCTTTGGAAGGAATGATGCTAAAGCTGAAACTCCAGTACTTTGGCCACCTCATGCAGAGTTGACTCATTGGAAAAGACTCTGATGCTGGGAGGGATTGGGGGCAAGAGGAGAAGGGGACGACAGAGGATAAGATGGCTGGATGGCATCACTGACTCAATGGACATGAGTCTGGGCGAACTCCGGGAGTTGGTGATGGACAGGGAGGCCTGGCATGCTGTGATTCATGGGGTCACAAAGAGTCGGACACGATTGAGCGACTGATCTGATCTGATCTGATATATGGGAAGATCCCCTGAAGATGGGCATGGCAACCCACTCCAGTATTGTTGCCTGGAGAATCCCATGGACAGAGGAGCCCAGTGGGCTACAGTTCTTGAGGTCACAAAGAGTCAGATATAATTCAGTGACTGAGCACATATGTACAAATATATATTAAATGGGGTTAAAAATTAATAAAATTCACATAGATATTTTCTTCATTTAACCACATCATATATATATATATATATATATATATATATTTGCTGTTGTTCAGTCCCCCAGTAATGTCCGACTCTGCAAACCCCATGAACTGCAGCACACCAGGCCTCCCTGTCCCTCACCATCTCCCAAAGATTGCCCAAGTTCATGTCCATTGCATCGGTGATGCCATCCAGCCATCTCATCCTCTGATGCCCTCTTCTGCCATCAATCTTTACCAGCATCAGGGACTTTTCCAATGAGTCTTCTGTTCACATCAGATGGCCAAAATACTGGAGCTTCAGCTTCAGCATCAGTCCTTCCAGTGAGTATTCAGAGTTGGCCTCCTTTAAGATTGACTGGTTTGATATTTTTGCTGTCCAAGGGACTTTCAGGAGTCTTCTCCAGCACCATATTTCAAAGGCATTGGATCTGCCTTCTTTATGGTCCAGCTCTCACAATTGTACATGAACCCTGGGCAGACCATAGCCTTGACTATACAGATCTTTGTCAACAGAGTGACGTCTATGCTTTTCAACATACTGTCTAGGTTTGTCATCATTTTCCTTCCAACAAGCAATCATCTTCTGATTTCATGGTTGCAGTCATCATCTGCAGTGATTTTAGACCCCAAGAAAAGGAAATCTGTCACTACTTCCATCTTTTTCCCTTCAATTTGCCATGAAGCAATGGGGCCATGATCTTAGTTTTTTGTTGTTGTTGTTTTTTTTTAATATTTAGCCTTAAGTCGGCTCTTTCACTCTCCTCCTTCACTCTCATCAAGAGGTTCTTTAAATTCCTCTTCACTTTCTGCCATTAGAGTGGTATCATCCACATATCTGAGGTTGTTGATGTTTCTGCCTATCTTGATTTCGGCTTGTAACTCATCCAGTCCGGCATTTCTCATGATGTGCTCAGCGTATAGGTTAAACAAACAGGGTGACAGCAGACAGCCTTGCTGTACTCCTTTCTCAATCTTGAACCAATCAGTTGTTCCATACAGTGTTCTAACTGTTGCTTCTTGGCCCGCATACAGGTTTCTCAGGAGACAGGTAAGATTGTCTGGTGTCTGGTATATCCATTTCTCTAAGAGCTTTCCACAGTTTGTCATGATCCACACAGTCAAAGGCTTTAGTGTAGTTGATGAAACAGAGATAGATGTTTTTCTGAAATTCCCTTGTTTTCTCTATAATCCAGCAAATGTTGACAATTTGATCTCTAGTTCCTTTTCCTTTTCGAAATGCAGCTTGGACACCTGGAAGTTCTTGGTTCACATAAGCTGAAACACAGCGTGCAAGATTTTAAGCATGACCTTCATAGCATGGGAGATAAATGCTATTGTCCAGTGGTTAGCACATTCTTTGGTCTACCCTTCTTGGGAATTAGGATGAGGATTGACCTTTTCCTGTCCTGTGGCTACTGCTGGGTCTTCCAGATTTGCTGACATAATGACTTCAAAATCTTAGTGGTTTAATTCTTTAGGGATTCAAATAGTTTTGCTGTAAGTTCATCGCATGCACTTGCTTTATTAACAGCAGTGCTTCTTAAGGCCCATTTGACTTTGTACTCCAGAACGTCTGGCTCTGGGTGACTAACCACACCATCGTAGTAATCCAGGTCATTAAGATCTTCTTCATACAGTTGTTTCATGTATTCTTTCCATCTCATTTTGATCTCTTCAGTGTATACTAGGTCTCTACCATTTTTATCCTTTATTGTGCCCATCTTTGGGCAAAATGCTCCCTTGATGTTTCCAGTTTTCCTGAAGAGATCTTTAATCTTTCCTGTTTTGCTATTTCCTTCTATTATTAAGCACTGTTCATTGAAGAAGTCCTTCTTGTCTCTCCTAGATATTCTTTGGAACTCTGCATTTAATTGGATGTGTCTTTCCCTCTCTCCCTTCCTTTTCACTTCTCTTTATTCTTCTGCTATTTGCAAAGCCTCTTCAGATAACCGCTTTGCCTTCTTGCTTTTCTTCTCCTTTGGCATGGTTTCATTTGCTGCCTCCTGTACAATATTATGGACCTCTGTCCATAGTTGTTCAGGCACACTGCTAACTAGATCTAGTCCCTTGAATCTATTCATTACATCTACTGCAAATTCATATGGGATATGAAGTCATACTGGCTGGCCTAGGGTTTTTCCAGGTTTTCTTTAGTATAAGCCTGAATTTTACTATAAGAAGCTGATGATCTGAGCCATAGTCAGTTCCAGGTCTTCTTTTTGCTGACTGTATACAGCTTCTCCATCTTCAGCTACAATTAATGTAATCAAGTTGATTTTGGTATTGACCATTTGGTGATGTCCATATGTAGAGTCGTCTCGTGTTGTTGAAATAAGGTATTTGTTATGACTAGTGCATTGTCTTGGCAGAATTCAATTAGTATAACTCCCTCTGTCACTTCCAGTTCCTATGTAATCACTAATGTGGTTTTTTGTCTTAATAGATTACCTTGCATTTTCTAAAGGTTTCTATAAATGCAATCATACACATGTTCTCTTCTTTTTCATTGACTCAGTTAATTATCATTTTATTTCATCTATGTTATTGTTAACATCTGTAGTTTCATCTCTTTTACTGCAAAGCTATGTTCTAGTATGTTATTATATAAAAACTTGTTTGTCCTTTCACCAATGAAAGGACATCTTGGTTGTACTGCTATAAGGATTCTTGAACAAACCATCCTATGAACATATGCTTCAGTAAATATCAAGGTATACAGTGGCTAAGTAATTTGGCAGATGTATGGTTAAATATTTTCAGGAAATAAGCAAACACTCTTTCCCAAAGTGGCTGCATAATTTTACACTCTGGCCAGCAGTAAGAGAGTTAGTTACTTCAAATAATTGCCAACACTTGGTATAATCAGTCTTCTTAAATTTTTTATATTCTAAGAGGTATATCATGGTATCTCACAGTAATAGTGTATATTTTTAATTAACCTTTTTTTTCAAAATAATTAATTCACATGCAGTTGTAAGAAACACTATAAAGAAATGCCAAAACCCATTACCCAGGTTCCCCAATAATGATATCTTGAAAAATATAGAACAATATGCAGTCAGGATACTGACACTGATATAGTCAAGGTACAGAACATTTCCACCCCACAAGGATCCCTCTTGTCACCGTTTTACAGACACATCTACCTTCATATCATTGTTTATTTGCTTTATTTGCTTCTTATTCTTCTGTTTCTCTTTCTTTGGCTTCCCAGGAAAAGATTTCATCTGGATTCATTTAGAGTATATTGGAATATATACCTTTATACGATACAGAGGGTAGAGTGGTTATTTCAAATATTAGTATATCAGTTCAGTTCAGTCAGTCAGTCATGTCCAACTCTTTGTGACCCCATGAACAGCAGCACACCAGGCCTCCCTGTCCATCACCAACTCCCAGAGTCCACCCAAACCCATGTCCATTGAGTCGGTGATGCCATACAATCATCTCATCCTCTGTCGGCCCCTTCTCCTCCTACCCTCAGTCTTTCCCAGCATCAGGGTCTTTTCAAATGAGTCAGCTCTTTGCATCAGGTGGCCAAAGTATTGGAGTTTCAGCTTCAACGTCTGTCCTTCCAATGAACACCCAGGACTGATCTCCTTTAGGAGATCTTTTTGCAGTTCAAGGGACTCTCAAGAGTCTTCTCCAACACCACAGTTCAAAAGCATTAATTCTTTGGCGCTCAGCCTTCTTTATAGTCCAACTCTCACATCCATACATGACCACTGGAAAAACCATAGCCTTTACTAGACAGACCTTTGTTGACCAAGTAATGTCTCTGCTTTTTAATATGCTCTCTAGGTTCGTCATAACTTTCCTTCCAAGGAGTAAGCGTCTTTTAATTTCATGGCTGCAATCACCATCTGCAGTGATTTTGGAGCCCCCCAAAATAAAGTCAGCCACTGTTTCCCCATCTATTTGCCATGAAGTGATGGGACCAGATGCCATGATCTTCATTTTCTGAATGTTGAGCTTTAAGCCAACTTTTTCACTCTCCTCTTTCACTTTCATCAAGAGGCTCCTTAGTTCTTCTTCACTTTCTGCCGTAAGGGTGGTGTCATCTGCATATCTGAAGTTATTGATATTTCTCCCGGCAATCTTGATTCCAGCTTGTGTTTCTTCCAGCCCAGCGTTTCTCATGATGTATTCTGCATATAAGTTAAATAAGCAGGGTGACGATATACACCCTTGATGTACCCCTTTTCCTCTTTGGAACCAGTCTGTTGTTCCATGTCCAGTTCTAACAGTTGTTTCCTGACCTGCATACATGTTTCTCAAGAGGCAGGTCAGGTGTTCTGTTATTTCCATCTCTTTCAGAATTTTCCACAGTTTATTATGATCCACACAGTCAAAGGCTTTGGCATAGTCATATATATATATATATATATATATATATATATATAAAAATACAGTATATACAGATCATCTATTTACTGCTTTGAGTGAAGTGTAGAAACCTTACTTCAACTTAGGACCTTTTACCCTTCCCACCTTTGAAAAATAATTAGCCTAAGTATTTACTATCTATATATTTGGTACATTTTATGGGGTTAAAATTTTTTCCTTCATATTATGAAGGGAATAATAATTCTTCATAATTCTTTAAATTATGATTTAAGAAACACAATAAAAAGCAGTATAGTCTGTTACTTGTTCTACTTTATTCACTGTGACGTTCTTTTCTCTCAGAAGTTCTAAGCTTTCCTCTGTTATTGTTTGCTTTCTCTTTAGAGAACTTCCTTTACTTTTAGCTGTCCTTGGAGATGTAAGAGATGCAAGTCCAATCTCTGGGTCAGGAAGATCCTCCGGAGGAGGGTATGTCAACCCACTCCAGTATTCATGCCTGGAAATCCCTTGGACAGAGGAGCCTGGCTGGCTACAGTCCGTAAGGTAGCAAAGAGCTGGGCACAACTGAAGTGACTTAGCACTCATGCAAGCATAGTTTTGCTCATAACAAATTGTTTTAACTTTTCTTTCCTCAGAATATATTCATGTCCTCTTTATTCCTGAATGACATATTTGCAGGATTTAAAACTTGAGGTTAGCAGTTTGCTTCTTTCAGTATTTGAAAAATGTTGTGTCACTTCCTTCTTGCCTCTGTGATTTCACATGAGAAAACACTATAATTTAAATTGACTTTCCTCTTGAAGCAATGTGTCAATGTGCTATGGCTGCTTTATATGGTGTGTGTGTGTGTGTGTGTGTGTGTGTGTGTGTGTTGCTGTTGTTGTTCTTTGTTCTTCATTTTCATAACTTGGATTAAGTTTCCTGGCATGGATTTATTTGAGTTTGTCCATTTGGGACTTTACTCAATTTTTTGAAACTGTAGGTTTATGTCTTTCATCAAATTTGGGACGTTTTTAGCTATTATTTCATCCAAAGACTTTTTCAAATACTTCAAGTACTCTCTTCACCTCCAGGACTTAATTGATATGGATATTAGCTCTTTTTATTTTTCTACATGTCGTTTCTTTAGCCTACTTTCTTTCTGTTGTTGAGCTTGGGCAAACTCCATTGATCTCTCTTCAAGTTCACTGATTCTATACCCTGTCGTCTTCATTCTAGTATTAAAGCTATGCAGTGACATTTTTTAGTTACTGGATTTTTCAGTTTTATAATTTCTGTTTGGTCCATTTATGACTTCTATTTCTTTGTTGATTTTTTTTAATGTTTTTATTTGTTCAAAAGAATTTTTAATTGCTTGTTGAAGCATTTTTGGATGGTTTTTAAAAATCTTGTCAGATAAAATCAATATCTGATTCATATTGATGTTAGCATCCATTGATTATATTTTCTCATGTTGTGATTTTCCTGATTCTACATGGAGTTAGTGTTATACTATGAGACTCTCAATTTTTTCTTAACTTTTGAGGGGGCAATTCCTTGGGACAGAGTAACACTAGGCAATTGGGTATGCTCGCTCACTCCCACTGTGCCCCACTGACACACAAAAATGCTCCTACATTTTTGGGCACTGACTCACACTGCTGCTTTGCAGACAGTTGGGGTGGAACATAAGCTTCTCCTTGACCCTGATGATCCCTTCCCATTAAAAATAGGGCACCTATTCATACCACCTTATTACCTTTGTGTGGAGGGGCAAGATCAGCTTTCCATTGATCTCACTGACCCGAGGATGTGGGAAGTGAAGGGATCAGGCCTAAACTGCCTTATTCTCGCAGGTTGGAGGCAGAAGCTCAACTCTCCAAGGGGACCCCTGGACACCAGGAGAAAGGAGGTGGGGCAAGTAGATTGTCACCCAATCCCATTTCCATTACCCCCTTGTGCCTCCTGAGGGGGATGCTCAGCAGTCCACGCTGGGAATGGGGGAGCTGTATGCAGACACAAGAGTGTGGTTAGCCCTGCCCCTAACTGCTTACGTAGTTGTTTTCTGGTGAATATGAAAACAAGAGATTTCAGCTCTCCACTGGGTTTCAGAGACACTGAGGGTGGGAAGGAAGTGAAATACATACTAGCATTTGCTTGTGCTGTGTTGTTTTATTTTATTGACATAAGGTAGGGTAGAAGGTCATCTCCCCACTACCATGGAGGAAGGTGATGTGAATTCTAGTGATCAGCCATAATTGCACTGTCTCTTTAGTCTCTTTGCTTCTGGGTATGGCATTGAGGCTAGGTAGCCCCAAGACCCCAATGACACTATCCTGGTGAGGGAATGGGTATAGCACACGCATCTGCTAGACAGATAACAGACAATCAGCTCCTTGCTGCGCCTGCCAGTACTGGAATTGACTTCCATGGGCAGGAATCTGGGATGGAGCAATACCTCTCCTCATGAAACATAGTGTCTTGGAAACCAATGTTTCATATATTTGTCCATTTTTTTGTGCCTTTCAGGCATAAAGGTAAACCTCGTCACTGTTACTCCATCTATTTATTTCGGGCCAGAAGCAGAAGGCCAAAATAAATCCTTTGAAATAACTATCAAACTCTTTTGAAAATGGTGATGAGTTGAGCTAAAGTCATCACAGTACCCAACTTTGTTGATGTGCAATCAAATGTAATTAGCTGAAGTACATCAGAGTACAAGATCAAAAAATGAGTCACATTAATATCCTCACCATAACAACTTTGCGTTTTAAAAACAGAGTTTTCCTCAGTAAGAATCAATCAATAGCAAACTGATGATTTATGTCTAGAGTCTGTTAAGCAATCTTTAGTGTTTTGTTGAAATGCAAACAAAAACAATGAAACGGTAATAGAGACCCATTTATTCAAATAAGGAAAATTGATTATCACTTATGTACATTTGTGAATGGCTTTTATAGTTTAGAAAGTAGTTTGGAATAATGTAAATCTCTTGATTTTGATAGATGTTAATTAAGGAAAGTTAAGTAAAGGGAATACAGAAACTCTTTCTGGTAAGTTTGCAACTCCTCTGTAAATTTAAATTTATCTCAAAGTAAACAGTTAATTTAAGAAACTGTTCCCTATATTGTTATTATCATAGCTAATGACTTGAAATGTCAGAGTCATTTTCATTTCACTCTTTCAACCAGTCAGTCACCAATGCCTTGATTTTCACCTCTGTGCTGTCTATTATTTTCTGCAACACACTCTTTGCTCAAGTTCCCATTAGTTAGTTCTAGCTTGGATCACTGCAAAGGCCACACATTAATCTTTCTATGTCTAGGAAGGAAAAACTAACTTAAATTGGTCTCCCTCTGTGAATTGACTAGAACTGACTCACCTCATCACTTGGTAGCCACTTAACTCTTCTGGACCACAATGTCTTCAACTGTAAAATGGGTATAATTACAAGTAACAGTAAGACACAAATTATATATAATCTTAGAATCAGCAAAGTGCTTGCACTTTTAAACGCTAATGCATAATTACTTGCCCGACATGGCCAATTGTAAACAATTGCTTCCAGGAAACTCATTTTACCCATATGTTTTAAGTTCACAAGCTTCTTGTGATCTTCTTGCATAAAAGTAGCTGCCAGTGGTGACGTTAAAACCCAAAGCACACTGACATGCTTCAAGCCAAGTCCATCTTTGGGATTGCCGTGGCGTCTTATTTCTACCTTCTTCAATTTCAGCCTTGTAATATAGTAATACAGGACTAAAGCTGTTAATTTTCATTTTGTCACCTTCAGTAACTTCTTAAAGCCACATAGCTCTAGAGCTGCCTACAAATTAACCCCAAGTAAAATAAATCACCCTCAAATGATTGAATTGCCTTCCTGGATACAAGTAATAGCATTCATTGATTAATACACCTGTGAGTACATTGGTAAAACTAAGTAACAAATGGTTTAAACAAAATAATTTTTTTGCAAGTACAATTGAAGGAAACAATAGGACATGTTTTTAAGATTTTTCATGACATTTAAAAACCATCATCACTTTTACAATTTTTATAAAATTTTAATATCCTTTATGAGAATAAATACAAACTTTAGCAAGATTTACAGTCTTTAAAAATTAACACTATTTTGCAGAATTTTGCTTGACAAGTCACTGACTCAACCCAACTGGTTCAGAGGTCCAACACCTCCTTTTTTGCATTCATAACAAAAAAACAAATCATCAGAAATTTCTTAATGATAAGCAGCAATGAGATATCTTATATTTTTGATGAAGAACTGAGCATATTTTTTAAAATTAATATAAATATTTGAAAAAGATGAAAAACACCAAAGCAAACCTTGTATTTTAGTAGAATTTTCCAGTTTTCAATAAAAGTAACACCCAGACAGCACCATATGTTGGCTGGGTAGAGGAAGGAAGAGTGATGAATAATTCAGAGTTGCCGCCAGAACCTTAACATCATAATGGTTTTCATACTGCCTGGTTATTTCTTGCTGGACTCACTTAACTGGCAGAGTCCACATTTCCACAAGGCTTTATTCAGTGAAGAAAATCTATACTGAGACCCTAAGCCTTAACAAATTGCCAAGGGATGAGGCTAGAGATGACTGGAGATCTCTGCATATTTAAATATTCAGGAAGCAGACCTGATAAATATGGAAGGTAAAGCAGAAATTTAAGTGAAAGCAAGGTTCCTATTTGCTTCCCATGTACTTTGCCGGTTCACTGTGATGTTAAATAAGAACCTTGGCTTTCAGTATTGACAGATGAATGATCTGACTCTTGAGGAAGAGTTATTATCCAGTAAGGGCTTTGTGTTATACAAGCAATTCTGTTTTTGTTCTGGGGGCACTTGGCATAAAGATCCTCCACTATTACCTGCAGCTTGAGAATGCACAGCTGGAATGGCAGTGGATTTGTTATTTGTAAAACATCCATGAATTTCACCACAGGCCTTCTACCAACATGGAAGCATCTGTGAGTCAAACTGTTCCCCAGCTGTTCATCCACTACCTGCGGGTTCTTGTAGCACAGAGTCCCTATTAATACTGCCGGTTACCCTGCACCCCTGATGAGTCCATACAAAATCATTCCTTTTATACTACAGTTTAATGCACAAAATCCCTTAAGATTCTTTTTAAAAATTCATGGCTTTTTTAGAATCACTGCCAAAGTTTCTGGGGCAACTCTCCACATTTTCAACTGAAACCTTGTTTGCTTCCTAAGTTTTGCAAAAAGTTCTCCCTTCCAGGCACATACATTCTTGGTGCTTTCTTGCACACACACATACACACATGGAGAAAATATCTATGAAAGCAAGATGCAAAGATTAAATAGAATAAAAACAAAATGCCAGACTGAGCTGTTTTAGGACTTATCTTCAAAAGCACAATTGCTTCAGGACCCCTTAAAAATAGCTTTTCTTATTAAAGCTCTGAAAATTTTAATTTCCTTAACAGTGACATACATATTTTAACTTTAATTAAAAGCTTTAGTGATACTAATTTGTAACATTGCACCACTGTACTTTTATTTAAAAACAAATTGAATTTATAAATCACTGGGTAAAGGGTATTTAACAGCTTTATTTCAGGAAATGGAAAAGGAGTAAATTTTCATACTAAAAGCAAAGCAATAATATATAATGTTTAAATTTGCAAAGAACATTTATTTTAAACACTGACTAATAATTGTGGTAAATGGATGATTACAAGATTGAATATTTCAACAGATTTTTGAAAATGTGAAAGAAAAATATGCAATGGCTTACTTTAAAATCTAGATATATTTGATGATTATATTTTGCTTTATCGCCCTCAAATTTCAATAAGATAATATTATCTAATGTAATACATAAACTTTGTAAGCAGCAATTTGCCATCTTTTCCACATCAGCAGATCTCCATTTCTTGTCATCAAATTGAATATTCTTTCCAGTACCCAGCGTTTCTTTTTCTCTGGATGTATGTGTCTTTGGATCTAAAGACTATAGATTCAGTTTACTAGGAATATAGTGTCAAGTGTAATAGCTTAAATCTGATGTATCACTCATTAACAAAGCAGTAGCCATAGAATTTCACTTCTATATGGATTTCTAGACCCCATCTGGATTTTCATGTGATTTTTGAATTTCAGATATTGGCCTTCTTTTTTAGATTTTAGCTATTTATTTGATTTGTTTGTACTCATAAATGAACATAAATATGATATATTTTTAAAAATAAAATTCTTGGTATGGAGGCCACTTTCAAATGGGGAATAACATAGTTGGCTCTGTACTGAAAAAGAAAATAAGTCAAATACCTTCTACCTGTTTATATTGAAAGAAACACATTGTCAATTCATAACTAGAAGAATGATTAATAGTATATAATGTGCAAGCTGGTAGAAAGAAATAGTGAGCTAAACTCATCAGCCTCTGATCTGTGGCCTACTTACCCCAACTAAGCAATATTTCTTTAAAGATATACCCACTCTTTTATTCCATTTATTCTTTTCAGTCATATCATTATTTACACAGCTCTTTCTCAAACCCAATCCCCATTGCACCACTTGAGTCTTAGTCTCATAATTATAGAGAATATGTTTTACAAATATCTCCTCAGTAAAATATTGGTTTAATTGAAGTTCAATTAATTAGCAGCTTTGTCTTATATAGACCAAACTTATAAAACAAATACTTCTGTTTTAAATTCTCACAGAAAATGTCTTCACTATTTGCAGTTAATTGTGTTAATGATTACTCAAATTCTTGTTCTGAAAAGTTACCATGTGGAATCAGAGAATTTTCTTTCATACTTGAAGTCCAACACTTTCTTTTCTGTAAGGTGAATATTTCCTATCCCCTGGCCATCCTCTTCTTCCCACTCCCAATCCCCACCAATAACAAAAATGTAGGGCTCAACATATTCTGATCAAACTCAACATGCTAAAAACTCCACCAGTTATCACATACATAAATGTTTCAGAGACTAAGAAATCTTTTAATTCAAATTCTCTAATACTATAGATGAATGATAGATTATTTTTACCATTGACTTTATAATGACGATCTGTTATATGTAAATTAAGAAGAGTAGCTACTTCTTTATCTTTAAAATGAGTTAAGCATATAAACACATATTATATATAATATGCACATAAATAGCTTAGTTGCAAGGTATTCAAGTAGTATTTTTTTTTAAAGACTCTATGTTTCAAAAGTATAGCTTGGTAATTTAGTAGCCCTTCCAGAATATAAGCAGGAGACATGGGTTTGATCCCTGGATCATGAAGATCCCCTGGAGATGGGAATGACAACCCACTCCAGTATTCTTACCTGGAGAATCCCATAGACACAGGAGCCCAGCAGGCTACAGTCCATAGGGTCACAAAGAATCGGACACAACTGAGTGACTAACACACACACATACCAAAATATAAATTTCTATAGATCTTTCCGTGTGGCTCAGTGGTAAAGAATCTGCCTGCCAATGCAAGAGACAGAGATGAGGGTTCTCTCCCTGTGTAGGGAAGATCCCCTGGAAAAGGAAAAGACAACTCCCTTCCAGTATTCTTGCCTGAAAAATCCCATGGGACAGAGGAGTCCCTGTGGTCTCAAAGAGTGAGACATGACTTAGTGACTGAGCATGCACACGTAGGCAGAATGGGAAAATTTCTGCCCAAAGAGAACCAATCATAAGTTTCAAAAATAAGCATAAATAGATTGCTGAAAAATAGCTATTTTAATATTCCTTGGCCTTTGATATTGCTGGAAGCATGGGAAAAAATTAATTGTTCGATTTTTTTTTTCAGTCCATTTGAGACAAGTATAAGCAGTCAAAGTTGTTTACCTAACTTTCACCTCTAGAACAGAAATTTCCAAATATTAAAGACAGAACATTTTCCACTGGTTCACAGGGAATTCTTCAGTAGCATCTTTAAACAAAAATCATAAAAAACTGTTGCAGTTCTTTTCTTATTCTCATTATTATACAATAATTATTAAAGGATATTATTTTAAAATATCAAAGCAATTGCTTTTCCAGTGAGGGGACTGAAGAAATAGGATACTTTCTCTTAACTGAATTATTCAGTATGACAGATTTCCATTAGAAATGGTATTAAAACTACATTCTGAATTTCCTGACTCTTGACACTATGTTTGGACAATTATTTAGCTAGGGTGCCTAATATATTGGTAACTATAAAGGATCATTAATTCTTTCAGGGCACAAAGATATAATTTAAATTCTTAGGAAGAAACAGCTTGCCAGCTGTGACATTAACTCCCTGAAATAGTTAATAGAATGAGGAGTTTACATCCATCAAGTATTTTATAGACTTTGGATCATACTAGAATCAGAAATTGTCTTTAACTTTTTAAACAAACGTAGCTTTAATTGAATGCATGTATTTGTTATTTGCTTGGAAGTCAAGGCAAACGATTGTAACCTCACATGTTCTATATACTTTATAACTTATCTGTATGAATTTTCAAAGAAGGCATAACATGACAGTGATAGCAATGACAAACTTGCAATTTCAGAGTTTTAAGTGTTTTATTTTAGATTACATTATGCATCTATTAATAAAGGATAAATTTCTCTCAATGTTCAAATCTTATCTGTAAATAACAAAATAGGAATGCCTGGCAGTAGAACTAATAAAAAGTGGGTAGGTAGATACATTCTTATATTACTATTTTTGAGATCAAAATGAGTATCCGAACTCAACTGTAGTATTGTTACTTAATCATTTAATTGCAACCATTTAGATCCTTGAAGCAAATTTTATTTAGTGCTGATATAAATTTTATCCATGGGTTGCTGATATTCTGATAAAGTCAAAAATTTGTTTTGCCTATGAGAATATGAAAAGTAAAGTGAAATGTCTTGGTTATTTTGTTGAAGGTTTAGACAAAAGCAACCCATAGTGGTATTACTAAGAATATAGGACCTATAATCATGTACTTATAGTCCAAAATATAACATTTTCCTATAGTTTTATTTATAAATTATACTTCTCTGAGTTAAGGAACATGCAAGAAGAAAGATAAGGAGAGTGAGGAAATGAGGCAAAGAGGGCAAGAGAAGGAATGACAGAGAGAAGAAGAAAAAGGAGAAGGAAGAGGGAAGGAGGAACCTGAGGAGGGAGAGGAGGGGGAGGTAAGAAGAGGAAGGGAGCAGAAGGGGCGTGAATAGACGATCACTAGAGAGAGACATTGTACAGGAGGCAGTGATCAAAACCATCCCCAAGAAAAAGAAATGCAAAAAGGCAAAATGACTGTTGGAGGAGGCCTTACAAATAGCTGAGAAAAGAAGAGAAACTAAAGGCAAAGGAGAAAAGGAAAGATTAAGAAGAGGTGGCAAGAATACACAGAAGTACTATGCAAAAAAGATCCTCATGACCCAGATAATCATGCTGGTGTGACCACTCACTTAGAGCCAGACATCCTGGAATGTGAAGTCAAGTGGGCCTTAGAAAGCATCACTATGAACAAAGCTAGTTTAGGTGATGGAATTCCAGTTGAGCTATTTCAAATCCTAAAAGATGATGCTGTGAAAGTGCTGCACTCAGTATGCCAGCAAATTTGGAAAACTCAACAGTGGCCACGGGACTGGAAAAGGCCAGTTTTCATTCCAATCCCAAAGACAGGCAATGCCAAAGAAGGCTCAGACTACTGCAAAATTGCATTCATCTCACAGGCTAGCAAAGTAATGCTCAAAATTATCCAAGCCAGTCATCATTACATAAACCATGAACTTCCAGATGTTTAAGCTGATTTTAGAAAAGGCAGAGGAACCAGAGATCAAATTGCCAACATCCACTGGATCATTGAAAAAGCAAGAGAGTTCCAGAAAAATATCTACTTCTGCTTTATTGACTATGCCAAAGCCTTTGACTGTGTGGATCACAAGAAACTGTGGAAAATTCTGAAAGAGATGGGAATACCAGACCACCTGACATGCCTCCTGAGAAATCTGTATGCAAGTCAGGAAGCAACAGTTAGAACTGGACATGGAACAACAGACTGGTTCCAAATAGGAAAAGGAGTACGTCAAGGCTGTATATTGTCACCCTGTTTATTTAACTTATATGCAGAGTACATCATGAGAAACCCTGGGCTGGAGGAAGCACAAGTTGGAATTAAGATTGCAGGGAGAAATATCAATAACCTCAGATATGCAGATGACACCACCTTTATGGCAGAAAGTGAAGAGGAACTAAAGAGCCTCTTGATGAAAATGAAAGAGGAGAGTGAAAAAGCTGGGTTAAACTCAACATTCGTAAAATGACGATCATGGCATCCAGTCCCACCACTCCATGGCAAATAGATGGAGAGACAATGGAAACAGTGACATATGTTGCTTTCTTGGGCTCCAGAATCACTGCAGATGGTAACTGCAGTCACGAAATTAAAAGAAGCTTGCTCCTTGGATGAAAAGCTATAGCATATCTAGACAGCATATTAAAAAACAGAGAGATTACTTTGCCGACAAATGTCGGTCTAGTAAAACTATGGTTTTTCCAATAGTCTAGTATGGATGTGAGAGTCAGGATATAAAGAAAGCTGAGCACTGAATAATTGGTGCTTTTGAACTGTGATATTGGAGAATACTCTTGACAGTCCCTTGGACTGCAAGAAGATCAAACCAGTCAGTCCTAAAGGAAGTCAGTCCTGAATATTCATTGGAAGGATCGATGCTGAAGCTGAAACTCCAATACTCTGGCCACCTGATGCAAAGAACAGACACATTAGAAAGACCATGATGTTGGGAAAGATTGAAGGCAGGCGGAGAAGTGGATAACAGAGGATGAGATAGTTGGATTGCATCACTGACACGATGAACATAAGTTTGAGCAAGCTCCAGGAGTTTGTGACGGACAGGGAAGTCTGGCATGCCACAGTCCGTGGGGTTGCAAAGAGTTGGACATGACTAAGCAGCTGAACTGAACTGAGAGATCAGTGTCTCTTTCTGATGTATTTTGTTTTGGCTAAAGGAAGGAAAGCTAAGCAAATTATGTATTTTTAAGAAATGTATTTACATGTGTTCACATGTATACCTGTGGCGGATTCATTTTAATATTTGGCAAAACTAATACAATTATGTAAAGTTTTAAAATAAAATAAAATTAAAAAAAAAAAGAAAGAAATGTATTTACAAAGAACTCTGGCCATGACACATATAATACCTAAGTACTATTGGATGAAGGCCAGAGGCCTTTCCTCCTTCCCTCCCTGTCTCATATCACTGTTTTGTTTCTCTTGGTTTTCTCTTTTCCTTCAACATTTATATTTCCTCCTTTTCTAACAAAATGCAATCTATCTGAAGCACAATAGCATGCTGACTTAACTCTTTCTGCTTCTTTATCTTTCCAAAAAAAAAAAAAAAAGCATTCTACAGTTGAACGCCCAAACTACAGTAAGAAATACACAAGTCATTAGTGATTCTGATTTTGATCACCAATACCAAGTAATGGATTTTTTTTTTTTCCTTTAAAGTGAAAAGCTTATCTTGTAGGTAGATTTACAGAAGGACGGATAGTAATGAGAACACTTTACATCAGAACATTTATAATTAAGTTTTATTCTAGAATTTGGCGGGAGAAGGCAATGGCAACCCACTCCAGTACTCTTGCCTGGAAAATCCCATGGACGGAGGAGCCTGGTGGGCCGCAGTCCATGGGGTCGCTAAGAGTCAGACACGACTGAGCGACTTCACTTTCACTTTTCACTTTCATGCATTGGAGAAGGAAATGGCAACCCACTCCAGTGTTCTTGCCTGGAGAATCCCAGGGACGGAGGAGCCTGATGGGCTGCCGTTTATGGGGTCGCACAGAATTGGACACGACTGAGTAACTTCATTTCACTTCACTTTCACTAGAATTTGGCTGGAGGAGGAAATCCAGTATTCTTGCCAAGGAATCCCATGGTCAGGGGAGCCTGGCAGGTTACAGTCCATGGGGTCGCAAAAAGTAGGACACACTGAACAACTGAGCAGTAAAATTTGTAGGTGACATGGAAAACTTCTTTCCTATTGAAAAGTTTGTAGTGTTTTAATAAGGTTTGTTTATTATTATTACTGTGTTCCAATTTGGGAGAAAAATGGAATATCAATAAACCTAAATTTGGGAATCTGACATTTTTTTCTTTTGAAATGCTTCAAAACTATAACACTCTTATATGTCTATTATTTCACTATAAAATATTTCTGGTATATCTGCAGATAAGAGATCTAATATTGCAAGGTATTTATGACCTATACTTGAGTAACTTTACAACCTCTTCTTTTTACTAAATAATAAAATCTATTATTATTTGTGTCAATTTATTTATTATAAATGTTTTCTGTTCATATGAAACAAATTTGTTCTTCATATGTATTCAAATGTTGTATGTAAAAAACTTTTTATGTAACATATTTCCCAAACATATTTCATCATTTATGTCCCAATCACAACTGAAGTTACTGAAGTTTCCAACTGAAGTGGAAACAGAGAGGAGATAAATAAAAGGAATCATTGTCACTCAATCTATTTGTTTATTCCATTTTAATTAGGGGAAAAAATTAAAGTTGCTTAAAAATTTGGTTCTTGACACATTTCAGCTAAAGTTCTTCAACTTATGTCTTTAGTTTGCAAACACTGAAGGAAAGTGCCCATAAATATTCAGTTGCCTGAATAAATTAAGATTAAATATACTTGAAAAAAGATGCCGTGATAATATTCCTTTTGGGAAGATGTTCTCACCAATTTACATGCAAGAATGAATCTATATCATTTAAACGAATTTTCAAAACATTTGGCAAAGAGCAGCATTATCTTCAACTCAAAAATTTCTTCTCTGAAAGCATTTTTATTGTTCATGGAAATCAAGCTGCTGGGTTTTCTTTAGCTCCTTTTAAGGGTCTTGATCCTTCAATGGATTCAGACTCTATTTTGCAGGTATTGTTAGACAAAAACCATGAATATTAAGTCATTATTTTTACATTAGCCAGTTTCCCCAAGGTGGGTTTTCATCATTTTAAGACATTTTGTTTTGTGTGTTACTCCCTTTTTGTATAATCACCTCTAAAATTATAAACTCTACAAGAATAATACATGCTGAATAACAAAACAGCTTGAAATATTCATAACTAAGAAAGAAACTGTTAAATGTTCATAAACAAAGTTGTTTGGAGACTCCTTTATTAATTTTTAATTTATTTGCAGTCAATTCCTTATTACTTCCAAATTCCTGTAGGGGATTCTATTAATTAGTCATGTGTAAAATATTCATTAAAACCAGCTTATTTTCTTTTTTTATTGCAAATTTACATTTCTAATCTTATAACCAAAATAAATGCCATTGGGTAGAAGAACCACATTAATTTTGATCAGCCACTAAAAATAGAAGCTCATACAGCAAAAGATATGGTAATATAAGCTAGGCTAATATTGAGGTATTGTACTGTTGGTAGACCCTGATATTGAAATAGCAGATGGTTACCAATTTCTCCTTTGAAAAAAAGTTGCTACTATGTAAAATAGAGTATGTAAGAAATCCACTCTAATCTAAAATTTAATAATACTGACTATGTGTTTTTATAATTTTATATGTTAAGAATGTTTCAGAAACAACATATACTTTAGTTAAGGATTCAAGGTAAATCAACAGTGGCAAAATTGATGCTAAATTTAAATCACTGAGTTGCACAAGTATTGCTAGACCAGTAAACTTCACATTTTACTTTTCTAATTAGTTTCTTAGTTGTTATCTATTGCAACTAAAATATTTGTTAAACTTATGAATAAATTCAAAATATTTTAATTGTATGCTTTACTATCAGTTACTGTTATTTAGATTCAATGTTACAGCAAATTTAGATTCAATGTTATAGCAAATAACATAGAATATGGTACATTTATGTCAGCTTATCAATTTTAATGTAGCTACTGACTATTCCCCATAAGTCAGTAAAACATTCATAGCAATATCCTTAAAAGAATATATGCTATCTTTGTGAAAATTAGTTTCCAATGCCATGTATATCGTATTGCAAAAGTGAAACTCTTGGCCTGGTGGAAAACTTTTTTTGGACGCATCTGGCCATCTTATATTACTCTACAGAAACATTACAAGTTGTCTATACATACCGCTTCTCTATTGGAAGTTTATGTCCCAATTTTTAAGTCTTTAATAATTCAAATATGCAAAATACAATTTCATTTGGAAAAATCGCTAAAACAAAGTAACATCATTGTTGTTCAGTCGTTAAGTCTTGTCCAAATTTTTGTGATACCATGGACTGCAGCACACCAAGCTCTTCTGTGTTCCATTATCTCCTGGAATTTGCTCAAACCCACATGCATTGTGCCGATGATGTTATCTAACCATCCCATTTTCTGGTGCTCCCTTCTCCTTTTGCCTTCAATCTTTCATCATTAGGGGTCTTTTCCAATGAGACGGCTCTTCACACGAGGTGGTCAAAGTATTGGAGCTTCAGCCTTGCACACAATACACAATAAAAAAAATGCCATTATTAATTGGAAAAAAATTAAAAATATATATATTTTGTGAGAAGAAAAAGGAAATTATACTTAAATAAATGGAATATTTTGTTTGTTTGGGGAATGAGGACAGTAAATTTACTACCAAATTAAATTCATGGTTAGGGACAATCTCCTTACAGTCCAAGGAGATCAAACCAGTCAATTCTAAAGGAAATCAACCCTGAATGTTCATTGGAAGAACCGTTGCTGAAGTTGAAGCTCTAATACTTTGGCCACCTGTTGAGAAAAGCCTACTCATTGGAAAAGACTCGAATGCTGGGACGGACTGAAGGCAAAAGGAGAAAGGGGCAGCAGAGGATAAGACAGTCTGATAGCATCACTGGCTCTATGAACATGAATTTGAGTGAACTCTGGCAGATACTGAAAGACAGAGGAACTTAGCATTCTACAGTCCATGAGGTCATAAAGAGTTGGACATGACTTAACAATTAACAACAACAAATAGTGACAATACATTTATACTAGAAACATTTAGTGACATTAATCAAAGGCCTCTCAGTTCTAACTTCGTGTTCTGACACAGATCCATTTTGGAGGCAAGGATGTAGGTAGCACAATTTATTGGTTGTTTTAAAGAGAATATACTGATTTAATAGCAAAAACTAATGATTAGAATGTTAGAACACATAGATCAACATTTTAGTATTTTATTTCTTCATTAAACAAAAAGTTGAACAGAAGTATGAGTTTTTGAAAGACATATGGCACTATTAAAGCAGATCTCTAAGTAATAGATAAAAATATACACTAAAAAAATGTTTAATCATAGCAGCATATGGCCAATCCTTAGAGACCACTTGCCAAGCTAATTTGAACTATCACTCAAATTCTTTCAGGTTGTTTATTTTCCTAAAAATCCATCTAACCTGATTTTAATCTAAGTCTGAATTGATTTCTTTATCTTGACCACAAAAATACCAAGAACTCATTCTATGGTGACATACACATGTAAATTAATACCAGTGTAGTACTATAATACAAAAGTTAACATGCCTTACTGGGAAAGGATCTCTTCTGGCCCATTATCACTGCCTTTTTATCTAAATGTTCCCTAAATATTTTCTTCCCAACACTATTTTTCAGAATCAACTGACTTCAGAGTTCTCTAAATTTCTTTCTGACCATGAAAACACCTGTCCTCAAATTTTGCAACTCTTATTCTCCAAGAGAGCTCAAAGCAGCAGTCATGATTTTACACCTCCATTATTTTTTATTTGTAGGCAATGTGAGTCTTCAAAGACTGTAACATACAGACAGCCCTTTATCTTAGTCTTCTGTGTTCTATGTGTAATACCCCTTGATTATATATGTTGCTTGCCTTTCAGTTTAAAAATCATTTTCACATCTTAGGGGGTAGGATAGGGAGTAGCTAAAGAAGAATGTGAAATTCAACCCTCTCTTTTACAGACAAGGGGCCTGAGATCAAGTGCTTTTTTTTTTTTTTTTTCAGTGAACAGGGGGTTGGCTGGACCTGGGGCCACTCCACAGGTTCATTCTTCCTGAAAAGGAACAGAATCATGTGTGTGAATGAGCGTACTATAACAACAACAACAAAATAAGTAAACGTGCCAAGCTCTGATCTGGGTTTATATTTTAGTTTAACTCGGGCTAAGTTTTGAACATAGCTTGTTCTTCTGAAACAAGCCAAAAAAAAAAAAAAGTTTTCCATTTTACAACATTGTTGTGAGATCCCAGATTAGGAAAAAAAGCATGAAAACCATAATAGAATTTATAAACATACATTATTATAATTATATAGTAAATTATACCATCTGTCCCTTGTTCTTACTATAAACTTTAAAAAATTAATAAAATTCATCTTTGCTGTTTCTCAAAATGTTTTAAAATCCTGATTGTTTATATCTTTCTAGACTGTATTCCTAAGAAAAGAGCATGAGTTTTTTGTGTAACCCAACAAAGTCTTTTTCCTAACAACTTTTGATGATAATCAGCATTTAAAGTTTTTGAAATTGTGTGTGTGTCTGTGTTCTACAAGAGTAGTTTGACAAGTTTAATTCCAAGTGGAATTAAGATGATAGCTTCTCCCTAAGAACTAGTAACGACACTTTCTCAGAACTGTAAAAATGAGATATTTCTGAGAATTTTCTCAGCTGTGTCTGAAAAGACTTTTAAATGTAAGCTGTGGCTCCTTTTTAACAACATCTCCCTACAAGATTTTCCATTTCAGACACCACCATATGCAGCATCTTCTTGCTCACTCAGAGTCTCTATTTCATCTCTACAAAAATATATTGTGTTATTTCTTGGAAAGTACTGAAACTTTGAGTAAAAGCAGTGTCTTTTAATAAAGAATACCTATTAGTACAATGTACATGCTTCTAAAAATGTGTTCTCTCCTATCCTTTAATAGCTGCAAGTAAGCTGTTTTATAAAAAGAAACAAAACAAAATTACAGTCTATAACCTAGACAAATGATCAAAATATATTTTGTTTTTACTGTACACACTGTGAAACTTGACTAAAGAAAACTACTTAGTTATTATTATACATGTATCTGGTTCCTTCATGGATATACATGGGGTAATTTCTCATGAAGTTATTATATCCAGTTGTAAAAGTGTCTAATATCTCAAAGATATTTTATGAAATAATTATAGTAGTGATCAAACTCATGTTAAAAATCATAAAGAGATGTTTTATAAAGAAGATAGTTGATTTTGGTTTTATTTTTTGAAGAGTTAATTAAGCAATTATTTTATCCATAACCCCAAGACTTATTCACAGGAGGAGAGCAAAACAATTAGATATAATATAATGTTATTGGTTATACTGGTGGGATTTTGTTATAACAAGTAATATTTTGACTTCTTTATGCAATAGAAAAGAGAAAATTATTTTCCACTAATATTTCAAACTCTAATAACAACTTACCTCAGAAAATTGTGTGAAACATAGTCCCCTGATAAGAAATTTGAACACATTTTTATTCACATTTTAAAATCTCTTTAAGTTAAAATTCAGGTTGAAAAGGAAGGGATTTAGAAGAGAATCAAAGATTAACAATTCATCATTGCAGAATGACACTTCTTTTGACAACATAACTCAATTGCTACTCAAAAATAAATAATTTACGACTCAAATGCTGTGAATATTTATTTAGTGTCATACCTGTCATTTGTTTGCCTTCTCCCCATGGATACAGAAGAACAATTGTATATCTCTTATTACACAGCCAAAATGATTCTTGGTAGCAGAAAACCACAAATAATACGTATCTGAAAAAGGGCAGCAGATTTTCTCAGTTGTCCTAATAAATCACAAAAAGAACCAGTAGAGTTTCCCTAATACCACTCCACTTACTGTAAAGTCAACACTTTATAAAACATGATTCAAAAGCAACATTCGAGAACTCAATCCAGGCTACTTGATAGATATTATTGATTTAATAAAAGAATAAAAACAGATTCAAATCCCAAGGTTTTCCAAAAATTAAGTCTCTATGGGTTTCAGACAGAATCTTTGTTTCTATACTGCCATTTTCTTTAGGAACAATGCATAATCCTTACTTAAGGGTCCGACATGGCATGCCAGAACTGAGCATAGGTTCAGAATTAAGAACAGCTTCTGGGAGATTAAGCTAGAAAAGACACTACTGGATTCTGGGCAGGACTAAATAATGTTTTAATTATAATACAGTGTTTCTGTTAAGTAATGTCCTAAAATTTCAAAACAACAATGTAAATTCATTTATGTGGAATCTACAAAGCTGTTAATTTATCATATAAATCAGTAAATTCAACATCAGAAAACATTATGCTGGATGAAAGATTTTAGATAAAGTTTTAACCCTATCTAAAATGAAATGAAATTTCCTCTATCTTTTTTGCCATGTACTATTTATGCTTATACTATTTATGCTATTGACTAAAGTTATACTTGTAAAGTGCACTGTCAAATAAAACTCTATGTTAATATAGTGGATTACTATGCTGATGGTGATGATTAATATTTTTGGCCAATGTGGCCAGATTCATTTTCATTCAAACTTAATGTATTTCTGGTAGTTAAATAAGCCTGCATAAACCAGATAAAAAGTCTCTATTTATCAGAGAATCGAACCTTATTGGAAATCTCTTGACAATAATAGGATAATGAATATAATATACACGTTGATGTGTTTAATAAAACAGTAGTATTGAAATAGGTCAGGAATTTTGAGATCTAGTCACTCCACAAATCATGGACTGGGCTTCTCTTGTTCTGTAAAATATATGGATTGGATTATAGGTTCTCAATTTTCTAGCCAGGAATACAGTTCCATGTTAATGGTCAGAATCAGAAATCAACAATGTTTTATAGATCACTAACAGCATATGAATACTTATGGTAAATTGTACTTTTTGGGGTCAAACATTATTTCATATCTGTACCCCAGATGATCCTCATCCCAACCTTCAAAATTATGCTATGAGGGAGCCGGAACAGACACTACTATCTTATCATTGTTGTTCAGTCCCTGCGTTGTGTCCGACTCTTTGCCACCCCATGAACTGCAGCACACCAAGGTTCCCTGTCATAAAGTAAAAGTGAAAGTGAAGTAGTTCAGTCGTGTCCCTTTCTTTGTGACCCCGTGGACTGTAGCCTACCAGGCTCCTCCCTCCATGGGGTTCTCTAGGCAAGAATACTGGAGTAGGTTGCCATTTCCTTCTTCAGGGGATCTTCCCGACCCAGGGATCGAACCCGGGTCTCCCGCATTCCAGGCAGACACTTTAACCTCTGAGCCACCAGGAAAACTATCCCCATTTTGCAAACCAAGGCTAAATTAGATTGTTTAATGTGCTACGGATGGAAACAAAATATTCAACTGGGGATAGAGTTCAGATGTTTTTCATTCCAAGAGAACAAAAGTATATTGGGATTCTTATGAAATATTATCTCAAAAATTTTAACGAAATCACTCATTACAGAGCATTTTGATTTCTGTTAAAAATTAAACTTCCCATGGGTTAAGGGAAGATTAAAATATGTGAAAAATATTTTAATTAAAATTTCATAGATTAAAAAATATATGAAAACTGTAATGTTCTATTCCACACATATTATAGAATGTAAAAGCAAGAAAACTAACCCTATTTTTTACACTTCATCAAATATTTTTAGGAAATAGTAGAGGAAAATGATAATTTAAGTTTATAGGTGTTAGGTATTTCACCTTAGTAAGCTGTACTTGCATTTCAAACAGTATATGAGAAACTGAAAAATACACAGTTAATATGAAGTTTAAAAGTACTTATTTTTCTCTGGATTTAAGTATGAGTAAATAAATTATATTTAAAACCTCTAGGGCTGATTAGAATCAAGTTTAATCACATTTATTTTAAAACCAATTAATTCACTAAATATAAATGTACATAAGCTATTAATACCAATTGCTTTTAGATACCTAATATTAAGATTTCTATGATTCAAGCACAGTCATTTCTCTAAAATATTTATTTACATGGTCTCTAAAAGCAACCTCAAGAAATGATTATGCTTTAAATAATTTGCTATCAGTTTTGATCTGGTTCATAAAATTTGAAATACAGAGATACAGCCTGTGTATCATTTATATGTCAAAGACACTTGAATATTACCTCCTAAAAATATTCTTTCATTTCTAGTACTGACTTCCTGGTGAAAATAATGTATTAGAATGGATTTCAGGTAGAAGAATAAATATGATAAATTAGGACACAGTGTAACTTGTTTACTTCCTTCAGTCAGTTCATTTGGTAGATGGTTCATGACAATTTGTAGTTTTTCTTTTTTTAGTAGAGTGACAGTAAGCAGCAGTATATAAAAGCCAAAAGGTTATTAGCAGATAGACTAAAGAGAAACTATTTTTGATTTGCTAAAAAATAAATATATCTTTAGTCCAACTTTAAATTTTTTTTCTAGGTAGATTCCATTCCTTGTTTTAGTTGACAGAAATGGCCTTTTAACACAGATAGACTGACATTTATTACATTTTAAGATTTACTTTTTACAAAGTTTATGAAAATAAAATGTCATATAATAGCTTTTGAGAGCATTTTAATTTTTTAAGTCATGAAGTGAACTGATAAATAAGGGGAGGAGCAGAGAGGGGAAAGAAAATGAGAGCAGAGGGCAAAGGAAGGGAAAAGTGAGGAAAAAAATAACCCTGAAGCCCTAATAAACAAACTGCCTTCCGTTGCCTCATATTCCATTACCGTGAGCAGTGTGTCAGTGGCAGAATGAAGTAATGTACAGATTCTGCAGATTCCAGTTATCCTCACAGGAATAGTTTCTGGACTTCCTAAGAACTCACGGAGAAGATGAAATTTGTGAAAATTCATTTCATCTGTTTTCATTTTATACTATCAGGTATTTTTGATGACTAAATGGAAAAGAAAAAATGAAATTCTACCACATGAATTTCTATTAAATATCATTTCAGCTATCAGTTGTCACACACCTGTTATTTGACGCATTTCAGCCAATTGCCATAATTATGTATTTTTGCAACCTATATCATTCTATGAAGGCATATTTTTTGCAATAAACCCAATTTATTAAAAATGTATCCAGACATCTTAAAACATACCAAATATTTGTTTTCAATACATTTAAATATTCTTCAGCCTAAATCCATAAGGAATTGATAACATGTGGCTGCTTTTAAGTAAAATTAAGTCACTGTTTCCATGATAATGTCATGACAGTTCTGCAGACTCTCTTTAGAAACATACAAGTCAGCACATACACTTAGTTGCATACAATTTCAGGAAGTTTTAAGGCTTCCTGATGTCTCTTCACAAAGCCCTCCGAGGTTCTGATGTCTATAGTCTATCAATTGCCTTCAAAATTTTATCATTAAACCCATATGTCCATTACCTTTTTTCTATCTCCCATATACATATATATTAACATATTCAAAAGAAGATTTTGAAAATATGAAATAAAGTTGCAGTGAATAATATTTTACCGCCTCCTTATTGATATGACTCAGAGTACAATTAAATATATTCTTGGGTATTATTCATAATCAATGATAATATATTATGTAAAACTTTGCTTCAAAAAGTGTTCTTTAATTTTTGGCTACATTTTTGTCAGATATTATTAAATATGTCACTGTTTTTACTTCTTAAAATGACTCATAATATAAGCATTAATACCCCACTTGCAAAACTGGCAGATTATATAACACTTATTTATACATATACAGGAATTTCTTCAGAGGGATGCTGAAAACAAAACTACCCTTACATGTGTATTTCTAATACATATATTTAAATATCTTTAGTTAGTCATGGTCAACTTTAACTAAATGTAAATACTTTCATCTTGGCTTATTTAAATATTTCCTAGATTAAGTACACAAATATGCACTTCACTGAAAATATTTAAGATGGCTTTCTGACTCCTATTTCACTCAAGTGACATCTTATTTAGATCTTTTTGGCTGTGTCATTTAATAGAAAGAATTAAAGAAAATGTGTTTTTTTTTGTTTTTTAATGACAAATGTATTCTCTTTTGGCTTTTCCCTGCCAAATTTTTTTCACTGTGATAAGAAAAATTTTCTTTTCTGAAAAACAAAGATCCTATTTTATGTCACCCATTTCTCAAATTTACTCACTAAAATATTTCAATACTTATTATATTATTTATTTGTACAGTACTCTGCTAGGTACCGCAGATTCCTTTTTCAACAGTTGATATCTGTTTCCTCCCTTTATATAATAACTCAGTTTTAAATTAATTGAATTAACAGTACCACCCAAATTTCCTCTGACAGCTTTTTTTTTTTCCTACTGCAAATGCACACATCTCCTAAACAGTAGAAAATAGCTGGTGCTTATCAACTGCAAACAATTACTTAACTCTGTATAAATGCTCACATAAGAATCAGTCCTCACCCTCAAAAACTGAGTTTAGAATAAATCCTGGAAGTAATTTTATCAGGGAATATGAAAGCTGACATTTCTATAGTTAGCATGCTTATTCTTTAGTGGTGATAAAAAGGAAAAAGAAAAAATAAGACTGATCTAATCATTTCAGTATTCCAAATTACATCACAGATAGTGATTTTTAAACTGAAAACATACTTTGTAGACCTACTTGGTAAGGTTTATATTCTCTACTGTGACTAAGTATTTTGGGAGTGAAAATGACAGATGTGAAGTACATTAGCAAAATGAATAGTCACTTCTTCCCACCAGATGAAACACTTTTATCACAGCAATTTATCATGAACCAGATAGTTATTTAAGAGGAAATATTTGAACTACAGTATATATTACAAAGGAAGTTAGCAAATTTGAAATTATAACTGCACAACTGGTAAGCACTTTCATTACTTATTTTAATATTTTGAAATTAAATGTCATTTCAAAAGTAAAGTGAAAAAAATACACAGTTATCAGAATACTTTTGGTAAGAGAGAGGAAGGCAGTTTAATGCTGATTTAGTCAGTAATTGCTTGCATTTTTCACTCTTCATTTGTCTACCTACATTTTTTTAAATCACTTCACTGATTTTGTGGGGAAAACTGATTCTTCCAACCACCTGAGACACTGGTTAAAATTTCCATGATTTCTGCTCAAATATTTTTGAAATAAATAAAACTACTAAGTTCAAAGTCCAAATGCTTAAACAACAGAGAATTCTAATTTTAATTCTATTTGGTTTTATATAATTATTATTATTATCATCTATTATTATTAACATCTATTCAGGAAGAGCTATTTGAAGGCCATTTTTGTCCAAAAAGATCTCTACAGATAGATGTACATAATACATTTTAACAAATGACAAAATTTCAGAATGGAAACATACTTTGGTCAGGGAGAAACATTCAATCTCTAAGTTTCCCACTCATTTCATTAGAAGTGATGAACGTCCTCTGTCAGACTCTGGAAGTACAAAAATATGAAAGTCACAAACCAAGCTCTCAGGAGCTCACACTTTATTGATAAGACAGTTGATATTCAATTTGAATACAGTGTAGACATTATGTCATAAATTGTGTATAATATGTCAGGGGAGAAACATAAACAGAGAAACATAAACATAAACAGATTTCAGTCTGTGAGAAATCCCCAGAAAATGCTGCCTAAAGCAGGTGATCTGGAATTTAGAGGGTGGCAGGACATAGAAGATCTCCCATAGTAGAAACTAGCTCTGTCCCTCTCTATCTGGAAGGATGAATCTAGCCAGACAAGGTACTTCCAGGCTTCTGAGCAGTCATGGCTTTAGGACCTGCTCCATGAAATGAAACTAGACAGCAACAGGGAGGAGGAATATGTAGGCAGCAGAGTTCCAAAGAAGTTTGAAAGTGAAAAAGAAGTGTTAGTCGTTCAGTTGTGTCCAACTCTTTGTGACCGCATGGAACCCTCCAGGCTCCTCCACCCCTGGAATTCTCTAGGCAAGAATACTGGAATGGGTAGCCATTCCCTTCTCTTATCTTACCATCAGCACAAAGACAGACAAAGTGGGAGACAGAGCAGGCAGCTTGAAGAACTTATCCTGTACTGACTATTTAGTCCTAAAATTCCATCTTAGGTGATTCACTCTCTTGCTGTGTCTTAGTCTCTCAGTTATGTCCAACTTTTTGTGACCCATGGACTGTACCCACCAGGCTTCTCTGTCCATGGGGATTCTCCAGGCAAGAATACCTATGGAGTGGGTTGCCATGCCCTCCTCCAGGGGATCTTTCCAACACAGGGATTGAACCCATGTTTCCTGCATTGCAGGAGGATTATTTACCATCTGAGCCACCAGGGAAGCCTGATTCACTCTCTTAGGTCTTCATATAAAAGCTTAATATGTATACAGAAGCTCAGTTATTATTAACTAATATAACAATGTGCATTCTGTCTATTCTTACATGATACTATCATTACATGATGCAATAATGTAGGGTCGGATGGGGAGAAGATGTTTGATGTTTGGGAGATGACTGGACAGGGTATCTATTAAGGTTTCAAACCAGAAGAATGTCATAAGTAGAAGTGAAGTTAGAATAGAGTCCAAATTTGCCTGCATTGTAATTTCATCTAGCTCTCATCCTAAACACAGTCTTCAAGACAAATTCTATTTCATTCCAGAAAGATATATTTTATATCAAGTATGGTTTTTATATTTACTTATTAATCAAGTCTACAAAGGTCCATCTAGTCAAGGCTATGGTTTTTCCAGTGGTCATGTACAGATGTGAGTGTTGGACTATAAAGAAGGCTGAGCACCAAAGAACTGATGCTTTCAAACTGTGGTGTTGGACAAGATTCTTGAGAGTTCCTTGGACTGCAAGGAGGTCCAACCAGTCCATCCTAAAGGATATCAGTCCTGGGTATTCATTGGAGGGACTGATGTTGAAGCTGAAACCAATACTTTGGCCACCTGATGTGAAAAGCTGACTCATGTGAAAAGACCCTGATGCTGGGAAAGATTGAGGGCAGGAGGAGAAGGGGACGATAGAGAATGAGATGGTTGGATGGCATCACCGACTCGATGGACATAGGTTTGGGTGGACTCCAGGAGTTGGTGATCGACAGGAAGGCCTGGCATGCTTCGGTTCATGGGGTCGCAAAGAGTCAGACACGACTGAGTGACTGAACTGAACTGAACTGAACTAAACTGTCTACAGTAGGACAGTTAGAAGTATTTCATAGTCAGTATTTGAAGGTCTATTATGAAATAATGATCATAAATCACTGCCATTATTAAAAATTACTACATGCAGGAATTATTCTTGATGTGCATTATCTCATTAAATGTTATAGCAAAATCACAAGACTGATGCAGTCTTTAAATTCCTAAATAAAAGCAAGACTCATTTGACCAAAGCCACAGAATTCATCAGTATCGAGAGCAAGGTCCAGGGTTCTCTTGTGGCTCAGCAGGTAAAGAATCTGCCTGCAACGCAGGAGACCTGTGTTTGATCCCTGGCTTGGGAAGATCACCTGGAGAAGGGAAAGGTTACTCACTCCAATATTCTGGCCTGGAGAATTTCATGGACTGTATAGTCCATGGGGTCACAAAGAGTGGGACACAACTGAGCAACTTTCACTTTCAGAGCAAGATTCAAACCCAGGGTTTCTGAATGCCAAACCAGGGCTCTTAACCACTACAAATGATAGATGACTTCCAGAAAGAAATGTGCAATAATTAGCTACTGGATGCGGCACATATTTGCTCTAGAGATGATTATTTCAGTGTTCTATTTTTGAAAATTTAAGTACTTTATTGCACTGTTTCTAAATTTTTTTCATCATACAATCATATCAAATATTCTTGCCAAGAAATGTTAACATTGCTTTTTCAACTGAGTGCAAACTAATATTTGCATGGATTAGTAATCCAGTCAAAAATATACCTGAAAACACTCTTATAACACTGGATGACTAATATTCTCCCAATTATACTCATTTATAAAAATGAATGTTTTAAAATTTATGTTAGGATAGTAACAGCCTCTCTTTAAGAACCAATGCATTAATATTCATTAAGCACATTGTAAATCCTAGTTGGTGCATGCTAAGTTGCTTCAGTCATGCCTGACTCTTTGCAACTCTATGAAATATAGCCCACCAGGATCCTGTCTATTGGATGCTCCACGTAAGAACACTGGAGTGGGTTGCAATGCCTTCTCCAGGGGATCTTCCCTGCCCCAGGGATCAAACCCATGTCCCTTGTGTCTCCTACATTTGCAAGGGTATTCTTTACCTCTAGTGCCACCTGGAAAGCCCTTAATTTCTAGTTTAAAGGTAGCTAATTTAAGAAATATATGGACTCTAATAAAAAGGTCAGGTGTGAAATGTATTGAATTGAAAGTCAACTGTTTGTTTGTAATTAATCCTTAAAAGTCCCCTGTACTGCAAGGAGATCAATCCAGTCAATCCTAAAGGAAATCAACCTTGAATATTCATTGGAAGGACTGACACTGAAGCTGAAGCTCCAATACTTTGGCCACCTGATGTGAAGAATCGACTCACTGGAAAAGATCCTGATGCTGGGAAAGATTGAAGGCAGAATGAGAAGTGGATGACAGAGGATGAGACTGTTGGATGACATTATGTCCATCACTTAGTGGACACAAGTTTGAACAAACTCCAGGAAATAGTGAAGGATAGGGAAACCTGGTCTAGAGCAGTGCATGGGGTTCCAAAGAGCCAGACATAATTGAGCAACTGAACAATAATGGTGTTGAATGGGGGATTGTGAGAGAAGAATTATAGGAAGTGAAGTTAGAGAAGTAAAAGTGAATATAGGTTATGTAAGGTCCTGTGGTCAATGGAAGTATCTGGGCTAAGATTCTGAATGAAAATAGATTGTCATTGGATGGTTTTGTCAGAGGAGTGTCATGGTACAACTTACATTTTAATCAGATTGCTCTGATAGCAGTATTGAGTGTGGATTGCTGTAGGGTAAGAAGTGAGAATAGAAAAGTCCAGTTAGGATACTTATGGAGAGATCCAGGAGAGATATAATGGTGGCTTGCATGAGGGTCAAGCAGGCGGTGGCAGTGCAAAGAGAAGTGATTCTGAACAGATCCTGAATGTAGAGCTCACACAATTTGCTGATGAATTACATTGTGGGTAAGATATGGGAATACCATACCACCTGATCTGCTTCTTGAGAAATCTGTATGCAGATCAAGAAGCAACAGTTAGAACGGACATGGAACAACAGACTGGTTCCAAATTGGGAAAGAAGTATGTCAAGGCTGTATATTGTCACTCTGCTTATTTAACTTATATGCAGAGTACATCATGTGAAATGTCAGACTGGATGAAGCACAAGCTAGAATCAAGATTGCCAGGAAAAATATCAATAACCTCAGATAACTGTAGATGAGACTACCCTTGTGACAGAAAGCGAAGAAGAACTAATCAGCCTCTTAATGAAAGTGAAAGAGGAGAGTGAAAAGTTGGCTTAAAACTCAACATTCAAAAAACTAAGATCATGGTATCTGTTCCCATCAGTTCATGGTAAATAAATGGGGAAACAACGGAAACCATGAGAGGTTTGGGAGGCTTCAAAATCACTGCAGATGGTGACTGCAGCCATGAAATTAAAAGATGCTTGCTTCTTGGAAGAAAAGCTATGACCAACCTAGACAGTGTATTAAAAAGCAGAGATATTACTTTACCAACAAATGTCCATCTAGTCAGAGCTATGATTTTTCCAGTAGTCATGTATGGATGTGAGAGTTGGACTATAAAGAAAGCTGAGTGCCAAAGAATTGGTGCTTTTGAGCTGTGGTGGTGGAGAAGACTCTTGAGAGTCCCTTGGACTGCAAGGAGATCCAACCTGTCAATCCTAAAGGAAATCAGTCCTGAATATTAATTGGAAGGACTAATGCTGAAGCTGAAACTCCAATACTTTGGCCACGTGATGCAAAGAACCTACTCATTGGAAAAGACCCTGATGCTGGGAAGGATGGAAGGTGGGAAGAGAAGGGAACAACAAAGGATGAGATGGTTGGATCACATCACTGACACGATGAACGAGTTTGAGTAGGCTCCAGAAGTTGGTGATGGACAGGGAAGCCTAGCGTGCTGCAGCCCATGGGGTCACAAAGAATTGGACATGACTGAGCAATTGAATTGAACTGAACTGAACTGAGGTTCTGAGTCAATAGTGATTCCAAGGACTATGTTTCAAGTATCAGGATGGCATTGTCCTTAACTTAAATTTGGAAGTAAACACAGCTTTTAGATATTTTAAGGGAGGAGGCAAAGAAGAGGGGAAGTTTAATTTTTGAAAACTGCTTTAGGCATTCAAGTAAATAGTTTTAGGTGCTGCTAGGGGTGTGGTTTAAATGTGGCAAGTGTAAACAACCAAGACATGAGTCTGGTCAGACTTCATCATATTCATTATTACTTCTCCAAGGCCATGTATAATGCATTGCACTTAAGTGCAATATTAGCAAATATTCAAGACATGCAGGGACAAGTGTTTTAGTATAAACATCTCAAATTTTGTCATCAATTTTCCTTTATGGGAGTTATGCTGCAGGAGTTCTTGAGAACAGGGTCAGCAGTTGCCTCAGAATGAAGAGCCAGATCTATTTGTTTCTGACCTCTATCATTCAAGCAACTTGCTTCCTATAACATGTTTGATTTTGAACAGTGTTATCCACATAAGTTGACTAGGACATTAGTCAGAAAATAGACTTCCAGATAAGTGAACGAGTTAAAGTGAACACAACTTAGTTTTATCTATTAGAATACCAAGTCATTTTGTGTAAAACAATAACTGTGAATTTTCCATAATCGATAGTCAAATGTTTTTCTGATAATAATTGGCCAAAGTATTTGGCTACTTCCTGTAGCCACTTCTGGAAAGAGGAAGTTTGTTTTCCTGTTGCTCTGACAGGAAAAGGTGGGTCTACTTCATCAAGCTGCAGAACCAAATTGTTAGGAAACAAGCAAAAAAGAAGGAGTGCATTAGTATTAATATATGTTATTCTTTGAAGTTACATATCTATTTAAAGTTATGAGTGTGTTTATATGTGTGTGTCCACATGCTGAGTTTGCAATGGTATAAACAAACCTCTTATTATGAATTACAGGTAAACCAATTTTAAAACACTGATGTGACAGGTGAAACCATGAACCATGAGATGGGATCCTGATACTAATACTCACCAGTCGATTTAATGTTTAGTTATTTTGGTCGTGTCTGAATCTTTGCGACCCCATGGACTGTAGCTCATCAGGCTCCTCTCTCAATGGGATTTTCCAGGCAAGAATATTGCTGTGGGTTGCCATTTCCTCCTTCAGGGGATGTTCCCAACCCAGGGATCAAACCTGCAACTCCTGTGTCCCCTGCACAGCAAGCAGATTCTTTACTCTCTGAGTCACTGGGGATGACATTGGACACATTTTATTCTTCCTAAGCCTGAGATCTTAATTTGTAAAACAGTATTTAGTTCATGGAGTTATCTCAAATATACATGAACTTTTATCTACCAATGCTTTAAAGTGACTGGAGCATAACAAACAGATACTAGACAGTAGGTATTAGTTTTTACTGTTAATATTACTGTGTATGCTATTTTGTAGATTACATAAAAATTTTAGGAATTTTCTTTCTGTTCTTTACTTAGACTTATATTGATCTTCCATTTCACTGAATAGTCTTTATAAGTAACATTTGAAATAGCATTTGTCATACTTATTGTATTCAGCTTTCCCAGTATTCAGCATTGTCTTTAAGAATCAGTACACTGGTATCTTTTGTTAGCATTATGTCATTAGGTTTGGCATTTAAAAAATCTAAGATCTGTATCATTACTTTATCTAAATGAAGATCACAATTATACAATTAATGAGAAAAGACAAATCAGTTCAGTTCAGTTGAGTTCAGTCGCTCAGTCGTGTCCGACTCTTTGTGACCCCATGAATCGCAGCACGCCAGGCCTCCCTGTCCATCACCAACTCCTGGAGTTCACTCAGACTCACGTCCATCGAGTAGGTGATGCCATCCAGCCATCTCATCCTCTGTCATTCCCTTTTCCTCCTGCCCCCAATCCCTCCCAGCATCAGAGTTTTTTCCAATGAGTCAACTCTTCGCATGAGGTGGCCAAAGTGCTGGAGTTTCAGCTTTAGCATCATTCCTTCCAAAGAAATCCCAGGGCTGATCTCCTTCAGTATGGACTGGTTGGATCTCCTTGTAGTCCAAGGGACTCTCAAGAGTCTTCTCCAACACCACAGTTCAAAAGCATCAGTTCTTCGGCGTTCAGCCTTCTTCACAGTCCAACTCTCACATCCATACATGACCTCTGGAAGAACTATAGCCTTGACTAGACGGACCTTTGCTGGCAAAGTAATGTCTCTGCTTTTCAATATGTTATCTAGGTTGGTCATAACTTTCCTTCCAAGGAGTAAGCGTCTTTTAATTTCATGGCTGCAATCACCATCTGCAGTGATTTTGGAGCCCCCAAAAATCTTGCCAGTTCTGTGACAGTGAGTCTAAGTAGGCGAATGCATTATAACATTGCAAATCTTTTTCAGTAACAATCCTTACTCTACTTCAAAGAGATTCCAAATAAATTAAATATGAACATAACAGTATTGCAAGTATAGTTATTTGGTAAGTCTACACCAACACTTTCATTTATCCACGATAAAATAAAAGAAAAGGACAAACCAGGAAACTATTCTTTGTAACCAAACCAAAATATATAGTTTACAATCGATATAAAAAGATGAAACAAATGAACTTATTTAAAAACAGAAAGAGACTCAAAGACATGGAAAACAAAATTGTGGTTACCAAAGGGGAAAGGTCAGGGGAGGGGATAAATTAGGAGTTTGGGATTAACATATACACACTACTATATATAAAATAGATAATCAACATGGACGAACTGTAGAGTACAAGCAACTCTTTTATAATAACCTATTTGAAAAAAAGAACCTGAAAAAGAATGAATATATATATATGAAAGTGAAAGTCACTCAGTCATGTCCGACACTTTGTGACCCATGGAATATACAGTCCGTGGATTTCTCCAGGCCAGAATACTGGAGTAGGTACCTGTTCTCTTTTCCAGGGGATCTTCCCAACCCAGTGATCAAACCCAGGTCTCCCACATTGCAGACAGATTCTTTACCAGCTGAGCCACCAGAGAAGTATATGTACAACTGGATCACTTTGCTATATACCTGAAACTAATACAACACTGTAAGTCAACTATATCCCAATATAAAATAAAAAATAAATAAAAAGTTTACAAGTGAAAGTGAAGTTACTCAGTCATGTCCAACTCTTTGCGACTCCATGGACTGTAGCCCACCAGGCTTCTCCATCCATGGGGTTTTCCAGGCAAGAATACTGAAGTGGGTTGCCATTTCCTTCTCCAGGGGATCTTTTCCACACAGGTCTCCTGCATTGCAGGCAGTGATTTTGGAGCCCCAAAAAATAAAGTCTGACACTGTTTCCACTGTTTCCCCATCTATTTCCCATGAAGTGATGGGACCAGATGCCATGATCTTCGTTTTCTGAATGTTGAGCTTTAAGCCAACTTTTTCACTCTCCATTTTCACTTTCATCAAGAGGCTTTTTAGTTCCTCTTCACTTTCTGCCATAAACGTGGTGTCATCTGATCATGCAAAATAAATGTTGATATTTAGAAAAGTATTTAGGATGCTTGATAAAAACTGTAAAATGACTACTTATCAGGGATCTAAATTTTATCCTTTTTGACACTAGGATGAAAATTCACCAATATCTGCAAATGAATATTACCTAATAATTGCACTTGAGAGGAAAACCATAGCCAACAACTGTATTAACAAAGTTATTAATTCTAAACATGGCACTTAAGATGTCAATGACTTAGAAACCAAGAAACTTTCTCAATAAACCACAATACTTCACTCCCAAAGCCCTGGATTGTGTTACAGAAACACCATGTGATATAAATTAATTAAAATTCCCATTATCAATACAGCACACTGGGATGCTTTTTTCATGTTACTCTGATAAATATGATCTTATTTTTTAATGACTGTCTTTATAATCTATTAAAGGCATTTTGTCAACTCTCTAGAAATGTTTCAGTAACCCTTTGATTGAACAAAATCCTTATGGATTTCTTTGAAATCCTGAAGGTCTGTCATTATTTTTAATGGAATAAGCAAAATGCTCAGATGTTGGAGACATGAGCAGTTAAATTACTTGGATTTGAGTTTGCCACACACACTGAGGTGCTTTCATGTCACATTCATATTTTAATCAGGGATGATCTCTTTAATTTAATTTACAACTTAAGGATCTTTTATTATAAGCTGTTTATGCTCAAAGAATAGGGATAAAGAGAGATTTAACATTAACTATATTATCTCACAATAAATATTGAAAAAATATTTATTTCATCCTAATTTTGTTTTAATCCCTGGACTCAATAAACAAGTTTAAAAAAAAAGGAATATGAAAATAAAGATTCTAATTTTGGATATTTTTGTTGTACTGATATATAAAAAGCAGTCATATTTTAAGTAGTTACTATATTTGTGTCTATGTAGAAATTTATATACAGATGAATATACACTAAATACATAAATATTTATACACATGACTTATATTTATGACTCTCAAGAGTCAGTTTTCTTTTTGGTCCAACTCTCACATCCATATGTATAAATACACATATGCATATATTCTTATGTGTATGTATGTGTATATATAATTCCCTAAACTGAAGTTCAGGTCCATGTGGTAGCCATGACTTATCTTAATGTTCTTTAGTTCAGTACAGTCACTCAGTCATGTCTGACTCTTTGTGACCCCATGGACTGCAGCATGCCAGGCTTCCCTGTCCATCACCAATTCCCAGAGTTTGCTCAATTCCCAGAGTTTGCTCAAACTCATGTCCATCGAGTTGGTGATGCCATCCATCCATCTCATCCTGTGTTGTCCCTTTCTCCTGCCTTCAGTCTTTCCCAACATCAGGGTCTTTTCCAATGAGTCAGTTCTTCACATCACGTGGCCAAAGTATTGAAGTTTCAGCATCAGTCCTTCCAATGAATATTCAGGATTGATTTCCTTTAGGATTGACTAGTTTGATCTCCTCGCAGTCCAAGGGACTCTCAAGAGTCAGTTTTCTTTATGGTCCAACTCTCACATCCATACATGACTACTGGAAAAACCATAGCTTTGACTAGACAGACCTTTGTTGGCAAGGTAATGTCTCTACTTTTTAATATGCTATCTAGGTTGGCCACAGTTTTCTACCAGGGACCAAGTGTCTTTTGTTTCATGGTTGCAGTCACCATCTGCAGTGATTTTGGAGCCCAGAAAATAAAGTCTGTCACTGTTTCCATTGTTTCCCCATCTAATTGCCATGAAGTGATGGGACCGGATACCATGATCTTAGTTTTTAGAACTTTGAGTTTTAAGCCAGCTTTTTAACTCTCTTTCACTTTTATCAGAAGCTCTTTAGTTTCTCTTTGCTTTCTGCCACAAGGGTGGTGTCATCTGTCTATTTGAGGTTATTGACATTTCTCCTGGCAATCTTGATTCCAGCTTGTGCTACATTCCGCCTGGCATTTCACATGATGTATGCTGCATATAAGGTAAATAAGCAGGGTGACAATATACAGCCTTGACGTACTCCTTTCCCAGTTTGGAACCAGTCCATTATTCCATGTCTAGTTATAACTGTTGCTTCTTGATCTGCATACAGGTTTCTCAGGAGGCAGGTAAAGTGGTCTGTTATTCCCATCTCGAAGAATTTTCCACAGTTTGTTGTGAGCCACATAGTTTGTTGTGTTCCACTTTGGTATAATCAATAAAACAGAAGTAGATGTTTTTTCTGGAACTCTGTTGCTTTTACTACGATCCAACAGATGTTGGCAATTTGATCTCAGTCCTCTGCCTTTTCTCAATCCAGCTTACTTCCTGCCTAAGCCTCAGTTTCCTTCACTGACAGTCTCTCATCATTACCTTATGGGAGTCAAGAGCAAATTAGGTGGAGGCCTGGCATTATGTTGGTACAAAGTATAGTTGCAGACTGCCATGGTAGCCATGCCTTTGTCCTGGTACGTCAATCACACCTTTGTCCTCATATCCAGCTGTCTCAAATCTAAATCATTGCTAGTTCAGAAAACATCGGCTGGGATTAGGTTTACCTAGGCTTGAGAGTAAATTCCAATATAACAATGGATCAAGCAAGATAGCAGGTTATTTTCCTTACATTAAAGAAGACAAGGGCAGCTAATGCTGCCAGTTCTAAGAGGCAGCACTGTATCCACTGTCCTTAAGGATGGAACTACTTTATCACTGCACCAGGAGAGGCTGCAGCTCTTTCTCCCAGTCTAAGATAATGTCTAGAGTTGTGATTTTTACAACTGTGTCAAAAGCATCAGAAAGGAAGAAGCAGTGAGAAAAATTAGTCTATTTAGAGAAGGTTTCTAGAAGTGAAATCCAAAGCTTGTGCTTATACCTCAGTGGCCAGTACTCAGTTTCAGCACTCCTAGCTGCAAAGTAGACTAGAAAAGAATAGGCCAAATTCATAGCTTCAAACACTGGGAGCATTATCAGGAAAGACAGAAAAAGATAATTGTTGAGAAAACCACCAGCAATCCCTTCCACACCCTTATGATAGACTATGTTCTTATATCTTTATTGACTATTATTTCTTAGTATGAATTTATTTTTTGATTTATCCTTGCTTAACATCACCTTTAATGAAGTCAGGAACGTGTTATATGATATATAAAGTTATATGGTATAGGAATAGGACTATCCAAGGATTCATCCTGGGTTGCCTATCAAGATAGCTTTGATTAGGATTTATCTTTTTTCCATTAGGAGGCAGTTTTCTCTCCATGTCTAGTTCTAACTGTTGCTTCTTGATCTGCATACAGGTTTCTCAGGAGGCAGGTCCCAGCCACTCATAGGAGGAGGTATAATCTCCCAAAGGTCATATAGTCCTTGATGTTAGGCAGCTGGTCCATAAAGTCAGATTTCCTGGTTCCCAGGAATCTGCTACCCTCTGAAAAAGCCATTTTCTTAGGCTTGCCTTATAAAAAGGTAGAACAGAAGGCCAAGTCCCCTTCACTGGACTTCAAACATAACAAGTTGTGCAACAAAGCAGCTATCCAGGGAAATTTACAAGCCTAAGGTCAGATATAGAAAAGAAAGTTCAAGTCCTGCAGTCTTCCCACCATCCCCATGGGACAGTTAACTGGTCAAAGCTTTTCTGTTGTACATTAAGTACTGATGTACTTTCTATTGGAGAGGGCTTTGCTTTTCCTTTGGATGGGATCAATAGGAGATCAATTTGTCAGTTGCATAGAAAAGATCTGTTGGTCAATTCGGGTGCCTAGAAGTCTGACTTTCGATATGAGATGTTGATAAGAGAGATGTCTGGGAAACTACCGGGGCACCTTGGGATCCCATGGGAAGCCAAGTTTGGCACAGACTCTCCTAATAAATAAAGAAGAAGGGCATCTCCAGACCCAGGTCAGGAAACCCAGAATGAGCCCCGAAGGTCATCTTGGGGTATTTCTGATTTTTACACTATAATCTTGACTCTCCAGACTATCACACAGAATTTGCAATTCAGTAGACACTCAGTCATGTTGGCTGGAAAAGGAATGAATTTATAGAGGATATCTGATGCTAAACTTGAAAGCAACACTGAGAAATACACTAATACTTGAATTATTTGTTCTTTCTTTAAATGAAAAAAAAAATAAAATCATCTTTATTTTCTAACCAATTCTCATGAAAGATCAAACCTTTCTACGAATCTATCAAGGGAAATACAGAGTGAGCCTGACTGGAGTAATGCTGCTGCTGCTGCTGCTGCTGCTGCTGCTGCTGCTGAGTCGCTTCAGTCGTGTCCGACTCTGTGCGACCCCATAGACGGCAGCCCACCAGGCTCCCCGGTCCCTGGGATTCTCCAGGCAAGAACACTGGAGTGGATTGCCATTGCCTTCTCCAATGCTTGAAAGTGAAAAGTGAAAGTGAAGTTGCTCAGCCGTGTCTGACTCTTAGCGACCCCATGGACTGCAGCCCACTGGGCTCCTCCATCCATGGGATTTTCCAGGCAAGAGTACTGGAGTGGGGTGCCATTGCCTTCTCCGGGAGTAATGCTAAGAGGCTTTATCTTGGATATTGCTCATCAGAATGTTCTTTTGATTCCAGTCACCTAATTGAATGGTTCCTTCAATCATAAAAGAAAAAAGTACTCATTAAAAAACAATTTCTCACTGAGAACTGGAGGGATAAATAGACCACTTCCACTGATTTGAAGGCACATGAAGGAACAGGAAGGCATGGCCAGGACTGAGTTTCCTGTTCAAATAGTTATCAGGCCATGTTGGATGGCATCACTGGCTCAATGGACATGAGTTTGAGCAAACTCTGGGAGTTGGTGATGGACAGGGAAGCCTGGCGTACTTCAGGCCATGGGGTTACAAAGAGCTGGGCATGACTGAGCAACTGAACTGAACTGAACTGATCAGGACAGGTAGCTAAAGGAACACCTTTGGCTTTGGAAGATAAAGAAGTTTGATAACTCTTCGGTATATGTTGTCATTGGAAGCCAATGAGAACGTGGTCTTAGCAGGGACAAATATGATCAGGGGCACAATTCTCCAGATAAAGCAGGGCAGTTCACAGATAGTGTATATTCTATTGTTTCTAGTGGCTTAGTTAATTACCAGACACACTATACTGACTATTTCTTCTATTGGGTAATGATATTTGGAGATGACTCAGTGTTAGAGACTTTTGGTATCTAAGAACAGATTATTAGGTTCGGTCTTATATAATATACATTAAAAGTTGCATCTGGAAAAGTTATTTTACCATATACATATATCTTCAGTGCTCCGTAGCATCTAACATGAACCAGGATATTTACATTTAAAGTATCTGATAAGAATAGAATATGTTGAAATATTATCTTTCAGTAAACTTTTGCACAGTGAAAGTATGAGATACAATTCAAGGATAACTCTGTTATTATTGAACAATTTATGGTGACAGAAGCACAAAATTAATCCGTTTTTGTTGACAGCCTTATAAGTTCTTTAAAAGAAAAAAATAAAAGATGAAAAAAATGAGATTTAGCCATTCTATTGACAAGGATAGTAGAGAAATGGAACAAAATTAGTATATTTACAGGACAACCTATAAGACCATAATTATGTGGTTCCTCTCAAATGCTATAGTAATGGACCACAGGACATTGTAAATATGACACATCACTTAAAAAAGTGTATACATCAACCTTAATCTTAGCACTGAAAGTATAAACAATACATAATGTTAATTTCAGGCTTCAAAAAGAAGACAGTAATAGGCACTGTTTAAAAGTTTTTAAAAGTACTTTCTTGCAAGTATAAATAAAAATCTTCAGTTCTCACAAATATGAGGGCAATGATGAACATTTAGGAAGTGACTACATTAAATTACCTGCTTACATAGAAAGCTTATTTTTATTTTCTGATTTAAAGAGGCAAAGTGAAAAAACACCTTGAAGTAGGATATCAACCTTATGATTAAAGGGTCAATTATGTACATAATAATTTAACTGAAACTTCTTTTGCAGTGAGACAACTTCACACCTAAAAATTTTATTACAATTATAGTTTAGAATTCTTTTAATTTTAAACCTGTGTTTATATTAGATTTATATTGGATTCCCTGGTGGCTCAGATGGTAAAGCATCTGCCTGCAATGCAGGAGACCCGGGTTCAATCCCTGGGTCAGGAAGATCCCCTGGAGAAGGAAATGGCAACCCACTCCAGTACTCTTGCCTGGAAAATTCCATGGATGGAGGAGCCTGTTGGGCTACAGTCCATGGGATCGCAAAGAGTCGGACACGACTGAGTGACTTCACTTTCACGTATATGAGAAAAGTTACCTATAAATACTTGGATACCCATTAATGAAAAACAAAAATAAAACCTCTTGATCACTCAGTGTTCTAGACTCAGCAATCATATTTATCACAAAAATAAAATGTGAGAATTTTTTTCACGTCATTACTCTTCACATGATAAATAACCTTGTTTACACTTCACAAGCAAGTTTCAACTTCCAAAAGACATCATTTTGAGTATGTTTTCCCTTTGTGGAAGTCCATTCATAGAGAGAAATGTTTCTGAAATTATCACTAACTGATCATCATTTTAGGTTTCCATCACTTTCTTGTAAGTCACTGAATAAAAATAAATGATGTTTATATAATTTCATATGACAAAAGAGTCTATTTTACTCAAACATTTAAAATTTTTCATTGAAAAAATATTAATACTTAGTATAATTAAAATTTGAAAAACATCAATAACATTTCAGAATATGGGAAGAGAAATTGTGAATAATTTTTAAGACATAAATGAGAAATAAACTCTGTTATCTTAGCCCTTGTTTAACAATATTAATATACAAGTTATGTGTCAATGATGGCTTTATGCTACTATAATTTTGAGTAAATGTTCCGTTTAAACCTGTCTAATTATTTCTGTGTAAGCACAATTATTTTCACAGTTGGTTGACTAGAGATAGTACATTTATATTTATTTGTGATTGCAGATAGAGATAAGAGGAAAATACATGGTATGATGCCTATCTTTAACAATTTTTTTTTTAAATGAGATCAATCACAAATGATTATAAGCTAATGTATCTTATTTAGACTTCCAGGTAGGTTTTTAATTTTTAAGCCAATCCCTTCTCACAGAAGGATATTAATAAAATAGATTACAATAAGAAAATTAAATCTTGTCTGAGATTAAAGATTTGTGACAAAGTAGGAAGTAAAGAGCAAGAATAAAAAGATAATTCTTAAAGTGGTAGGACTTTAATAATGATGTCCCCTGGAGATTTGAATCAGTAGCTTGTATCCTCAATATACATGTTAAAAATAATAGATGACAGTGAATAACAAGAAGTTGAAATATGCTGATAGTATGTAATTACAATACTTATTTTGGTAAAACATTGAGGGAAATGGAGAATTGTAAGAAAGTATAATAAACTGGTGATTAAAGAACACAAAGGTAAATGAAATATAATAAAAAGCACAAAGTATTACATACCTTAAGAAATAATTTAAATTATTTGCATATCCTGATGGACTATGCAACCTTTCAGGATATTATTTTGGACAATTCAATGAAAAAGAGCAATCAACTACAAATAAATCAATGCTACAACATGTTAAAAGCATAGCTAAAAAGTATAACAACATTAAATAGATGATGATTGTAGCATGGTTTCTATTTTAGAAGTATTGCCATTTTTAAAAGGTGAGGTCAGTTTCATATTCTTGTAACATGGAAAAGGTTCAAACAAAGGAAAATACATTAATAAGATAATGTAGAAGTCAGTTACAATACAACCAGCATAATGCACATCTATTTTTCTGGCTAATGCCTGGCTTAAAAATATCAGTTCCTAAAGTGTGGGTGCTAATCTATAAATCTTTATAAACCATAGAACAGAAAAACACATATAAAGCAGAGACATTTGCAAATGTTAAACAGAATAATGGAACGACTTAGTGAGTTTTCTGAAGGCCACAAAACAATCGAACAACCAGACTGGGAAGGAACTCGGATCTCCTCCCTTCCAGCCAAGGTTGAAAATTACCAGCTGTTTTTTGCACCCTCTTTGTAGCACAAAAGCTAGTGAAGTGTTTCTGTTTCTAGTTTTCGAAACTCAGTTAAAAAAATTTTTTTTAAACTAACTTGAGTATTATAATTAGAAAATTAAGTTGTTAAAAGTGCTTTGTGGAAATGTGTACTAAAACATTAAAATTTATATTTGATACAAAATAGACATTTGATTGGAGAAAGCAATGGCAACCCAGTCCAGTACTCTTGCCTGTAAAATCCCATGGATGGAGGAGCCTGGTGGGCTGCAGTCCATGGGGTCTCGAAGAGTCAGACATGACTGAGCGACTTCCCTTTCACTTTTCACTTTCACGAGCTGGAGAAGGAAATGGCAACCCACTCCAGTGTTCTTGCCTGGAGAGTCCCAGGGACGGGGGAGCCTGGTGGGCTGCCATCTCTGGGGTCGCACAGAGTCGGACACGACTGACTGAAGCGACTTAGCAGTAGCAGCAGACATTTGATAGACTCAATATAGATTAAATAGTCACAAATATCCAGGTAACTAGTTTCAGAAGTTGTAGCATCTCTACTCTGACTATTTAAGATCATTAGTTTAACAGAAGAATTGATGCTTTTGAACTGTGGTGTTGGAGAAGACTCTTGAGAGTCCCTTGGACTGCAAGGAGATCCAACTAATCCATTCTAAAGGCGATCAGCCCTGGGTATTCATTGGAAGGACCGATGTTAAAGCTGAAACTCCAATACTTTGGCCACCTCATGCAAAGAGTTGACTCATTGGAAAAGACTAATGCTGGGAGGGATTGAGGGCAGGAGGAAAAGGGGACGACAGAGGATGAGATGGCTGGATGGCATCATTGACTCAATGGACATGAGTCTGAGTGAACTCCGGGAGTTGGTGACGTACAGGGAGGCCTGGCGTGCTGCGATTCATGGTGTCACAAAGAGTCGGACACGACTGAGTGACAGAACTGAACTGAGACCAAAAAATATTCCTCACAGTTTGGGAAATATAGATTACAATTAACTAAGGGTTTTCCTGACTTTTTCTTTAAATTTAAATGCAAGTGATAGAGATTGGCTATATCCCCATGAAATTGGGCTTTCCTGGTGGCTCATAAGTTAAAGAATCTGCCTACAATGCAAGAAAGAGATCCAGGTTCAGTCCCCTGGCTGGGGAGACCCCGTGGAAAAGGGAATGGCTATTCACTCCAGTATTCTTGCCTGGAGAATCCCATGGACAGAGGAGCCTGGCTACAGTCGATGGGGTTGCAAAGACTTAGACATGACTGAGCAACTAACACAACAACGACAACAATGATAACATGAAATGCACCTGGAAACCTAAAAGACATTTAAGACAAACAAACTACAAAGTAAAAGATTTTTGTTTCTAATAGACTTGACTACACACCATTCTAGGTATTTATTGATTTATTTATTCATCCAATCATCACTTTTACAATTATGTATCTTTTTCCTCAAGCTATTGTGTAAGGTGTCATAGAGGAAAAATTAATTAGATTTCTTACTGTCAGTTCTAAGAGAGCAGGTTAAGAATCATTAATAGACAGGTTCACATTGTGGAAATTCAATCCTTATCCACTTGTGGATGTTTTCTTACAATGAGGAATTAATATTCCACTTTGGTAAAGTTTTCTTGGTTTAAGCATTGAGTATATTGCCATCTGATTACTCTTTCTGACCTTACACATAACTCAATTTTCCTTTTTTCTTTTAAACCTTTTACAGTATTTTTCCAATTGCACATTGCTAATTCTAGATTTGAAAAAAAAATTGACTTGTGGTAGAAAAACATATCTGGTAAATTGTAATCATACTGAGGGTCCTATGGGAATACAGATAATAAGAAATGAGGAAACACTTAAATTAACAATTGTTGACAAAGTTTCCATAGTTGAGAAAATTCAATTATGTAAGTAATGGTGATATTCTAAGAAATAGTCACAGAGCTGGCCAAACACTTAGAATTCAGTCACACTATCAACACCCAGGTGAGGAATCAGTATCCCAGGGGTCTCATGAAGGGGGACCAGAAGCTGGATGTATTTCTTGTATTAGTCTCTGTGGGTACCATAAATACATTTATGGGAAAGGACTTAATTTCAGTTGTGTAATATTTTCCTATATTTGATGCTTTAAATATTAAAGGTATCAAATACCCAATAGTTCTGAAATGTATTTTAATGATTTTAGCAACCCACTATGATCTATTAAAGCAAGCATTGTTATTTACATGTAACAGTGGGTAAACTAGTCCCCAAATAGGTTAAACAATCTACTCATGATAAAAGTTAGAGCTAAACCCAGGTCTTTCACACTAAATACTATCCACAGCAAGCTTCAACCTGACCAAGAACCTTTCAAGGAAATCCTGTTTAATTTGGCACCTTACAGACAGACCAAGATAGAACTAATCATGGATTTGATAAGATCTCACATTGTAGGATGAATGTTTGTACTAGTGTATTAAAACCACAATCAGGTAGGCAGCTTAAAATGCTTTTACTTCCATGTGTTATATTTAGGCCAAAATCAAGCTCTAAGGGATTGTTAAATTTTCAAAAAACTAGACATGTCTCAGTGGTACCCAAATAAAGAGTGCTGATAAAAGTTTAAGCTTGAGGTCCTATATTTCTTTGAGAATACTTCTTTAATTATGATTTTCTCTCACAATTAAAATATTTGGATTGAAAATTCTAAATATTTTTCATTAAAATAAAGACAACAGATCCAAAATTATTCAGTTATCATATTTATTTCTTATGGATATAGACTTTTTCAAGTATTAAATTTTAATTTGATTAAAAAGAATAATCTTAAAACTCTGAGCATCATTAAATACTTCATGCTTACGTTTTGTTCTCCTGTATTTTCTTGATAAAAAGTAAATAAATAAGCTTTTTTTAAAAATAAAAACACATGTAAAGGAAAAGTTTGGAGAATATTTTAATTGCATTTTAGCTAATTTTTGTTAATTGTTAAGCAAAACATAGAGAAAAATAATATTTTTTTAAATCGATGCCTTTTATTATCTTTAGTATAAAAATTAAGAGTAAGCATGTGCAGATGATCTATGGAGCAAACTAATTTATGATAGCGATTTTAAAAGCAAGTACTGTGTTTCAGTATGTAACGTCTCTGGAAATAATATATTTATACATTTACATCTTTGAAATGATGAGTACACTCAATGACTGCAAATGATAAGTATGACGCAACGACTTTGGAAAAACTAGCTTTCCACCAATGGATTGGGTCATTGGAATAGCTCAAATTTTATCTTATAAAACCAGGTTTGTTACTTTTTCCCCTTCAAAGCCACTCTTCATCCCATCTTTCTTCTTTTTGTGAATTTCAGCTGTGCTTTCTGTTTCTGTTCAGACATCTAGAAGACATTCATACTCTCTGTCTTAAACCTATCCCTCAGCCTTAGCAAGTCCACCAGATGTCAAATTCCTGTAATTCTTTCTCCAATCTGTCCCTATCTCCCCAACCTGAATATTCCTACCCTGGTTAAGGCAGTTGTAGTCTGTTTCCTGGACTACTCTGGCTTCTCAGCCTTTGATGTCTCCATAACATCCCTCATTCAGACTGCTGCCAGAGTTTTATTCACTGAATCACTGTCTAGCTTTAAAAAGGAAAACAAAACAAAAAAAAGGAATCTTCAAAGAAAACGAATCAACAGCAGAATAAAGTCCAAAAGTCATTTTTCGTGGTATTTAGGGCATTTAGAACACCTTTCCAGTCTCCCTGAGTAACAGTAACTGATGACTACTCATTTTTGCAGTAGCCACTATATAAAGAATATGGCAGGGTGACTGAGAGCAGTGGTTCAGAAACAAAAGAGCCTGGGATTGACTCTAACCAGTCACTTAAGACGCTGTGTGTGATTTGAAACAAATCATGCAACACTTCTGTTCCTCATTCATTCTGGGACCATAATCAAGAAAGTTTTGCAGGAATAGAATTAAGCTAGAAAAGGGTTCAGAAAAAGAATTGAAAGTCAAGGAAATATGTCTATATATAGTATAGTAGTATATAGTTCCGTCGCTCTGTTGTGTCCGACTCTGCTACTCCATGGACTGCAGCACAACAGGCCTCCCAATCCATCACCAATTCCAGGAGTTTACTCAAACTCTTGTCCATTGGGTCGGTGATGCCATCCAACCATCTTATCCTCTGTTGTCCCCTTCTCCTCCAGCATCAGGGTCTTTTCAAATGAGTCAGCTCTTCCCATCAGGTGGCCAAGTATTAGAGTTTCAGCTTCAACATCAGTGCTTCAAATGAACATTCAGGATTGATATTTAGGATGGACTGGTTGGATCTCCCTGCAGTCCAAGGGACTCTCAAGAGCCTTCACCAACACCACAGTTCAAAGCATCAATTCTTCACCGATCAGCTTTCTTTATAGTCCAACTCTCACATCCATACATGACTACTGGAAAAACTGTAGCCTTGACTACACAACCTTTGTTGGCAAAATAATGTTGCTGCTTTTTAATATGCTGTCTAGGTTGGTCATAGAATTTCTTCCAAGGAGTAAGAGTCTTTTAATTTCATGGCTGCGGTCACCATCTGCAGTGATTTTGGAGCCCAAAAAAATAAAGTCTGCCACTGTTCCCACTGTTTCTCCATCTATTTGCCATGAAGTGATGGGACCAGATGCCATGATCTTCGTTTTCTGAATGTTGAGCTTTAAGCCAACTTTTTTCACGTTCCTCTTTCACTTTCATCAAGAGGCTCCTTAGTTCTTCTTCACTTTCTGCCGTAAGGGTGGTGTCATCTGCATATTTGTGATTATTGATACACTCCCAGCAATCTTGATTCCAGCTTGTGCTTCCTCCAGCCAAGCGTTTCCCATGATGTACTCTGCAAATTAGTTAAATAAAGAGAATGACAATATACAGCCTTGACGTACTCCTTTTCCTATTTGGAACCAGTCTGTTGTTCCATGTCCAGTTGACCTGCATACAGATTTCTCAGGAGGCAGGTCAGGTGGTCTGGTATTCCCATCTCTTTCAGAATTTTCCACATTTTATTGTGATCCATACAGAAGGTAATGGCACCCCACTCCAGTACTCCTGCCTGGAAAATCCTATGGACGGAGGAGCCTGTTAGGCTGCAATCCATGGGGTCACTAAAAGTCGGACACGACTGAGCGACTTTACTTTCACTTTTCACTTTCATGCATTGGAGCAGGAAATGGCAACAACTCCAGTGTTCTTGCCTGGAGAATCCCAGGGACGGGGGAGCCTGGTGGGCTGCCGTCTATGGGGTCGCACAGAGTTGGACACGACTGAAATGACTTAGCATAGCATAGCATAACATAGCATACAGTCAAAGGCTTTGGCATAGTCAATAAAACAGAAATAGATGATTTTCTGGAACTCTCTTGCTTTTTCAATGATCCAGCGGACGTTGGCAATTTGATCTCTGGTTCCTCTGCCTTTTCTAAAACCAGCTTGAATGTCTGGAAGTTCACAGTTCACGTATTGTTGAATTCTGGGTTGGAGAATTTTGAGCTTTACTTTTCTAGCATGTGAGATGAGTGCAATTATGTGGTAGTTTGAGCATTCTTTGGCATTGCCTTTCTTTGGGATTGGAATGAAAACTGATCTTTTCCAGTCCTATGGCCACTGCTGAGTTTTCCAAATTTGCTGGCATATTGAGTGCAAATTTGGCCTTGGAGTACAGAATGAAGCAGGGCCAAGGCTAATAGACTTCTGCCAAGAGAATGCACTGGTCATAGCAAACACCCTCTTCCAACAACGCAAGAGAAGACTCTACACATGGACATCACCCGACAGTCAACACCAAAATCAGATTGATTATATTCTTTGCAGCCAGAGATGGAGAAGCTCTCTACAGTCAGAAAAAACAAAACTGGGAGCTGACTGTGGCTCAGAGCATGATCTACTTATTGCCAAATACAGACTTAAATTGAAGAAAGCAGGAAAAACCACTAGACCATTCAGGTATGACCTAAATCAAAACCCTTACGATTATACAGTGGAAGTGAGAAATAGACTTAAGGGACTGATAGAGTACCTGGTGAACTATGGACCGAGGTTCGTGACATTGTACAGGAAATAGGGAGCAAGGCCATCCCCAAGAAAAATAAATGCAAAAAAGCAACATGGCTGCCTGAGGAGGCCTTACAAATAGCTGTGAAAAGAAGGGAAGCAAAAAGCAAAGGAGGAAAGAAAAGATATACCCAATTGACTGCAGAGTTTCAAAGAATAGCAAGGAGAAATAGGAAGCCTTCCTCAATGATCAGTGCAAAGAAATAGAGGAAAACAATAGAATGGGAAAGACTAGGTATCTCTCCATGAAAATTAGAAATACCAAGGGAACATTTCATGCAAAGATGGACACAATAAAGGACAGAAATGGTATGGACCTAACAGAAGCAGAAGATATTAAGAAGAGGTGGCAAGAATACACAGAAGAACTGTACAAAAAAGATCTTTACAACCCAGATAATCATGATGGTGTGATCACTCACCTAGAGCCAGACATCCTAGAATGTGAAGGCAAGTGGGCCTTAGGAAGTAGCACTACGAACAAAACTAGTGGAGGTGATGGAATTCCAGTTGAGATATTTCAAATCCTAAAAGATGATGTTGTGAAAGTGCTGCCCTCAATATGTCTATATATAAGTACATAAATTATTGTGATTTGTGTCATTGTGATTAGTTTTGGGTGTTGCTCCACTAGTTTATTGGGCTTCCATAGTGGCTCAGACGGTAATGAATCTGCCTGCTATGCAGGTGCCTTGGGTTTGATTCCTGGGTCTGATTCCTGGGTCAGGAAGATCACCTGGAGAAGGGAATGGCAACCCATTCCAATATTCGTGCCTGGAGTTTTCCTAGGACAGAGGAGCTTGGCGGGCTACAGTCCATGGGATCACAAAGAATCGGACAGGACTGAGTGACTAACACTCCACTAGTTTATTTTGATCTTTTTGGAGTCCAAGGGCCACAGCTTGTTCATCTTTGTGAATACAAAGTAGATTCTTAACATGTTTGTTCAATTAAACAGAACGCATATGAAATATGACAAAGGTGTGGCCAACTGTTAAAAGGTGAAATGACTGGTGTCTGAGACACAAAGATCGGTCAGTTCTTTATATTACTTTAGCAAGGTATAATTTACATGTGATAAAATGCACAAATTTTAAGAGATGACTTCTGACAAACCCATGCATTTAGGTAACCACCATACCTATCAAAATGCAGAATATTCCCATTATCTCACATTTCCCTCTGTGCCTCCCTGCAGTCAATCCCACACTCCACTCCAACCTCGAGGAACTACTTATCTGCTTTCTGTTTTACAGATCAGCCTCATCTGACAGTTATGTTTAACTTTTACACGAAAACTGTTTCCTTGTTTCAACCTAAATGATCTGAATCTATGTAATCAACTCATATATAATAACATGAAAGGAAAGCTATATATGATGCACCAGGGGTTCAGGAGAGGTGACTGGTGAGCAGAGGGGTAAATTTTAGCTGAAAGTTGAAAAGACCATTTTGTACTTCGTAGACATTTAATTCTTGACACTTGTGTTTTGGGTTTGCTTGGTTTTTACTCATTTTAGACACAAGCCTAACCTGTAGGCAAGATAGAGTACTTTTTATTCTTCACTATGGAACCCTGAGTTCCCCCAAGGTGCAGACTGAAAGCTGGAAATCCAGGCCCTGTCGTTTGGAGCCAAGTTTCCAGTCCACTTCTAGACCCACAGTTCTTTAGGGAAAAGTTTTAGTGAAGGGAGGGGGAAAAAAAAAAAGGCGTGTCCTGGGAATTGAGGTTGTAGGAAGGCACCCCTGAGATCTAGGCAGTTCTGGAAGTTCTTTTGGGGGTACGCTCCGCAGATATCTGGGGCGCATTGACTTTGAGGTCTACACCCTGGACTCTGCGCCCGGGGACGGGGCAAAATCCCTCCGCAGACTCCGCGGAGCGCACGGGGTTGGCAGCCCCGCGGCCGGGAGGAGGTCAGGGTAGCGTAGGGGCCAGGTCCGGACATGGCCTGCAGACTCAGCGCTGGACACACGCACTTACACAAAAGAGGCCGGAAAGTGGCCGGAGGAAACGTCCGCGTCACGCGGGCCGTAGCCAGGAGTCTGGCGCGCCCGCCCCGCCGCGTCCCAGGTACTCGGCCCGCCGGTCTCATCGCTCCGCCCGCGCCTCCGACACCGCCACCGCCACCACCGCGGCGCTGCCAATGAGACTCCTCCCGCTTCTAGGTAAGTGCCGGTGCCCAGCGGCCAGGGCTGCCCGGACCAGCACCTGTAGGGAGTATGGTATTTCTAAGATGGTACTCACGGGCCAAGTGCATTTCGCCAAGACTCCTGGGAGAACTGAAAAAGCCCTTCCCAGGATGTTTTTCTCCTTGGCCTTTCAACGCTGGGGTTAGATATTCAGTACCCAGGGCCTAAGTCATCTCTTTGTTCCTGCTGACCAAGTCCCCAAAGTCCCAGACTTTGACCTTTCTTCAGATTGTCCCTCAAAAAATCTGAGAACTTCAAACCATTAACACTTGTGAGAGGTTTCCTGGCCTTGTTTCAAGGGGGACTGCTGGCCCAGACTTTGAGTTTCTTTAAAATCAACATTTTGATGTTACTGTGCAGAAAAATAATAAATCACATCTTTGAAGCCAAATTAATTCTGGTTTAGACACTATATACAGCCCTATGTGAAGCTGGGATTTATAATTGAATGTTTAAGAATCTCTTGTTACCAGATAAGGCCAATTTATCTCGGATGACAGTTTTCAGAATAATGACTTGCATGATTCATAACTGCCCATCTCAAGCAGGCTTGTCTTGAGAAGGACTAGGACAACAATAAAAAAAGGAACGTCCTACGCTTTTCCTTATCTTTTCCTAACAGCCCACAAAATACCATTGCCAACTTTGTTTACAAGAACTCTGAAATAAAGGCTTGTACTCTCTTTATGCTGCATGTTGTTGGTGGTGTTTGAATGGCGTCCCGTTTCTGGAAGCTCAGTCTTTGACAAGTACATTGAGTTGGGTTTTTTTCCCCCACTAATGGGAGAAAATATAAAATAAACTTTATTATGAAAAAGGCAGAATTTTGAAAGATCTTTAGAACACAGAAAAAAAAAAAAAAAACATTAATTGCATTTGTCCTCCTGGATGATATGATACGTTGCTTTTCATCTTAAAATAACACAGATCTGACTTTGAAAAGACCCAGATACTCAGTTCACCTTGATTTCTTTCTGCACAGAGTCATTCCCAGGGTACGGATATTGTTTTACAGTCATGCAACTACCTTTAAAAGTATCTCACCTCTGGGTGAAAGGTCCAATGATGTTAGAATACTGTTTTCTTTATAAAGCCAGGTTGATTATTATGTTTCAACTTGGTTGAGGTTTACTTGATAAACGTTGAGAATGAAGAAAAGTGTTAATTCCTGCTTGTGTCCTGTTATCTACCTAGATTCTCCTTTAGGAAATTCTCATAAAGTATTTATCTAGATGGGAAAAAAACAAAGCATATTAATGTATATATTGTCTAATTCAACAATGGAAGAAGGTTTTTCTTTTTGAAAAGGTGTATTCTCTACTTTCCTTAGTGGGTTTTTCCACTTTGCTGAATTGTTGCTGCACTCAAAACTGTACCAAGACGCCTTGTCATCCAAATGCAAAATGTGAAATTCGGAATGGAGGTGAAGGCTGCTATTGCAACACTGGATATTCAGGAAATGGTATCACAATTTGTGAAGGTAAACAATGTTTATTACCTCTTCTGTTGTGTATTTTAATATTAAGTTCTGATACGACTGCTTTTTTTCTAATCTAGAAATTAAATTGTCTTTATACTGCTTGATTTCATGCTATTGGTAAAAAAAAAAAAAAGAAAAAAAAAAGCTTAACTAACTAAACAATAAATTTGAACTTCACAGATCAAAATTTATACTTGATTATGGATTTTTGGTGTTTCCATGCATATCTTATTGGATTGGTTAGAAAGTAGTTCCATAAAATGGCATAGAAAAATCTGAATGAACTCTTGGCCAATCCAATAGTTTGGGTAGATTGCCCTTGAACTTAAGCTGGAAAACTAGATTGCAGAGAGTAAAGTCAATACTTTTAGGGAAAAAAGCACAGAGAATTCATGAAGACCAGGCTATATCCATATGTGATACATTTAGAAACCTTCTTAGTACTTGAGTATCTAAATTTGAGAATACCATAAAGAGATTCAAATTTTTTCTCCTGTGTCCTCTAGACATATACCCTGGAGAGAGAGAAAGAGAAAATTTTGAAATATATTCTGTTCTGAAATAGTAGATCTCACTTATGGAACTTTAGGCTAGAGCCCGGAGAAAGAACTCCAGGAAAGTTCCTTTGAGGTTATAATTTAGCCTGTTGGCTTGATGAACAGAGCACCATCTGATAATCAAATTTAAGTGATTTCTTATCTGTGGTCTCCATCATTATCATGCCTCTTCTTTCCTCAGTCTTTACTCAATCTTTATTCTCTCTTTCATTTTTAGTAGAATCTAGTTTAACTAGGTCAATAGGGCAAAATTCTCTGTAGGAGAAAGCAAGAAAAAAAAAAGTTCCAACTTAGATAAATTAGTTTTAAAATATAATTAAATAGCAAGTTCAGATTAGAACTTTGTGGTATTATACTCCTTAATGTATTTAAGATAAAATGAACTTCTTCTAATTAAGCCAGCATATTGTACATTGTTAATATTGTGTGTGTTTGCATATAGCATAAACTAGTTGCATCTTATGATTCAATTTGATAGGCTTTTAAAAAGATTAAATGTGCAGTATATAGTAAGGCCAGACCTCATCATAATTAGTTTAATGTTTAAAAAATGTGGAGCAAAGCTACAGTTGCTTAATGGTACATTAGATCAGGCGTTTCTACTTGTATATACAGCCAGGATTTGTAATTTACTATTATATAAGCACTACAAAACTCTTTCTGTAAATAATCTTGAATTTTTACTGTGTATTTAATTGAATGGCATTATGGCAAGTTGATAGTTGAGTGACCTTCAAAATATGGCATCAGACATATTAGTGTGTTTTTCCACTAATCATTGCGAATTGTACCAGAGTACTTTATAAGCAGTGTTGCCTTTTTGTTGTTTAGATACTTTTCAACTATCATGATTACCATCATTAACATCAGTAATTTTTCACAATTTGGACCCTCATCAGTCAACCAGTTCATAATCATGTTTTTAATGAGTTCTTTTGAAAATACGTCTTCCATTATCCAATGCAGTTGTTTTTTCCTCCTGCAGTTAAGTCAATAGCCAGCTGAAGGGGAGAAAATATTTTCCATTGAAAAATAAAAATATATCAAGACCTTTGGCACTGCACTTCATTTTTAAACAGAACACAGTTTTTAATGGGGATTTTTTTCTTTTAAAATTCTTAAATTCCCTTTTTATTTAAAGAATGGTACATATTCACTTGTGTTGATATTCACTATTTGAGGTTTATAATATCCTCTTAAATTGTTCAATCAGTGATTTTAATCTTTTTCACCTTTTATTAATTCATTGACAGATTTGACACTTTTTTTCAGTAAATACATTTACTCTGATTTTTGGAATTAAAACATTTTTAACTTCTGAATCGTCTAGGTTATATTTTGGGCATGAATAATCTTGTTGCCTTTTTCTCATCTCTAAAGAGTTTCTCATTTTTCCTTATTTTTCTCTAAGATTGTTAGTAGACCACTATGAAATCACTGGACAGAATTTTTGTTACAGAGGATGCCTACATTTTGAGCAATTAAAATTGTTGTTTCTTGGCATTATAAATATCATCTTCATTCCCTGATAGCTCAGTTGGTAAAGACTACGCCTGCAAAGCAGGAGACCCCAGTTTGATTCCTGGGTTGGGAAGATCCACTGGAGAAGGGATAGTCTACCCACTCCAGTATTCTTGGGCTTCCCTTGTGGCTCAGCTGGTAAAGAATCCGCCTGCAATGCTGGAGACCTGGGTTGGGTCCCTGGGTTGGAAAGATCCCCTGGAGAAGGGAAAGGCTACCCACTCCAGTTTTCTGGCCTGGAGAATTCCATGGATTGTATACTCCATGAGATCACAAAGAATCGGACACAACTGATTTTCACTTTCATTATCTTTATAAAATTTGTCTCCCTCAAAGACCTCCCAAATAAATATCATGATAATAACCCAACCTTACTCAATGTATTCTGTTCCAAGAGCTAGTTTTGAGTAAGTTATTTAGACTTTGGATTACACAGTCCCATAGAAACTAGTCTTAATAGTAGTGATTTTGCCTCATTAATTATCTTTTTATTAAATAAGTACTTATTATATTCATCATTATCATTATCACCATCATCATTAGGATAGTTAATATCTACTGTGCACTTAGTACACTATATTAATTAGCATAACACCTTCATCCATTATTATTCCCATTTTATCTACAAGGAAATAGAGTCTTAAGAAGTTTAAGTGAAAATCTCAAGTGACACAACAAGTAAGTAGAAGAGCCAAGATTTGAACCCAAGGCTGTCTCATCCCAGTGCTTGTAATATTATTCACTGTGTTTGACCATAAGGCCTCTGCTTATCAGATACTGCTCTGCCCTTGGTTTAAAATTATAAATAGGAAATTGACCTTGATTTCTAGTATATCTGAGGTCAGTCACAGAAGTATATTAATAATTTGACACAATGTTATAAAAGGTATTAGAAGAGGTAAATTTGAAATGTATAATCAACTACAAGGAACTCTGCGAGTGGAGGTGACATTTACACTCAGAATTGAGAATAAATTTGTTTTATTAAGATCAACTTAATAAAGACAGACTTATTAAGGTGAGCTTCCCTGGTGGCTCAGTGATAAAGAATCTGCCTGCAATGCAGGAGACCCAGGTTCGATCCCTGGGTCGGGATGATCTCCCGGAGAAGGATATGGCAACCCATTCCAGTATTCTTGCCTGGAGAATTCCATGGACAGAGGAGCCTGATCGGCTACAGTCCATAGGGTCACAAGGAGTAGAACATGACTGAGCAACTAACACACACATTAAGATCAACAAAGTGACAAAGAGAAGTCAGGCAAAAGGAATCAGCGGTACCAAAGGCCTAGAAGTTGAACATGTGTTTTGTTTGCTTGCTTGTTTGTTTTAAGGAGCTCCAGTTATTTCATGCTGACTATATATCACAATATATATTAGTTGAGGGATCAGTGGAAATTAAGTCAAGATGTCAAAGGTATGGACTTTGTTCTGTTAACCAAAAAAGAACCACTGGTAGATATTAAGTAGCTGAATTACAATAATAAGACTGTTGATATTAGAAAGATGACTCCCTTAGGTAAAGTAAGAATGGATTAGTGAGGGTCAACCCACAAAAGGCCATTTACCCAACCTGTAAAACCAATAATACTTTATTTGTACTGTTCATTGTAGTTTATACTGCTTCTACCCAGTTTATCTTTAATTCTTATATCAAGCTTTTGAAATATAAACTACAGATGCTGTCTTTACTGACAAACACCAATATAACTGGTTATAGCTATTAATAGCTTCTGTTGAGCTCCATGCTACAGCCTTTACATATGCGAGAAGTAGGACTCTGAAAGCTTAAGTGAGTTTTCCAGGATCCCAGGGCTAATGTGGTAAACCTAGAACTCAAACCCTGAAATCTCAGCCTTCTCTAGATTACCAGAAATGTCAGTGTATTACCAGTCACCTGACATAATCCAGGCAGTACAGATTTTTAAATCAAATTGTTAGAACAGTATAATTTTAACCAGAGTTTATTTATTACCACTTTATTGAAGTATTAATGATAATTTATTTACACACGTATCTTTATGCTGACATGTAAGTACATTTTAAGATAGGAGGTGAAAAAGATTGTGTAGAAATTTTGGGGTATGTTTAAAGGGTATTGAAATTTTTGATATTTAACTCTAAAATGTAGGTGATTTTAATTCTCTAAATATATATTATTATTACTCTTCCTTATGGTTCTCAGTACATTTTTGGTTACCTTCTAGTGCACAGTAGTTTACAAATATAGGAAGTTAAAGATCCCTCCTATCCCAGGTAATGATGCTATAAAAGGGAAAAAGGTAGGGAATGGCTGAAATAATCTTTGGGTACACCTAAAACACTATTGCTTGAGTTGGAATAAACTGAGTTGTGAGAAGCAAGAAGCAGGAGCAAGGTGGAGGATGCAGTTCAGTGCATGTTTGGGTGAGAGGATGGTGTTGGGGTAAGAAAATAGTCTCTACTCTCGTATCAGCTTACTAAGTGGGGCAATATTTTTGGAAGTTTCGTGTAGTCAGAATGGGTAGGAGGAAAACACTTGCCCCAGGTAGGAAGAGGAAGGGTCAGGAAGGATGTAATTGACTGCTTGTATGCATGTATAAAACTTTTTCACAGCTCGAGACATGCTATTATGAACCACATCACAGGCACTTTACAGAAAATAATGAAGTCTTGGTGCCTCACTCAAGGAGACACACTGTATGATTAAAAAGTAGTTTTTCATTATTATCTAATAACCATATGTATGCTTGTAAAATTCAACTGGAAGAATATCATAATAAACTAGAGAGCAGTATCAGGCTGGTAAAGGTAGAGAGAGCAGTGTGACAATAGCTATCTAAGAGCAGAATGTGGGAGAAATATTAATTAAAATAGTCCACTAACATGAATCTGCCCAGGATAAAATAGAAGTGCTGAGAACATATAACTGCTTCCATAACAGTTTTTTTTTCAGTAATAAAGAGGAAACTCATCAAAATAGGCAAAGCAACAGTCATCAAAACAGATACAAAGCATGCAAAATGTATATGTCGTGCACATGCACATCTGTTAACACAATTAGGTATACTCTAAACTATGTCCTACAAATAATAACAGTAGTTATAAATATTTAATGAAGTAATAATGTGTGTAATAGAAATGTGACTAGAAAAATAACTCTTCTTTGCTCACATCTCAATGATATTTCATATTTAATAATGATACATGCACATAGTCATGGCTCTATGACGTGTGTATATATATATATACATATATATCTTTTGTCTTTTATGAGGTATAATTATATTCTGCATGTAAGCAATTTTTAAGAACAAATATGCTGAACAAGCTAATGGGTGTCATTCATTTCTCACCCAAGTAAATATCATTGTAAGATGGTTCATTTATGAAAATGATGCTATCGGTGCTCAAAACTGTTCTCGGACTTCTATTTATAATTTATATATATGACATCAATTGAATTTAAATTATTCAATTATATATTTATTTTTTTCCTATCCTCAATGGCAGTGAGATTTTGAGAGGGAATGAGATTTTTGAGAGGGATTTTGAGGCAGTGAGATTTTGTTTAATTTTCAGAAACAGCTAAGAGAAACTTTAGCCAAATCTGATGGGTAAAGTAAAAGATTAGTTGCCAAAATGGTGTTAAGAAAATGGTGTGTGGTTATAAATTAATATGAGGTGAAATATTTTTCATGAATAGCATGGAATGAAGACTTTCTTAATTTTGAAATATTTTGATATTGCATGTAATAATTGCAAGATCACTGTGAATAAATATACTGACATTCAAGTTTTAATTTTCATTAGGATGCTTATGTTCTGTTATTTGTTTAAATATAGATATATAATATTCATGCATTCAATTCATAAACATTATCTGTTCTTCACGAATATAATTCCAAAGGGCATTGTTAATATCTCTAGTTCTAAATGTAACAAAGATAAGCCTAATACATTGATGAACCAGATTCTGTATCAACTTATTTAAAAATGTTTTCACTGATATAAATACTTTATAAAATAAACATTACAATGTAGGACAAAATGTCATAAAATGTGTCAGTGCATTTTTGGGGAAACAGAGCAAGCATTTTCATATATGATAAAGCATCATTATTACCTTTAAAATGACTGAGAAAAAGCAAAATGATTTACTTATTCCAGCAGTTAGAATATTCATTTTGTCCCTGTCATTTTTGAAACTTGTTATGGTTTTGAATGTTTAAAAATCAGTACCCTTAATAATTTAATATACCAACATTCTATTTCTCTTACCAAAAAAGATGGTCTGTCAGTTTAGTTTTGCCATGATGAGGCAAATTAAAAAGTCTGGCTACCTAAATGAGTATTAAGTCAGTTTGGAACAAAAACAAAGAAAATTAATCTTTAAAATATACCCATATTTGCCTTCTGTGGAGATACAAACCCAGAAGGTACAGTGGATCAAAACTGCCTGGATTAGTTTCCACGAGAGAAGTGATTTTTCACAGCAGATTCTGAATCTTGTCTTTTTTGTCTTAAGGCTGCAAATGGGTATCTTTTGAATATTTGATTTTCATTTCTCATCTGGCATAATCAGCACTTCTGGTAGTTCATCTGCAACTTTTCTTATCCTTTTATTTTTATTACTTGTAGCTCAGTCGGTAAAGAATCTGGCCTGCAGTGCAGGTGACCTGTGTTCAATTCCTGGGTCAGGAAGATCCCCTGGAGATGGAAATGGCAGGCTACATACAGTCCATGGGGTCACAAGGGTCAGACACTACTTCATGCCTAAACCACCACCACCATCACCTTTTGTGATATTGGAGCTTCAGTTCAGTTCAGTTCAGTCGCTCAGTCGTGTCCGACTCTTTGCGACCCCATGTATCGCAGCACGCCAGGCCTCCCTGTCCATCACCAACTCCCGGAGTTCACTCAGACTCACGTCCATTGAGTCAGTGATGCCATCCAGCCATCTCATCCTCTGTCATCCCCTTCTCCTCCTGCGCCCAATCCCTCCCAGCATCAGAGTCTTTTCCAGTGAGTCAACTCTTCGCATAAGGTGGCCAAAGTACTGGAGTTTCAGCTTTAGCATCATTCCTTCCAAAGAAATCCCAGGGCTCATCTCCTTCAGAATGGACTGGTTGGATCTCCTTGCAGTCCAAGGGACTCTCAAGAGTCTTCTCCAACACCACAGTTCAAAAGCATCAATTCTTTGGCACTCAGCTTTCTTCACAGTCCAACTCTCACATCCATACATGACCACAGGAAAAACCATAGCCTTGACTAGATGGACCTTTGTTGGCAAAGTAATGTCTCTGCTTTTGAATATGCTATCTAGGTTGGTCATAACTTTTCTTCCAAGGAGTAAGTGTCTTTTAATTTCATGGCTGCAGTCACCATCTACAGTGATTTTGGAGCCCAAAATAATAAAGTCTGACACTGTTTCCACTGTTTCCCCATCTATTTCCCATGAAGTGATGGGACCAGATGCCATGATCTTCGTTTTCTGAATGTTGAGTTTTAAGCCAACTTTTCACTCTCCTCTTTCACCTTCATCAAGAGGCTTTTTAGTTTAGGAGTAGAGAATTTAGTAGCAGCCAGTGCCAGCATTTTCTTTCATTTTTTCCTTTATCTTTCTCTGTTTTTCCCCTCTTTGTCCCCCTTCTCTACTTTCCTCTCTTTCCTTTTCTCCAGTCTTTGGAAGGAGGTGCCTTATGATTTTTGTCATTGTTCAGTCACCCAGTCATGTCCAACTCTTTGTGATCCCTTGGACTGCAGTACGCCAGGCCTCCCTGTCCCTCACCATTTCCCAAAGTTTGCACAAGGTCATGTCCATTGCTTTGGTGAGGCCATGTCATCCTTCGGCGCCCTCTTCTCCTTCTACCCTCAATCTTTCCAAGCATCAGGCACTTTTCCAGTGAGTCAGCTGTTCGTATCAGATGACCAAAATACTGGAGTTTCAGCTTCAGCATCAGTCATTCCACTGAGTATTCAGAGTTGATCTCCCTTAAGATTGACTGGTTTAATCTCCTTGCTGTACAAGGGACTCTCAGGAGTCTTCTCCAGCACCACAGTTCGAAGGTATCAATTCTTTGGTGCTCCATCTTCTTTATGGTCCAGTTCACACACCTGTACGTGACCATTAGGAAGACCATAACCTTGACTATACAAACCTTTGTCAGCAGAAGAATGTCTCTGCTTTTCAACACACTGTCTAGGTTTGTCATTGCTTTCTAGAGAAGAAGCAAACGTCTTCTTATTTCATGGCTGCAGTCACCATCTGCAGTGATTTTAGAGACCAAAGAAGAGGAAATCTGTTACTGCTTCCACCTTTGCTCCGTTTGCCATGCAGTAATGGGGCCGGGTGCCATGATCTTCATTTTTTTAATATTCACTTTTAAGCCAGCTTTTTGACTGTCCTCCTTCACACTCATCAAAAGGCTCTTTAGTTTCTCTGCTTCCTGCCATTAGAGTGGTATCATCTGCATATCTGAGGTTGTTGATGTTTCTCCCGCTTATCTTGATTCCAGCCTGTAACTCATCTAGTCTGGCATTTCTCATGATGCACTCAGTGTATAGATTAAACAAACAGGGTGACAGCAGACAGCCCTGAAGTACTCCTTTCTTGATCTTGAACTAGTCATTTGTTCCATACACAGTTCCAACTGTTGCTTCTTGACCTGCATACAGGTTTCTCAGAAGAAAGGTAAGATGGTCTGGTATTCCCATCTCTTTAAGAGCTTTCCACAGTTTATTATGATCCACAAAGTCAAAGGCTTCGGCATAATCGATGAAACGGGTAGATGTTTTTTTGGAATTCCCTAGCTCAATATGATCCACTAAATGTTGGCAGTTTGATCTCTGGTATGGCTTTTAAGTAATACTTAAAGAATATTTGAAGATTTAGAAATCTATGTCTCAATAATGTTACATCCACATTTTCTTTCATATGTAAAATACTACTAAAAATTTTTGAGGAAGTAAATTTTTGTAAAACAAATGTATTTTTATACACTCCAAAGGAATTTCTTAGGAAATGAATAATAATGCAAAATTGAAAATGTATGAACTCTAATGTGCTTCTAGATAGCTGTGTAACAAGTTCTTTTTTAAATGAGGTGCCTATTTCCTTGTGACTTCTTGTACTAAATGGAAAATGTAGCCTATTAAAAAATGATGGTCTAAATTAACCCAAGGCTTAAATTCCAGGATGCATGCTTTCTGTGAACTTCATCCAAATAAATAAAACACCTTTGCCAATTTCAGAAATTCTTTTCCTTGTAACTAGAAGTATGACCTCTTTCATCTGTTGTCAAGTAAGGTTACACAATACAGAAAACAACTCAAGCACAATAATTAGGTAGAATGTCCTCAAAACATCCAGTCTATAAGATTACAAATTCTTTTACCATATAAAAAGAGAAAAATAAAGGAATAAACCATTATAAAAACTTTAAGCTAATATTTTATTTTTAAAAAGAGAAGGAAAAAAGGACTTGTGTCATCTGAGTTTTGCTGATCAACTCCACAGTTTTAAATCTGAAAAGTTCTCTAGTCTAATTTGACAGTGTCATTTTTCAGGAATCACTTTTCTAAGTCATCCTGTTTTCATGTTTATCTCATGGGACAATTATGAGAATGAATGAGATACAAACTAAGAAGTAATCTGAGACCTTAAAGAAGAGTTTAACATAGATATATGATTTTGGATTTTCCCAACCAATTTATAATGAAATATGAAAATGTTTCTTCATATAGAAGACTCATTTGTTTTTAATTACTTTTTAATCAGTATTAGCTAGATGGATTCATTGCATATTTAGAACCAGAAAAGTAATATCAGATAACTAATGGCAAGAGAATTAAACAGAAATAGTAAAAATCAACATAGAACTTCTGAGTTTGAATATTAGTAATCAAAAAGACTTATTCAAATTTCTATGTTGAATCAATCCTAGATAATACTTACTGAGTTAACATTATAAAAGTATTGACTTTTTTTCCCAAGTGAAGACTATCATTTTCTTTTTTCTTACTGCAGGTCAAAATGTTGATTCTTCATATATATTATATATATATATCAATTCAGTTCAGTCACTCAGTCATGTCCAACTCTTTGTGACCCCACGAACCACAGCACACTAGGCCTCCCTGTCCATCACCAACTTCTGGAGTCCACCCAAATTCATGTCCATTGAGTCGGTGCTGCCATCCAATCATCTCATCCACTGTTGTCCCCTTCTCCTGCCCTCGATCTTTCCCAACATCAGGGTCTTTTCAAATGAGTCAGCTCTTCGCATCAGGTGGCCAAAGTATTGGAGTTTCAGCTTCAACATCTGTCCTTCCAATGAACACCCAGGACTGATCTCCTTTAGGATGGACTGGTTGGATCCCCTTGCAGTTCAAGGGACTCTCAAGAGTCTTCTCCAACACCACACTTCAAAAGCATGAATTCTTCGGCGCTCAGCTTTCTTTATAGCCCCACTCTGACATCCATACATGACTACTGGAAAAACCATAGCCTTGACTAGATGGACCTTTGTTGACAAAGTAATGTCTCTGCTTTTCAATATGCTGTCTAGGTTCATCATAACTTTCCTTCCAAGGAGTAAGCGTCTTTTAATTTCATGGCTGCAGTCACCATCTGCAGTGATTTTGGAGCCCCAAAAAATACAGTCAGCCACTGTTTCCCCATCTATTTGCCATGAAGTGATGGGACTGGATGCCATGATCTTAGTTTTCTGAATGTTGAGCTTTAAGCCAACATTTTCACTCTCCTCTTTCACTTTCATCAAGAGGCTCTTTAGTTCTTCTTCACTTTCTACTATAAGGGTGGTGTCATCTGCATATCTGAGGTTATTGATATTTCTCCTGGCAGTTTTGACTCCAGCTTGTGCTTCTTCCAGCCCAGCGTTTCTCATGATGTACTCTGCATATAAGTTAAATAAGCAGGGTAGTTACCTGTGAAATAATTCCTTCTTAGTGTAGTCGTGGCTGAGTGGTTAAGGAGATGGACTAGAAATCCTTTGGGGTCTCCCCGCACAGGTTCGAATCCTACGTGGTAGTTACCAGTGAAATGTATATGTGTATATATATATATACACACACACACACACACACACACACACACACTGACTTACTGACTTCCTAGGTGGCTCAGCCATAATGTGTCCACCTTCCAATTCAGGAGACACAGGAGACTGAGTTCAATCCCTGGGTTGAGAAGATCCTCTGGAGGAGTAAATGGCAACGCACTCCAGTATTCTTGCCTGGAGAATCCCATGGACAGAGGAGCATGGCAGGCTACATTTCATAGGGTCATAAAGAGTCAGATACTCGGTGAGCAACTGAGCATGTGCACACATGCACACACACATACACACACATGCTCTTATAATATGTGCTACTGATGATAAAGCATCAACAGCAATAAAATTAGATCAGTTGTCATTTTTTGCATGCTAAGTGAACAAGGCAGTTCTACCGTCTTATAGTTTCTGTTCAGTTATATCTTTAGGAAATGCTAGGAAATTTAAGGTGGCTCAGACAATGAAGAATCCACATGCAACGAAGGAGACCTGGGTTTGATACCTGAGTTAAGAAGATATCTTTGAGAAGAGCACAGTAACCCACTCCAGTATTCTTGCCTCCATGGACAGAGGAGCCTGATGGGCCATAGTCCATGGGGTCACACAGAGTCGGACACAACTGAGTGACTGAGCACCGCAGAAGAAATTTAAAGGGCTTTGCAGGTGGTGCTAGTGGTAAAGAAACTGTCTGCCAGTGCAGGAGACATAAGAGATAGGAGTTTGATACCTGGTTTGGGAAGATCCCCTGGAGGGGGAAACAGCAACCCACTCCCGAATTCTTGCCTGGAGAATCCCATGGACATAGGAGCCTGGCAGACTCCTGTCCATAGGGTCACAAAGAGTTGGACATGATTGGAGCAACTTAGTACACATACACACAGGAAATTTAAATTAAGTGAAAATTGTACTCTAGATGTGGGATTTTCATATATTGTAAACCTCTTTTGCTTTTCAAGAAAATATTAGTATAAAAAACAAAGAAATTTGGGGTTAGCACCTTTAACATCACAAAGTGACTCACTGAGTCTCAATTTTTTTGTTTTGTTTTTTATAGTTCCCTATTTGTCAGTATTTTTAAATTGCCAATTTCATTTTGCAAAATCGGTAATATTTCTTTTGTTCTTGGAATGTCAATTTTCTACAGTCCCAGTTTTAATAAGGCACCAGCATACATTATAGCCAAATCCCAGTCATTTGGAAGCAGATTAACCAGATTATCCATTTTCCCATTATTTCTCTTCTTCCTTATTTGGTCTCTTTAGTGCTTAAATAAGTAACTTCAGATTTACAGCTTATTCACAAAAAGCATAATAATACTGATGTTAATTTGAGTGCTTTCTCTGAGCTACCTTCTATTCTAAGCACTTTACATGAATTTATAAATTTAATCTTCATAACAACTCTGAAATAAAAGCTCATATTATCCTCAATTTATAGATTAAGTAATTTTCGCAGAGGAAACACATTCAAACAGTCGCCTCTTATGGTCCTCAAACTACTATGTGAGGTAAATCTGCAAATAATGAAATTGAATCTCATTAATAAAAAGTGAATTATTGTGGTTCTTCCCCTCCCACCTTGATTCTGCCTTTTTTTTTCCACTACATTATCAAAACAACTGATAATAAAAAACAATGTGTGGGGTATATATTTATGACACTTTAGGAATAAGTGCAGGGAAGTTAAAACTATTTACAGGCTTTAATGCTGCTGCTGCCGCTCCTGCCAAGTCGCTTCAGTCATGTCCGACTCCGTGTGACCCCATAGACAGTAGCCCACCAGACTCCCCCGTCCCTGCGATTCTCCAGGCAAGAACACTGGAGTGGGTTGGCCTTCTCCAATGCATGCAAGTGAAAAGTGAAAGTGAAGTCGCTCAGTCGTGTCCAGCCCCTCAGGACCCCATGGACTGCAGCCCACCAGGCTCCTCCGTCCATGGGATTTTCCAAGCAAGAGTACTAATATTTTGATGAAATTCATAGACCAGGAACAGTTATTTTACTCCTGTTTATCTATGTCTTTAAAGCCCAGTGAATTGACAATAAAATCAGTGAAATCAGAGAGGATTCATGAGAAGTCTACAAATTAAGAGCAAACTTTCTCAAAGCAGAATCTTGTGCTACAAGTGGGATAGTTCAGTGTACACAGAGCAGGCTTCAGTGAAGATGGTGTCTTTTCCCTGTGATGGTCATATTCTTTCTCTTGCTCAGAAAGGGAGTAGAAACTTGTTGACATTGTTTTCCTAAGGCTATGCAGATTGATCTCTTTCCCACTGGTGTTTGCTCCCAAATGAAGCCAAGAAAATACTCTCAAAGAAAACTTTGTCATCTGCCTGCCATCACTGAAGTTGAAAATTAATGCAGTCTTTCTGCCCATTCCCCACCTATGCTAACTGGAATAATGCTGGAAACGTCCTATGGCACACCCACATATACAGGAAACTCAGAACTCTTGTGCTAAAGAATTTGTAATTGTCTGGCAGACAAAATGTAGGCCAAAATACCTGTGATAATCAACATTGTTCTTTAGTTATAAACATGACGGTCATTTAAGGATAACCAATCATTGGAGAAAAGCCAAAAATGCAAACACAAAGATGAATAAACAGACTATCTGGCCTAAGAAAGATACTTTCTAAGAGAGGAATGAGGTTGAAGGAAAAATTCCAGTTGATACCCTCAAAGAGATTCTTAGAAAGTTTACATCCAAACAAACCAAATAAGATATGCTTCTGTGTATGAAAAAGCTATCATACCACACAACATATTTTCTTCCTTAGTGTATTCTGTAACCTTTGTGCTACTCAGTTCCTTGTGCTTTGTTTTTCCTTTTATTCATCGCCTTTTGTAGCAATCCCTCAAGACAATAAGCTGGTAAAATTGTCAGTAATGCAAGCAATTCTGAAAAACAGAAGATTGAGACTAAAGTCTCTATTCTTGGGTTTTCTTTCCTATAGAAATGATCACACATAGAACAGGGAAGCTACAAATTTCAAATTTGCTTACACATCAGTGGAGGATACCTGTGGACTGCGTAAGTCAAAATATTCTTAAATTCATCAGCTCAATATAATCTGCCTTTTTATAATAACCCACTTTCATCCCCTTGCTACATCTCTCCCGAATCCCTTCCCTGCTTTATCTTACAGGTGAAACAGGGTAGTCAGTATGTTCTGACCCAAATTCCATGACCTACTGGTGAATTTTAACATTGTGATATCACTAGTATTGGGATAGAGCCCATACTTGGTACCTAAGAAAAGTGCTGCTGCTGCTGCTAAGTCACTTCAGTGGTGTCCGACTCTGTGAGACCCCATAGACGGCAGCCCACCAGGCTCCTCCGTCCCTGGCAAGAATACTGGAGTGGGTTGCCATTTCCTTCTCCAAGCATTGTTGTTGAAAAGCCCCTGCTCCGTTTAATTAAACTCAGGATTTATTTTTGATTCACTTATAACTTCTGTGGTTATAATACTGCAATTATATGCAGTTTCCAACCCATGTTGTTTGTTTTCCTGGAGTGATTTCCTGAATTCACTGGCTAATATACTTGATCAGTTCAGTTCAGTTGCTCAGTCGTGTCTGATTCTTTGCGACCCCATGAATCACAGCACCTCAGGCCTCCCTGTCCATCACCAACTCCCAGAGTTCACCAGACTCACGTCCATCGAGTCAGGGATGCCATCCAGCCATCTCATCCTCTGTCGTCCCCTTCTCCTCCTGCCCCAATCCCTCCCAGCATCAGAGTCTTTTCCAGAGAGTCAGCTCTTCACATGAGGTGGCCAAAGCACTGGAGTTTCAGCTCCAGCATCATTCCCTCTAAAGAAATCCCAGGGCTGATCTCCTTCAGAATGGACTGGTTGGATCTCCTTGCAGTTCAAGGGACTCTCAAGAGTCTTCTCCAACACCACAGTTCAAAAGCATCAATTCTTCTGTGCTCAGCCTTCTTCACAGTCCAACTCTCGCATCCATACATGACCACAGGAAAAACCATAGCCTTGACTAGACAGACCTTTGTTGGCAAAGTCATGTCTCTGCTTTTGAATATGCTATCTAGGTTGGTCATAACTTTCCTTCCAAGGAGTAAGCATCTTTTAATTTCATGGCTGCAGTCACCATCTGCAGTGATTTTGGAGCCCCCAAAAATAAAGTCTGACACTGTTTCCACTGTTTCCCCATCTATTTCCCATAAAGTGATGGGACTGGATGCCATGATCTTAGTTTTCTAAATGTTGAGTTTTAAGCCAACTTTTTCACTCTCCTCTTTCACTTTCATCATAGTTACTACCAAAAAAATCTATTTTTCTGCTCCAATGAAATATACTTATCTTCTGATCTATATTATTCCCAGATTAAGGCAATAATATACAATAGAGAGGAGCAGAAAAATAATACTCAGAGACTGAAAAACTAAAAGGCAAAGATGGAAACTATGAGAACAAAACTGAGAAACCAAACAGAGAACCTAGTACCCCTCCAATCAAAGTCTTATTGAAGAGGGGGCAGGCAAGATTTAGCAAAAGAAATCACAAAAGATACAAGACAATTTCCCAAAGCTTAAGAAACACAGGAGTCTTCATTTAAAGAATCCTCCAATATTCACCTGTCTTTTACATAATATGTTTGTGCCTTACATTTCAGCTTTTGTTTAAGGAATACCTCTACGGATATCTTGCAATAAAAGAGGAATATAGTTTACTTTATGATCTGACATTTTTATTTATACGTTCAAGATGTTTATTACCTTTATGCACCTAAATAATAGAATATGTAGGCTCCTTCATTCATATAGCATAGTTGAAAACCTGCTCAAATTATAGTGACAAAACGTGCTTTTCAAAAAAACATTTGAGTGACTCTTACATTCGGGAGAGTGAGTAGAGGCCAAGCCGCCAAGATTCATCCATGACCATTACAAGAAGATTCTCTGTCAGTCCTTTAGGCCGCCATTTCTATATTCATCTACTTTCACTTAACTTCTACTTCATTTAAGCCCTTTTCAGATACTAATTATAGCTTAAGAGAGGAAGGGTATGTTTTAGAAATCCTGCAGTATTACCCTGTCATCTTAAAAATAAAATAATTGCTACTCTGAAGTTTTCTCTTCCAGATTTCCATTATTCAGTTCAGTTCAGTTCAGTCACTCAGTCGTGTCTGACTCTTTGTGACCCCATGGACTGCAGCACGCCAGGCCTTCCTGTCCATCACCAACTCCTGGAGTTTACTCAAACTCATGTCCATTGAGTCGGTGACGCCATCCAACCATCTCATCCTCTGCTGTCCCCTTCTCCTCCCGCCTTCAATCTTTCCCAGCATCAGAGTCTTTTCAAATGAGTCAGTTCTTCGCATCAGGTGGCCAAAGTATTCCATTATTAGATCCTTTTTATATCCTTATTACTAACTAAGACCCAGCCTCATAACTTGACCCCTCCTAGTATGTCATGCCCTAGTAACTAGATTCTTTGATAATATATTCTCATATAACTGTGCCAAAATATCTAAGGTCTCTCTTATTATTTAAATGGACTAGTATATAGAATCTGCCTGCAGTGTAAGAGACCTGGGTTCTATCCCTGGGTTGGGAATGTCCTCTGGAGAAGGGGAATGGCCACCCACTCCAGTAGTCTTGCCTGGAGAATTCCATGGACAGAGGAGCCTTACAGGCCCCAGTCCATGGAGTCGGAAAGAGTCGGACATGACGAAGCAACTTTCACTTCACACGTGAGCGCACACGCATGTGCGTGCATACACACACACGCACACACACACACACACACACACACACACACACACACTAGTCCTGTTCAACTGAGACTCTTATGATAATGGTTGTTAATGTCTCAGCTTTAAAATTCTGATTCTGTTATGAGACTTTTATTTGAACTTCAGTCAATTTAAATTTCATCTTTTTTAGTAACTAATGGATTTTCAGCTCAGTTTGGAACATGAAAGCAAAACAGATACGGGTTTTTGTCTCGTGCTTCTAAACTCAGTGGTCTTTCCACTGTACCACACTGCTTTTCACCCTGATCTCTGGAGCTGGCATGACCAGTGCAGGCGAGGCTTTCATCTACTGCTTGTGCTCACTTCTCCCTACTCATGACCATAACACCATGATGATATACATATTTTTTCCCTACTGAACCAAGATGTGACCTCAGAGTTCTTCAGACATATATTACACATCCATAGAGGTCACCAAATAAATAAAACGTATTTTCCATTCTGTTTTCTCAGTGACTTTCTCCTGTGAAAAAAAATTCTGGACCAATCTTCAGTGAACCCCTTGTATTACAGTGCTAAAAACTAAGGTATTAAATATTATATAGTATGATCAGCAAGAGAAATGCTGTATCAGAGTCACTTGAATCATTCAGAAGAAACAAGAAGGCTGTAAATGTTGATTTTTATATTTGCTCCTTTCTGGGAAAGGTTTAGTCACTGTTGTATGTGGTTGAGAGTACCCCCTTTTGAATAAAACAGTGCATGTATTCATTTTGTGGAGAGGAGGGTTATGACTCATGTGAATTTATAAGTACCATTTAACGAACAATCTGGAACAAAATGCTACAAAATGGAACTTGTCCTTGTGTTGCAACTTCAAAGGAACATTGATGATCGTTTATTTATAAGTGTAATGAGCCAGGGAGTTGAGAGTGGACTTGATCAGTGGGGCAGTCTTCTCAGCTGGAAACCTGTATCTAAATTTCTCCATTCTGAGGATTTCATGTATTTCCAGGCATCAAAATACTTTGTGTCAGACAATAAATGGGATGGGATAAACAATTGTGTGGGTGCTCAGGAAAGAAATAAGGCACTTTAAATGTTGGGAATATTATAAGCTTTGACTTAATATCTAAGACCCAATACATACGTCAATTTGCAAGGCCTTTCTTATTCCTATATGTTCAGAATGATTGTTTGCTTTTTCATCTTCTCATAATTCCTTTTCATTTTTGCATTAATTCATTAATTTTGGAATAAGTGTTGATGGAGTCTGCCTGCTTTTTAATGGTGCCTGGGGAATCCCAACAGTGACTGCTGTTTGAAAATGGTGACTAATTCTTATTTTTTACTACATCCTTGGAAACTATTAAAATTCCTTGGATACAGTCTGTCAAATACATGGATTGGTTTTTGAGTGGTTATTCTGATTGGTTGGTGCCCCATTCTTACTGTTCCATGTCTGTGCTGAATTTACTAAGATATTATATATGATATTCCTGCTTGCATGGATCCACACTCAGATTTGCTTAAATACTCTGCATTGTAACAAGACCCATACAGCAAGATTACTGTATGCATAATCCCATCCCAAGTATTTTGCTATAAATAAAGACTATCCATTATAACCAGATGGAAAATGTGTATGAATGATCAGTTCGCTTAATAAACTTTACATTGGTTTTTTCCAAATTGGCTCTCCCTGTTTCATTTTGAGTGATCAACTATGCAAGACTGAATTTCCATTAACTTATCTGTTGCTCTTTTGAACATTTTCACGAGTTAAGAAGCAGTATGTCCTAAGGCAGGGTTGTTTCCCATATTGGCACTAATGCTTGTGATGACCTCCTGTTTTTGAAGCACTCTGGCCCTAATCTTCAGAGTCCCAGTTGTCACATTAACTGTGGTATTTTTTTTTTTCTGCATCTTATGTGTAAAATATGCTGTTTTCATAGAAATCCTAGGAATTGTGAAATTATTGGCACTTAGAAAAATTATATTTTCACTTCTAATCATAATAATTGTTCTTTAATTTCAGAAAATAATTTTTCTGTCATTGAAAATATCCGTCTCACGTTTATCACTTTTTACAATGAACTAATCTTTTTAAGTACAGCATTACACAAAGCTGTATTTATTCTTCAGTTACCTACTTAGGGTGAACTTTTGTCCTTTTTGCATTAATATGTACAAAGTAAGACTGCTATTAAAACAAATTTTACTTTGTTTTTTTTTTTATCAAGCTCTAAATTTGATTAAAATTGAATAGATTATAACATGAATGAAGTGGGAAGAAATAAAATACTCTCTGTATATTACTTTATTGTATTAGTTTTGCCAAATATCTAAATGAATTCGCCACAGGTATACATGTATTCCCCATCCTGAATCCTCCTCCCTCCTCCCTAAAATTTTAATACTTGTAATATATAAAGATTTTGAAGAAAATATTGTCTTCATCCACAAAAATGTTGTGTTTAATTTTTGTAAATGTGTTTTAACCCTCCCTCAGAGTTATTCACCTTCTTGCTTTAGAAAACATTCTTTTCATTCTGTCTAGCAGTGCTGAAATCAGCTAAGAGTATATGTTTAGGAGTGTGTGCAAAAAATGCTTTGAAAAGCTTTAATGTATTATCTCAGATAATTTTTTCTTCCGTCTTCTTGAGATATGATTTTATATCCCATATTTTATCAACTACCAAACTGGTCTCAAGAATCTGAATTTACAGTAAATAAACTTTTAGAATTTGTTAGTGGCTGTGTGAGATAATACCACTAGGTAGTGTTCGTTACCCAGCGTTTGTATAAAGGTATCATGATCATGCATTTTGAGTGTTAAAGAACAGAACACATAATTTTTGTCTACCATGAAAATTGTGATTTTATGAATATTAAAACGTTAAGGCAATATTATTGATATATTTCAGCTTCTTTAACTGTTTGGTCCATTGGCATTGAGAGAAAAGGTACAAGGACTTACATTATTGTCGTCACATGTGGAGTTGTGAGTAGGATGAAAATCAGTTATTAGAAAAAACATTTTATTTAAAGAAATTAGAATATAAAGAAAGACCTTCAATATAATACATGATGGTATTTTACATTCAAGTCAATGAATTTTCATTAAAAATATGATTATCTTGAGTGTCATTGGTCTGAAAAGTTCAATTCCTGCTAAGTCCTTTTATACGAAATTTACTGCATGGTTATGCTATTTTCCATGTTAACTTGATTTTTCCCGCAATTTTATGTTCATATAGTTTATATTACCAAGAAATCCAGATTAGTATACAGTTTCAGAGATTCTCTTTATAATTGTTTAAAAGTTCCCAAACAAATTGCTAGAAGATAGAATGCCAGATGTGTTCAAACCTTGTACTTAGTTTAAGGAGGAAATCAACACTTTGGTCCTTTATTTGCCATGGAAAAAGATAATGACATTCTCTAGGAAGATTAGAATCTAACCAAACATTGTAGGCTATATATAGCATACAAAGCCTTGTGCCATTTGTGAAAACGTTATCAGGGAGAAAACCCAATGACTGATTTTTTGAACTGTATTTTTTAGGGACACAGATTTAATTTAGAGATTATGGTTTGAAAATAAAATTTACTGTATGAGTGTTTTTAGCTGATAAGAAATTGATTTTGTGACCTTGCTACACATTAATTGAAACATCTGCCAATATATCTTGAAGTAGTTTAAGGAACTGTAGACACTTGGAATCGTATCATTTCTTCATGTTAAACTTACTAGTTAATCACTTTGTTACCATTAAAAGAAAGAAACTAATTTTCATGTGAGATCTGAATAATCTCTCTCTCTGGCATAATAAGTGGGATTTATGTAATTGACATTATATTTAGTTGTTTTATGATATTGAAGGTGGAGTCCTTTAATAGTGTTATTCTTACTGAGCAGTATGGTATTTTGTACTCTCTATTATCTTAAAGGTTATATTTATAAAACAAAAAATATTAAAGTGTGCATACATTAGCGCACTTAGACATAAAGATTATTATTTAAATTATTCAGTAAATTTTAAAATGTAGTTTTTAAAAAGTTACAGTAGAATGAAGGTAGTTATCAGTGTTTTGCTTGTCTAAAATCTTAGCTTATTTAGCAGATATTAGGATGTGTTTACAGAGGAAAACCTGAATTGGAGAGGAGAGTTAAAACAAATTGTGAAATTTGTAGTCTTCCCAAAGAACACCAAAATGTTTTGAGATTATTTGGGTTGACTAATCAAATCAGTTATATATGCAATAATTATCCAGAAAAGTGAGCATCTCCACTTTATTTCTCTTTTGTGGATAGAACCTCAGAACTAAAATTTAGGTCATGGTTCTTTAGTGACATCATGCTGAGATGGCCCTCTGCTGATGAAAAACACATTCTGAGTATTAATTTATTATTTAAAATGTGATTAGAGTTATAGTTAACATTTAGAACTCAAGAAAGGAACCTGCTGTTTATTTGTGTATTTTTGATAATTAAAGTTGACACATGCAGACGACTAAATCAATTTGAACAAGGGTGAACAGAAGTTGAGGTGGTTCTAACACTTACTTGGTAGCTTTGTGTTTCTAGAAAAATATTGATATTTTGAAATGAGACAATTCTATATCCTTTGTGTAGGAAAGGTTCTTATGCTGGGTTTCCTGGTGCCATATGGAGGATATGTTCTAAAGATCATTTCTGGACCTTTATAAACACAGAAACCTATTGAGAATACTAAAAAAGTGCAGCAAATCTCTGTTGTATATACAATGCATGAAAGCAAGCAGATGCTTGATTTAGTGCTATGTTTGTTCAACAAATGTAATATTTACTGCAGCAGTTTCATAATGGAACACCATGTGGAGAGGAATGTTTTTAAATGTGTTTTTGACTTTGATTTCAGTTTATTAGTAAATAAATATATCAGAAAACTTTCAATAGAGGCATTAATTGGTTTATAGTCAATAATCTCATTCTACTTATCCTTTTAAACAATCTGATGGCCAATTTAATAAAGAAGTGTGAAGTTAATCTGAATTTAAGCAAAATTTTAGATTATAACTCATAATACACCTTCCTTAGTCTATTGAGAAAACTTAAGTTTTCTCAATTATTGGAGCTACAATTTTTAAAAAAGAATCCATCAATTCATAAATTGTGATCAAAGGACTTTCTACTAAATGATACCTTAATATTTGGAGATCAGTTCCTTTATAATTGAAAAGAAATTGCCCTTATGACAGTATTAAAACTGAATGACCCAAGTAGAAATATGGAACGCTTAGAGAATAGAATTTAAATTAAAATTTGACATGTGGTAAGTATTCAAATCTAGAATACTGGATACAAATAATAAATATAGAAGGGAAAAATGGGTATTGTTTGTTTCAAAGTAGATTTCAGCACAGGAAGCATTTTAATCGAGACTCACGTTGAAAATCTGTACCTCAGCGTTTTAGATTCAGATAATATTAACAGTTTCGACCAAGATTGATCAAATGTGAATTACAGCTTATTTGGGGAAGCAGGGCTATAGAAGAAGCAGAGACGCTGAGGAAGCCTCACTTGGGAGCAAATCCTGGTTCTGTCATTTACTAGCTGTCATATTTGGACCAGTTTCTATGTCTTTAGTTGATAAATAGTCTTATCAACTTCAAAATATCTTATGCAGATACAAGAAGATAATAAAAGTATAGCACTTAATTATGATACTGGCCATATTGAAAGCCCTCGCTAACTATTACTATTACTATTGAACTAATACTAATGTAAATCTGTCAGTCACTTTCTGCCAAATTTTTTTTGGTAGGTTCATTCTTTGTCTACTTTCCCAACCATCCAGAAAATCAGATTAAGATCATGTAGGCAGCTAGATTAAAACAACGAAGTGCTCTTCAGCTTTTACCAAATTCCATTAACAGCAACACATATGAGCACTTAGTCATATACCTAGAATAAAGGTATATTACTCCTCACTTGTTAATAGTTTATTAATCCTTAATTGACATTTTAGGCTTCCTGTGTCTGAAGGAAAAAAAAATTAATCACTCACTTACTACTAATCTTTCTTTGAAGACTGATTTTCATTTAATTACCTTTGTACCAATCACCTGATTAGCTTGGTGGAAGCTGAATTTAAAGAAGCATATTTAAAAAGAATATTTAGGAACTAACTGCTTCCAGATTTTATACACACACATATATATATGCCAGTGAGTTATTATTTTGTTTTTAATCTTTAGCATCAAAGATGTGGTACCTAGTGGAGGATGTAGAGTACAATAGGAAACATTTAAAGAATGTAAATTCTCAGAAAACAGTTTATTCCACTTACTATGAATGTTGATTATAATTGATTAACAAATATATTAATATTGCTTGAAAACACAGGATTTACAAGAAGTCTTGGAAAAAATCTACATATTGTGAAATTCTAATAATGTTCTTTGGCATAGCAAATGTCCTATTAAAATTAGCTATTTAAAAGTATGCAAAGATTATACATCAACTATATCTCAATAAAAATTAACAAAACAAAATGAAGATTGATAGATACACAAAAAAGCATATATATTTCTGTATGTTTTTAAAATTATTATTATACAATTTTTTAAAATAAGACTTGCAACATACTTTGGCATAAACTTAGAACAGAGAAACATATATATACACACATATATATGTGTTTGTGTGTATATAAATAATAAGATCATCATATATAATAAGATCACCATATAAATGCTTCTGTGTGTGTGTGCTGTCACTCAGTCATGTCCGACTCTTTGCAGCCCTGTGGATTGTAGCCACCTGGCTCCTCTGTCCATCGAATTTTTCAGACAAGAATGCTGGAGTGGGTTGCCATTTTCTTCTCCAAGGGATCTTTCCCACCCAGGGATTGAACCTGCGTATCTTGTGTCTCTAAGCAGGTGGATTCTTTACCACTGTAGCTCCTGGGAAACCCATATATGCTTATATATGATGATGCAATTCATTTGCCATTGAATGAGACCATTCTGAGAAACATATAAATACAATAATTTTGCAGAGTGACAAGAGTATTTGGTACAACTTTGTTTCAAGGACGAGAATTTCAATATAATCTCTAGAAAGTGAAAGTGAAGTCGCTCAGTCGTGTCCGACTCTTTGTGACCCCACGGACAGTAGCCTACCAGGCTCCACCGTCCATGGGATTTTCCAGGCAAGAATACTGGAGTGGGCTGCCATTTCCTTCTCCAGGGTACCTTCCCAACCCAGGAATCAAACCCGGGTCTTCTGCATTGCAGACAGATGCTTTACCGTCCTAGCCACCAATCACAGGTCCATAGAATAACCTCCTGGAAAGCACCTATCAGGATTTTCAGTGCCTTGGAGAAATAATATATGTTCATTGACAAGAACTGGTTGAGAGTAATGATTGGAATTACTCTGTCATGATTCTGCTCTTCTGAGGCTGTTCAAGCATTCATCAATGTAATAGTACATTCTGAATAAGGATAGATTTGAGTGGAAATATATCAAGACACCTTTATTCAGTTCAGCAACATTTCTGAGTTATGGTTTAAGTTACGTCACTCCAAGATGATCAAATATTTATTCACTGTATTTGAACCATCTGTACTCCTTGGAAACCTTTCTGGTAAATGAAAAGAAAGATAAACACAAATTCATTTGATGAAGAATAAAAAATCATTGTTTTGAAACTAAATCTCAACTAAACATTTTTTAAAGTCAAAACAAACTTCTCAGCACCACGCCAGTAGTGAAAATCCATATCAGACTCTAAATTTACTCCTCTCTATTCTTTTTAACTTTTCATTCAAAATTCAGTTCATTTCAGTTCAGTCGCTCAGTCGTGTCCAACTCTTTGCAACCCCATGAATCACAGCACGCCAGGCCTCCCTGTCCATCACCAACTCCTGGAGTTCACTCAGACTCACGTCCATCGAGTCAGTGATGCCATCCAGCCATCTCATCCTCTGTCGTCCCCTTCTCCTCCTGCCCCCAATCCCTCCCAGCATCAGGGTCTTTTCCAATGAGTCAACTCTTCGTATGAGGTGGCCAAAGTATTGGAGTTTCAGCTTTAGCATCATTCCTTCCAAAGAAATCCCAGGGCTCATCTCCTTCAGAATGGACTGGTTGGATCTCCTTGCAGTCCAAGGGACTCTCAAGAGTCTTCCAACACCACAGTTGAAAAGCATCAATTCTTCGGCACTCAGCCTTCTTCACAGTCCAACTCTCGCATCCATACATGACCACAGGAAAAACCATAGCCTTGACTAGACAGACCTTTGTTGGCAAAGTCATGTCTCTGCTTTTGAATATGCTATCTAGGTTGGTCATAACTTTCCTTCCAAGGAGTAAGCGTCTTTTAATTTCATGGCTGCAGTCACCATCTGCAATGATTTTGGAGCCCCAAAAAATAAAGTCTGACACTGTTTCCCCTGTTTCCCCATCTATTTCCCATGAAGTGATGGGACTGGATGCCATGATCTTCGTTTTCTGAATGTTGAGCTTTAAGCCCACTTTTTGACTCTCCTCTTTCACATTCATCAAGAGGCTTTTTATTCCTCTTCACTTTCTACCGTAAGGGTGGTGTCATCTGCATATCTGAGGTTGTTGATATTTCTCCTGGCAATCTTGATTCCAGCTTGTATTTCTTCCGGCCCAGTGTTTCTCACGATGTACTCTGCATATAAGTTACATAAGCAGGGTGACAATATACAGCCTTGACGTGCTCCTTTTCCTATTTGGAACCAGTCTGTTTTTCCATGTCCAGTTCTAACTGTTGCTTCCTGACCTGCATACAGATTTCTCAAGAGGCAGATCAGGTGGTCTGGTATTCCCATCTCTTTCAGAATTTTCCACAGTTTATTGTGATCCACACAGTCAAAGGCTTTGGCATAGTCAATAAAGCAGAAATAGATGTTTTTCTGGAACTCTCTTGCTTTTTCCATGATCCAGCAGATGTTGGCAATTTGATCTCTGGTTCCTCTGCCTTTTCTAAAACCAGCTTGAACATCAGGAAGTTCATGGTTCACATATTGCTGAAGCCTGGATTGGAGAATTTTAAGCATCACTTTACTAGCATGTGATGAGTGCAATTGTGTGGTAGTTTGAGCATTCTTTGGCATTGCCAAGGAAATGATAATCCATTTAACTATTTAAAAATGTGTAATAAAGTATTTAAACCCTTAGTATAATAGCATTTGCTTTTTGATTACCTTTATTTTATAACTGGGCAAGAAAATACTAGGTTATGTCTTATATTTCTTCAGTTTTAGAATTTTATTTATTATTTTTAATTGGAGTATAATTGCTTTAAAATGTTTTGTTAATTTCTGATATATGGCAACATGAATTAGCTATATGTAAAGTTTTAAATTTTAAATTCTAACATATTTTACAACTTTCATTCTAATTTTTCAATATTCCTAAATTCGGAGAAGGCAATGGCACCCCACACAGAGACACAAAAATAAGCTGCTATTGAAAATATTTTAAATAATACAAGAAGTAATATCTTATAATACACTTAAAAATCCATTCTGTGATTAGTATAGATTATTTTTTAACAATAGAGCAATAATGTTGAATCAAATCAGGGGCTCTTCTGCATAATTTAGCATTTATTTTAATTCATGTATCCATTCACTCAAAAACTTGTTGAGCACCTATGTTGTGATAAGGTTCTACTTTGTAGAGTTAAATATAAAGTAGTGGATAAGTATATGTGGCTGTTGTGGATTCTAGAAGGATAAAGAAACATTTAAATCATAATTACACAAATGAGTAATCATTTGAGCAGCCCAAGTAGTCATGGAAACTTCATAAGGAGACAGTGTTTAAAGTGATGGTTGAGCTGGAAATTTGCTTAATGAAGCATATGCTTGAGTATAGATATGGCAGGTAGGAATGATCATCATATGTACTTATGAAAGCACTAATGAATGAGAAAGAAATACAAATTCTAACAACCAAAATAAGTTGCTGAAGTGAAATGCTGCAATTGTAGAACATGTATCTAAAACATAGGTCAGTAGCCATATTATGTAAAGTCCTGATGTTATCCATAGAAAAAAAAAATTCTGCTTTCAAAAATTCACTTTTTCTTCTATACAAAGTAAATAAATTGAAGGCCAACAAAGTATGGATACAGGTTCATCAAGTGGATGCTGTCTCATGAGTCATGGGAGTGAATATTGACTTAGTCAAGATTAGTGACCAAAAAGATGGAAGAAATTAGAAGGGAATGACATATAATACGTAGAGATCTATAAGTCTTAATCATGATTGGATGATGTTACAAGTAAGAGACAGGAAGATGTCAAGGATATCTCTTAGATCTGTAGTGTGAACAAATAGGTGGATACTGGTGCATTTGATGGAAAAAAGGAAATATAGATGGAGAAATCATTTGCTCTGTTTTGGGTATGGTATCATTGTCATGCCATTCATATATATAAGTGGAGATAACACTACATGTTGGTCTGGAACTTAGAGAAGTCTTGAATAGAAAGAAAAATTTTTGAGTCATCAGCAGAATATTGGTGTTAATGGAAACCATGGAAGCAGACTTGTTTACCTATAGCGACTACATAAAAGAGATCATAGGATGAAAATGAAGAACTAAGCTCAAATCTTCAGAGCAAGGAAAATTGACATAAAGGATTTAGAAATGTGGCCTTAAAGGAAGGGAAAACTTGTGTGTTATCATTAAAGCTAAGGGAATGCGTTTTTCAAGAAGAGTTCACAGTTTCAAATGCTACTGAAAGGCCCAGTGAAAATCAAAAAACAATCAATAGTTGTTTTAATATAGAGATCAGTGGTGGTATTGGCAAGAACTACTTTGGTGAAATTTTGGTGACTAAATCCAATCTAGAATGGGTTGAGTAGAGCCTGAAAAGTAAAGAAATTGTTTTAAGTAGTAGAGCTATGAAAGTAAACAAAAGGTCAGTATGGAAATTGACCAAATATAAAGGTTATAGAAAGAATCGAGTAGAAAATGAGAGAAAAGTTTAGAAGAAAGTATTACTCAGCCATTAAAAAGAATTCATTTGAATCAGTTGTAATGAGGTGGATGAAACTGGAGCCTATTATACAGAGTGAAGTAAGCCAGAAGGAAAAACACCAATACAGTATACTAACGCATATATATGGAATTTAGAAAGATGATAACAATAACCCTGTGTACGAGACAGCAAAAGAGACACTGATGTATGGAACAGTCTTATGGACTCTGTGGGAGAGGGAGAGGGTGGGAAGATTTGGGAGAATGGCATTGAAACATGTAAAATATCATGTATGAAACGAGATGCCTGTCCAGGTTCGATGCACGATACTGGATGCTTGGGGCTGGTGCACTGGGACAACCCAGAAGGATGGTATGGGGAGGGAGGAGGGAGGAGGGTTCAGGATGGGGAGCACATGTATACCTGTGATGGATTCATTTTGATATTTGGCAAAACTAATACAATTATGTAAAGTTTAAAAATAAAATAAAATTTAAAAAAGAAAAGAAAAAAGTGAAATAGGGGTACAGGTGTAGATGAAGCCAAGTTTGGATATTCTTTCACATTGATACCCCCCCAAAAAAAGAAAGTATAGATTCAATGAAGGCAAAAATGGATAGGATTCTAAACACAGGAAAAGTGAGGCTAAGTAAAGGTTTAGAACAGGGAATTCTAGTTTACCTGTTCACACAGGCACAGGTTTATTATCTAGAGCATCTCCATATGCCATTTCAAATCCTTGAGTGGTGGGGGACACAACAGGGAATAAATGTGGCTTGTCTAGGAAAATGACAGGAGTCTTGAAATATTGGAAAAGATAGAAACAAATAAATCATCCAGATAAAATAAATAAGCAGTATTGTTTGCCAGACCTGGAACAAGATGCCAGATTACTGTTCCAACAATGTCATGTTTTCTGTCTTCTCCCATATATAAGCATCATGATTTCTGTCTTAATCAATTCTGGTGCTGTAACAAATACCATAGACTGAGTGACTTAAACATCAAACATTTATGTCACACAGTTCTGGAGGCTGGAAAATTCAACATCAGTACTCAGCAGAATAGATGGCTGAAGAGAACACTCTTCCTGGTTTACTGGTGGCCATTTTCTCTTGGTACACTTACAGGATAGACAGAGAACACTCTTGTCCCTTCATCCACTTTAAAAGGCACTAATCCCATTCATGAGAGCTCCACCCTCATGAACCTAATTATCTCCCCAAAAATTGGGATGGGAGCTTCAATATATAGATTTTGGGGGAGATATAAATATTCAAACCACAGCAGTATCCCTTACCAACATTGATTGAATTCACCTTGGAATTTTCTCAGAATAGTGTACTGATAACTACTAGATAATTAGAATTGACATAGAAATTGATCCTATTCTAACTAATGATGGAAATTGCTGTTTTTTGGGTTCTGTTTTCATGCTATAAATTAGAGTTTTTCAGACTGCACATCCAATATATGTACATTTATTTATAAATTTTATTTATAGCCTTCTACATTACAATCAATAACTACTGAAATGCAGAAAGGAAAAAATGTAAATAAAGAATGAAATGTTAACACTTTTCCTGTATATCAGTGGATTATTTTGCACATGCTTTGGGATACATTTCCCCCACTGTAATTTGGAAACAGCTGGTATTGATGAGGTCCTCTTTGACAAATACACCATGGTCACCTATTTTATATATGCTGTTTAACTCTCTGAAGTCAGCCATGGAAATTGTTAATTATTGTGATTTCTGTTAGATATTGATTTAGATATTGAGATTTGAAGCTACTTTTAACTAATGTTTTAGGTAATAAAAAATTCATCTGAGATTGAAAATTTTATCTGAGATTGAAAATTTTCTATTAAAAGTAGCACTGACACCTCTTTCCAAAATATCTCTTTTAAATGATACCATCATGCCATGATTTATCTAATTTTGCTCTGTGACCCATGCATTGAGATTAAATTGTCCTCAAAGCATCTTATTGCTACAGAACACCTCCTTTATGGTCAAATACATTTTTAGACTTTCTATCCAATCTATTTTGCAAAATACATTTTTTTTTCTGTTTTGATAATCTTTTCAGGCACTAACTTAAATTGTTTATAATCATTTTGAAAAGGACTCCAGCTACTTTTAGTTATGATGAGTCAACAACTTGGAAAATACTTGAATTTGAGTAGAAATCTAGTTTGCATTTGGATTTCAATTGTATTTTATTAGCTGCAAATATTGTGTCATATAACATCTTTTCAAAGTTTGAATAATAGAAGAAAAAAAGATGACTATCACTTTTAAAAATTGATAGCTTTGTTGCAGACCTCATTGCCAAAAAAGTCACTTTTAGTCATATTTCTGTCATATAAAAACTTAAATATCTATCATATTTTTTACATAATGCTTAAGCTTTGCCACTCGTGTTTTCTGCCATCTAAGAGGATTTTATTATATGCAATTTTTGTTTTTCATCTTTGTTTACATGGGAAATGAAACATTATGTATGATAGCTGTCAACCTTCTGAAATTACCATTGGAGGAAGCATATTATGTTAGTTGTGCAAAACAATTGAACGCAGAGGGATGGTACGGGGAGTGAGGAGGGTTCAGAATGGGGAACATGTGTATACCTGTGGCAGATTCATGTTGATATATGGCAAAACCAATACAATATTGTAAAGTTAAAAATAAAATAAATATATAAAAAAAAGAAAAAAAAAAAACAAGATACTGTTGTTAAATTTATCAAATCAGAAAAAAAGCTCTAATATTTTGTTTATGAATATTATTTTGTTTTATAAAAGTGATATATATATATACTCATTATAAAAATTTCAAGCCATTTAAAAAGTACAGAGGAGAAAGCAAAACATCAGTAAAGTTCCCAGCCCCCCAAGCCATCTTTTAGATATTTAATGAACACTATTCTGGAGATCTTTCTATAGATACCTATAAAAGGACATGATAGATAAGGGAAATAACTGACAAGTGATAGATAGACAAATAATGATAGCAGGTGTGTTATTATTTTACTGAAAGATGCTCAGTCTCATTTTACTAGATTTAACAGAAGAAAAATAATATACTCTTATAACTGAAAGTATATAATATACTAATATGGAAAGATACTGACTTTCATTACTAGAATTTACAGGAGAAAATGAAAGTGAAAGAATTGCTAATTGCAGATTTCTTTGTTTAACACAAGAGAAATTTCAAATTAACTGTAAAGATAAGAACAAATATAAATAGATTCAGAATGCTGAGATAAATTTTTTAACCACTCATTTTAATTTCAAACAATGCTGGTTTGCCTGTTGCTATAAAAGACTAATTGACTATCATAGTAACACTTCTCCCTTCCTTTCCTTTTTTACCTGGCTTTTGTTGCTTATTCTATTTTCTAATTTATCAAGGCTTATTCTATTGATAATTCTGTTCTACTATGATTCCCATAGAAGTTTAGTTTTGGTTCTATGTTTAAAAGCATTTAGTGCTTTCCTTGAGTAATTGTCACTACTGATGCTCCATTTCTGGAAATTAAAAAATGTCTTATCTGATTAGCTGAATTTCATTATTGAACTTTTTTTTTTTCAAGGAGTGTTTCTGACCACTGTGTCTGATATGTTCCACTATCCTTAAAAATGTCTAATAGATTCTTTCATAGTTGAAAATCTTGTCTGGACATACTGTCTTTAGGCCAGATTGTCTTTTCTTTAGAAGTTTGTATACTGTTTTTTATATCTTCTGGCATTGACTGCTCTCATGCCAAACATTCAAGCTAGCATAACATTTAGCCTCTCATAGATGACATGCCTTATCTGTTTAGATGCATATATTCAGAATTTGTCCAAATTCTGTGCTGAAAGACATGTTCCGTTTCTCTGTATTTTCGTTTAGTAGTATCCTTAATCTTTAGCTTGCATGATTAACAAAACAAGCCAAATATAATCATTCAGTTCAGTTCAGTTCAGTCGCTCAGTCATGTCCAACTCTTTGCGACCCCATGAACCACAGCACGCCAGGCCTCCCTGTCCATCACCAACTCCTGGAGTCCACCCAAACCCAGGTCCATTGAGTTGGTGATGGCATCCAACCATCTCATCCTCCATTGTCCCCTTCTCCTCCTGCCCTCAATCTTTCTGAGCATCAGGGTCTTTTCAAATGAGTCAGCTCTTCGCACCAGGTAGCCAAAATATTGGAGTTTCAGCTTCAGCATCAGTCCTTCCAATGAACACCCAGGACTGATCTCCTTTAGGATGGACTGGTTGGATCTAATTGCAGTCCAAGGGACTCTCAAAAGTCTTCTCCAACACCACATTTCAAAAGCATCAATTCTTCTGTGCTCAGCTTTCTTTATAGTCCAACTCTCACATCCATACATGACCACTGGTAAAACCATAGCCTTGACTAGACAGACCTTTGTTGGCAAAGTAATTTCTCTGCTTTTTAATATGCTGTCTAGGTTGGTCATAACTTTCCTTCTAAGGAGTAAGTATCTTTTAATTTCATGGCTGCAGTCACCATCTGCAGTGATTTTGGAGGCCAGAAAAATAAAGTCTGACACTGTTTCCACTGTTTCCCCATCTATTTCCCATGAAGTGATGGGACCAGATGCCATAATCTTTGTTTTCTGAATGTTGAGCTTTAAGCCAACTTTTTCACTCTCCACTTTCACTTTCATCAAGAGGCTCCTTAGTTGTTCTTCACTTTCTGCCATAGGGTGGTGTCATCTGCATATCTGAGGTTGTTGATATTTCTCCCAGCAATCTTGATTTCAGCTTGTGCTTCCTCCAGCCCAGAGTATCTCATGTTATACTCTGCATATAAGTTAAATAAGCAGGGTGACAATATATGCCTTGTCGTACTCCTTTTCCTATTTGGAAGCAGTCTGTTGTTCCATGTCTAGTTCTGTTGCTTCCTGACCTGCATACAGATTTCTCAGGAGGCAGGTCAGGTGGTCTGGTATTCTCATCTCTTTCAGAATTTTCCACAGTTTATTGCGATCCACACAGTCAAAGGCTTTGGCATAGTCAATAAAGCAGAAATAGATGTTTTTCTGGAATTCTCTTGCTTTTTCCATGATCCAGCAGATGTTGGCAATTTGATCTCTAGTTCCTCTGCCTTTCCTAAAACCAGCTTGAACATCTGGTAGTTAACGGTTCACATATTGCTGAAGCCTGGCTTGGAGAATTTGAAGCATTACTTTACTAGCATGTGAGATGAGTGCAATTGTGCAGTAGTTTGAGCATTCTTTGGCATTGCCTTTCTTTGGGATTGGAATGAAAAGTGACCTTTTCTAGTCCTGTGGCCACTGCTGAGTTTTCCAAATTTGCTGGCATATTGAGTGCAGCACTTTCATAACATCATGTTTCAGGATTTGAAATAGCTCAACTGAATTCCATCACCTTCACTAGCTTTATTCATAGTGATACTTCCTAAGGCCCACTTGACTTCATATTCCAGGATGTCTGGCTCTAGGTGAGTGATAACACCATCATGATTATCTGGGTTGTGAAGATCTTTTTTGTACAGTTCTGTGTATTCTTGCCACCTCTTCTTAATATCTTCTGCTTCTGTTAGGTCCCCACCATTAATGTCCACATATATTTCAAAATACATCTTTAATATTTAATAGTTCTCACTCATTTTTATCTGAATTATTATTATAGTCCTGTGTTTTAGTTTGGCTTTTTGATCTCTTAAATTATGCAGTATTATTTTAAAATAATAGAGGTCATAATAATAGAAATAAAAAGAGCTATAAATTGCTTACTTTGTTCCTGGAAGTCTTCTAGAATCTTAGCTTATATTAACTCATATGATCCTCATAATACCTCTTTCAGATGTGGAAGCTAATAATGTTCCCAAGGATCACCCAGTTCCTAATGACTGAATGAAGTTCAGAACACAGGTAGGGCAGCTTCAGAAATGTCCTGAACCACTGCTCTACTGTCTGTTTGAGTGTATTAATTATACAGTAAAGTAGTTTTAGTTTTACCTGGTTATTTATCCATTTCTTTCTCACCATTTTGTCATGTTTACCATTTCTTCTTTCTGAGTTCAATATTATCTGCCCTGAAGTTCACCACTGAGAGCAAATTTTACAGTGTTTTGTTTATTTGAGAATGTCTGTTTTTTTCTTGTACTTTAATGTAACATTCTGAGTTAATAGGTAATTTTCTCTAAGAACTTTGAAGGTATATGATATAGTATCTGCTGCTTGTCACTGTTTAAAATGCTGTCATTTATCTTTATAGGTCATCTGTCTTTTCTCTCTACTTGTATATATGAGTCAACTCAGGCTGCCACAACAAATACATACACTAGGTAGTTTGAACAACAGAAATTTGTTTCCTCACATTTCTGGAGGCTGCAGAGATCAGGGTGCCAGCATGGTAAGGTTCTGATGAAAGCTCTGTTCCTGTCTTGCCAATGATCACCTTCTTGCTCTGTCCTCACATTATTGAAAGAGAGAGCGAGAGAGACTGATGCCTCTTCACGTAGAAGTCTAATGCCAGTGGACCAGGGTCCCATTGTCATGACCTCATCCAACCCTAATTAGCTTCCAAAGACCTATCTCCAGTTATCATCACATTAGGGGTCAGGATCTCAATATATGAATTTTGGGGGACACAAACATTCAATTTATAATATTGTTAATAAGAGCACCTGCATATAAGATTACCTCTTGTCTTTCACAATGATATGTCTGGGTTTAGATTTCTTTCCTTTATCAGGCTTAGAATTTTATTTCCAGTGTTTAAATATTTGTATTAAATTCTGTAGCATTTGTTGTTGTTGTTCAGTTGCTAAGTCATATCTGATTCTTTTCAAGCCCATGGACTGTAGTCTACCAGGCTCCTCTGTCCTTGGAATTCTCTAGGCAAGACTACTGGAGTGAGTTGCTGTTCCTTTCTCCAGAGGATCTTCCCGACTCAAGCATCAAACGTGGGTCTCCTGCATTGAAGGTGATTTATTTACCATCTAAGCCACCTGGGAAGCCCACTATCTCCCAGAAAGTGAAAATGAAAGTCTCTCAGACGTGTCCAACTCTTTGCGACCCCATGGACTGTAGCCGGCCAGGCTCCTCTGTCCCTGGGGATTTTCCAGGCAAAAATACCGGAGTGGGTAGCTGTTCCCTTCTCCAGGGGATCTTCCCAGGAATCAAACTCAGGTCTCCTGTGAATCCACTCAGGTGGATTCTTTACCAAATGAGGTACCAGGGAAGCCCACCGTTTCCCAGAGTTTGCTCAAATTCATGTCCATTGAGTTGGTAATGCTATTTAGCCATCTTTTCCTCTGCTGCCCCCTTCTCCTTTTGCTTTCAATCTTTTCCAGCATAAGATTCTTTTCCCTTTCAGACAAAGTATTGGAATTTCAGCAACAATACTTCCAATGAATATTTGGGATTGATTTCCAGATCAACTGGTTTGATCTCCTTGCAGTCCAAAGAACTCTCAAGAGTCTTCTCCAACACCACTCACTATGAAAATAATGATGCTTCTTCATTTAACCTCACTGAGATTCCAGTCAAATGTTCTCTTTATAAGCTTTTTTTTTTTTTATTACTCATCTCTTTGTTTATATATGCTTCTAAGCTGTGTGTGCTTATTTGCTCGGTTGTGTTTGACTCTTTGTGACCCCATGGACTGTAACCCACCAGGCTCCTCTGTCCATGGGGATTCTCCAGGCAAGAATACTGTAGTGGGTTGTCATGCCCTCCTCTAGGGAGTTTTCCCAATGCAGGGATCAAACCCAAGTCTCTGACATTGCAGGTGGATTCTTTAGTATCTGAGCCACCAGGGAACCCAGAGCCATACATGTTAGGTAATTTCATCAGAGCTAGCTGTTTGTCAACAATTTTTATAGCTATCGTTAGTCTCTTTTGTAACAGTCTGCTAAATTATTAACTGCAACTATTAGTTTTTAATTATAGAACTTCTACTTGATTCTTTAAAATTCTTGAGTCCATAACAGAAACATTTTATTTGCTTTCACATACTATAAATGTCACAACTTAAATATTTGAAACATAGTTATTGTATATAGGTATTCAATAATTTCATTTGTAAAAGATCCTAAATTTCTTACTTGTTGTTTCTGCTGATCCTCAAAAATGGTGTGTGTGTGTGTGTTTAGTTTTAGTTGTAGAATTTATTTTAGCCAGTCATTATATGGGCGATCATGTGATGCCTGTATCAAAGATCTTTCTAAGGAGGAAGAATATTCATTTGCTTCTTGCAGCTACCATGCCTGTTTAACTACCTCAAAGTCACTTTCCACTAATTTGTCAGGTTACCATTACAGCAGCCACAGGTATGTAGCTACAGATTCTGAAATGCCTTTTGACCCCGGTATATTGCCTAGGCCAAGAGAGATAATCTTTGTGGCACCTCTTTTCCCTGGTGGAGACCTTTGTACGTCCATCCGATCACCGTGTGTGCAGTCCTTTGATGGTCCTGACTTTAAGCAGTGGTTTTAGTCCTGGCTTACCTTGCACATGTTCAGTCCTTTCCTCCTAGAGAAGCCATTGAAAATTATCACACCTAAAAAGTCTTTTGAGGCTTATTTTCATACCCTAATTTTATCTTTATTTTTGTCTTCGAAGATGTCTTGTACTTTTTAGTTTGCTCAGTTTTACCTTTAAGAGTACATTTATTTTGTCTTATTTTATCTAGTATTTATGTTGTTGGAGAAAGATATTAAGATTATCCAGTCTTTATGTATTTAGAATAAAAATTCAGAATTCTCTATAAGTCATCTTATGACTGTGAAGGAAGCTAGCCTGAGGGGGAAAAGCATTAATACTGTGGATGACAGAGCAGAGGAAATAACCTTGATGGCATGGCTGTGCTGGTAAATTAATCAACCCTGTAGTCACTCTACTGCTGCACTTTCCCTTTTGTGAGATAATTAATTACCTTATGGTTTAAGTCACTTTGAAATGGGTTTTCAGTTACTTATAGTCAGAAGCACCTTACATGATCTATGATCGGTTTGTTTGCTTTGATTTCTCAACCCTCCTCACCTGTGCCTTGATTGTAAAGCCGTACTGGTGTGAGCTATTGCCTTACCTTTCGCTGAAGAATGTTAAAGCAAAGGGTTTTCTGGCTCTAACAGAAATGGCACACATATTTTGAAAGACACACATATTTTGATATGGTGCTTGCAAATATGGGAAATATAAGTGAGATTTTCACAGTAAACCACTCTCAAGCTTATATGTAGGATTGCAAAACAAATCATAAAAATATTCAAAACATAAAATTTAATTGAAATATGTGAATGCAAACTTTATATAAAGCTTAAAGAAGAAAATTATACCATAGTTTTCTTAGAAGATCCAGAACTCAAGAGAAAGCAAAATAGACAGGTGAGGCAGATTGCAAAGAAGACTGAAAACAGGTAAAATCTGAGAGTCCAAAATGAATTATAATATATATGGAATACAAAGTGAAAATAGTGAAATCTTCTGTAATTACATTAAGGACATTCAGTTCAGTTCAGTCGCTCAGTCATGTCCGACTCTTTGCGACCCCCTGAATCGCTGCACACCAGGCCTCCCTGTCCATCACCAACTCCCGGAGTTCACCCAAACTCATGTGCATCAAGTCGGTGATGCCATCCAGCCATCTCATCCTCTGTCGTCCCCTTCTTCTCCTGCCCCCAATCCCTCCCAGCATCAGGGTCTTTTCCAATGAGTCAGCTCTTCACATGAGGTGGCCAAAGTATTAAGGACAATAAGGGACATAAAAGGTTTATGCAATGGTTTAAATAATTAAATTTCATTAACTTTTGTTTTACATTCATTATTATATAGACATAATTCATAACACAAGAGAGATATTTTAATAATTCTCGTAGCCACATTTATAAAACCAAGGAAACCCAAACTTTTATTTATTTCTCTAAGACAATATCCCTAGATATTTTTAAAGATATGTTTAAAGAGAGTAAAAGATAATAGTACTGTGAATATTATTAATAATAACTACTAACAGTTACTGAGCACTTAATACAATAACTTTCATTTCACTTATATCATCAATATCAGTAGGCTTTCTTATTGTAACAATTTTATGGGTGAAAAAATATTTATAATTTAACTTTTATACTTGAATCAGTAGTGGAATTAATTGACACAAAGTAATTTGAGACATCATGAAGTGAATGGGCATGATATCATCATGTCTTCATTGTAAATGATCTTTGTCTGTATTAGTTGCTTCATATTCACCTATTTTGCTTTCAATAAACATTTTTTTTCTGTCTTCTTAGAAGTTTGCATGATAATGTGATGACCCTTGGATGAAGGGCTTGTTGAGGGGCAGGAGTGAAAATTACAAGGCTGTCATAGAGACAGGACAACACCTTCCCCAAGAATTCTGAGAGGTGTCACAAAGACCAATAGTTTTGGAATATGACTGTTCAGCCAGAGACAAGAGAAGTCACTGGGGCTCCAGGAGTAGGCTACAGTGTACAAGCTGTTTACATGGAGGAGACTGATTGCTATTCTCAGCTTAAATAGTGATGGTGCAAGAGGAAAGGGATTTAAACTCTAGCAATAGAAATTTAGGTTACATTTAGGGAGAGATTGTTAAAGTGAGAGGTGTTATGTACTAGAATGAGTACAAAGAGAGGTTGTCATATCTACTTTTCTGGAGGTATTTACAAATAGTATAGCTCCTCATTTCTCTGAGATGATTTAATTAAACATGAGAGATGAACTAAGCAACCCTTCTGGTTCATTCCAGCCTTGTAAATTCTGTGAAGAAATGAAATGTTTCTTTGGAACCAGTCATAAATTCTGTTAGGCTGACGTTAGTACTCTCGGTGGTAAACTAGTTACTAAAGATTTTGTCTAAACTTTCTGACTTTACTATGTAAAGAAAACTTTAACTCCTCTGTGGCTATAAAATTTTCTGTTTCAAGAAACTCTTTTAATTGTAGAAGTAAGAACTCTATTTCAGTGGAACACTCAAATGGGCTTGATTTATATGTCTCTACTGGAGACCGTGTTATATTTGGGAGAAGCAGTGTTTTTTAAACTAAATATTTATTGTGTCTGTTCTCATCTGATAAAGTTGAAAAGAAACAAAGACGTCTCTACTCTTACAGAAGAAAGGCTAAGTGAAAAAGTCTACAGTAAATATAAAAGATTGAAATACACTATTAATGAGGAGAGACATAGTAGAAGGGAATGCCTTCCAACTGGGAAGTGTATAGATGAGAAATTAGCAAGGCTGCAGGAGAAAAATGAAATCTGATCTGTGTATAAAACTTTAGTATTTTATGTTAAAGTGAGGTTAATAATGGGTGATACATCAGAAGTAATATGGCTCTGAAAATGAGAGACATAAATTGTTTGAAAATCTTCAAGCATTTTCTAGATCGGAAATGTTAGCTGCAAGGGTGGGATGAAGAGAGATATAGCTATTGCTGAATTGTGAAGGAACATCAGTAACAAACTTTGGGGACTGGACTTAAATATCAAGCTATGGACTGTGAAGTTAATTTTGAAAATGAAAGGTTTTTAAGTAGTGAAAGGCCATGATGACACTTATGTTTGGGTATATAGCTCTCACAACCATGTGAACGATGTTTATTTTTGAGGGTTAGGTTAAACATTTATAAATTATCGTAAAAGTTTTGTTTCTCCTTTATTAAGAAGGTCAGCCAGATTTGGGAGATAATTAGAAGAGCTATGGATAAGAATATGGTGTTTCCATGGTTTAAGTTAGGTACATTTGGACATGCCTGTTCGTTAAATTTTACCCATAACTGATTCTAAAAACAGCTGCTTCTGCTGTTAGTAGTAAATAATAAGTATTAACAGTCCAAAAATTATATTTAAATATTCAAATATTACATATTTTAAAATAAATATTAATTTATTGGTTTAATGATATGAATATTAAAATGTAGAGCATCAGCATTAGACTACCGATCTAAATATAGAGGAGAATGGAATGGAATAGAAAATGTTAGGATAGAGATGGAAAAAAGAATGAAATCTTTGACTTTAGACCAATTTCTGTTTTAGTTTTAATTCCCAAGTTTTCAGGTTTGTAAACTTTGAAAAGTCAACTTCTTTGATTCAAGTTTTCCAGCAGGTAAAATAGAGCTAATAAAATCTAATGCACAGGAATTTTTGTGAAGATCAATTGAAACAACGCATGTAAAGCACTTGGAGATTCAGCACCTGGAAAGTACTTGATAAATGTTAGTCTTCTCTTGTGCATATTTGTAAAATTATACAGCTTCTTAAGGAATCCTTCTCAAAGGGAAGTATATATATATTATATATGTTGAAGAGTAAAGTTATGAGAAAAAGATGATAATAAAAACAGAAATATCTGGCAAGAGTGGCTTGAAGAACTGCATGCGAAAGGAATTGAACCATTGATCATTGCAGGCAGTTTTTACCTTGGAAATTGTAGCTGTTTGTCTTCCGTGTTCTTGTGACAAAGATAGTGCCTTTCACTTTCACAGTGTCAACTGTAGTTAAGGCAATACATTTTTAAAACAAAAATAGTTGTGTAGGTAACAGAACCAATGATGTCAGAAGATGATCTGCACTGACCTTTGTAGAGGGCAAGAAAATTCCCCAGAGTAAAATACTAAAGTTTTGTACACAGATCAGATTTCTAGCTTCAGTAATCTAGAACCTGATAATAGGCACAGAGATTAGAGTGACAAATATAGATCCCATTGACTACTTTTATTCTTGAAGAGAACTGGAATGCCGATGATTTGATATATGATTTTAGGATCCAAGAGCCCAGTGAAAGTCTTACTATTCTGGATGCCAAAGAAGCTGGTCTCAAACCTTTTTCACACGGCCATTGTAATAGAGAGTGTAGAGTAGAGTGGGGATTTATTATGGAAATTTATAATGTTGCAAAATTTGGTGAGGTTAATACTATTTCTTATTTGTTAGTTTAGGAATGCTCAAACTATCACACAATTGCACTCATCTCACACACTAGTAAAGTAATGCTCAAAATTCTCCAAGCCAGACTTCAGCAATATGTGAACTGTGAACTTCCTGATGTTCAAGCTGGTTTTAGAAAAGGCAGAGGAACCAGAGATCAAATTGCCAACATCCGCTGGATCATGGAAAAAGCAAGAGAGTTCCAGAAAAATATCTATTTCTGCTTTATTGACTATGCCAAAGCCTTTGACTGTGTGGATCACAATAAACTGTGGAAAATTCTGAAAGAGATGGGAAACCAGACCACTTGATCTGCCTCTTGAGAAATCTGTATGCAGGTCAGGAAGCAACAGTTAGAACTGGACATGGAACAACAGACTGGTTCCAAATAGGAAAAGGAGTTCGTCAAGGCTGTATATTGTCACCCTGTTTATTTAACATATATGCGGAGTACATCATGAGAAACGCTGGACTGGAAGAAACACAAGCTGGAATCAAGATTTCCAGGAGAAATATCAATAACCTCAGATATGCAGATGAAACCACCCTTATGGCAGAAAATGCAGAGGAACTAAAGAGCCTCTTGATGAAAGTGAAAGTGGAGAGTGAAAAAGTTGGCTTAAAGCTCAACATTCAGAAAACGAACATCATGGCATCCGGTCCCATCACTTCATGGGAAATAGATGGGAAAACAGTGGAAACAGTGTCAGACTTTATTTTTCTGGGCTCCAAAATCACTACAGATGGTGACTGTAGCCATGATATTAAAAGACACTCCTTGGAAGAAAAGTTATGACCAACCTAGATAGCATATTCAAAAGCAGGGACATTACTTTGCCAACAAAGGTCCATCTAGTCAAGGCTATGGTTTTTCCTGTGGTCATATATGGATGTGAGAGTTGGACTGTGAAGAAGGCTGAGTGCCGAAGAATTGATGCTTTTGAACTGTGGTGTTGGAGAAGACTCGAGAGTCCCTTGGGCTGCAAGGAAGTCCAACCAGTCCATTCTGAAAGAGATCAGCCCTGGGATTTCTTTGGAAGGACTGATGCTAAAGCTGAAACTCCAGTACTTTGGCCACCTCATGCGAAGAGTTGACTCATTGGAAAAGACTCTGATGCTGGGAGGGATTGGGGGCAGGAGGAGAAGGGGACGACAGAGGATGAGATGGCTGGATGGCATCACTGACTCTATGGACGTGAGTCTGAGTGAACTCCAGGAGTTGGTGATGGACGGGGAGGCCTGGCGTGCTGCGATTCATGGGGTCACAAAGAGTCGGACAGGACTGAGCAACTGATCTGATCTGATTTATTAAATATTTCTCTTCTGGTCCAGTGGGTTGTATTTCTTTGCTAATATTTTCTACCACAAATCATGAAAAGAGTGACTGTCCACTATTTTTATTTTGTTACACTTTGCTAATTAATTCCAAGTAAAGATTATACCTGTGTTGTAAAATGTAATCTATAGTGTAAATAGTCTATAACTATGTTCTACTAAGACCACCTGAAAAATGGGACTTCTATATAGGCTGGTTTTTTGTGACTTGAATTGCAAAAGCTCAAAACAATAATAAGTGGAAAAAAATAATATTGCAACTAACAGACACTTCAGCAAAGATGGGCATTGCCAAGAAGCATATAAAAAGATGCTCAACATCATTAGTAACCTGGAGGAATGCAAATTAAAACCACAATGAGCTATCATTACCCACCTAATAGAAAAGTTACATTAAAATGATGGACCAATAGCAAATGTTGATGAAGATGTGAAACAACTGGATCTTTCACACATTAGCTACAGGAAAGTAAAATGGTCCAATTATTTTGGAAAACATTTTGTCAGTTTCTTATATACTTACCAAGTGTCTGTTAGTTGTAATATTATTGTTTTTTTTTAGTTATTATTGTATTTTGAGTTTTTAAATGTATTATGGGTTAATATTGTCTTTTCTAAGATACATTCTTTGGAAATATTTTCTCCTATTCTGTGACTTTATCTTAACAGTGTATTTCAAAGAGCAGATGTTTAAATTTTTGATGAACTTTATCAATTTGATCATTTATTGATTTTGCTCTTTGTGCTGTATCTAAAAAATTTTTTTATAATTCAAGCCACAAAGATTCAGCCTGTATTTTACATTGTGGTCTGTTTTGAGATACTTTTTATATGTGGTGTGAGGTAAGGATTAAAGTTCTTTTTTTTTTTAACATATCAATATCCAACTATTCTGTCGCATTTGCTAAAAAGACTATCCTCTTCAAAAAGTTGTTCTGTTCAGTTGCCCTCTCATGTGACTCTGCAACCACAGGGACTGCAGCATGCTAGGCTTTCCTGTCCCTCACCATCTCCCAAAGATTGCCCAAGTTCATGTCCACTGCATCTGTATCCATTGCATCCAGCCATTAATTCATGTCCATTACATCTGGCCATCTCATCCTACACTCCTTCTTCTCCTTCTGCTCTCAGTCTTTCCCAGAAACAGGGACTTGTCCAGTGAGTCAACTGTTCGTATCAGTTGACCAAAATACTGGAGCTTCAGCTTCCAATGAATATTCAGGGTTGATTTTCCTAAGATTGACTTGTTTGATCTTCTTCCTGTGCAAGGGACTTTCAGGAGCCTTTTCCAGCACCACAGTTTGAAGGCATCAGTTCTTTGGCATTCTGTCTTCTTTACAGTCCAATTCTCAGCCATATGTGACCACTGGGAAGACTGTTGCCTTGACTACATGGACCTTTGTCAGCAGAGTAATGTCTCTGCTTTTCAACAGGCTGTCTAGATTTGTCATCACTTTCCTGCCAAGAAACAATTGTATTCTGATTTCATGGCTGCAGTCACCATCTGCAGTGATTTTAGAGCCCAAGAAGAGGAAATATGTCACTACTTCCACCTTCTCTCCTTCTCTTTGCCATGAAGTAATGGGGAGCTAGTAGAATTCACCTACAATGCAGGAGACCCTGGTTCGATTCCTGGGTTAGCACAATACCCTAGAGAAAGAATAGGCTACCCACTGCAGTATTCTTGGGCTACCCTGGTGGCTCAGACAGTAAACAGTCTGCCTGCAATGTGGGAGATGTGGGTTATATCCCTGGGTTGGGAAGATCCCCTGCAGAGGGGCATGACAACCCACTCCAGTATTCTTGCACTCCAGTATTCTTGCCTGGAAAATCCCCATGGACAGAACAGCCAGGCTGGTTATGGTGCATGGGGTTGTAAAGAGTCATACATGACTGAGTGACTAAGCACAATGTAGCCAGTTACCATGATCTTAGTTTTTTTAATGTTTAGTTTTAAGCTGGAACTTTCACTCTTCTGCTTCACCATCATTGAGTGGGTCTTTAGTTCCTCTTTGTTTTCTGCCATTAGAGTGGTATCAGTCTGCATGTCTTAGCTTGTTGATGTTTCTCTAGCTTATCTTGATTCCAGTTTGTAACTCATCCAGCCCAGCATTTCTCATGATGTGCTCAGCGTATAGGTTAAACAGGATGACAGCAGACAGCCCTGTCATACTCCTTTCTCATCTTGAACCAATTAGTTGTTCCATACAGGGTTCTAACTGTTGCTTCTTGACCCGCATACAGGTTTCTCAGGAGACAGGTAAATTGGTCTGGTATTCTCATTGCTTTAAGAGCTATCCACAGTCTTTTATGATCCATATAGTCAAAGGCTTTGGTGTCATCAATAAAAAGGTGGATATTCTGGAATCCCCTTGCTTTCTCTATGATCCAGTGAATGTTGGGAATTTGATCTCTGGTTCCTCTTCCTCTTCTAAATGCAGCTTGGACATTTGGAAGTTCATGGTTTGCATAATGCTGAAGCTTAAGATGCAAGATTTTAAGCATGGCCTTACTAGCATGGGTTGTTGGTCAGTCACTCAGTTGTGTCTGACTCTTTGTGACCCCATGGGCTGCAGCACCCAGGGTTCCTTGTCCTTCACCATCTCCTGGAGTTTGCTCAAACTCATGTCCATTGAGTCAATGATGCCATCCAACCATCTCATCCTCTGTTGTCCCCTTTTCAGCATGTCTTCAATCTTTCCCAATATTAGAGTCTTTTCCAATGAGTCAGCTCTTTGCATCAGGTGGCTTAAGTACTTGGAACTTCAGCTTCAGCATCAGTTCTTCCAGTGAATATTCAGGATTGACTGGTTTGAACTCCTTACAGTCCAATGAACTCTCAAGAGTCTTCTTTAACACCACAGTTCGAAGACATCAATTCTTTAGCACTCAGCCTTTTTTATTGTCTAGCTCTCCCATCCATACATGACTACTGGAAAAACCACAGTTTTGACTTTACAGACCTTTGTTGGCTTTGTCTTTGCTTTTTAATATGCATCAGGGTTTGTCATTGCTTTTCTTCCAAGGAGCAAGCATTTTTCAATTTCAAGGCTGCAGTCACCGTCCACAGTGATTTTGGAGCCCATGAAAATGAAGTCTGTCATTGTTTCCATTGTTTCCCCATGTATTTGCCATGAAGTGATGGGACCAGATGCCGTGATCTTCATTTTTTGAATGCTGAGTTTTCAGCCAGCTCTTTCACTCTCCTTCATCAAGAGGCTCTTTAGTTCCTCTTCACTTTCTGCCATAAGGGTGATGTCATCTGCATATCTGAGGTTATTGATATTTCTCCAAGAAATCTTGATTCCACCTTGTGCTTCATCCAGCTTGGCATTTTGCATGATGTACTCTGCATATAAGTTAAATAGCAGGATGACAATATACAGCCTTGATATACTCCTTTCCCAATTTTGAACCAGTCCATTGTTCCATATCTGGTTCTAACTGTTGCTTCTTGACCTGCATACAGGTTTTGCATGGGAGATGAGTACAATTGTCTGATAGTTAGCACATTCTTTAGTACTACCATTCTTGGGAACTGGGATGAGGATTGACCTTTTTCAGTCCTGTGGCTACTGCCGGGTCTTCCATATTTGCTGACATATTGAATGCAACACCTTGATGGCATCATCCTTTAGGGTTTTGAAATAGCTCTACTGGAATTCCATCACATCCACTATCTTTATTAACAGAGTGTTTCCTAAGGCCTACTTGACTTTGCACTCCAGAATGTCTGGCTCTGGGTGAATGACCACACCATTGTAGTAATCTGGTTCATTAAGATCTTTTGTGTACAGTTCTTCCATGCGTTCTTTCCATCTCTTCTTTATCTCTTCAGTGTCTACTAAATCTCTGTGGCTTCTGTTGTTTATTGTGCCTATCTTTGAGTGAAAAATCCCTTGATATTTCCAATTTCCAATTTCAAAAAGACTACCCTGCAATTAAAAAGTATGACTCCTTCCCTTATTTTACTTCCTTTCACTTCTTTTTATTCCCAACCTAAGTGCCCATTTTTTTTTTTAATCTTTTCTGCCTTATTGTACTGGCTAAAAGCTGTAATTTAATATTGAATAAAAGTCATGACAGCAGATATCCTTATTTTCCTATTCACCTTAAAGAAAAGCATTCAGTTTTTCACCATTAACTATAATTTTAAATCTTTTGGTAAACTTCTTTATGAGACTGAGGAAGCTTTCTTCAATTTCCAGTTTGCCAAAGGCTAGCTTATCAGGAATAGGTTTTGAATTTTGTCAAATGCTTTATCTGCATTCATAGAGATAATCAGATTCTTTTTTTTTTTCTTTTTTAGTTGGTTAATATAGTGAATTATATTGTTTTTCAAAAATTAGGCAATGTTTTCATTGCTGGGATAAATTCCACTGTCATGATGTATTATGCTTTGTATGTATTAGAATTAAATTTTCTATAATGGTGTTTAGAATTTTTACATCTGTTTTTATGAGGTATGTTGGTATGTAGTTTTCTTGTAATGCCTTTATCTGATTTTTGTATCTAGGTAATGGTGACCTAGGATAAATTGGAAAAGATTCCCTTTACTTGGATTTTCTATAGTATTTTCTATAGATTTTGTATAGTATTGATATTTATTTCTTACATTTTTGGAAAAATTTACCACTGAAGCCATTTAGGCCTGGAGTTGGCTTTCTGAGAAAACTTCTAATTATAAACTCGAATTCAACAGTAGATATAAAACTAGTCAGATTATCTTCTTAGTGAGTTTTCCATTTTATCTAGGTCAAGATTTGATAAACCTTTTTATAACGACCAGAAAGTAAATATTTTAAATTACACAGGACAAAATGAAGGCTTTTATGTATGAATAGTACTTATATAATTATTTAACATGTGCCCACTTTAGATTATAAAACTGTCTTTGACTCATGGGCAGTACAAAGAAAACTAAACTAAATTAAAATGAAAACAAACATGAAGTGTATTTTTCACTTCAGATATTGAAGATTTTATTTTGAGAATTTTCAAGATATTGTATATCTATACCTAATTTTTGAACATATGGGAGGAACTTTTGAAGCCCAACACTTTTGAGCATTCTACCTAATTAATGTGCTATTTTCCATCTGGCTTCCAACATTTGCATCAGAACTGTTGCATGGGAGCAAGGAGTACTGTTCCCTCATTCTTTGAGATGGTTCTTTCTTCACATGCAGCCGTTTTTCAGTACTTTGCTAAATCCTCAACAGGAACTTTGCCGTTCTTTAGGATTCTTTCTCTGCAGCTTTCTTCTTTTTTTTTTTTTTTTTCTGTTCAGCAAACTCTAGCCACCTTGATCTTCTGGCCCTATTAGCCTATCTGCTCAATTCAGAAAATTCATCAGCCTGCCTTTGGGTCATGGCCAAGAAATTTTCAAGGCAGTAATTTACTTTGTTTTGTTTTGCTCACCTCACAGGGATTAATATCTTTTGATATCCATTGTCCAGTGTCTTGAAAACCATTTTTTCATATATATTTTCTCTTTTGTTGTTGTGTTGTTAATGTTGAATATTTCTGGTAGGGGAATAATACAATCTCTGATATTCATCTCCAGCCCTTGGTGTTTTTCTGTATTGTATTTTCTGTATTTCTGTGTTTTTCTGTTTTTCTGTGTTGAAAAAAACACCATAACTAGTTCTACAAAAACTGATTTAGATGGGTCAGAATTTTGTTTCAGGATTTAGTGATTCTAAATATTCCTAGAAATGAGTATTTTGGTAATGTTGGGGTAACCAATCCATTGATATGGTATATGCCAGCCATATAATAATTTATCCATAGTGATTAATATTTGTAGTAGATTTGCAACTTTTTTAGATTTATTTCTAGGCATCTGTTCAGTTCAGTTCAGTCACTCAGTCACGTCCGACTCTTTGCAACCTCGTGGACATCTGTTACTTGTATGTATTTTAAATGATATTTTGACCTTACTATGAATATTCATTGGAAGGACTGATGCTGAAGCTAAAGCTCCAATACTTTGGCCCCTTGATTCAAAGATCTGACTCACTGGAAAAGATCCTGATGCTGGGAAAGACTGAAGGCAAAAGGAGAAGAGGATGGTGGAGGATGAGAGAGTATCACCGACTCAATCGACATGAATGTGAGCAAATTCCAGGAGAGAGTGAAGGACAAAGGTACCTGGTGTGCTGCAGTCCATGGGGTTGCAAAGAGCAGACATGACTTAACGACTGAATGACAACAGCAACAACATAAATATTAAAAGGGAAACATAAAATAGTAGATGATTTTATAAGTTATCAGAAATATAGATAAATACAGCAAGTTCAGTATAAAATATCAAGATAAAAAATCTTTGTATTTCTTTTCTATACAAATACATGCTATGCTAAGTTACTTCAGTCGTGTCCAACTCTGTGCGACCCCATAGATGGCAGCCCACTCCAGTGTTCTTGCCTTGAGAATCCCAGGGACGGGGGAGCCTGATGGGCTGCCGTCTGTGGGGTCGCACAGAGTCGGACACGACTGAAGTGACTTAGCAGCAGCAATGTCAAATGTTAGTGAAATATTTGGACAGTGGAAACCTTCATCACTGCTGGTATGAAATTAAATGGATATAACCACCTTGAAAAACAGTTTGGCATTATCTAGTACACTTGAAGAAGGAAATGGCAACCCACTCCAGTGTTCTTGCCTGGAGAACCCCAGGGACGGGGGAGCCTGGTGGGCTGCCGTCATGGGGTCGCACAGAGTCGGACACAACTGAAGCGACTTAGCAGCAGCAGCAGTACACTTGAAAATAAGCATACCCTGTAACCCAGCAATTCTACTACTTATGCACCAAAAGGCATAAAAATATTCATAGCAGCAATATTTCTAATATTTAAAACTGCAGACAATCCAATTTACCAATATCAGTAGAGTGTATAACTCAGTTGAGGAATATTCATATAATAAAATGTTTCACTATCATCATTTCTATAATTTTCATATCATTAATTTATCATGAGATATGTATTCTAAGCATCATTTGTGTTTCCTTCATCATAGTTACAAGTCAGAAACCATTTTGGTCCTATTCATAAGAGATTTCCAGACATATAATAGTTAAGAATTAGGATTGCTTTATAATCTCATAAAAGAACTCTCAATTTCAGTTTTGTGCTAGAGAGAAAAGTTGATCCATTTATTCATTTTTTTTTCTCTCCATGATTGTATTTTTATAATAGGACCTGAAAAACAAATGTAGCCCTCTGCAGTCTATTTGCTAGTCTTGTTGGTATTTCTTCAACGTATTGAATAGGTGACTGTGGTTAGAATGATGGCCTGCTAAGGTATCTATGCCCTTATCCTTGAAACCTGTTCAGTTCAGTCGCTCAGGTGTGTCCGACTCTTTGTGGCCCCATGAACTGCAGCATGCCAGGCTTCCCTATACATCACCAACTCCTGGAGCTTGCTCAAATTCACGTCCATCAAGTCGGTGATACCCTCCAACCATCTCATCCTTTGTTGTCCTCTGAAACCTGTAAATATGTTATATTACATGGGAAGAAGAAAGTAAGGTTGGAATGTGAAATTAAGGTTGCTAATCATGTGATCTTAAAGTAGGACAATTATCCTATATTATCTAAGTGGGCCCAATATAAGCTCACAAGTGTTCCAAAATGTGTAAGAGAAAGGCAGAAGGGTCAGTGTCATAATGGTAAGATGAGAGACTCAACTAGCCATTTCTGGCTTTGACAGTGGATGTGGGCCGTGAGCTAAGGAGTGCTGATGGCCTCCAGAAGTCAGAAAAGGCAAGAAGGTAGATTCTCTGCTAGAGCTTTCTAAGGAGGACTCAGCCCCAGCAACATATTTTAGCCCAGGAGAGATCCATTTTAGACTCCCACTGAAACTGTAAGATAATAAATTCATGTTGTTTACAGCCACCAAGCATGAGGTAACTTGTTCTAGCAGCAATAGGAAATTAATACAGTAACTGAGTATGTTTCCTTGAGTATAATATTGTATACAAGTGACAAGCATGAATACATTTTTTTTCTTTTTTTTAACCTCACAGGATTTTGGAGTCATATTTTTAAAAGAGACGCTATCAAAGAATTTTTAAAACCAAATGGCACAATTGGGTTGCCAAGAAATACCTGGAAAAGTAGAAAATAGATCACGCCACCAAAATACTAAAATTCTCCTGTATCCACAGGGGGACATAACACAGGGTGGTGATTTTTAGCCCCTATCTTGTAGGTAATTATTAAATACTAATTTGAATCAGAGTACTTACCTCAAAAGTATGTGTGAGTATGTTTTCCATGTACTGATCAAAGAAAAGAGGGTGTATTTTTCTCTAAAAATTGTTGTCAATATATTTCGATGATTAAAAAATCAAAGGTAAAGCTCATGGATAACTACTTAAAAGATTTTTTCAGTTGTCCTAATCAATAACCTCAGATATGCAGATGACACCACCCTTACGGCAGAAAGTGAAGAGGAACTCAAAAGCCTCTTGATGAAAGTGAAAGTGGAGAGTGAAAAAGTTGGCTTACAGCTCAGATCATGGCATCAGGTCCCACCACTTCATGGGAAATAGATGGGGAAACAGTGGAAACAGTGTCAGACTTTATTTTTCTGGGCTCCAAAATCACTACAGATGGTGACTGCAGCCATGAAATTAAAAGACGCTTACTCCTTGGAAGGAAAGTTATGACCAACCTAGATAGCATATTGAAAAGCAGAGACATTACTTTGCCAACAAAGGTTCGTCTAGTCAAGGCTATGGTTTTTCCTGTGGTCATGTATGAATGTGAGAGTTGGACCGCGAAGAAGGCTGAGCGCCGAAGAATTGATGCTTTAGTTTTTTTTTTTTTGTTGTTCCAATTTTATTTATTTATTTTTTTTTATTCTTCCAATTTTATTTTATTTTTAAACTTTACATAATTGTATTAGTTTTGCCAAATATCAAAATGAATCCGCCACAGGTATACATGTGTTCCCCATCCCGAACCCTCCTCCTCCTCCCTCCCCATACCATCCCTCTGGGCCGTCCCAGTGCACCAGCCCCAAGCATCCAGCATCATGCATCGAACCTGGACTGGCAACTCGTTTCCTACATGATATTTTACATGTTTCATTGCCATTCTCCCAAATCTTCCCACCCTCTCCCTCTCCCACAGAGTCCATAAGACTGTTCTATACATCAGTGTCTCTTTTGCTGTCTCGCATAATCGGGTTATTGTTACCATCTTTCTAAATTCCATATATATGCGTTAGTATACTGTATTTATGTTTTCCTTCTGGCTTACTTCACTCTGTATAATAGGCTCCAGTTTCATCCACCTCATTAGAACTGATTCAAATGTATTCTTTTTAATGGCTGAGTAATACTCCATTGTGTATATGTACCACAGCTTTCTTATCCATTCATCTGCTGATGGACATCTAGGTTGCTTCCATGTCTTGGCTATTATAAACAGTGCTGCGATGAACATTGGGGTACACGTGTCTCTTTCCCTTCTGGTTTCCTCAGTGTGTATGCCTAGCAGTGGGGTTGCTGGATCATAAGGCAGTTCTATTTCCAGTTTTTTAAGGAATCTCCACACTGTTCTCCATAGTGGCTGTACTAGTTTGCATTCCCACCAACGGTGTAAGAGGGTTCCCTTTTCTCCACACCCTCTCCAGCATTTATTATTTGTAGACTTTTTTGGATCGCAGCCATTCTGACTGGTGTGAAATGGTACCTCATAGTGGTTTTGATTTGCATTTCTCTGATAATGAGTGATGTTGAGCATCTTTTTATGTGTTTGTTAGCCATCTGTATGTCTTTTTGGAGAAATGTCTATTTAGTTCTTTGGCCCATTTTTTGATTGGGTCATTTATTTTTCTGGAGTTGAGCTGTAGGAGTTGCTTGTATATTTTTGAGATTAGTTGTTTGTCAGTTGCTTCATTTGCTATTATTTTCTCCCATTCTGAAGGCTGTCTTTTCACCTTGCTAGTAGTTTCCTTTGATGTGCAGAAGCTTTTAAGGTTAATTAGGTCCCATTTGTTTATTTTTGCTTTTATTTCCAATATTCTGGGAGGTGGGTCATAGAGGATCCTGCTGTGATGTATGTCGGAGAGTGTTTTGCCTATGTTCTCCTCTAGGAGTTTTATAGTTTCTGGTCTTACGTTTAGATCTTTAATCCATTTTGAGTTTATTTTTTGTATGGTGTTAGAAAATGGTCCAGTTTCATTCTTTTACAAGTGGTTGACCAGATTTCCCAGCACCACTTGTTAAAGAGATTGTCTTTAATCCATTGTATATTCTTGCCTCCTTTGTCAAGATAAGGTGTCCATATGTGCGTGGATTTATCTCTGGGCTTTCTATTTTATTCCATTGATCAATATTTCTGTCTTTGTGCCAGTACCATACTGTCTTGATAACTGTGGCTTTGTAGTAGAGCCTGAAGTCAGGTAGGTTGATTCCTCCAGTTCCATTCTTCTTTCTCAAGATCGCTTTGGCTATTCGGGAGGTTTTTTGTATTTCCATACAAATTGTGAAATTATTTGTTCTAGCTCTGTGAAGAATACTGTTGGTAGCTTGATAGGGATTGCGTTGAATCTATAAATTGCTTTGGGTAGTATACTCATTTTCACTATATTGATTCTTCCAATCCATGAACATGGTATATTTCTCCATCTATTAGTGTCCTCTTTGATTTCTTTCACCAGTGTTTTATAGTTTTCTATATATAGGTCTTTAGTTTCTTTAGGTAGATATATTCCTAAGTATTTTATTCTTTCCGTTGCAATGGTGAATGGAATTGTTTCCTTAATTTCTCTTTCTGTTTTCTCATTATTAGTGTATAGGAATGCAAGGGATTTCTGTGTGTTGATTTTATATCCTGCAACTTTACTGTAGTCATTGATTATTTCTAGTAATTTTCTGGTGGACTCTTTAGGGTTTTCTATGTAGAGGCTGAATTCTACCAAAAATTTAGAGAAGAGCTAACACCTATCCTGCTCAAACTCTTCCAGAAAATTGCAGAGAAAGGTAAACTTCCAAACTCATTCTATGAGGCCACCATCACCCTAATACCAAAACCTGACAAAGATCCCACAAAAAAAGAAAACTACAGGCCAATATCACTGATGAACATAGATGCAAAAATCCTTAACAAAATTCTAGCAATCAGAATCCAACAACACATTAAAAAGATCATACACCATGATCAAGTGGGCTTTATCCCAGGGATGCAAGGATTCTTCAATATCCGCAAATCAATCAATGTAATACACCACATTAACAAATTGAAAAATAAAAACCATATGATTATCTCAATAGATGCAGAGAAAGCCTTTGACAAAATTCAACATCCATTTATGATAAAAACTCTCCAGAAAGCAGGAATAGAAGGAACATACCTCAACATAATAAAAGCTATATATGACAAACCCACTGCAAACATTATCCTCAATGGTGAAAAATTGAAAGCATTTCCTCTAAAGTCAGGAACAAGACAAAGGTGCCCACTTTCACCATTACTATTCAACATAGTTTTGGAAGTTTTGGCCACAGCAATCAGAGCAGAAAAAGAAATAAAAGGAATCCAAATTGGAAAAGAAGAAGTAAAACTCTCACTATTTGCAGATGACATGATCCTCTACATAGAATTGATGCTTTTGAACTGTGGTGTTGGAGAGGACTCTTGAGAGTCCCTTGGACTGCAAGGAGGTCCAACCAGTCCATTCTGAAGGAGATGAGCCCTGGGATTTCTTTGGAAGCAATGATGCTAAAGCTGAAAGTCCAGTACTTTGGCCACCTCATGCGAAGAGTTGACTCATTGGAAAAGACTCTGATGCTGGGAGGGATTGGGGGCAGGAGGAGAAGGGGACGACAGAGGATGAGATGGCTGGATGGCATCACTGACTCTATGGACGTGAGTTTGAGTGAACTCCGGGAGTTGGTGATGGACAGGGAGGCCGGGCGTGCTGTGATTCATGGGGTCGCAAAGAGTCGGACATGACTGAGTTACTGATCTGATCTGATCTGAACCTTAATTTTTATGCAAATTAGTTGGAAGTCTTCTTGCAGTTGTTGAAAAGGAGAACTGTAAAATATGAATGTACATGAGGAAAACAACATAAAACAATAAGCCTTTAGAAATAATGGATATTTTTGCACATTTTACAAGTGGAAAAGAATAACAAACAGGTCAATTTATCATAAAGATTTTAGATGGCAAAATTTGTTGAAAAATGTGTTAACATTATATAAATAGACTTCCTTCTTTAACTATTTCTATTTGACATTTAACTTTTTTATCTCACATCACTTAGGAGAAATTGATATATGTTACATTTTATTCAAATTGTATTTTCAATATGTTATACTTGCTTATAAAATATCCCTTATTTGAAACTTCAAATGTAGTCATAAGAATACCTTTTAAAGCTGTGTATGTTTGCATGATAGGTTTTAAAATATTTTTAATTACAAGCAGAACAGTCACTCAGAGTCTTTCATTTCTTTAGAAATGTAGGCTGTCTCTCTCTGTATATAGCTGGTATATAATACCTACACATATATTAAAGGAGTTACTAGACATTTGCTCTGTTACATGGAGCAGAAATACACTCATTTTTAAAAAGGTGTGTAAATTAGGTGGTAAAAAGAGTTCTTGGTTTAACTCTAAGATCTGAACCAAAATTAAAGAAGCTGTTTTTTAAAATGCTTTGAAACCAGCTCATAAGGAGGGAAAAGAAGAGTAAATCTGGAAGTCAAAGGAATAAAGTGGAACAAACTGGATATCTGAAGATGCAAATGCTAACAGGCTAAGGATGCATGCGACCTGTCTGGATTCCTTTAAAACCACAGAAATATGTGCTTTGCAGATGAATTTAGTCTGACATTCAAAGCTGAGAGGCCCGCACCTGGTGGGAGCAGAGTCCACTGGTAATCTTACTCCTCAGCCAGACTTCCCACACTTTTGGTATAGCAGGAGTGAAGCAGCAACAACAGATGGAGTGTCGCTGTGGAACAAAAAACATTTGGGGGAAAACATGTGCAGATGTATGCTGGCATGAAACTATGTGAAAGGTCTTGCAATTTGAGAAATGAATCAGAAAACAGAACCGTTTCAGAGAATTTGAGAAAGATTTGGCAATAAGACTACATTTGTGAAACCAAATAGCCAACACCATCCTCCTCGTCTTCAAGTAATAAATTTTATTTCCCAACATGTTCCCTTTCTAATTCAGCAAAGTCCTGTCAGTGTGCTGGTTGTGAATATATTTAGTCCTTACATGTTAAAGTTTGCTATAGGAATGAAACTATTTTTTATGCAGGTTCCTTATGTTTTGGATTTTATTCTTTTTAACATATTTGCAATCTCCATTTGTTCTAAATATGCTGCATTAGAAAGCTTATGAGTCAATAAAGTTTACAAAGAAACTTACTGATTCTCATCTTAGAATGCACGGTAATGTGTTTCTGTTTACTCTCTTAATGACAATTTGACCATAGCATTCGACCTTAGCATTCATATTGATATATAAAATCCAGTCAGATTTCTCATCCTGTTGTTACAGTATATACAGTATGGTAATAAAAACAAGCTTTACAGAAGGAGAGATAGGATTCTATAACCTAAGTGGTGGGCTAAAAGTAATTATTTACTTTCCTACATGTTTACTCAGAAGTTAGTATGCTTTGTTATGCATAGTATTTGTACAGCACCTTCAAAGTACCAAGTACTCCCTGAGGGCATTGGCTGTTTTATTTTAAAAGTCTTCATATTTAAAGCAGTTTTAGATTCATAGCAAATTAAGAGAAAGATACAGAGATGTTCTCTATACCCCCTAAGCCAGCACTACCATAGCTGTCTTCATTACTGACACCCCCACCAACATGGGACGTTTGTTATAATTGGTGAACCTGCATTGACACATCACCATCATCCAGAGTCCATGACTTTATGCTAGGGTTTACTCTTGGTGTTGTGCATTCTATGAGTTTGAAAACATAAATGATGAAATGTCTCTACCACTACATTATCATACAGACTCTTTTCACTGCCCTAAAAATCCTCTGTGCTTGGCCTATCCATCCCTCCTTCCAACTGCAATGAATGTTCAATGTTTACAGTAACCCTTTCAGTGGACATTAGCAATTCCGTTTTGCTGATGGAGAAATTACAATACAGGCATGTCACATAGAAATCAAACTTAGGTCTACCTAAGTCTTCAGTCTGTGTTTTTTCTCAGTCTTATGATGGCTCTTTTCAGCCAAGATTCCAGATACAGTAACAGCTTCATTTTAGCTCTGGGCTTTTATCACTTCTGGGGCTTCCTCGGGGGCTCAGTGGTCAAGAATCCGCTTGCCAATGCAGGAGATGCAGGAGACAGAGGATTGAATTGTTGCATCAGGAAGATCACTGGAGGAGAAAATGGCATCTCACACCAGTATTCTTGCCTGGAAAATCCCATGGACAGAGGAGCCTGGTAGGCTACAGTCCATGGGGTTGCAGAGTCATACTTGAGTTATAAATGAGCATGCACACATCATCACTTTTAAACTGAAATAAAATTTACTTTCTAATTGGAGAATAATTCTTTTGGTTTCATGTTGATAATATAAACCTTGCTAATATTTTAGAATGTCAGCTCAACTATCAGATTTAAAACCCAGCTCTGACACTACAGTGTGGTCTCCTTCAGCCTGCTTCTTACCCTCTCTGTGCTTTCAGAATTTGCATCTATAAAATGGGGATAGTACTCTTCAAAGGGGTGTTTTAATATTTAAATGGCACAGTTACTGTAATTGCTTAGCACATAGTAAGTGCTTCAGTTCAGTGCAGTTCAGTCGCTCAGTCGTGTCCGACTCTTTGAAACCCCATGGACTTGAGCACACCAGACCTCCCTGTCCATCACCAACTCCCAGAATTTACCCAAACTTATCTCCATTGAGTTGGTGATGTCAGCCAACCATCTCATCCTCTGTTGTCCGCTTCTCCTCCTGCCTTCAATCTTTCCCAGCACCAGGGTCTTTTCAGATCAATCAGCTCTTCTCATCAGGTGGCCAAAGTATTGGAGTTACAGCTTCAGCATCAGTCCTTCCAATGAATACTCAGGACTGATCTTTAGGATGGACTGGTTGAATCTCCTTGCCGTTCAAGGGACTCTCAAGAGTCTTCTCCAACACCACACTTCAAAAGCATCAATTTTTTGATGCTCAGCTTTCTTTATAGTCCAACTCTCACATCCATACATGACTACTGGAAAAACTATAGCTTTGACTAGATGGACCTTTGTTGGCAAAGTAATGTCTAAGCTTTTTAATATGCTGTCTAGGTTTGTCATAACTTTCCTTCCAAGGAGTAAGCGTCTTTTAATTTTATGGCTGCAGTCACCATCCACAGTGATTTTGGAGCCCAAAAAAATAAAGTCAGCCACTGTTTCCACAGTCTCCCCATCTATTTTCCATGAAGTGGTGAGACTGGATGCCATGATCTTAGTTTTCTGAATGTTGAGCTTTAAGCCAACTTTTTCAGTCTCCTCTTTCACTTTCATCAAGAGGCTCTTTAGTTCTTCTTCACTTTCTGCCGTAAGGGTGGTGTCATCTGCATATCTGAGGTTATTGATATTTCTCCTGGCAATCTTGATTCCAGCTTGTGCTTCATCCAGCCCAGATTATCTCATGTTATACTCTGCATATAAGTTAAATAAGCAGGGTGACAACGTACAGCCTTGACATACTCCTTTTCCTATTTGGAACAACCAGTCTGTTGTTCCATGTCCAGTTCTAACTGTTGCTTCCTGACCTGCATATAGGTTTCACAAGAGGCAGGTCAGGTGGTCTGGTATTCCCATCTCTTTCAGAATTTTTCAGTGTATTGCAATCCACAGAGTCAAAGGCTTTGGCATAGTCAATAAAGCAGAAATAGATGTTTTTCTGGAACTCTGTTGTTTTTTCGATGATCCAGCATATGTTGGCAATTTGATCTCTGGTTCCTCTGCCTTTTCTAAAACCAGCTTGAACATCTGGAAGTTCACGGTTCACGTATTGCTGAAGCCTGGCTTGGAGAATTTTGAGCATTACTTTACTAGCATGTGAGATGAGTGCAGTTGTGCGGTAGTTTAAGCATTCTTTGGCATTGCCTTTCTTAGGGATTAGAATGAAAATTGACCTTTTCCAGTAAGTGCTTAATCATTATTATAATGTCATTATTAGAATATAACCACTATATATATCATTGTGTAGTCATTCTTTGATTCAGTGGTAAGGAATCTACTTGCCAATTTAGGAGACTCAGGAGACATGGGTTCAATCCCTGGGTGGGAAAGATCCCCTTTACGAGGAAATGGTAACCCACTCCAGTATTCTTGCTTGGACATTCCCACAGACAGAGAAGCCTGAAGGGCTGCAATCCATGGGATCTCAAAGAGTTCTAGCAGTTTATCACACACACACACACTGTCGTTATTAGAAGAGAGTGGTGGAAATGGGTACAGTAAGTCTAATGCTTACAAACTTTTGTTCTTTCCAGCTATTGGTTTTTAAAGAGGGTTGTTTTAAAAGAAATTCTGTTTATACTTTTTATTGGGAATCATTTTTTTGTTTTCTGCAAAAATGTTGAGTTTTTGAGATAAGGGAGTGGTCCATTTTTTCCTTAAATGAACAATTTATTTTTGGGTTTCTCGAAGAATACTATAAAAACTGAAATGTTAGCATGTTTTTCTATATTATTTATTTTTATGTTAGCCAGCAAGTTTTGCCAGCTATGAACAAGAAAGTACAAGGAGTTAGTCTCCAAATATCTCCTTTACTAGCATAGTTAAAATTAAATCATCAGTTAATATTTCAGTTACATTTTATTCTTATATCAAAGCATTATTCAGATTATAGGGTTTGTAAGTCATATTTAAGAGTGATTATTTTAGAAATTTAAAAATTTTGCTCTCACATTAAAAAAGAATGTCTAAAAATATATATTTAAATTGAATTGAAACTCTGGACTATACTGTTATAAGCATCAGTTAGGTTTCTGTATTATGACTTAAGTGAATTTCTGTTTTCAAAGATTAAAATGCTTGGAGTAAAATAGCTTCACAGTTTAACTTATTCAAGTCCCATTACAGTGACTCTCCTGTTTATTGCTGAAAATATTCTACAGAAATTTTAAAAGGATCAATATTAATATCACTAGCTTGCATGCGAGAAAACGGATACACAAAATAGAACTAAATGACCTGACTGAAATAAACAACTGGTTGTAAATAAGGTCTATCTTCCTGAAAAGTCTTCATACTTTTTAACATCAACAAACAGTTTTGCATTCTGATGACATGTCTTTTGTCTTCCAAAATATCTAGCAGGAGTCATTTAGCCAGAACTGAGAAGTCCACATTTTCAACATCTATACAACGAAGGCATTAGGCATAACTAACTGCTATCACAGCTATCTTTAAGTGGGCTTTGAAAGAGACAATTTTGATACTGTTACATAAAATATCACAGATGCAGAAAGCAGTATTTTATTTGATGAGCTTAACAATATCTCAACTAATAAATTGGCTGTCATCCTTTCCCCAGGTTGAGATAAGGGGGATGAGAACATGTAGATCCTTTTTTCGCATGCCAATTTGCAACTACCCCATGATAGAGCACAGTTGTACTATGATTGATGAAATATTTTAGAAAGAAAAGAAAGGACTTAAATGGAAGATTTATTAGCTTTTGAAATGGCATTGCTAACAGTTGTGGTAGGAGAAAAATAAACATGAAAACAAACATTTTAAGTAGATAGTAAGGACACAACCTAATCCCAACAGCCTAGAACGTCCTTGCCGTTTTCACTTACTCTTGCATCATATAAGGGGATGTAAACAACTTAATTCTAAGGTTATTGTTGCAACCTTTTCTGCTTTATAATTTAATCAGAAATAGTGTCTAAAATAAAAACAAGATACCTCTAAGACTTCAGTGGCTTGTCATAAAAAGATGTTATTAAACATAAAAAAATTCAGTAACTGCATACTCTGAGCTAGAAAGGCACTAGAGTGATAAAGTAATGTACATTATATAATAATATCAGGATCGCTCTGATCTTGAACATTTATTTCCAAGTTGAACAAAGTTTTTGAATCAGTCTCCTTTGCTCTCAAGTATTCGTATCTCAAGTTATAGAATCAGTTTTACCATCCCATGTTGGGTCAGATCACTGGTTTGGAAAATAAGGCATCACATCTTTTCCTAGGGTCTGCGCTATTAGCTAAATCATCTTCACACAGCTCAGTGTACCTAAACAGTGGTATTCAGGCTGCAAAACTGATGGTGGAAAGCAATTTCTAACTGACCCTTAAGGCATTTATGTTAAGGCTGGAAGTGTGATGTTTGATTACACCCAGTATCATTTCAACTCAAATAGCTATAAATTACTCTCACCTTTTTTTGAATAGCAACAATTTCTTAAATCAATGAACTCTTTTAAGAATTGAAGAAAGGTCCATATGTTTATCATATGCACCATAAAACAGTGTTTCTTTAGATGCTCTAATTATTTCTTTGGGCCTTGATTTTATCATGTGTAAATTTATTTTTATCTTTTTTACTAAGAAATCATGTAAAACAATCATGTGACTGATGATTTGAGACCAGCCAGAAAAGATAACCATTTTGTAGCATGCTTCAGGATAAAGGCAGATTTGTCTTAAAATATAAACAAATGTCATATTTAATCCTGCTAAAATGAAGACTTAGGAGTGCAAGGTTCATTTTCCACAATCCCAAAGTAGACCTCAAATACCCAAATTCAGTTAGAGGTTTCCATTTCACTAAAGAGACTTCAAAAGGCAGAGGAAGATAATCTTGGCAGCAGCACCCTGGGAGTGAGAATACTCCTAACTAGGCAGGGTCCTTACCTTTCTTCTGACTCTTAGGATTTGGAGATCAGATAGGAAAGGCAGACAGAGGTATACAAAGGAGCAGAGAGGGGTTGGAGCAAAACTCATGCATCAAGAGTTGCCTAGCAAGCAACACCTCTCTGTTTCAGTGTGAACACTGGTATGATTCATACCTCTTACAAACCACATACTAAGTTTTCAACAGTTTGCCAATAAAAGGTGCATGACATACTCTGATTTGGGAGCAAGCAAGAAGACTCAATATTGTGATCTCCTTATTGAGCAAACATTTAACGTGTGTCTACTATATGCCAGATATGTACACTTGACTAAAAATATAAATATCAAAAACATGGTCTCTTTCCTTGAGAATCTTACAGTTTAAAGCAGGCAACATATTTGTAGGTGGTTCATCAATGTACAATAATAAAATACAGAAACCATATTTTAATAATAATGAAATATGAAAACAAGCTTTTATGTAAGCCATGTTCTGCATATCAAGTTTTGTTTAGAAAAGGTAAGCTTACATGGGCATTTTTCCCATGAAAAATATATTGGCATCATATTTTGTATTATTTAAAATTTGTTATTTGATTTGTTCTATTGGCCATAGATTTATAATGTCCTCACCATTATTGTACTTTATTTGGTATGTAGTGAGTTATCTGTCAGATTTGAAAGGATATGTTACCAGAAAGATGGAAATATTATTAAAATTAAATTTCTGTATTCTTTCTTTTAGAAAATAAAAACTATGTATGTATACATACATATATATATGTTTTAAATATATATATAAATGACATATTTTTGAAGAATATTCAATATGATTTATGGAAATATTTAAATAAAAATGTCATCTTGACATTATCATGACAAAAAAGTTGATGTTTGGATGGAGAATATAGGGGATAGAAAAGAATCAAAATTGTCTTCAACATAGGTCTGCAGGAGCACTCCTGAAAGGGTAGTGCGTATTACAAGAACTTGAGGGAGGTAGAATGGTTGTCATTTTGAAAAAGGAGATAATAAATGAAAATATTCCATATTTACTGTAGGGAAATGCTGAGGAGATGTGGGACTATTTAGTAGCTATTGAATTAAAATTCAGAGAATGATCAAAGATGTAGGAGAAAAAAAAATGTAAGCATGTTACAGGGAGTGAATGTGATTTCAAGGGAGAAAGACAAAGGCTGCTTGCTGACTGAGGCACTTTAGGGATGCTGATTGCAATGTCGTCTAAAGTCCTGCCCATGTTCTGCTATCCAGGCCGTGTTCAAGATGCAGGGCTGCCTTCATACAGAAAGTGGATGCTTTTTACACGTTGCTGCAAAAGGTTCGGATACTCACCTACTCCCACGCCTACAAAGATGTGTCTGTCTGGGGAGGGCACATCTTTCTAATACGTACAATGGCACCATATCAAGGGCGTATATACAGTGGTGCCATATAAAGGCTATATCTGCAGCCCCAGCCTGGCTCCAGGGTTGTTGTGACTGCCAGTAAAAAACATTGCTTGGCCTTTGGCATACAGTCATCAGTACATGGTGTCATGAAATGTGGAACTTACACTAAACAGAATCAAGTGACTTGAGCCATCTGTGCTTACCAGACTGTAGTTTATGTAGTTAAAGGGCCACAAAATCAATAGAGTGGATCATGACCAGCTTTGTAAAACATACTGAAATAATACAGAATTGAAAATATCAAATCACAGTAAATGAGAAGGGTAAATTGTTTTTTAATTAAAAGTTGTTTTGCTATGTTTATAAATATATCTAGTCATGGATAGGTGACTGTAAAAAAAGAAAAAAAAGTTGCAAAACTTAAGAAGAATATAATAAGTAGAAGAATTATGACAATCTCAAAATTTAACTCTGCACCCCATTCATAGTTGGCTTTTCAATCTATATGGTCTGGGATAGAGGCAAATATGTTAGATCACTCAATAAGGATGTCAGGGCAATAATTGATGTTTCAGTAGCAAGGTATCATTGTCAGATTTACGGTCTGTTCCAAAGGTTTATGGTTTCCAGGAACCTGATTTAAATATTTATTATGGCATTTGTGTGATAATTTTAAACTCTAGATATTATTTACAACATATAATATGTAAAATCATAAAGTGCTCATGGGCACAGGTATAGTTTTAAAAAAATCTGAATAACTTTTGTAAAGTTTTGGAAAAAATCATGGTACAAGCAGATACTTTAAAAAAAAAAGCCACATCTTTATTTCAGTGAAATAATTCATATAAGGATGTGCCTCCAGGTAAGCATCTTTCTTAAAAAATATCAGAGATATTTCAACTTATTAGTAAGCAAAGTTAGGATTCATCATTGTGTTTTTCAGGATGGTTCACTTACTAAACTATGAATGTTATCTAAAGGTAGCCAGTATTCTTCAAACACTATTTTGAATGGTTGTAAATTATCAGATAATTCAAAAGATTTGTGATGGGTATTTTGTTGTTGTTGTTGTTGCTGTTTAGTTGCTAAGTTGTAGCTGGCTCTTTTATGACCCCATAGACTATAGCCTGCGAGGCTTCTCTGTCCATGGGATTTCCCAGGCAAGAATACTGAAATGGGGTGCCATTTCCTTCTCCAGGGAATTTTCCCGACCCAGGGATTGAACTCATGTCTCCTGCATTGACATTTAGGTGCTTGCTTATTCTTACCATTATATGTCTTCAGTGAACATTCTTGAACTAACTTTAGCCGTATCTTTGAACCTTTGAATAAACACCTACAAAAAAAATACTTGGGGCAAAAATTTGGCCATTCTTCAGGCTCTTGATTTATCACTGAATATATTTCCATTAGCAGAATATGTGAGTGCTCCTGTAACACCAGCTGTGGTTCAGCATTCTCGTAAATTCCTCTATTTTCTCATTTACAGTTATGGGAAATTTAAAAGTTGAAGTATTCAAGTAATGCAAAATGACTTCAGACCAATAAGATCAAAGGAAGTACAAGTTGAATTCCATTACTTCAGTAAATTGTGATTTAAAAAAAAGTCGTGATACCAGGTTGCCAACCAATCCAAAGACTGTTCTGACATTTTCCCCAAGATAAAAACGTATCCTAAAGTGTGAGTGGAGGCAGGATTGGAGTACAATGTCATGGAAGATGTTCATGTGTCTTTGCTTTTTCCGCCCTATGCCCCAGTCCTGGTTACAAAACTTTATTAGTAACAGATAAGGAATATAGTTTGGGATAATGTCATAACCAATGACTAAGGACTATTTATTGATCACAAAATAACAACAAATCTCTAAGTTTAATAAAAAAGGTAACAATTTTTTTAGATATCTTGCACATTTTATAGATGATAATTGACCTTGCATTTGCTATTTTGAGTTTCTTTATATATTGGTATGGATAAATATTTATTTGCAATCATATATTTTAAGTTTCTTTTGTGAATTATGTACTCATTTCCACTATGAAAAAGCTACAAAATTTTTCTTAAACTTTCTGATTTCTTCTGTCTTATGGATTATTTATAAGTTTTTGGTTTTTATTTGTTTTGTTTTCTAAAACTTTGGATAATTTTAATTAAAAATTTTGTTAGCATTTAATGCTGTTGATAACTAATTTAATTCACTGTTGTCAGCAATACTATTTTATATTATATATTATGAAAAATAATAATAAGGAAACCTAATTTCACATGAAAGAATTGAAAAATAAGGAAAAAGTATATTAGATTGAGAATTTTGAAAAATGAGCCTTCGCCCAAATTAAAAGGTAAGATAGACTTGAAATTTAGACAAATACTATTTTTCATTGTTAATTTGACATCAAGATGAACTAGTTGATAGGGAAATAAATTTCAAGTCTGTTGCCATTTCTTGCTCAGATAGTAACAGTCATATCTTTAGCAATCAATAGTAAAATAAACAAGGCTTGGGAAAGCTGATATAACCAACACGGGGATCAGGAACAAATATTTCTCAGGCATGGGGAGTCTTGTCTGTCAGAAACCAAAGCTGAGTGCTGAGAAGTTATGTAATTTTCAATGCTATTCAATGCACCGAAACAAGAAACAAAAAAGAAACCTACTTTAGCTAAAAAGAAAAAGCAGACAGACCTCTTGACAGCTTTTGTATCTTAATAACTTCTGCCACATGTTAATGCAGTAAGTACAGAGATCAAGTTTATGATCACAAGCTAAGGAAAGCATCACATTATCATAACATATGTACTGTTGGATTCCAAAGGTAACTACAAATTATATTAGAATATAATGTTAAAAAGGATTAGAGCCAATTTTATGATAGAGGTCTATGTATCTGTGTGATAAATGAACTTTGAACTTTCAGTAAGTGTAGATCAGATATAATTTTTCCCCAAAATATTTTATTACATCAATGAAGTGTTATAAAATGTATGATGTCTTAAAATTAAGGAAACAAGGTTTCATTAAGAATTAAATTAGACTGTTAGTAATGTGGGTATTTTGCGTATTAAAAGTACCATCCCTGTTTTCCTCCGATTTAAGTTTGCTTTAAACTGTGTGTTTGTTATTAGCAGAGTAGATCTGGATTTCATCTGGAAACTAACAAGCTGTATCTTTTAATGGGGAAATATTAGTCTTTTCCACTTAGCATGACAGTTGATGTTTTTGATTGATATTTTTATGTCATCAAAATTATTTCTATTAGCTATTTTTACTTATAGTTTCATTCATTCTTTTAATTTTTATTTAATCAGTTTACTTTTTCTTTTTTGAAAATTCAGTTGTAAGTTTTCAGTCCATTTCCTGTTCTTACTCACAATCAAACTCACATTTTTGCACTTTACCAAAATCAGGTAACAAAACTTCCTTTTTACAGGGTGTTTTACTTGCTATTGTACTGTCCTCAATCTGACAAAAGTAATATGTACTCTATGAACCCACTATATCCAGGCTATTTATTAGGTTTTCTTTCAGTAAATTTTTATAAGAATCCTTATTATCTTTTATATTACACACTCATAATCATAATAATCATTCATTTGAATTTATATATTGCAGAATTTATTGTCTACAACATTGTTACATCTCCATCTCATTTTCCCTTATTGACATCTGTCTTCTAAATTCATTATTATTTGATTCAGGAGGTATCTTGAATGCTTTCTTCACAGAATGTGTGGGTGACCTACTCTTTGAATCCATGTTTTTACAAATGTTTTCAGATTTATTTGTCTGGTTAGAGAATTACAGAACTGGTCTCACAGTCATTTTATCTCAGTGACTTACACATAGTACTTTACAGTCTCTCAATTATGTTAGCAAGATTCTGATACTATTCTAATTGTTTTTCTTTGTAAACTGGTAAATTCTTTAGCAACCAAGAGCTTGTTACTGAACCAAACTTAGATCTGCTTACCTAAAGTGCAGCAAAGCCAATCTACTGACTTACGGTGAAAGAAAGTACAGCATTTATTGAAGGGCACCAACCAAGGAGAGCAGGGATGCGTGCTCAGCTCATGAACCTTCTTCTGGTTGGTTGGTGGTGAGGCAGCAGGGTGATGTTTCAGAAATCTTAATCACCAGCCCTTTGGTCAGAACCAGTCTGGGTCTGTGTTCTGTGGTCAGCAGGCAATCACCATCTTCTGATGGGTAGAAGGTCTTAGTTTCTGCAGAACCACTCAAAGATAGGATTCAGGTTATTATCTATGTCCGTTCTGGAGGAACTAAGTCCTATGACTTATTGTTGCATCAGTAAGTACTTGAATCTGCTCCTTAGAACTTGGGGAAAAACTAGGAGTCTAAAACCTTTTCTCTACAAAAAGAAACAGGGATACTGAGGGCTACTGTACCTAAAAAGGCCCCTGCAGAGTCCTTCTTGGTTCACATTCCCTCTTTTCTTTTATACTTGTCAATCCTAAGGAGAACAGGAGCAGAACAAGACAGTGTTATAGAGAAGGGGGATAGAGAGATTTATTACAAACTCTGCAGGGAAACTCAGTTTTCAGGGGACTCAGTTTCAAGTTTGCATGATTTTTCTGTCATGGATTTGATTTTCCCCTTGAATATATATTATTTAATGATTAGAAACAAAAATCAATAAAGCTATTTTCTTTAAAAGTGTTTCATAACCATCACAACAGCACCAGAAGGACTATATGTGAGTATCATTCATTTTTACTATTAGAATTGATAGAGTGAAATGAAAAAACTTCAGAATAATTGATTTATAATTTAAAATACATGTATGAGGATTTTCATCCCACCATTTGTATCAAATGAACAAGAGAAGTGGTTTCCAGTGTCTAGAGAAATAAAATGGTTTGTTTTTCTCCTATTTGCCTATTTTTCTTATACTCGGTTTTGCTTGTTTGTTCTAAAACGTGTGTTTTAACAATTCTGAGAAAGAGGGGACAGAAAAGATGACAGTAGTATAAAATTAGAATATTTTCTTAAGTTCTTTCCCTCAGAAAATAAGTAAATGCAAAAAAGAGCGACAGAGACCCTCCTACATATCTTTCTTTTCTGGTTTATATAGCATTTGCAAAATCTGATCCATAGTCAAAGGCACACTTTTCCTTTCAGAAAATTTTCAAACGATACTTCTTGCTTCAAACAATTTAACAAACACATTTCTACTAAAAATTTGTTTTTAATACTAAATACCCATCATGAACCCTTTATTTTTGTGTAATTCTTCTGTCTTTACCATGATAAATTCTCATATTTTGCATTTGATGTATCTCACTTTTATTTTACTAAATCAGACTTACTAACTGTATGGCTATGGGAAATGTACATTTTATACTGTGTGTTTTATAGTCAACAGTGGTAATGTAGGAAGTAATGTACTGAAGTATATCTTCACTATTGAATTTATTTTTTTTCTCTGTCTTCTTAATTATTCTGCAGATGTCAGTATGTTTATGTGGAGGGGTGGTTTATGTGTATATCATATGTGTAGTCTGGGCTGCACTTAAAGATTCAGGCACAGAAGAAATTCCCAGAGGGGAAAAAAGGTATAATTCCACATCTCTCCTTTGATACCTTTCCTTGTCTTGTAGAACGGTTGGTAATGACAGTTCCAGTGTGAAAACAATAGCTCCGTTACTTTTCTTGACTGACTGAACTCATTCTAGTTTCATTGCAGCTCTGCTTTTTTTTCTTTCTCTTCTGCTGACCTTTTCCTCCCCTTACCTCATAACTATATGTTTACCTTCATATTCCCCAGAAAAAGATAAACTGTAGGAAGTCTATAATTGAGGGGACTCGTAAGGAAGATTTTTCTAAGTTCATTAGAGAGTGCTAGATATGAGAAGAGAATTACCAGTGTTACTGAAAACAAATGAGCCCAGTAGGCTGCCTTGGGGAGAAATAGGGCGGGGGGGGGAGGGGTGGGGGAAGCTTCTGCATTGCTCCACCTTTGACTTAGAGGGCCTGTTTCACAAGAAATCACATAATGGTTATAGTCATTTTAGTGTTCAAATTTACGGAGCAATCCTGGCAATCGTGTCCAGAGGGAAAATGTGTGTAAGAGGGATGCTGCTGTTAAAAGTTCTCTGGCTTTCAAGTTGTTATAATCAATTTGAGCCCAGCCAATAATATTTCAAGTGCTAGAAAAAGAAAGGGGAATATTTTCTCTACCACACCTATGGTCAGTTGATTGAAAAATGGAATATAAACAAAAATCTTGTTCACATTCTGGAATGCCAGTGACTTATAAAACCAGTAAAATTCTACTTTATTATACAGAAGTAATATAATTGTATGGTTGTTGCCCAAAATGTGTCATTCCTACAGTATCACTCTTGAATTTAGAGAATTAGATACCCATTACTATGACTTGTTTAGAAGCACACTTTACAAAATACACCTCACCCTACAATACAAAGATATAGCTTGGTTTTTAGAGTCAGGCAATCTTAAATATTAATATAAAAACCATGTACAGCAGATTCTCTAAACTACCATGATTTAACCCATCTCAACTTTAATTTTCTAGTAAGTAAAATGAGGATCATATCAATCATTGTGTTATTATAATGATTAAATAAACTTAAATGAGCCATCTAGCAGAATACTTGAAAAATATTTTCTCTCTTCTTTCAGATTATGAGGTACAAATCATGCTGATCTAGTTTTTAATATAAGTCCACAATAAACAAGTAACTAGCCATCAACCATAGGTTAGTTGAGTGCTAAGTAAGCTTTCCAAAAACATATTGAGAGGAGATATTTCTGGCATATGTTTTTGGGAAGCTTAGTTAGCACTCAACTAACCTGTGGTTGATGGTTATGCGTTATGTTAAAGCCCTGTGTAGTTTTCTGATAGGCTGGACTGAATCATGTGGAACCCCAAGGAATTTTCTGGTCAACCTTGAGACCAAACACAGGTTAAGGGACTCCTTTGGTCCTTTTTACCTACTCTCACATCCTAAGGAAGCAAACTCAAGTAAGTAGAATCATACAAAAACACAGCAACAACAACAACAACAACAAAAAACAACGGAAGAAAGAAAAAAGGAAAACAAGGGAGTGTGATAATGCCAAGGTAGAATTCGTTCAAACTACTGAGATCAAAGCAGGAGGAGTCAGGAGAAAGGATCCATCTAGAGATGAGTGCAAAGGAGACAGCAAGCTTGCTCCCTGCACTGCTGCTGCTGCTGCTGTTAAGTCGCTTCAGTCGTGTCGGACTCTGTGCGACCCCATAGATGGAAGCCCACCAGGCTCCCCCATCCCTGGGTTTCTCAGGGAAGAACACTGGAGTGGGTTGCCATTTCCTTCTCCAATACATGAAACTGAAAAGTGAAAGTGAAGTTGCTCAGTCGTGTCCAACTCTTAGCGACCCCATGGACTGCAGCCTACCAGGCTCCTCCATCTGTGGGATTTACCAGACAAGAGTACTGGAGCCTAATAATTGCCAGGCTCCTGGTTCTGACCCATCCTTTGGAAGAGAAGTAGGGAGTCTTGAGCTCCAGCTTGTGATTAAACAAGTCTCCCCGTCCAAAAATGAACTCGCTCTTAGCCACAAAGCTTCTCCTCCTATGCTTCTCTCTGTCCTCGTGAATCAATATACCCAGCAAATCCCTCCAAATCAGAACCCGTGGATCATCCTTGCTTCCTCTGTCCAACTAACTCATATCCAGTTAGTCTCCAAGCCACACTAATAATTTAAAATTATTTTACTGTGAAAAATTTTGAAGTCACATAAGTAAAAAAAAGAATATGAAGATCAGATGGTAGTCATCCAGATGACAGTTTCCAGTTTATGCCTAATCTAGTTGAATCCTACCCACTTTCCTTTCCATCACCAGATGACTGACTTTTAACACTTAAACATATCTGATCTAACCACTTTACTAATTTCTTCTTGACTATGTTTAGTTTTTCATGTCTTACAGTGTTTTAGCAGGTTTACCTGGGTCTTACCTCATTTTCCTTATGTTTCAAAAATTGTTTTGAGATCAAATCAAATCAGATTTTTCTACATAAAATCTGCTGATGCTCATCCTTTACCCACTGAATTTAGTCCAAAATGTTTAGCAAGCATTTTCCCACTTTAGACCATACATATCTGCATAGAATCTTGCCCTACAGTCTCTACCATGCTACCCAGTGTTCCACAATATGTTGTTTATTCGCTATTCAACCCTTTTGCAACCCCATGGATTGTAGCCTGCCAGGCTCCTCTGTCCATGGGATTTCCTAGGCAAAAATACAGGAGTGGGTTGCCATTTCCTTCTCCAGGGAATCTTCCCAAACCAGGGGTTGAACCCACGTTTCTTGATTCTCTTGAATTGGTAAATAGATCTTTAAACTCTAAGCCACCTGGGCAGCCTGATGGTTGTTCTCTTCCTGCAGGCCTCAGGCGTTTGGGTGAGTTCTTCCCTTGTTCTGAATGGATTGTTGGAGCCCATTTCATTTGTGTTAATTCTTATACTTCAATGCTTGGCTTAATCATCTCTTCCTTTTCTAAACCTCCTCTGAGAATAACCTTCCCCCTTTTATCCTGAAAACTTGCTAAGGAAACCATTGCTTCTCTGAGTTACCAGTATACGGCTAAATACCTTGTTTATTTGTTATATACAACACATGCTAATAATTTGAGGTTTTGTCTGTCTTCTCCAGCAGCCATGGATCCTGTTGTTATATGTTCAGGTGTGTGTCTTTGTTCTTGTAGTGCTCAGCTTGCTGAGTGTTAAACAGGAGCCAGTAAGAATTTCTGCTGAAAGAATGCCAAATATTTCTCCTTATTAACATTTTTTAATCATTTTTAAATAATGTGTCTTCTCTTTAATGGTATTAAAATGAATTTTTCAAGTGAAATCCTAAATATTTATTTTATAATCCTACAAGGAATTAAATATAACATCACAGAGAGTGACTAAACTGATATATTGATATAAACAATGGAGATAAGAGCACAAAAGAAACAGTCATATATTTTCTTATACTCATTCAAATAAATTTTCTCCTTGAAACTTAATTTTTGTTATGTTAGACACTGGAAGTTTAAAGCTATTTAAATAATTCAAATTTATATAGTACTTCACAAAGATAATTTTTTGCCCATCTCCACTCTCTTGGGGGAAGAGAAGAGGTTACTTTCAGATAAGTGGTATTTCAAGGAACAAGATTGGAATCAGACCATTTAGGGAATTCGCCTATATCATATATCCAGCCCAGAAGATTGGGAGATAGATTAGAAAATGTTTTTATTTCCAAATTCTTGATAAGAAAGCTAAGAGGTCAAGTGCTCAAGACTACATAGTAGGGAGAAACACAAAAGTCAGTATGAATCTTTGTTTTTTATTTTGTTTGTTTTTTTTCTTCTGGTTAATGTGTTACCCAAAACTTGAAAATAAATTGAAATCAAATGATATATTGGTACATTAATTTGTTTTCAGAAACAATCAGGTGGTATAAAATGGCTGGTTTTCTTGGATTCTGACCAATAACTCAGATCTAGTGAATTCTTTTCCTCTGTATTTTTGCATATCATTTTTGCAGCTATAGACCACAAGGGATGCAATCTTCATCATTTTCTATATTACCAATAACTGATCCGAGAGCACAATTCCTTTTAAAGTTAATATAAACTTCTCCCAGTATGCTGTGAAAGGAGTCAAATTTTGAGATAAAAATTGAAACTTTTAATAAGAACTCAATTACATGCTTCTGTGTTAACTTGCTTTAGAATGTGAACTCTGACAGCAGGGCACAGATCCTGACTTTTTGATTAATTTTTACTTATTTCCCAATGTGGACATATTCACATTTGGGAACTGGGAAGTTCCATAAATATTTGAGTAACTGAATGATTGAGTCAAATCCAATGTGTATGAAGTAGTTTTCTTCAACTTGATTTAGATACTTCTGTGTCAATTTGTGACATGCTCTCAGGTAATTTTAATAAACTAGTCTAATTTATTTTGAATGAATATATAGACATAAATGTTTGCTTTCTGAGTATATGTGTGCATATAGTCATCTAAAGTTATACAGTACATCTGTATACAGAATAGATAAATTAATAATTAATACACACATGTTAATAAAGTATGAACTCCAACATTTTATATGATGGCCTTTCTATTTCTCTTACTTTATTATCATATTTTCAGCAAATTTACTTAACTCCCTCAACGTTTATATGCTTTAATTTAGGGGTGACAAATGCCTAGCCAAATGCTAAATCTGAAAAAAATTTTAAATATGATTTTCAAATTTTTGAAATTTTAAATCCTTTAGATTTGTGTGCTTCCCTGTATCATAAGCCACACTTCCTTCTATTGTCTGGCTCCTGGTGGAATCAGACTTAAGTCACCCACCTGCCTGGCCTAACGAAGCTTCTGAGAACTCAATCTTTGTATTTACACGTCTCCAAGTTGTTGGCCTGTAAAGAAAGAAAGAAAGAGAAGTCAGTCAGTCGTGTCCAACTCTTTGTGACCCCTGTAGCCTACCAGCTTCCTTCGTCCATGGGATTTTCCAGGCAAGAGTACTGAAGTGGGTTGCCATTTCTTTCTCCAAAGGATCTTCCCAAACCAGGGATCAAACCCAGGTCTCCTGCATTGGAGGTAGATGCTTTATCGTCTGAGACACCAGGGAAGCTTCTAAGGGGAGCTCAAAAGTCTTCTCTTGGTACTCTAGCTTTTTACTCACTTTAGAGTAAATCAGACCACATACTGAAAATTAGAACTTTTGAGGAAACAATGGAATTGAACCCAAAATGTCAGAGAGGTGCCTATGGAGAAATGAAAAGAGGCCTGAAGTCTTAACGTGAAGAAGATACTAGGTGTGAGGCCTGGCCTAGCTTTGCTCTAGGCTTTGGAGAGAATGATCTTGCTTCTCATAGACTGACGAGTTTTTCTTACTAACTGGTTATACACAAATGAAATGGTCCTGTGAGGAAAGTAGATTCAGGCCTATGTTTGGAGCAAAGAGCCTTCCACTTTTGTTGTAGGGACAGGCCTGCCTCAGGCCTAGGAAATGAATTTGACACAGGGTCCTACAGTTCACTGTGAGATAGGCCTGAATTGAAGGTTATTCTGGGAGCAATAAAGGTGTTTCGCTTGTTGAGCTTGGAACCTCATGGGTAACAGTCAAGGTCAGGTCTCAAATATTTGAAAGTCTATTTCAGAGATATATTATAAGTAAATTGTATTTTTTTCCTATGTCAAAATGAAATGATACCATTTTATTGATGTTTTGAATGACTTTTAAGAACATGGAATATTTTTTAGCAAAATAAAGTTAATATTAAAACTTTAAAATAAAGTACTATATAAAGCCATATACAAAAGAAGTGGAGAGTCTACATAATCTGAATTATCTTTAAAATGGAATGAGTGGTTATCTTCATGTAATAAAATTACAAATAGGTTTTTTTTTTTTTTCCCAGTGGCTTTTCAATAAATTATCATGAACTGTATTATTGGAATTTGTAAAAATGTTATAAGGAAACAAATTTTGATGTTTATTCTTTGTATTTAGTGTGGATATATTCTATCCATATACTAATGGAATTTGTACTTTTTGAGATCTTTGTTATAGATATTTTAAGAATACAGTTGTTATTATACATATCTAAGGATAAGCAACTTAAACTTATTTCCAGACTTTGGAAGCTCACTTCTTCACGAGAAGGGATAAGTCTCGGTCACTTATGAAGGACTTATTTTACATATTAAAGGCCAAGTAGCTGTTAAGAATTTTAAGTGGAGTGTAACTGGATCATATTTCTAGTAACTTAAATAATAATAACAGTATACAGAAAATAATATACCTGTATATTGCATACTAATGCTAAGCACCACTGTAAGCATTGTCTGCTCATGAACCCCTTGTAATCTCTTAGAAACCTTTTGAGGTGGTCACAGTGTATTTCCATTTTATGGTAATCTTCCTATCACAGTGTCTAGCATACAACAAACACTCAATAAATAATAGCTATTATGAACTCTTTTTATAGCATAGTACTTAAGAAGAGTGAGATCTCTTTGACAGTCAGAATACCTAAGGCTGTAGTCAAAATTTGCCACTTATTTGTGTGCCATTGATCACATTAATCTAGCTTTTTATACTTTAGGTTTTTTTATTTGAAAATAGCAATAATGCCTGCCTCATAGGCATGTTGTATATGTATATGAGCCCTCCTCCAGGGGATCTTCCTGACCCAGGGATGGAACCCACATCTCCTGTGGCTCCTGCACTGCAGGCAGATTCTTCACCGCTGAGCCTCTAGGGAGGCACCGGGCTACAGTCCATAGGGTCGCAGGGACACGACTGAAGCAACCAAGCACATACTTGTGAAAGAATAAGTATGGCAGAGAACTTTAGCTGTTCAAAATGTCTTCTTTCTTATTCCTGGCACACAGCTGGCCTACACCCATCAGCTTCCCTGTGGTTAGATGTGGACATTTGAATGAATTCTGGTAAATAGAATGTGGATAAAAGTGATGGGTGCCATTTATAGTTGTGGCTTATTACTCTCTTATGCTCTATTTGAACCCAGCTCCCCACCAGGATAAATACAGACAATGTGGAGGCCCGATGGGGGTGGTGGAGCCATTAGATGAAGCAAGTCTGGGTCCTTGAACCATTATGCAAGAAGCTACACCATCAACCTGAATACTAACTTTGGCTTCTGACTAGAGCAGCAAAGAATCTTTTATTGTGTTGAATCATTACATGTTTGAATGTATTTGTAGCAGTTGGCCTATTAATATACTAAGTCAAAGTGATAAAACATATAGATAATAAAATAAAATTGTGTAATAGAGCCTCATAGGTTGAATATCTTAAAAAAAAATAGGATTTCCAAATCTTACCTGCCGTGACCATAGTAGTAATTTTTGAAAACAAAAAAAAAAGAGGACTTCACATTTAGTTGTCTGTCATATGGTAACTTCTGTACTTATATCTGTAATGTTTGAAAATGACTAAATGGAAATAAAATTTAAGTGAGAGACAGACTACAAATAAAGTTTCTATTTTTCTTCTGAAATCTCTACCTCAATATCTTTTCCTCTCTCAAAACAGACCCATAATCCATCAGATACATTCTTACCTTATATATTTGTTTTGTAAAATTATCCTTGCAGAGGCGGCAGGATGCAACAGCAAAGAGAACAGGCATTGGACCAAACTACTAGGCTCTAACTAAATAGCTATGTGACCTTGACAAGTTACATTTCTTCTCTATGGCTTATTTTCCTCATCAGTTAAAGAGAGTAATAATGGCACTTGCTTCTTAGAATGTATGTAAACAATAAGTGAAGTAATATTTATGAAATATGTAGGAAAACCTCCAACTCTTAGTTATCAATATATGTGTTCAATAACCTGTGTATAAATTAAATGTTATATAAATAAATCTTTAAAAATAACCTTGTGCTGTGCTTAGTCAAATCTGACTCTTTGCAACCCCATGGTCTGTAACTGCCAGGCTCCTCTGTCCACGGGGATTCTCCAGGCAAGAATACTGGAGTGGGCTGCCATGTCCTCCTCCAGAGGATCTTCCCACCCTAGGGATCGAACTCAGGTCTCCTGCATTGTGAGCAGATTCTTTACCGTCTGAGCCACCCACCAGGGAAGCCCAAAAATATCGGTGTGGGTAGCCTATCCCTTCTCCAGGGGATCTTCCCGACCCAGGAATTGAACTGGGGTCTCCTGCATTGCAGGCGGATTCTTTACCAGCTGAGTTACCCGGAATCCCCCAGATTAACCTTGGTTTGATTAAAATGGAGAATAAAAATTCAAGACATTCTCCAAACTCAATTCATACATGTTCCCCTATGACTTCTCCCTGGGCCCGCTGATTAGGCTTCCCTCAGCCTTCAGAAACATCTCAGTCACCCTTATGTTTGAATATTTGCCCCAGATTTTACCTTCCTTTTAATTACTTTGCTTCTCTCTGTCTAATCAGTACTTATCTGTCTTCGAGATTAGCCGGTTTGGGTCTATTAGTACCCTAGGGTTGCAGTAAGAAATTAGCACAAACTCTGTGACTTGAAACAACACAGGTTTGTTCTCTCGCAGTTCTAGAAGGAAGTCTGAAATCCTGGAGTTGGAAGGTCCACACTCTCTGTAGGGCCTAGAGAAGAATCTTTGCTTATGTCTTTCTAGCTTCTAGTTAGCTGTCCTTGGGACTCCTTGGCTTGCATCTACATTACTTTCAGTCTCTGCCACTGTTTTCACATAGCCTTGTCTTCCGTGGCTCCATTTCTGAATTTTCTAAGGACACCATTATATTATGTAATAATGTATTATAAGGACACCACTCTTGGGCCCCTCCTAATTTAGTATGCCCTCATCTTAACTTCTTGCAGCCCAGCGTTTCTCATGATGTACTCTGTATATAAGTTAAATAAGTGAGTCTGAGTGAACTCTGGGAGTTGGTGATGGACAGGGAGGCCTGGTGTGCTGCAATTCATGGGGTCGCAAAGACACGACTGAGCGACTCAACTGAACTGAACATCTTAACTTGATTATATCTGCAAAAGCCCTGTTTCCCAGTAAGGTCACACTCACAGTCCTAGAGATTAGGACTTGAGTATATCTTTTTGGGACGCACATTTCAGCACACAAGGGGATCTAATGTCTCCTCCAACCAATCGTAATTACTTCTGAGAACCATTTATTTTTTATTTCATTCATTGGACAGGTAATATGAATCTGCTTTCTAATTTTTAAAAAAGATTTATGAATCTATGTATCTTCTCTGATAAATTATATTATAAGAGTATAAGGATAAGGACTGTGGATCATGATATTATTTTTTTCTGTTTGTATACTCTTTCATATATCACACAATGCATATGATAACAAATAGATATATTAACAAATGAAGGGATACAAACCTGTTAACACAAAATTCTTCTGGAGAGTAAGTGACAAAAATAAATGATAAATGATTAAAAAAATCAATTTCTAATCTCTGATTTTTCATTTTTATCTTATGGTATGCTTTTGACTGATTATTGTGAGTATTATTGTGACTGATTATTGACTTGAGTATTGTAAGTTCACCAATAAGATATTTATTAATATTGTGATATTTAAATTATATGTAAACATTTGAAAAATAATCCAATAAAATTCAATAGCTCTGTTTAGTGCTTTTGCAGTAAGAGTTTCTACCTTGCTTTGTAACTGCAAAGATTTTACATTTAAACAAGAATAATCAAGTATGTAACGTGAATTCTTATTATCAATTTTTCTTAGAAATAATATCACATACCTTATACTATTTAACAGGGAAAATTCCCCAAAACTGATGGAAAATATTAGGAATCCATCTCAATTCTACAAGAATAATGTTTTAAATTGATATGTCCACAGATGATAATGAGTGTGGAAATTTAACGCAATCCTGTGGTGAAAATGCTAACTGTACGAACACACAGGGAAGTTATTACTGTATGTGTGCACCTGGTTTCAGATCCAGCAACAACCAGGACAAGTTTATTACTAATGATGGAACCATCTGCGTAGGTAAGTTCAGCTACCTATCTTAAAATTTATACCTATCTTTTATTGCTTATACCTCCACAGATTAGATAATATCCAAATCAAATTCTGTCAGTCGATTGTACCCCCATTGTTAATACTTTCAGAATCTTCATTAATTCTTTTAATTCTCCAATATGATATCAGTTACTATGGCATATTTATCCAAGAATATAAGACGAAGAATATCAGTTTACAAAAAAAAAAAAAAATTGTGATGTTATGAGATCTAGCAAGGTGGCAAATAACGGAATAAATACTTACACTTTAAAGTGATATATTCACTCCAGAAAATTACTATTAGTATCACCAGATAGTAATGGTTTTATAAATATGCACTCTGAGAGGGGCCCCATGTTTTCCTGGAAAGTGTTCAGATAGTCATTGCTTGTGAACACTAGTGATGTTCACTCTAGGCAGCACTGCTGCTGCCCACTGAAAGTTTGTCACATTTAAGATCTGCATTCAGTTTTTTTGAACCCCGACCTATTTAGAAGTAACTACAGTGTCTTCTGGAGGGATAAAAGTAATTGCAGTTCAATTCCTAAGTAAAATATTGTGAGAGAGTATCTAGATTTTTTAATGTCATTCTATTGTATTTTGGTCACACATTTGATTTATCAGATACTATAGTCTGAGAAAAAAATTGTAGAAAACTGTAGAAAAGATGAACAGTTTTCAGAGACAGATTCTCTGGAACCAAAGACTTTAACTTTGAAAACAAATTATAAATCATCTTAATCATGGTTTCTAAAAATTGCCTAGTTTACCAGTAGCTAGTATGATTATAATTGACAATTATGTATAAAATTAGTGGATGAACTGAGGCCCTGAGAGTTTGATCACATAGCCAGGACTAGATATGAGATAAGCTCAGGACGGAACATGCACCATGGGCAGGGGTAAGGTACTGCTTCTACCTTTCATAGTTAAATGAGAGACATCCAGTCACACTAAAGCTTTAGATCAGCCCCAGTAAAGTTCTCATCAGTGAGCTAAGGAGAAGTCTGGCAATGCTATTATTATGCTATGCTATTCTATGCTAAGTCGCTTCAGTCGTGTCCGACTCTGTGCGACCCCATAGACGGCAGCCCACCAGGCTCCGCCGTCCCTGGGATTCCCCAGGCAAGAACACTGGAGTGGGTTGCCATTTTCTTTTCCAATGCATGAAAGTGAAAAGTGAAAGTCAAGTCGCTCAGTCGTGTCCGACTCTTAGCGACCCCATGGACTGCAGCTTACCAGGCTCCTCCGTCCATGGGATTTTCCAGGCAAACACACATGATAAGTCAGGAGATAATGTTCAAAGAGAATTTCTCATTGAAATGTCTGTATCAAAGAAATTATCCTGTCTTGTGTACTTTGAGTTCACAGCGTTTTCTCTTTCACCTAAATAAGGAAGATCATATTCTCCTATTATAGCCAAGGGAAGTGAAAAGTCACACATTTAGGATAAAGGGAAGGTTAAAACCACAGTCTTCTACCTAGAATGCCACTGATATTTCCACAGGAATCTCAAATGGGTGACCATTTAAATCTCACACATGAATCTGGATCATGCAAATATAGTGAATCAAACTTTACAAGGCCATACATGATGTAAAATATGAGGAAATAAATCTCTTTCTGTTGAATTATGATTTTATCTGGATTGTTTGCAGCAAAAATTTTTATTGGATTACATCAGTACAATATATTCGAGAAATTAAAGCCTTCCCAGAAAATGTATAGTACCTTGCTCTTTGTTCTTCTCAAACCTAAACTCATGTTTCGAGTCTTAGAATGTTATATAATGTGTACATATCTTTAACTTTAGTAAAGTTCTAACTTTGTAGCTATATAACTAGAAAATTTTCAGTTAATGAAATAATCTAACTTGGAACACCTTAATTACTGAAATTTAATGCAATTTTAACTGTACTTTCCATTCCCTCTTGTCTCTACAAGGCATTTGTCTTTTCATCTGATTATGTTTATTTTTGATACACCTCAGTCCACAGAGGGATATATAGTTCTCTGTCTGTATCTCTTAAACGTAAAGAATTCTTATTTAGAGAAAAAGTAATCATAAGCACAGAGAAAACACACACAAAGATGACCGAAAGCCAACATTTTATGGTAGGGTAATACATTTGTGATCTACACAGTCAAAGGCTTTGGTGTAGTCAGTAAAGCAAAAGTAGATGTTTTTCTGAAACTCTCTTGCTTTTTTGATGATCCAGTGGATGTTGGCGATTTGATCTCTGGTTCCTCTGCCTTTTCTAAAACCAGCTTGAACATCTGGAAGCTCATGGTTCATGTACTGTTGAAGCCTGGCTTGGTGAATTTTGAGCATTACTTTGCTAGCCTGTGAGATGAGTCCAATTGTGCAGTACTTTGAACATTCTTTGGTGTTGCCTTTCTTTGGGATTGGAATGAAAACTGACCTTTTCCAGTCCTGTGGCCGCTGCTCAGTTTACCAAATTTGCTGGCATATTGAGTGCAGCACATTCATGGCATCTTCTTTTAGGATTTGAAATAGCTGAACTGGAATTCCATCACCTCCATGAGCTTTGTTTGTAGTGATGCTTCCTAAGATCCTGAGAAATCTGTGTGCAGGTCAAGAAGCAACAGTTAGAACTGAACATGGAACAACAGACTGGTTCCAAATCAGGAAAGTAGTACGTCAAGTCTGCATATTTTCACCCTGCTTATTTAACTTATATGCAAAGTACATCATGCGAACTGCCAGGCTGGATGAAGCACAAGCTGGAATCAAGATTGCCAGGAGAAATACCAATAACCCCACATACACAGATGACATCACCCTTATGGCAGAAAGTGAAGAAGAACTAAAGAGGCTCGTGATGAAGGTGAAAGGAGAGTGAAAAAGTTAAAACTCAGCATTCAGAAAGCTAAGATCATGGCATTCGGTCCCATCACTTCATGGCAAATAGATGGGGAAACAATGGAAACAGTGAGAGACTTTATTTTGGGGGGCTCCAAAATCACTGCAGATGGAGACTACAGCCATGAAGTTAAAGGACACTTGCTCCTTGGAAGAAAAGTTATGACCAACCTAGACAGCATTTTAAAAAGCAGAGACATTACTTTACCAACAAAGGTCCATATAGTCAAAGCTATGATTTTTCCAGCAGTCATGTATGGATGTGAGAGTTGGACTGTGAAGAAAGCTGAGCACCAAAGAATTGATGCTTTTGAACTGTGTTGTTGGAGAAGACTCTTGAGAGTCTCTTGGACTGCAAGGAGATCCAACCAGTCCATCCTAAAGGAAATCAGTCCTGAATATTCATTGGAAGGACTGATATTGAAGCTGAAACTCTAATACTTTGGCCACCTGATGAAAAGAATTGACTCATTGGAAAAGACCCCGATGCTGGGAAAGTTTAAAGGCAGGAGGAGAAGGGGACAACAGAGGATGAGAGGTTGGATGACATCACCGACTCAATGGACATGAGTTGGGGTAAACTCCGGGAGTTGGTGATGGACAGGGAAGCCTGCATGTGGCAGTCCATGGCATTCCAAAAGAGTTGGACACGACTGAGCGACTAAACTGAATACATTTGTAATTTAAGACTTCCTCCCAATACTCAGTTATTATTGAGATACTGTGGAAGAGCCCTACATTTTTGCTAATTCTCCTTTTAGCTCTTTTAAGAGCTCAGTAAACACAATAACTTAGATTAAAACCCAATATCCAATATCCTGTGAGCTACAGTTCATGGGGTCGCAGAGTCGGACACAATTAAAGCAACTTACCATGCATACCATCCAATATTGAGTTCTGCAGTTTCCACCTGTTTTGTTTGATGGATCATTCAATGAAAAAAATCTTTCTCTGGAAAATTGTTATTCTCACGAGTTTTGTTGTCCTCAAAGATTAAGCTTTTCTCAGAAGCAGAGTAACTGTTTCTTTTCTGTTTTGTTTTTTTTTCTTTCCAGTCCTGTAGTAATTTTCATTGTTAACTATGATAATCTTCAGGGAATTTGAACAGAGAAGCATAATTCTATTTTCTTTTTACCTTAGTGTTTTACCTTGTAGTGTACTGCCTATGATTTGAAAGTTTAGCTAATCCTTGAATTTGACATATCTGGTAATTACAGTGATTGCATGTGTGCTAAGTCACTTCAGTTGTGTCCAGCTCTTAGCCCACCAGGCTCCTCTGTCCATGTGGATTCTCCAGTCAAGAATACTGGAGTGGGTTGCTATGCCAACTCCAGGGGACCTTCCCGACCCAGGGATTGCATCTCCTGCATTGGTAGGTGAGTTCTTTACCACTAGTGCCACCTGGGAAGCCCAATTATAGTCATTAAGAACATCTATAAATATATAAGGAAAACCTCCAGCACATGACAAGAAATTACCCAAGCAAAATTCTTTATCTTTAGTCTTTTGAAATACTCTTTTAAACAGATGAAATAATCCTTTGGAGAAGTCTTTGAGTGAGATTGAGCATCATTCCTATTTTTCTTCTCCTTTGAATCACAGTAAAATAGAACTTCTGGTGCCCAGGTCCCAAGAGATATTGTTCACAAGTGGGGAAACTGAAGCATTCAGTAGTATGACTTTCCAAAACCAAATGAGTAGAACCCAAGGATTTCACGTTTTCTGTGTTCATAAGAGCAGTGTTTACTACTTGTCATTTTTTTGTCTTGTTGTCTTAGGTACTCTGATAGTTTTTTTCTGGCTTTGAATACTGTTAAAATTCAATTTTGTCTTTGCAAATTACTTCCAGTAATTGAACATTTTATCTTTTTTTTTTTTTTTTTGCAGTCTGTGAGTTACACAACATTAGAAAATTCAGGTATTGATGAAAATTATGAAAATTAAAGCAATCATATAATCATGCTTTGAAAAAAGATTATGATAAAATGCTGCTGGTTTGGCTCATTGTAGACATGAAAAACAAGCATAATTGTATTAATGAAAAAGCAAATGAATTTTTTTATTTGCAGAACAAGGAAGTGCATATTATGACATACTTACATTTAGTGAAATCAAGTTATTGGTATTAAGCTGAGTGTTAGTTTGGTAATGGAAAAAGTGGATCACTTATTAAATACAGCTTATCAGTTCTAGCCTAGTTGAAATAATTATATGGCAGCAATTTATCTTTCATTAAAATGGGGGAAAGGGTGCTTTTTCTCTTTTACAGCTCTAGGGAGTACCAAAACATGGCAATTTAACAAGACACTCATTATCATTGTGTTTTCTCTAAACCTACATACTCACGGGCTTATGCTATTAAGAGAACACACAATCTGAATAGAATCATTGAACCTGATTCTCAGTTACAATATCAGGCACCTACTGTATCTTAGGCACCCCTCCAAACACCTTTACATACATTTCCTCATTTGTTATGAAAAAGAACCCTTTTTTTTTAAATTTTATTTTATTTTTAAACTTTACAATATTGTATTAGTTTTGCCAAATATCAAAATGGATCCGCCACAGGTATACATGTGTTCCCCATCCCGAACCCTCCTCCCTCCTCCCTCCCCATACCATCCCTCTGGATTGTCCCAGTGCACCAGCCCCAAGCATCCAGTATCGTGCATTGAACCTGGACTGGCAACTCGTTTCATACATGATATTATACATGTTTCAATGCCATTCTCCCAAATCTTCCCACCCTCTCCCTCTCCAACAGAGTCCATAAGACTGTTCTATACATCAGTGTCTCTTTTGCTGTCTCGTACACAGGGTTATTGTTACCATCTTTCTAAATTCCATATATATGCGTTAGTATACTGTATTGGTGTTTTTCTTTCTGGCTTACTTCACTCTGTATAATAGGCTCCAGTTTCATCCATCCCATTAGAACTGATTCAAATGTATTCTTTTTAATGGCTGAGTAATACTCCATTGTGTATATGTACCACAGCTTTCTTATCCATTCATCTGCTGATGGACATCTAGGTTGCTTCCATGTCCTGGCTATTATAAACAGTGCTGCGATGAACATTGGGGTACACGTGTCTCTTTCCCTTCTGGTTTCCTGAGTGTGTATGCCCAGCAGTGGGATTGCTGGATCATAAGGCAGTTCTATTTCCAGTTTTTTAAGGAATCTCCACACTGTTTTCCATAGTAGCTGTACTAGTTTGCATTCCCACCAACAGTGTAAGAGGGTTCCCTTTTCTCCACACCCTCTCCAGCATTTATTGCTTGTAGACTTTTGGATCGCAGCCATTCTGACTGGCGTGAAATGGTACCTCATAGTGGTTTTGATTTGCATTTCTCTGATAATGAGTGATGTTGAGCATCTTTTCATGTGTTGTTAGCCATAAGGGTATTTTATGGTGTCGCCCGGGGTCATAGAGCTAATGAAAATTAGAGTCAGGATTTGAAGTAAGGTCTTCCACAGGACTTTTACCTGTAGGAAGGAGGATACATACTGGTTTTTGTCAGATCCTAGGTCCTACAAGAAATTGCAAGAGATATTATTGTGGACCGTGATGTAAAATGGCAGTCACACTTATTTGGGCTAAGCCAGTTTTATCCTATTTGAGCATGAGATACTTTTTCAGTATTTTATGAATCTTTTCATACTACTAGGTAGCAAGGAGGTATAGAGTGATATTCTGAAGATAGTGGAAGCTCCTTGACTATCCTGGCACACAGCCAGTTGTGGTGGTCACACACTCCATCACTACATTAAACTCAGTAGGTTCTACTGCTGAGGCCCAGAGTGAGAAGGATAGCAAACTTAATATCTATATTTTAGTAAAAAGCTAGGGGAACAATAATGTAAACAAGGAAAGTATATAATTCAGAAAACATGTCTTTGATGGGGTAACAAAGGTTTAAAAAACCTATCTTTGGTAAGGTGATTAATATTCTTCTAGAATATTTGGAGTCAGAATATAAAATTTGCATAATCCTAATTTCAAATATTCATCTCCAAGGGTATGACCCTTAAAAATCATTATTTTTAAGATTAACATTCTGTCACTTGGTGAATTCAGAAGTTGAAATGCCTTAGTTGGTTCAAGGCTGACATGCTGGGATAGCAAACAGCTGAGTGGGTGCTGCTAGAGCTGAAACCATAGCAGAGAACCCAAAATAAGGACCACAGGGTGTATAGAATACACGGGGGAAAGCTGAAACTGTCAAGAGCAATGATACTGTCTGAGCCACCAGGGAACCCCAAGACTGTGTACACTTATGTCCAAAGGCATGAGGGAGGATTAATTTGGCATTTGCAAAGTTAAAATCAGTATGTTTTTCAGAGATTGGATTTGGATAAAGTTCCCAAGAAAAGTTGCACCTTTCTAAATGATTTTGAAATTGAGAGAAATCAACACTTCGTTTCCAATTAACCGTAGAAGGCATCTGAAAATGTGAAATAAGGGTATTTGGAGAATATAGCTTTCTTTCCCATGAAATGAATTTTTCTGTTTATGATACTTCATGGATCTCTTCACACCTTCATTGGGATACTATCCTTATTTGGGTGCTACACAAATAATTTATTCAACACTGCTCCAAAAAAGACTAGTCTTTTGCTTTCTTTTATTTTTTCTCACTTCTTGATTTCATGAAAAATATTAATTCTAGTCTGCTGTCCACTAGCAGCTTTACTTCAGCCCAAACTGGAAAGTTTTCCCTAATGATTCTCAAGAGCCAACAGCTGTCACCCCCTCCTTTATTTCTGTCGTGTGTGTGTGTGTGTGAAGTGACAGTTTATGACAACATGTGTATAGAAATTCAGGAAGAGAGTGAAGGTGCTAGGGCAGCATTTATTCCTTTAAAAGTAGAGGACTGGATATCTGGGTAATACAGATCATGACTGGGGACTTTTCAGGTGGCACAGTGGTAAAGAATCTGCCTGCCAAAGCAGGAGATGCAGGAGATGTGGGTTCAATCCCTGGGTCTGGACGATCCCCTGGAGGAGGGAATGGCAACCCACTCCAGTATTCTTGTCTGGAATATTCCATGGACAGAAAAGCTTGGTGGGATACAGTCCATGTGGCTGCCAAAAATCAGACATGACTGACTGAATGAGCACACACAGACAGATCATGACCAAATAGCCTTGGCAGAAGAACAAGGCGTTTTCTACTGCTTTTCCAGGCCCGCTAATCATCTTCTTAAATCCAGTACCATCACCTATTTAGCAAATGGAAATTTCTTTAAGAACAGATGAGACTTACTACCTGGTGGTGTGAGGTTTAATGGGGGTTGAGGAGGGTGTTTATACCATTTTGCATTTTTAAAATGAGAAATTTGGATCAGCTACATTTTATATATCTAATGAGATGACATTTTAATTGTATCTTGATTACTCTCCCTTTATAAAAAGGCAAACAGTATCGTGCTACTCTATTCGTTTTTAAAAAATCAAATTATATATTCAGAATTACAGACTTATTCTCTAACATGGAGAGCTAGACTTAGGAGCAAAGAAATTTCTGCATTAATTTAAGGTAATTATCTGGACTATTCAGTCCCTTGGAGTCATTCCATATTGGATCTTTGCCTACTGGCAGAGTATTTATACTGTCTTTGTAATTTTAAGATATATTTCACTCCTCATTATAGTATGTAAAATTTTAAATTAAGAATATAAATTATGTGAGTTTATAACCTATCACTTTTATTGTAGCTTTGATATATACTGAAAATCTAAGACTTAATTCTGTACAATTTGTTACTTTATCTATGATGACTACGTATTAAGAATGATGGCAAAATATACCCTGAACAAAAGTTGTAAGTTTGAATAAGATTTTAAGGACACTGAATCACACATTCTGCTACATCTTAATTTTTTCAGTTAACTTATACAGAAAAATGAGGGGTCCCAGATGATGCTAGTGGTAAAGAAGCCTCCTTGCCAATGCAGGAGGCATAAGAGATATGGGTTCAGCCCCTAAGTTGGGAAGATCTCCTGGAGTATGAAATGGCCACCCACTCCAGCATTCTTGCCTGAAGAATCCCATGGACCAAGGAGCCTGGAGGGCTACAGTCCATAGAGTTGGAAAGAGTTGGACACAAATCCCTTATGACTATACAGTGGAAGTGAGAAATAGATTTAAGGGACTAGATCTGATAGGCAGAGTGCATGATGAACTATGGATGGAAGTTCATGACACTACAGGAGACAGGAATCAAGACCATCCCCAAGAAAAAGAAATGCAAAAAATCAAAATGGCTGTCTGAGGAGGCCTTACAAATATCTGTGAAAACAAGGGAAGCGAAAAACAAAGGAGAAAAGGAAAGATATACCCATTTGAATACAGAGTTTCAAAGAATAGCAAGGAGAGATAAGAAAGCCTTCCTCAGTGATCAATGCAAAGAAATAGAGGAAAATAATAGAATAGGAAAGACTAGGGATCTCTTCAAGAAAATTAGAGATACCAAGGCAACATTTCATGCCAAGATGGGCTCAATAAAGGACAGAAATGGTAGGGACTTAACAGAAGCAGAAGATATTAAGAAGAGGTGGCAAGAATACACAGAAGAACTGTACAAAAAAGAGCTTCACGACCCAGATAATCACGATGGTGTGATCACTCACCTAGAGCCAGACATCCTGTAATGTGAAGTCAAGGGGGCCTTAGGAAGCATCACTATGAACAAAGCTAGTGGAGGTGATGGAATTCCAGTTGAGCTATTTCAAATCCTGAAAGATGATGCTGTGAAAGTGCTGCACTCAATATGCCAGCAAATTTGGAAAGCTAAACAGTGGCCACAGGACTGGAAAAGGTCAGTTTAATTCCAATCCCAAAGAAAGGCAATGCCAAAGAATGCTCAAACTACCTCACAATTGCACTCATCTCACATGCTAGTAAAGTAATGCTTAAAATTCTCCAAGCCAGGCTTCAGCAATACGTGAACTGTGAACTTCCAGATGTTCAAGCTGGTTTTAGAAAAGGCAGAGGAACCAGAGATCAAATTGCCAACATCCACTGGATCATTGAAAAAGCAAGAGAGTTCAAGAAAACCATCTATATCTGCTTTATTGACTATGCCAAAGCCTTTGACTGTGTGGATCACAATAAACTGTGGAAAATTCTGAAGAGATGGGAATACCAGACCACCTGACCTGCCTCTTGAGAAACCTGTATGCAGGTCAGGAAGCACCAGTTAGAACTGGACATGGAACAACAGACTGGTTCCAAATAGGAAAAGGAGTATGTCAAGGCTGTATATTATCACCCTGCTTATTTAACTTATATGCAGTATACATCATGAGAAACGCTGGGCTGGATGAAGCACAAGCTGGAATCAAGACTGCTGGGAGAAATATCAATAATCTCATATGTGCATGATGACACCACCCTTATGGTAGAAAGTGAAGAGGAACTAAAGAGCCCCTTGATGAAAGTGAAAGAGGAGAGTAAAAAAGTTGGCTTAAAGTTCAACATTCAGAAAACTAAGATCATGGCATCTGGTCCCATCACTTCATGGCAAATAGATGGGGAAACAGTGGGAAACAGTGGTTGACTTTATTTTTCTGGGCTCCAAAATCACTGCAGATGGTGACTGCAGCCATGAAATTAAAAGACGCTTACTCCTTGGAAGGAAAGTTATGACCAACGTAGACAGCATATTAAAAAACCACATTACTTTGCCAACAAAGGTCCATCTAGTCAAGGCTATGTTTTTTCCAGTGGTCATGCATGGATGTGAGAGTTGGACTATAAAGAAAGCTGAGCACTGAAGACTTGATGCTTTTGAACTGTGATGTTGGAGAAGACTCTTTGAGAGTCCCTTGGACTGCAAGGAGATCCAACCAGTCCATCCTAAAGGAGATCAGTCCTGGGTGTTCATTGGAAGGACTGATGTTGAAGCTGAAACTCCAATACTTTGGCCACCTGAGGCAAAGAGCTGACTCACTGGAAAAGACCCTGATACTGGGAAAGATTGAGGGCAGGAGGAGGGGACGACAGAGTATGAGATGGTTGAACGGCATCACCGACTCGATGGACAGGGTTTAGGTGGACTCCGGGATTTGATGATGGACAGGGAGGCCTCGCATGCTACGGTTCATGGGGTCGCAAAGAGTTGGACACAACTGAGCAACTGAACTGAACTGAAACAACTTAGCATGCACATATGGAAAAATGAAGCTTTGGAAAGAAAATGGGCTACTTTTTTTTTTTTTTTTTTTTGCCCTCCAGATTATTCTAAACTGAGTTGTTCAATCAGTTTAATACTAGAAAACAGAGAACGTTTGTTTCTAAATGTGTTTTTGAAATTAGATTATTATTTAATTAGGAATAAACATTGCATCATCAATGATGGAAATTATGACTTAATAATTTTGCTGATGAATCCTGCTGTTCAGAAAGCAATTCAAGTGTTGGTCTATGAATAACATTTTCAGTATACTGTCCAAATGGATTGACCAAAAGAAAGTTGAAAATATATGCAGCTAAGTTTGCCCTGTCCTTTTCCAGATGATGGCACTTGTCTTGCTTTCTTATGTAATTTGATATTAAATTACTAACAGTATGTAATACTATTATTAACAAAGTAGCAACTATATGAGCACTAGATTAAAATCTTTATTTTTCAAATATTTCCAGATATTGATGAGGACAGTGAATCATTTGCCTGTGGTGAAAATGAACTGTGTAAAAAAATTAATGGTGGCTATAACTGTTCCTGCAGGGAAGGTTATCAGACATCCACAGGAAATCACTGTTTATACCTATTGATAGCATTTATTGCCAAAATAAATATACTATTTAATTTTATATGTTATCAAAGCCCTATGGGGACTTCTCTGGTGGTCCAGTGGTTAAGACTTCACCTTCCAATACAGGGGGGTGCAAGTTCAATCCCTGGTTGAGAAACTAAGATCCCACATGCCTCACAGCCAAAAAAGTGAAATTCACTCAGTCATGTCCGACTCTTTGCAACCCCATGGACTATATAGTCTATGGAATTCTCCAGGCCAGAATACTGAAGTGGGTAGCCTTTCACTTCTCCAGGCGATCTTCCCAACTCAGGGATCAAACCCAGGTCTCCCTCATTGTAGGTGGATTCTTTACCAGCTGAGCCACTAGTAACAAATTCAATAAAGCCTTTAAAAATGGTCCACATCAAAAAACAAAATCTTAAAGCACTATATAAAATATGACTGCATAGTTTTGAAGTATCAAAGAGCTACACCTTCCAAGAAACGTGCCAGTAGTCCTTTATCTATAAAATGAAATAATGGAAGATGTGTTATTTAATGGCAAATGTAGATCACGTTTTATGTAATTGTTGTTTAGTCACTAAGTCATGTCCAACTCTGTGACTCCATGCACTGTAGACTGCCAGGCTCCTTCTGTCCATGGGGTTTCCCAGGCAAAAACACTGGAGTGAGTTGTCATTTCTTTCTCCAGGGGCTCTTCCCAACCCAGGGATCAAACCCCATCTCCTGCACTGGTAGGCGGGTTCTTTACCACTGACCCCATATACCCTATTCCTTTCAGTAACTATAATTTTCTATTTTCCATAAAATAGTTTGCATTTTAACAAATAAAAATAAGTGAATTTTTATGAGGAGTAAAACTTAAATAATAATAAAAAATGTTTTAAATAAATGAACTTTCATGAATAAATAAAAATAAAACTCAAATGTTAAGAATGTGTCTTAATATCTAAATAAGTGAGCAAAATCATTGGAATCAATATAATTATCTTAGGGAAAATATTTTTTGAAACTTAATACATAACTATTTTTTTCTACAGAAATTGTGAATCCAGACTGCCATTTAGATAATGCCTGTGTTGCTGAAAATATTAATAAAACTTTAACAAAAGTGAGTAAAAGAGTTGAATTAAATTTTATTCTGTTTTGACATTTTAGTTTCAGTTACAATCTTTCCAAAGGCACATTTTTTTTAAGAGTAACAAACTGTTGATCTTCATGTAGAGTTGAAAAATTTACATATAAAGATCCAAGTATTTTGTTTGGGTGTCAGATAAAATTAATTTGAAAATCCCCAAAATATTGAAGAAGACATGTATTTAATGTAAGTTACTTTTTCACTATTCTATACACTGGCAAGTTATTACAACGTGTTAAGAAATTTGATGGGTAAAATAGTAAAAACACATTTTGATCACAGGCCATTTCCACATTCTAAGGAGACATAGTTGTATGCAATTGGATTTTGTGCACCAAAGCAATATTATTCCAAAGAGTAAGATGTCCATGAAATTATTGTCCTATGATTAGAAGTGAGTTTCAATATGACTCATTAGCAATCAGGTAAAGCAAATTGCCATTTTATCATGTAAAAAAATTTCTGGTTTACTAAAACCTAATTCAAATTAAGTCATAATTTATTATACATTTTAAAAGCTAGTTTAAAATGATAAATTCAAATGTACATTGCCTTTCTGAAGTAACTTCTATGCTTTTTAAGCTATTTGCTAATCCTTTATAAATACTTTCAGGTTTCATTGCTTCATGTTGGGGTTTAGTTGTAGTCTGATAGCTTACGTGTAGGAGTGAAAAAAACATATTTAACATGTAACCTGTATTCTCACAAAGACCCAATAGTGCTTTAAGCTGGTTTTCTTTTTCTGAACTCATATTTGTTCAGATTAGACACATAGAAGAACCTGTGGCTTTGCTACGAGAAGTCTATAGAAATTCTTTGAAAGATCTTTCACCGATGGATATAATTGCATATACAGAAGTATTAGCTGAATCATCCCCATTATTGGGTTATATGAACAGCTCGAATTCAGCCAAGGACACCTCTTCTAATTCAACTCTTACTGTAAGTATGTTGAGCTTTAACTCAATATAAGTTTAAAAGTTTCCTTACATCTGTGATTAATGTAAGATTCCAACATTTTTAAAAGGTACACTTTTTTTTTTCAACAGGAATTTGTAAAAACTCTGAATAATTTTGTTCAAAAGGATACATTTACAGTTTGGGACAAGTTATCTACAAATCAGAGAATAACTCATCTCACAAAACTGATACATACTGCTGAGCAGGCTACCTTAAGGATATCTCAGAACTTTCAAAAGACCACTCAGTTTGATACTAATTCAAGTGATATAGGTAAGAAGTCAAGGTCAATTTCAAGGCAATAGTGTTTTCCAAAGAAGCCATTCTCAAAAGAGATGAAAAGTATCTAAACTGCCGTTAATTAAATTGGCAGTACAGACGTAAATGATGAAGCATATCACAAGAGTGGGTATGAATGAAGTTTGAATAAAAAGGATGAATGCATGAGATTTGTCTCCTACTTGCAACTTTCACCTTTTCCTATTTCTGAACTGTTTATCATTTAAATGCTCAGAGAACCTTACTTCCTTGTCATCTCATGACTTGGCAGGATCTGTCTTGACCGGTGATAGTATAAATAGATTTTCTGGATGTAATATATTTAAAGTCAAACTTTTATTGAATTATAACCCATATAAAGACAAATGTATTTATCAAATGAATATAAGTTGATGAATTTTCACAAAATGAACACATCTGTATAATAACACCTCAGAAGACCCCACATCCCCCTTGCCAACCACTCCTGACCCCTAAAGGTAATGCCATCCTGACTTCTAACACCAGTTCACAAGGATAATTTTTATTGTTTCTGCAATAATCTGATTCTTATTTTTAACATTGAAATCCTTTGGGCATATATCTTTGTCATGAATGTAGTATATTTTAATTTCTCATTAGGAATCATTTGCCTTTCAGTAATATAAAGCAATTAACATAACAAATTAGAATATTTCCTGCTTTATGAAATCTCATGCTTGACACTTTTAAGAATCTGGATCAAACTGAGCTTGCCTGTAAAGTTGCTCTGAGGCAACAAGGTACACTTTCTGAAATAATCATCGCATACACCTCTATTATATTTTCTGGATACTATCCTGCTGTACAGTAGTAGATATACAAAAATCTTTATGTCATCAGGACTCACCAGTTACTCAAAATTAAGATAACAAGCATTGTGACTCATAAATTTCTGTATCCGTTCATGAAAAAGGTGACTATGCACAGGTAAGGAAATTATCACTCAAGAATTTAATTCAGTCACTCTGTATATAATAAATTACGTTGTAGATATAATCCTCTAATACATTATAATTTCTTGTCTGCTTTAGTAATTATGATTTATAGCTTCTTTGTGTACATATTTTCTTTTATTAATAGAGATAGAATTAAATGATGAATGCTGTAGTGTAATAAAAAAACTATAAACTTGAATTAAATTTTTAAATACACATTATAATGTCTAGACATCATGTTCAGAATACATTCATTCCACCTGATGTAATTAAGAGTTGAAATATGATAATGATGGATCAAGTTCTTTCTAACTAAATATATTAATTAAACTAATGTCAGAGAATTTATTATTTTCATATTTTTGTTTCAGCTCTCAAAGCTTTCTTTTTTGATTCACATCACATAAAATATATTCATCCCCATATGAATATGGACGGAGATAATATAAAGATATTTCCAAAGAGAAAAACTGCATATGATTCAAATGGTAGGACTTTAACAAACTTATAAACAATATTTCAATGTTTTGCAATAAATACCATAGATTTGCTTGTATCATATGTGCTTATAACATGTGTGGTTTTCTATAGAAAAATATGTTTATACATAGAAATTCTATATTTGTATTTGATATTTTTATTATGATAAAAATACCTGGGGAGAATTTTAGCTCATATCTAGATTCTTCTTGTCCTTGACCCTCCAAATCTGTAATTGTCTAACACTGTTAGGATCCCAGTGGAAATATACAAAGGAACTGTCGTTTTGTTCCTCATTTTGCAGCAGTCAGTGGATGCCATAATTTTAATAAAGTCCTTTTAATAGTTCTTCTTCAGAAATCCTTCATATTCCCCATTGTGAGCCTGAATTTGGGATTGTGTGAGGAAGACAAATAGAAATAGTTTTCAAAAAAGGTAGAAAGTTATTGTTTAAGCTTGAATTTCTCTTCTGTTCATTTCTTAGTCTTTGTACAGTAACTCTTCAACTAAACTAAAGGCAGGGTTTCTTAAGAAATGTGACCCAAGAGTGCTAGTACTAGCAGATGACTTTATAATTATCTAACTAACATCCTCATTTTATGGACAAAAAACTAAAGCACGAGAAGTTAATGGATTTATCTCTATATATGTAACAGATAATACAGAACTAAAACTTGAAGGGAAGGAGTTAACATAGAAATCAGCCCTGAACAGGTTTTCCTTGTCACCTAACCACAGACAAGCTAGCAGCTGCTATTCTAGTTTAACCATTTATCTGTCCTCAGTGCAATGCACTTAAAAAAAAAAAAAAGTAACAACCCTGCTGATAATAGAAATATTGTTGTTTTCATATAGGTCAAAATATATTACCTAAAGAAAGCATGATTATAATATTTTCTCAAAGCAAGTATAGGTGATCATACATAAAATGGAAAATATATGTAATAATACACGTATGTCACTTTATAGACATCATTTTATTTAAAAAAATACATTGTCTTTATTGTTAAAAAGCAGTTTATGCTTTCATTCTCAGAAAAAATATCTTTTTAAAAAAAATTTTTACAGCACTAATGGGAAATGTGTTTCTAATCCATTGATATTATCCTCTCAATTTTTTTCTTGTCATTTTTTATTCAAAAGTAGGGAACAGATGGCCATAAAAAAGCAAAAATAACTAAGCCATACTGCCATTGGACCCATGGTTCTTACCCCATTATATCATATTCTAATTAACCAAGCACACACATAATATTTAGGAGCAAATCCAAAGAATGTGTTAAACTGTTGTATTTTCAAAGACAATTTGAGTAGGATTTAGAAACTGAGAATAAAGACATTGAAAATACTTATCATAGTGACAGATGATAAAATTGTCATGGAATTAATATCTCAAAGAGATCCTGTCTGAGTGTACAGTAGGTTTGTTATATTTCATAATCATGCATGCAAACTCTGACATTTGAAAGGAACAGTAATACTGGCTCTCAAGAATGCAGAAGAAGAAAATTTGTTTTCCTCAAGGTTGAATCTTTAAAAGAAGGACAAGTGTAACAAACTGATCAAACCCATTCAATGATATCTACATGCAATTATTCGTTTATTGACAAAATCTGCTAATGAAAACACGCATTAGTTAAAAGCTGCATAATGTCATCAGTAGGAAAATACAGAAGGCACAGATGGATTTTTAATATTTTTTATGTACTGAATTTTGGTGTCTGTCGTTAATGAATGAACTAGTTTACAAAAATAGATACTGAACTGATATGAAAATTAAAAGCCAGATCAGGCCTAGAATTAGTGAGAAATTAAAATAGGAAATTAAAATAGGTTCCAAATGATAAAAATGAACAAATTATTGAAAACTATATTCAGAAAAAAATTAAAAAGGTATTTTGAACCATTCCATGTGGTATGCATCTTCTTTTACTCAAAATTGATGTTAAAAAATAGTTTCCTTTAAAAAAGATAGGAGTGATTGATAGTTTTAAAACCATGTTATCTTTATGCTGCTTCATTTGATTTTGAACCATCCCCTCCTACAACCTCTGAGAAGTTGCTTTTGTATGAATTTGTTCATCAACTGGACTAAGTCAGGTTCACCTAAGAGGTTTCCAGGTTCTGCTTCTGACCCAGGTCTGTCCATAGCAAATGCTGGGTTAGCTGCCAATCTCCTAGAGCCATCATAATTTCACTAGATCAAACATGGTATACTAACATTTCTCTGAGCTGACAGTTTAGGAAAATATGTAACGTATCTGAATGTCAGCAAGACTCTTAGCGGTGTCTTTGGTACCTTTCTAGACTGAGATAGAAAGCATATTGATATATTTTTGCAACTTCTAGCTCACATAATGATATCCAAAGAATACTGTTTACTAATAAATATATTAAATTGTGATGTGGAGAGTTCCAGCTTTGTATCACAATCCTTTGTTTTTGATGACATTGTCACATTTGTATTAATGATTGTGATTATTTTGTGCTTTATTTTGTGCTTTTCAGATTATTTACTGGTGTCACAAATTTGAGGAAACAAATGAATATGGTAGAGTTATTCCTAAGTTGTTCAAGCATCGAAGCAAGCATATAATGTTTCCAGTTATTAAGTATAGCAATAATCATCTTAATATAGCATCTTAAATTTTACAGACAGCTCTCTCATATAATGACAGTACATGGTCTCCACCTTATCCAAGTAAATAGCCAGGGGGAGTATCACTATTCACTCATGATGTTTTACATGAGAATGTTCACCTTTACCCAGGGACAGACAAGTGTAAGCAATGACTAAAACCAGAACTTCTAATTCTAAATAAATAAATTCTGAATATAAATTCTCAATCAATTGTCTATTATTCTATACAGCAGAGAAGTTACAGGACCTAAGTGAAGATGGGAATTTTAAAAGACAATAGATGCTGATGTTGAGTTGTTCACACAATTAATATCAGTGATAATGAACTTCTACAAAAACAGAGACAATTTGAGATCCAGTAAAGTAGGTGCAGAGTCCAGGCTAAGGAAAAAATAGTCATGAGATAGTATGGACTGATCTGGTAACATTCCTAGTATTGGGTTATGTGCTACATCTGGGGAGTCTGAGGGTGCAGATAAATGGCTGCCTTGAAAGACAATAAATTCCCTATCCTGAGACTGCGTATGTCATCAATTTAAATAGGAAACATTTCAGTGGGCATGAGGCTGAACTCAGTGGCATCTCACAACTCTTCAGTTATAAACTTTCTTAACACTATAAATCTTTTTTGTTATACAATAATTTTTTACCAGTATCTTTCTAATTCATACACTTGTCCAGCAATGTAGTAAGTCAAGATTTTATTTTTCAAGTAAGTATACCTAACACCTTGGTTCTTACTCAGCACTTAGATGTAAATTTATCTAGGACAGAATTTCTCCTAACTATAGTTTGTGCCAAGGAGATGCTACAGTCCATGATCAGAGTCATAGAGGTCAGAGAACCTGTTTTAATATTGTTTGATGATGTGAGCATAGATATAATAAGACCCACGTTTCAGTATCTGGGAATGTGTATAACTGCCTCTTCTATGTTTATTTTAAGAATTTTTCTGAATGCCTTTATTTGATTGACAGGCAGTGTTGCAGTTGCATTTTTATATTATAAGAGCATTGGTCCTCTGTTTTCATCATCTGACAACTTATTGGAACCTCAAAGTTATGATAAAGCTGAAGAAGAGGGAAGAGTCATCTCTTCAGTAATTTCACTCTCAATTAGCTCAAACCCACCCACATTATACGAACTTGAAAAAGTAACATTTACATTAAATCACATAAAGGTAAGTTGAAATTTCAGTGACTATTGATTATTATTGTGAAACATTCAAAGAAATGAGTTTTTTTGTTGTGTCACTTTAATTGTATGTGAATTCTTGAGTTTAAACCTACAAATTCAAAATCAAAGAGTAAAGTGATTTCAGCTAATTTTTCTATAAAATATTTTGGGGGCTTCCCCAGTGGCTCAGAATTTGCCTGCCAATACAGGAAACAAGGGTTCAATCCCTGGTCCAGGAAGACCCCGCATGCCACAGAGCACCTAAGCACATGCACCTCAACTATTGAGGCTGTGCTCTAGAGCCCAGGAACCGCAACTGTTGAGCCCACATGCTCCCAACTACTGAAGCCCACATCCTAGAGTGCATGCTCTGCAACTAGAGAAGCCACTGCAAAGAGAAGCCCACGCAAGGCAGCTAAAGCATAGCCCCTGCTTGCTGAAAGTAGAGAAAGCCCACACAGCACTGAAGATCCATCACAGCCAAAAATATTAAAACAAATAAAATGATCTAAATTAAAAAACTGTGTAGCTAAAAATAAATAGCTTGGTACTTTCAGTGCTTTTTATACTTTCTAATGAATACCAAATAATTTTATGTATTTGATCTCTGAAATTAAACTACATTTTAGTTTTAAAAGTACATTTTTCATTTTGGAAATCTCTGTACCTTCAAGGAATAAGTTATAAAAATATGTCAAAGAGACAAATATTACTTTTGTAATGAGGGAAATGTTTGGTTAATAATTGTCATATAAAACAATATTTGGAGGGATTTGGGTGCTGATTACAGTGAAATCATAGAGAAGTTTATAATATTTTTTCCTAAAGAAAGTATCTGAGACCACTTTACTCTTTTTTTTTTCACTTTACTCTTTTATTGTTATTCTAAATCTTTTTTCAAATCCATATATAATTAAAACCATATAGTGAAAAAAATATGATTAGAAATAACCAAGCATTTAGGTTTTTTATAGACCTAAAAGTGAACGGGGAAACACGAAATCATATGGTTTGCTGCATACCATTGATGGTTTCTTGGGCTTTCAATTGAATTTCAGTCCTAGTACATGATTAAAGTGCCTCAGAAGCTCCATTTAGAGAACCTTGAAGCTGGGCAAGGTTGTCATGCAAATTGAAAATTGTATTTGCATGTTTATGGGAAACAGGGGACTCAAAGAACGTATAGTCAGCCTTCCATATCCACAGGTTCCACATCCATGAATTCAACCAAACACAGATGGAAAATATTTGAGGGGAAAAAATTCCAGAAAGTTCCAAAAAGCAAAACTTGAATTTATTGCAGGCCATCAATTATTTACATAGCATTTACATTTTATTGTATATTATAAGTAATCTAGAGATGATTTAAAATATCTGAGAAGATGTGCATAAGTTAGATGCAAACCCTATTTTCCAGAAGTCACTCAAGCATCTGTGGTTTTCAGGATGCACAGGAGTCCTGGAATCAATCACCTGTGGCTATCAAGGGATCACTATATATGCTTACATACAATCCAGATGTGTCACTGTAAAAAAAAGATGTCTGATGTAGAGAGAAACTACAGTGTATGGAAAATCCAAATAACTAGTAGCTCAGACCTAAACATTGATAGACATTCTGTTGAGGGAAAAAGAAGGTGTGAAATGTTTTAAGAATGGAAAATAAGTTTAGATATTTTCAGATACTAAATGCAAATGACCTTTTAATCCTAGAAAAAAATACATTGTTCTTTTACGTGGTCTCATGGTTTTTCTATGTTATTTTAATTGGGGTATAATTGCTTTACAATATTGTATTAGTTTCTTCTGTATAATAAAGAAAATCAGCTATATATGTATAAATTTCCCTCCCTCTTGAACCTCCCTTCCACCCCACCCCCATCCTACCCATCTAGGTCATCCAAAGCCTTCAGCTGAGCTCCCTGTGTTGTACAGCAGTTTCCTACTAGCTGTTTTACATATTTGTTGTTATTCTTCAGTTACTCAGTCATGTCTGACTCTTTGCAACCCCATGGACTGCATCATGACAGGCTTCCCAGTCCTTCACTGTCTCCCAGAGCTTGCTCAAACTTATATCCATTGAGTTGGTGATGCCATCTCATCCTCTGTCGTCCCCTTCTTCGCCTGCCTTCAATCTTTCCCAGCATGAGGGTCTTTTCTAATAGGTCAGTTCTTCACATCAGGTGGCCAAAGTACTGGAGCTTCAGTTTCAGTTTCAGTCCTTTCAATGAATATTCAGAGTTTATTTCTTTTAGGAGTGACTGGTTTGATCTCCTTTCTGTCCAAGAGACCCTCAAGAGTCTTCTCCAACACCACAGTTCAAAACCATCAATTCTTTGGCACTGAGCTTTCTTTATAGTCCAGCTCTCACATCCATACATGACTACTGGAAAAACCATAGCTTTGTTGGCAAAGTAATGTCTCTGCTTTTTAATACGCTGTCTAGGTTGGTCATAGCTTTTCTTCTAAGGGGCAAGCATCTTTTAATTTCATGGCTGCAAAAACCATCTGCAGTGATTTTGGAACCAAAAAAAATAAAATCTCTCACTATTTCCATTGTTTCCCCATCTATTTGTCATGAAGTGATGGGACTAGATATCTTGATCTTAGTTTTCTGAATGTTGAGTTTTAAGCCAGCTCTTTTACTCTCCTCTTTCACCTTCATCTTGAGACTCTTTAATTCTTCTTCATTTTCTGCCATAAGGGTGGTGTCATCTGCATATTGGAGGTTATTGATATTTCTCCCAGAAATCTTAATTCCAGCTTGTGCTTTGTCCAGCCCGGCATTTCATATGATGTACTCTGCATATAAGTTAAATAAGCAGAGTGACAGTACACGAGCTTTGACATACTCCATTCCCAATTTGGAACCAGTCTATTGTTCCATGTCTGATTCCAGCTGTTGCTTCTTAACCTGCAAACAGGTTTTGCAGGAGGCAAGTAATTCCTCCTGCAAAGAATTCCCACCACTTTAAGAATTTTCCACAGCCTTAGGAAGCATCACTATGAACAAAGCTAGTGGAGGTGATGGAATTCCAGTTGAGCTATTTCAAATCCTGAAAGATGATGTTGTGAAAATACTACACTGAATATGCCAGCAAATTTGGAAAACTCAGCAGTGGCCACAGGACTGGAAATGGTCAGTTTTCATTCCAGTTCCAAAGAAAGGCAATACCAAAGAATGCTCAAACTGTCGCACAGTTGCACTCATCTCACACGCTAGTAAAGTGATGCTTAAAATTCTCCAAGCCAGGCTTAAGCAATATGTGAACCGTGAACTTCCAAACATTCAAGCTGGTTTTAGAAAAGGCAGAGGAACCAGAGATCAAATTGCCAATATCTGCTGGATCGTCAAAAAAACAAGAGAATTCCAGAAAAACATCTATTTCTGCTTTATTGACTATGCCAAAGCCTTTGACAGTGTGGATCACAATAAACTGTGGAAAATTCTGAAAGAGATGGAAATACCAGACCACCTGATCTGCCTCCTGAGATATCTGTATGCAGGTCAGGAAGCACCAGTTAGAACTGGACATGGAACAACAGACTGGTTCCAAATAGGAAAAGGAGTACGTCAAGGCTGTATATTATCACCCAGCTTATTTAACTTATATGCAGAGTATATCATGAGAAATGCTGGGCTGGAGGAAGCACAAACTAGAATCAAGATTGCCAGGAGAAATATCAATTACCTCAGATATGCAGATGATACCACCCTTATGGCAGAAAGTGAAGAAGAAAAGAGCCTCTTGATGAAAGTGAAAGAGGAGACTGAAAAGTTGGCTTAAAGCTCAGCATTCAGAAAACTAAGATCATGGCATCTGGTCCCATCACTTCATGGCAAATAGAAGGGGAAACAGTGGAAACAGTGGCTGACTTTATTTTTCTGGGCTCCAAAATCACTGCAGATGGTGATTGCAGCCATGAAATTAAAAGATGCTTACTCCTTGGAAGGAAAGTTATGACCAACCAATAGATAGCATATTAAAAAGTAGAGACATGACTTTGCCAACAAAGGTCCATCTAGTCAAGGCTATGGTTTTTCCAGTGGTCATGTATGGATGTGAGAGTTGGACTATAAAGAAAGCTGAGTGCCAAAGAATTGATGCTTTTGAACTGTGGTATTGGAGAAGACTCTTGAGAGTCCCTTGGACTGCAAGGAGATCCAGCCAGTCCATCCTAAAGGAGATCAGTCCTGGGTATTCATTGGAAGGACTGATGTTGAAGCTGAAACTCCAATACTTTGGCCACCTGATGCAAAGAGCTGACTCATTTGAAAAGACCCTGATGCTGGCAAAGATTGAAGGCAGGAGGAGAAAGGGACAACAGAAGATGAGATGGTTGGATGGCATCACCAACTCAATGGACATGGGTTTGGGTGGACTCTGGGAGTTGGTGATGGACAGGGAGGCCTGACTTGCTGGGGTTCATGGGGTCGCAAAGAGTCAGACATGACTGATCAACTGAAGTGAACTGAACTGAACTGAATTGAACAGTTTGTTGTGATCCACAAAGTCAAAACTTTAGTCAATGAATCAGAAGTAGATGTTTTTTCTGGAATTCTCTTGCTTTTTTGTGACCTAACAGATGTTGACAATTTGATCTCTGGTTTCTCTGCCTTGTCTATGTGTTGGTAGTTTGGTTTAGTCACTAAATTGTGTCCAACTCATGACCCTGACTCTAGCTGGCCAGGCTCCTCCCTCTGTGGGATTTCTCAGGCAAGAATACTGAGGGGTTGCCATTTCCTTCCCCAGGGGTTCTTCCTGACCCAGGGATCAAACCTGGGTCTCCTGCATTGCAGGCATATTCTTACTGATTGAGCCACCAGAGAAGCCATTATAATTTTATGCATGGTAGTGTACATATGGGCTTCCCTACTGACTCAGTAAAGAATCTGCCTGTGATGGGGAGACCTGGATTTGATCCCTGGGTCAGGAAGATCCTCTGGAGAAAGGAATGGCCACCCACTCCAGTGTTCTTGCCTGGAGAATCCCAAGGACAAAGGAGCCTGGTGGGATTCAGTCTATGGGATTGCAAGATTTGGTCGAGAATAATGACTAAACCACCAGCAATATTTTCTTTAATAAATATTTAATCTGAAGATTTATGTTTGATTCTGTTTTACTGCACTTATCAATGATTTTTGTTGTTGTTTAGTCACTGAGTCATGTCCAACTCTTTTGCAACCCCATGGACTATAGTCTGCCAGGCTCCTCTGTCCATGGGATTTCCCAGGCAAGTATACTGCAGTAGGTTGCCCTTTCCTTCTGCAGGGGATCTTCCAAACTCAGAAATTGAACCCACATCTCCTGCTTGGCAGGTGGATTCTTTACCCCCGAGCCACCAGGTCTTAAATACAGTTTTGACATATCTTAGTCTCTTAATACAATACCCTCTTCACAAGGCTCTTTGGAGGATCAGATTAAACAAAATGGGTGAGAAAGCACGTGGTTAACTGTAAATTGTTATATAATTGTAAATAGTTTTATTTCTAAAGATAAACTAGCATAGATATATAGCATTCTATGAATAACTTATTAAAACTTAAAGTGCATTAGGTATTGTATTGTGATTAGTTAATATATGATAAGGAGAACTCTGCTACGTATTGAACAATCATCCTGTAATCTGTTTGATCAGCCCCTGTGATCTATAATCTTACACTCACCACACTTTACCTCATTCATTACTGGAACTGCATTGGCTTCTAGATATATCTGGAAAACGTTCGTTGAGTCTCACTTCAGAGCTTTTCTGTTTTCCATTCCAGCTGTCAGAACCCTCTGTTCCCAAGTCTTTAGGGCTCACAGTGTCACTTAATTGAAGTATTTTCTTAAACATCTTTTCCTGTGAGAAGCCTCCTCAAGATTAATCCTGCTCTCATTTCCCTGGCGTTTTTAATAATTTCTCATCTTCTCATTAGAATATAAAGTCAGCAATACAAACACTTTTTCTGTTTTGTTCAGTATTTTATTTTTAGCACCTGGATCAATGACTAACAGCTAGTGCATAATCAATAAATATTTGTTGAAGATAATAAAGATATGTCATGCCCCATTCTAGATAAGATACATGATAGTGCTCAGTTGTGTCTGACTCTTGGCCACCCCATGGCCTCTAGCCCTTTGGGCTCCTCAGTCCATGGAATTTTCCAGGCAAGAACACTGGAATAGGTTGCCATTTCCTCCTCCCGGGGATCTTCCTGACTCAGGAGTTCAACCCTGGTCTCCTGCATTTCCTGCATTAGCAAGCAGATTCTTTATCACTGAGCCCCCTGGGAAGCCCCTACGTGATCTCAGTTGATAATAATTCTCACAACTACATGAAACAGAATTGATCAAATATAGCATGGTCGTAGGAAAAACTTCAGTTCTTTCACACAACAGCAGCACTCTCTTATTAGTGTTGATTTTATGCTTTACCTTTTAGGTGTGGTTTTAATTATATTGTTATGCAAAATAGTATTTTAAATATAACTGAAATGATATCATATGTGTGACTCTTTTCTCATCAGTGAAATGTCTCTTTTTCAGACCACAGATAAATATAAGAGTCAGTGTGCGTTCTGGAACTACTTACCTGACACCATGAATGGCAGCTGGTCTTCAGAGGGCTGTGAGCTGACACACTCGAATGATACCCACACCTCGTGCCGCTGTAACCATCTGACACATTTTGCAATTTTGATGTCTTCTGGTTCTTCTATTGTAAGGCAATTTCCCACTTCACATTTCTAAATCTGGCTTTGCTTTTTTTCTTGTTTTTCACGTTGTTCAAGACAATAATTAATTATTACATGTTCTTTGGATGTAAATAGCATATTTAATTTATTGATATGATCTCAACATTACCTTTTTTAGTCTCTCTTTTCTTACCTGCATTCTATGACATATAGTTTAAATCTTTGATTATTTTTAGTGTAAGACTTACCAGTTTATAATAGCTAGTAGGTTATATATCAGATTTCTATCCAGACTTTAGTTTTTAATGCTGCTTTTAGGAACCATTTGTACATTTTAAAAGATCATGAACTTTAAGGGCTTTTCCCTTTGTATTGAAAGTTTATTTTTACTGATGACAGATTCATTTAAATCTCTGATACCTGGTCAGTAAGTGTTATTAGCATATCTGTAACAAATACAGTTTTTTAATAATGTAGAATGCCACAGAATTTTAGACATGAAAAATCTCACTAAAGTAAAAAGCTTCAGATTGTGTATTTTACATCATAATATCTTGCTTTTACATTGTATAATTTTTTTATTTTGTAATCTTTAGATTGCAGTCTCATTTCTATACAAAACTTAGAATTCATCAAATTCTTATTGTGACTAAATAAATCTGCCTAACCGTAATGTCAGTGATAAAATTTTTTTTTTTTCCTGAATGAAAGGTGATTTTTTTCTGAATGTTAAATAAACTAAGGTGCCTCTGTTATGTATATAAAACCATCTGGTTAGAGTGAAACCAAACTTTCCCATTTCAAAGTCTCTCACCTATACTATTTTGTTATTCTATTTATGCAGCATTTATGATACCTTCATTTAATGTGTTTAAATGAATTACTGCATAGAAATAAGACTTATTCTTGTCACTGATAAATCTGCTTTAATTAACCATTTTCACATTACAATAATGAATTGCCTTGCTAATATCAAGAAACTGATGGTGATAACATTGTTAAACCATATACTAATATACACTATGCTTAGAAAAAAATCACTAATTATAGAACTGTTAAAGTGCTATGTGATTTATATCAGATTTCTGTGAATATTAAGCATATTCAGAAGTACAAAGTTTTCTCATCTAAATGCACATTTGTATTTTTACATTTTAGGAACAGTTTGATTAATGTTTCACCGAAAAAGAAAGTTCATTATATGTTGCAGTTCCTTTGACAAGCTACTGAGTTAAGTCTCTTAACAGCTGTATTATTATTTTCCCTTAGGGTATTAAAGATTATAATATTCTTACAAGGATCACTCAGCTAGGAATAATTATTTCACTGATTTGCCTTGCCCTATGCATTTTTACCTTCTGGTTCTTCAGTGAAATTCAAAGCACGAGGACAACAATTCACAAAAATCTCTGCTGTAGCCTGTTCCTTGCTGAACTTGTTTTTCTTGTTGGGATAAATACAAATACCAATAAGGTATGTAGATCTCTCTTACTCTCTGCTTTCTAAATTTTTACTTTCCTAAATATATATGTAATAGAAACATGACTTGGAATTAAGGGCTTGGTGGAGCAAACACACTATATACTTTGTTCTTAAAGCTTTTCTAAGTTTGAAATGCTAACATATATTAGCAACTTGATGATTAGTTCCATTAACCACAGTGGCCCTCATGATGAACTGTAAAAAGAAATAACCTTGTTTTGTTTTGGTTTGGTTTGTCTCTACATGGCCATTAAACAAAAGTAGAGGGGAGAAAGATACTAGAAAACAAATGTTTATCGTATGACAGGGACAGAACACAAAAGAGGTTAGAATTCATAGGTTGAAATTTGATAAATTAGCTCAGCCTAGTAACTGCACTTTTATAATAACCATTTTCCACCATTAATGATCTAGAGCCTTGTCAAATATCTCCCATATTGATTTAGACTGACCTAAGGTGAGATAAAACAAGCAACAACTTTATTAGGTGAAATGACTCTGAGAGCAGATGGGAAGATAAAGACATGGAGAGCCATCAGGCCAAGATGCAGGTCTGAGCCTGAGTGAAGAAGGAAAGAAGGAAGAAAGGACTAGTGGTAGAAGTAGAAGCACCTTGGGCCCAGGTGGTGCTAGTGGTAAAGAACCCACCTGACAATGCAGGAGATGTGAGAGATGCAAGGTCCATCCCTGGGTCAGAAAGATCCCCTGGAGGAGATGGTGTGGAAACCCACTCCAGTATTCTTGCCTGGAGAATCCCTCACAGAGGAATCTGATGGATTACAGTCCATGAGGTCGCAAATAGTTGGACACAACTGAAGTGATTTGCCATGCACAGAAACACTTTAGAAAGCAGGGCAGTTGAGGAAAGCTCAGCTTGCCTGTGAAGTAGTCCTTTCAGAAGACCCTCAACCAAAGTCACATGGCAAGTCTCTCAAGAAGAGTAATGTCTTGCTGTGCTCAGTTAATGGCTATCAGCGGTCAGTCCTAAAGGAAATCAACCCTGAATATTCATTGAAAGGACCGATGCAGAAGGTGAAGCCCCAAGTACTTGGGCCACCTGATGGGAAGAGCCAACTCATTGTAAGAGACTCTGATGCTGGGAAAGATTGAAGGCAAAAGGAGAAGGGGGCAGCAGAGGATGAGATGCTTGGATGGCATCACCAACTCAATGGATATGGATTTGAGCAAACTCTGGGAGATAATAAAGGAAAGGGAAGCCTGACATGCTGCAGTCCTTGGGGGTCTCACCAAGTCTGACATGACTTAGCGAGTGAATAACAACAACAGCCATCAGAAATCCCGGGCACATCAGTGGCTTTCCTATGCAGCTGCTGCAGCCCACTCTGCAGCTGGAGACCAGAGAAATACATCAACATGACCACAGAACCTTCAGTTGCCTCCATATTTCCATTCTTTTTAGTGATCTTCCAAGTAGTGGAGGTAACCATCAGTTATCAGTGTTCTCTTCTGAAGTAGATGCCACAAAGCACCTATTTAATATAATATATGCTAAATTGTAAACTCCATTCTGTTTTTGTTTGTTTTTCAATGGTATTTATAACATCATTCATTTTTGTGTATTCCCACTATCCTCCAATGCATAATTCCCCTGTCTTCATCCCATCATTATCCTCATCACAAAACTATTTTTTTCAGTCTTTCTTTTCAATTCTATGTTTCACCTGTCAAATTCTCCCCATTTTCAAGCCATATTTCAAATTTCACTTCTTCATTAAAGTGGTTCCCAGATTTTAATCATCATCTCCAACCTTATATACTGCTCTAAAATATATTTTAGTAGGTAATCTCTTTATGATTGACTTATACTCTATTAAGTGTAGTAAGTATTTAAATATTATTATGTTATCTCACCAGTAATTGTGTTTGTGTGTGTGTGTTAGTCACTCAGTCATGTGAGACTCTTTGTGACCCCATAAACTGTAGCCCACCAGGCTCCTCTGTTCATGGAATACTCCAGGCAAGAATACTGGAGTGGGTTGCCATTTACTTCTCCAAGGGATCTTCCTGACCCAGGCATCAAACCTGGGTCTTCCACATTATGGGCAGATTCTTTACCATCAGAGCCACCAGGGAAGCCCAATTGTGTTAGTTCTGTTAATACAGAAATGTATAACTGCTTCATTTGTTATTTCTTCATTTCTAACTATAGTTCTAAGTATGAAGTCAGTACTAATAGATAACATTTTACTGAAATCCATCTCAAATGTACCTGTTAATCTTGTAACTTAAAGTGAATATATAATGGGTATTTTTGTAAAATATATCATCATTTATTCATTTGTTTTATTAATTCAGTACCCTCTCTTATTTATTTTCATTCTTTGAGCACAATTAAAATAAAGATATCTCCAAAACAGAAATCAGCTCAAATCACAGCATAGTCACTGAGATAATCATGGTTGCATGTGACCAATCCACAGTTTATCACATAAGTGTATAAAAAGTATAAATCTCTAGACAAGACTAGCAACTTAATTCTATTACAGGACTGATGAGTGTTGCACTTCGGTGAAGCACAGTTCTTTTAAATCAGGTGGAAGTGCTACAATTAAAAAGCTTGACATCTGACAAGGATATTTTACTGTGATCAAGCATTATATAAAATAGTATAATTTATAGAGAAAGTCAATATTTTATGTTACAATAATGTTAAAATAAGCATTGCTTATGGTTTTATTCTTTCTTTGTTGTGTAGCTCTTCTGTTCCATCGTTGCTGGGCTGCTGCACTACTTCTTTTTAGCTGCCTTTGCATGGATGTGCATTGAAGGCATCCACCTCTATCTCATTGTTGTAGGAGTCATCTATAACAAAGGATTTTTGCACAAGAATTTTTATATTTTTGGCTATCTCAGCCCAGCTGTGGTAGTTGGATTTTCAGCATCATTAGGATACAGATATTATGGCACCACCAAAGTGTAAGTTAAGATGTTCTCATAAATATTTGATATGCAATTCTGAATAAGCTGTGTATATCACTGAAACTCTTGCTTTGTCGAAGTACATACAAACATAAGTATAGATTTTATCTATTATTTACTTTTCAGATGTTGGCTTAGCACAGAAAACAACTTTATCTGGAGTTTTATAGGACCAGCCTGTCTAATCATTCTTGTAAGTATATTTTAAAATTGCGGTTAGAATTCGGAAAAGTGTTGATTTAAAAGTGCTTAAAATTCTCAGCAATCAGTCTTCACTTTGAGAGGAAAATTTATTTTGCGCACTTTACTATAAATCATTTATTAACACTATAAACATTGCTTCACTAATAAGAAAAAATATACATCTTAAACTCAAAGCTATTACAGTTCACTTGCACCTCTTGGGAGGATGTATTTTTGCATTACTTGTAAGAAAAGCATTTTTCACTTATCAGTAGTATCTCAGCATACTTCAGTACTGAGAGTGTGCCAACCAGCTGATAATCTGGCATTTCAGATGTTTACGTTATTTAATCTTTTATCAATGATCAGTGATCTTTGAAGATTAGACTGTCATCTTTATAGTTTTATCATCCTTATGTACCCTGTCATCAGGAAAGTGATTTCAAACTAAATTGCAACATCAGAGACAAGAACCCACTATTTCCCATGAGCAGACAAGTCATATATTGATAGCCCTATTTCAGTTGGGAAGAGGGCCTTTTAATTCTTATTGGAAGTGGTTTCAAACCTACAAATTTGGCAGCTGTTACATGTTCCATTCTAAATAAAGACATTTTTATATGTCTCCAGAGCATGTCTAAGTGCCGTAAGTTTTCAAAGCCATTCTGAATATAATAGTCTGTCAGGGAATCTGGGAGGTCTGACTGCTCTACAATAGAATGAATTGTTAATGGAGGAGTTGTGACAATATTTTGGACAACTTTGTCCCATATGTTTTGACCATAAGTTAGATATCTTTTTGAATTTTTTTCCTCTCAGTCTTTCCCCATGTGCTTTTATGGTTGTGAGGAAGCTGCTAAATGGAAAAAGACTTGAAATGCAAAGCAGAGGATTTTTATCAAGGTTTATTGTTTAATGGCATGAGTGAAAGTGCATTTAGAGACTATATTTCCTAAAGATTGCAGAAAAATTGTTTATAATTCTGACAATGAGGCTAGCAATAGAAAAAGAAAATACTTGCAAGATTTCAGCTAAAACAGCTTCAGAGTTAATTTAGAATTGAAAAATTTTCAACTATGTGAGAATATAGGTTGAATATGTCCCATCCATGAATTTTCATGTGTTTCCCTGATATGGGCATTCTGTGTATAGGTCCTATCTATATATTGTTATTGTACTTATTCCTTCTCTACAGAGTGGACCATCTCTGATACTGTTTTGTACAAGTGAAAGTTCTTTGGATCAGTGATCCTTAGAGTTTAGAGGAACGTATGAGCTAGGAATTATCTGAAAACAGGAAAAAAATAACAAACATACTTCTCTAAAGTAAGAAATGGAAAGTGTTCCCTGAAATTATTTTTTTACTCTTGCTGCTATAACGGGAGAGATAACTGGATTCTCTTATGGTAAGATGGATGGACTTTAGAAAGGATATCCAAAAATGAGTCCTGTAAACTTTCCTAGAAACCTAAATGAACAGGGTCACACTGTCCTAGTCTGAAATCAATGAACCAATGTGTCTTCCATACAGTTTCTGTATATTAATCATTCCATTTAACTAGAGGGTCATACAGGCCCCTTAGTTTTGCTCTAAAACTGAATACCGTTTATCTTTTATAAATATTTAAAACAGAAGAAATTCTTTAAATAATTATTGAATGAAAGTGAATTCCTTTACTCTAGTTATCTCACTTTCTGTGCTAATTCTGGCATATTATTAAGTGACTTAGCAGCAGCAGCTCACTTTCTGTGTTAATGCTGGCATATTATTATTAAGCAGTATGATACATTAAGTAAAACTTTTCCTGAATAGTATTGAGTTGTCCCAGAATAGTATTGAGTTCAATGAGTAAAAGAAATTTTGAGCACCAGATATTTTAAAAAGAGCCCCAATAATTTGGACCTGACACTTTCCAGGGGTCTTACAAAGAGACAGTAGGACCAGCTAGAACCCAGTAAGGAGATTTGAGGGGTGGTGGGGGCGAGAGAGTCATGACTTGAAATTAGGAGTCCTTGGCCTGTAAGGGAGTACATTGTTCTTTGTGTAAAGATTTTCCTTACCTTACCAGTGGAAAAAAATAAGTGCTCCCCCCAGTTCTCCTTGAAGACGAGTTGTAGAGGAGTACTGTAAAATGTCTGTAGACAATGGAATTGGAAATGGTAAAATAGTAAAAACTCTCATCCTGATCCCAGGTTGAATGCCAGGGGAATTTTAATGTCTCCTTGATATACAAGAGTAGAGTATGAACAGTTTTTATGACACCTTGACATATTCCCCTGACTTTGGGTCAAGGGTGAACATAGAACATAGAGTTGCTTTTAGTTCCCTGCAGATTGCATGCTTATTGTCCATTCCCTTGACAGCAGGGAGGAAAAGGATTATTATAGAGTGTGCTTGGAAATAAATTGATGGGGGTAGCACACAAAGGTTTCAGCTATCTTGTAGGTACAGAAAATTTAGACGAGGGAAAGTTGTAGGGATGCACAGAATGTTGTCAGGTCAAGTGAAGTTACACACAAGAGAATAGGCTGAGGACAGGAATGTTGAATGGTAGCATGGCTAGCGCTCTCTGAAATAGAAGGGGTTAAGATGAAATAAAATACTATAAACACTAAGATCGAACTTACCATCTAAGTGGAGGCCAACACATGAACAAAGATTGTTGGTGCTGAATCGCTAAGTCATGTCCAATTCTTCTGCGACTCCATGGACTGTAGCCTCTCAGGCTCCTCTGTCCATGGTATTTCCCAGGCAAGAATACTGGAGTGGATTGCCATTTCCTCCTCCAGAGGATCTTCCTGACCCAGGGATTGAACCCATGTCTCCTGCATTAGCAGACAGATTCTTTATCCCTGAGCCACAGGGAAAGCACACCAAGACTACCAACAGTAATAAGAACCAGACTAAACCAGAGTGATGTCATGAAGCTCTCTCCATCACCAAGAGCTGATCAAACCCTTCTAGCCCCATGCAGCAGAGGAGCTGAGCTTTAGGAATGGAGGAACACATCCTAGAACCATCCATGCCACTCTAACAGTCATCTACACAGAATTACTGAATTGAAAATTATCATCCTTTGTTAGGGGATATTCTGGTAGGAAAGGATGCCCAGCCATATTATTAAGTTCACTATCTTAAGTGAGTGATCTGGGCATGATGGGAAAACAAAAGAAATATAAGAATTATGCTCTGTCCACTCTAGTATCAGTGAGGAGAAAGCAAGTTGAAACAAATGCAAAGCATAACATATAATTAAATATAAGTGATAACTGGTGAGATCTGAGAGACATCAACATGGGCTGGACCACACCAGTGAGATGAGAAACTCATCTGTGGATGGGTGAGAAACAGAGTCTACTCCTACATACATTGGATTCTTAGTGCGAACTTAAGTGTCTCCTAAGCAGCCCTGTAAGCTTGCCAGATTCCTTCTGAAGGGAAACAAAGGGCACAGACAAAATAGTTGCTATTGTAAATAAGGAATCCCAGAAATCACAAAATTACCATGTTACTGAAAATATTCAATAATCATATTTTCATAGATACATCACTTCTTAAGTCTGTGTCATTAATTATCAAATTTCCCACCTTGAATTTATCCATTTCTTCTCTGCTTTCATAATCAGACATTTGTTATCCTATTGAGTCACTGCTGCTCTTAAGATTATAGTATTAATAACAATAATAGGAATTTTAAATTTACAATTTATTGAGCAGCTACTAAGTTTAAAAAGATAAGTAATATTTCAGTATTCAGTCTCCTTAAATCATCCATCCACATTGTTATTGTCCCATTTTATAGTTAATGAAAAGTAGAATTTGATTCAAAATGCTAAGTGATTGGCCCCAAGACACTGCAAATAAATGAGGCTAGAACTTGAAACTAGTTCTGGATTAATTTTAACTTGCCACTTGTGCAGTTGCCTTCTAATCTGACATTCTGATGCCATTCTTTCCCATTTCATTTTAATCTATTCATAATCAACTGGCCCAAACTCAGCTCACATAGTGGGAACTATTAATAAGAAAAATAAGAACATTAATATTAAGCTCATTTATTCCTGGCAATAAGTGTGTTAGTGTATTTAATCTAATCCTTTAACAACTCAAAAATGTATGTGTGTGATGTATTTTATTTTCAAGTTGGAAAGATTGAAGTATTGAGTGGTTACACAATTGGCCAAATAGCCACAAAGTACATAAAGCAGGAACTCAGGTTCATAAATTTGAATCCATGCCCTACTTTCTTCATCTCAGTCCCGATAGTTTCCCTTGACCTATAGTTCAGAGCCTAGTGGGCTGCTGTCTATGGTGTCACACAGAGTCAGACACACTGAAGCGACTTAGCAGCAGCAGCAGCAGCATAGTTCAAATAGGGCTTCCCTGTGGCTCAGCAGTAAAGAATCTGCCAGCAATGCAGGAGACATGAGTTTGATCCCTGGGTTGGAAAGATCTGCTGGAGAAGGAAGTGGCAACCCACTGCAGTATTCTTGCTTGAGAAATTCAATGGACAGAGGAGCCTGGTGGGCTACAGTCCATGGGGTTGCAAAAGAGTTGGACACGACTTTAGCAACTAAACCACCACCACATGTTTCAAATACCATAGACTGGTATATAAAGTTATCAGTAGTTTAGCTGAGCCCTGTCTATTTTCAGTCCTTTTTCACACTGCATGTCTCCACTAAACAACTCTTATAAAAACATTATCCTCTTTAGAATATTTACTGTTCCTTGGCTATTTCCTTGATTCTTTTCAGTCAATAATCCTACCACCTTGTGATGCCTGAAATCAGTTTGATCCTTTCTTCAGCATGATCCCACAGAACTTTGACTCAAACCCTGAAGAGTACTTTTAATGCTTTGTTTGGTTTCACATGGTAACTTTCTCTGTGCATTACACTTCTTATCTCCAATGTACAAACAAACACCCAAACAAAGAGCTGTGAGTCTCTTGGTTCACTAACCATAACTTGTTCAATAATCAGTGCCACTGGTTGCCTGACCTTAGGGACCACAGCCCAATGAGTTGCAAATGAATTCTCTACAGAGCAACATTCACAATACATTCTGTGCATGATTGGACTCTACACTGTAAAACTATCAGCCCTCTCTTTGGTTACTCCAGAACACAGAAGGTAGGAAGTCCTTAATAATTATCTATTTTAGTTGATTCATAAATGAAGACCATGATAATAAAAGAGGCAGGAAGAAGCACCCTGTGAGCTTTCTTAAGAAATCTTTCTTAAGACATGTGTTCTGGATTCCTAACACGTAAAATGAAGATAATGATGGCCAGTCCAACACAAAAGATACAGTAAATACCAAACAATTTTTTAGAAAAAAAAAAAATCTGTTCTTTAAAAATTAAAACAGTAAAATACACAATAATTTGGAGGACAATCTTGGCTTTCTTAGCTTTACCTTTTGTATTAAAAATTAAATTAAAACCCTGATTTTAAAACCATCATTTGCACAACAAAAATCTGTATGCCACAGAATGTATGTTTGGCCAATATAGTGTGTGTGTGTATACATATACATAAGCATGTGAAAGTGAAAGTGTTGTGTCTGACTCTTTGCAACCCCATGGACTATAGCCCACCAGGCTCCTCTGTCCATGGAATTCTCCAGGCAAGAATACTGAAGTGGGTTGCCATGCCCTTCTCCAAGGGATCTTCCTGACCCGGAGATCGAACTCAGCTTTCCTGCATTTCAGGCAAATTCTATACTGTCTGAGCCATCAGGGAAGCCCATAGATAAGCGTAATTCACCACTAATTTTTAAATAGTGGTGAAGATATGACATCATTTGTTTGACTATAGCAAGGTGTTATATTGTAATAAATGTATTTGTTATATGGACTTGGTTAAAATTCTTTAGTACACTCTACTGGAAAACACAACTGAAATGAAATAAAATGTAAAATATCTTAAAGAAAAGCAGTAGAAATTTAATAGGATAAATAGTATATTTTTTCCAGAATAAAGATAAAATACAAGGAAGTCTTCAAATTTAAATAGAAAATTTGTGGTGACTTTGCTGTGCGTGCCTTTAAATGGGAGATAAGATTGCTTTCACAGCTTTCTCTGAACAAATCTGGGAAGACTTGCACTTGTAAACAACATTTTAATAGAACAATTGACAATGACTTTAATTCTTACATGGAATGCTTTTATTTCTTCTGAAGACTAAGAACTAGTTCCCAGTAAATGATATTTGCTTATTTTTATGAATGGAGCCCTGGGGCATGTCTGGTTTGGGGTTATAATAATAATACCTTTAAGACAATATGTAAATAGGTATAGTTCTGGTGCTGGTGGATTTTTCTACTCCTTGATATATTGTTTTTTAACTACTTAGGTATTTGAGCAGCAACATTTCTGCATTGATCAAATGAATGTAATTCCTCAGGTGTTGACTCATTATTATTAAGGATCTCTTAGAATTCTGAAGTATGAACTGCTGACCCCATGATTCTATCTATGAATTGCTACCTTTACAATGTTAAGGTTATAACTAGACATGAAAAGGCCTAGCCATGCTTTTGAAAGACTGAGCTGTACAAGAAAGAGATTTCTAAATCTTTGTAAAGCAAGCTGCAAACTGAAGATAATTTCATAATTTATTTTCTTTCTTCAGTATTTTTAATCTCTCGTGCTGAATTCTTTTAACTAAAACTGTGCAAATGATTAGATTCAAGTACACAAATATAAAAAAAAGTTTGTAAAAATAATTTAACTTTTAAGTAGAAATTGAAGTTTCCTATATTCAGTATTAAAGAATTTAATTTGCTTGATTGAGGCAAATGCTAATTAAGCTGTGTCCAATTAAGGCATTTTCTTTTTTAAAAAAATGAGAGCTTTCATTTGAATTTAAATCACAACTCTTATAACTGAGTGTTTTTACATTGCTACTTTACCCATTTCTCTTTAGGTTGCCCAGAGTTCCACTCAGTTTTTTGTGGAGGTCTCCTCTAATTGTTCCAAATTGTCTTTTAATTCCCTTTCACCAGGAAATACTAATTAAAACCTACTCAAAAATGAATTCCTCACATAGCCCTTACAAACAGATCATCTCTATGTGTACTTATTATTATGTGATATATTCTTATTGCATTTTTTAAAATTTCACAAATCTCCCACACTTGAAAGAAATGTAAATATTAAACTTTCTAAAGTAAAAAGTGAACATTTCAAAACATGCTCCATGACTGACTCTTTTTCTTAATATTTACTTTGTATCCTCCCTGACTTTTGCTATGCGTACATGCACACATAAATATATATATACACATATATGTGCACATCAGATCAGATCAGTCACTCAGTCGTGTCCAACTCTTTGCGACCCCATGAATTGCAGCACGCCAGGCCTCCCTGTCCATCACCAAGTCCCAGAGTTCACTGAGAGTCACGTCCATCGAGTCAGTGATGCCATCCAGCCATCTCATCCTCTGTCGTCCCCTTCTCCTCTTGCCCCCAATCCCTCCCAGCACCAGAGTCTTTTCCAATAAGTCAGTTCTTTGCATGAGGTGGCCAAAGTACTGGAGTTTCAGCTTTAGCATCATTCCTTCTAAGGAACACCCAGGGCTGATCTCTTTTAGAATGGACTGGTTGGATCTCCTTGCAGTCCAAGGGACTCTCAAGAGTCTTCTTCAACACCACAGTTCAAAAGCATCAATTCTTTGGCGCTCAGCCTTCTTCACAGTCCAACTCTCACATCCATACATGACCACAGGAAAAACCACAGCCTTGACTAGACGAACCTTTGTTGGCAAAGTAATGTCTCTGCTTTTGAATATGCTATCTAGGTTGGACATAACTTTCCGTCCAAGGAGTAAGCGTCTTTTAATTTCATGGCTGCAGTCACCATCTGCAGTGATTTTGGAGCCCAGAAAAATAAAGTCTGACACTGTTTCCACTGTTTCCCCATCTATTTGCCATGAAGTGATGGGACCGGATGCCATGATCTTTGTTTTCTGAATGTTGAGCTTTAAGCCCACTTTTTCACTCTCCACTTTCACCTTCATCAAGAGGCTTTTTAGTTCCTCTTCACTTTCTGCCATAAGGGTGGTGTCATCTGCATATCTGAGGTTATTGATATTTCTCCCCGAAATCTTGATTCCAGCTTGTGTTTCTTCCAGTCCAGCGTTTCTCATGATGTACTCTGCATATAAGTTAAATACACAGGGTGACAAAACACAGCCTTAACGAACTCCTTTTCCTATTTGGAACCAGTCTGTTGTTCCATGTCCAGTTCTAACTGTTGCTTCCTGATCTGCATACAGATTTCTCAAGAGGCAGATCAGGTGGTCTGGTATTCCCATACATATGTATAAATGTAAGCAATGAATTTGATTATAAATATGATTATAAATATATGAATTATAAATTCATATAACCTGTAATATATTCATTGTTCCTTGTTAGAATATACAATTCTACAATTTTTTATCATTGCATATTATGAGTATCCTCTTTTATTTAACTTCCTTATTGAACACTTGTTCATGTAAGACAATGGCTATTTCAATACAATTACATATATCCATTACATAAATTTGTTAGGACATGCTTCTTAGAAGTAAAATGTGCAACACAGGAATATAGTCAATTATATTACAATAACTCTGTATGGTACTTAAGATACAAAATTATCAAATTGCTGTGTTGTACACCTGAAACTGTTATTGAGTCCAAGCTCACTCTGCTTGCCATGTGACAGATCAGTAAGTCGACATACAAAATGTTAAGGCAAGGAATATGACTTTAGTCGGAAAACCAGCTGAATGACACTATGGGAGACTAATGTCTCAAAATAACTATTTTATCAGTGCTGGATGTCAGGTTCTTTTATAGAACAGAGGTAGGGGGTAGGAGGTGAGGAAGAAAAGTAAAAGGATCATTAATCTTGCAGATATCTCCTGGAATGGCCAATTTCTGGGAAGGGATGTGTTAATTTCTTCCTTCCTGTAGCCATCCACAGGTAGACAAGGTCCCATACAAAGGCATTTTGGTTTAACATTCAGGTAGAGGGGCAGGGTTCCCCAAGACAGGCCATTATGTATGGACAGTATCCTTTTAGTGAACAAAAGCAGCCAGAAGTCAAGATTAAAGTAAAAGAAACAGATCCGACTTGGAGTCAGTTCTTTCCTGTAACAATGTAACATTGTAATTCAGCTAAACTTCAAGTTAAAAAGAAAAGTACAAAGTCAAGTAGAAGAAGATTTTTAAAGTTACGAATTGCCTCCAAAACATTACTTCAATTGATATTCCACTTTCATTGACAAATTATAAGAATAGCCATTTTCTGACATTTTGCCAATATTAGATAGTTTTATCTACTGTGGTTATTTTATGGCTATATTGGAATATATAAACTGAAAGGACGAATTATAATGGACCAGGATTCTGTAACAGTGGCATTGTTGACACTTAGGACCAGATGTTTGTTATGGAGCCTTTGCTTTATAGAAGTTTAGTATCATCTCTGACTTCTACTCACCAGATGCCAGTAGCACCAGCTCACACACCAGCCAGGTATGACAAACAAAACGGTCTCCAAAAATAACAAAATGTCCTTTGAGGGCCATATTCCTCATTCTCTTGATTGGGAGCTACTATCCTACATTGGATTATAAGTTTCTTTTATAGGAGTGCATTTGCAGCTTTCTTTAATTGGCATAAATATAAGAAAAGGAATTGAAATCATAGCTTGGGCAATGTCCTTTAGATGACCCCATCGAAGCTATATTAGAAACACTATTCATTGTAAATTTTAAATGGTGGGGATAACATTTTAATTACATGTTTTAATTTAATGGCATCATATTTGTTAACTGCATCTTTTAGTGACCTCTGTGGTTCAGTATTCTATCATTTTCACCATATTATGTGTTATTAAGAACTTCAGAGCCTATAACATTTAGCTTTTTTTTTAATATTATCCTGACCTTCTTATAACAGGTAGCTAGAATTTTTAAAAAGAAAATGCGGAGCTAAAAGAATAACATAAATAATACATTTGTAATTTTCAGTGTATTCCTGTTCATGGGGGTTATATTCTTAATGGAAATACCTTTTGTAGATAATCTACTAGGTACTTGTTCTAGAAAATTTCATAAAAATTGAATAACTTTATAAAAATTGGAGATCAAAAATAATATTGAAAGAGAAATCCTTTGAATCTCTCAAGCCCAATTAGAAATTACCAGTCAAGTTGAAGTTTATCACTGTTGCTTTTGTGTAAGTGCAGCTTTACATCGAGGGATATTACATAATGAAATGCTGAAAGGAAAACGGTAAGAATGTTGGTACACCAAGATAGTCATTAGAATTATTATTCACTTTACATTCGTTTAATCTCTTAATCTTTACAAAACCCTTTTAGCATTTCAGTTAATCCTCCCAAAAGCTTCAGTAATATATCAAAATTAAGATAGTAATAGCATGTAATAAGAGATAATGTATTACTAGATTTTTGCTAGATCTAGTAACTATAATCTTGACTTATCTATTTGTAAATACCTATGGGGATTCTGCTATTTATAGCTTTTTAAAGAAGTATACTAATTCCTTGAGAAGAACTGATTACACGAAAGCAAATTATGTACATTCTTATGTATCTAACAGATGAAATCTTCAAGCTTCTACTCACTAGAATACATAAAAATCCTTAAATTTAGCCAAGAGCACACTACATATTCTGATCATTCTTCTACCTCTGCTCATCCTCTGAGTGTAACACAGAGTCCTTACCCAAGCTGGCTTGCAAAAGAGTCAGCCCTTCTTTGAATCAGTCTTTGTTAGCATTTGCTGAGCTCTTGTTCTACACATCTGAAAATGTTTAGTCTTCCCTATAAGTATTTATCATGTTGCTCTGTCTCCTTCAGTACTCCCTGCAAAATATAAAATATTCTGAGAGAATGGACTCTCTGTGTGGCTGTCCTGATTTCTGTTTTTCACATAAAAATGTTGTGTCTAGTTTCAGGGTTTCCCAAGAAAGGAACATTTACAATTCCTTCTGATGAAAAAAACATGCCTCCTGATGGTATCTGTTCAAAAAGAGAGCCCAAGTCTATCAGTGTTAGGGCACAGCATTTTTTCATTAGAGTTTCATTCACACTTTGAGTAAGAGCCACCATTTTGTGTATATTTTAAATAAGTGGAATCTTAAGAGAGTTTAAGCAACTTATTTAGGATCACCCAGCTACTGACGGGAGAAGGCAATGGCAACCCACTCCAGTACTCTTGCCTGGAAAATCCCATGGACAGCGGAGCCTGGTAGGGTGCTGTCTATGGGGTCACATGGAGTCGGACATGACTGAGCGACTTCACTTTCACTTCTCACTTTCATGCATTGGAGAAGGAAATGGCAACCCACTCCAGTGTTCTTGCCTGGAGAATCCCAGGGAGGGCGGAGCCTGGTGGGCTGCAGTCTGTGGGGTTGCACAGAGTCAGACACAACTGAAGCGACTTAGCAGCAGCAGCAGCTACTAAGTGGTACTAAGTGGTAGAGGCAAACTCAAGATTCCAAATTTACATTCTGTGCTGTTTCCCTATCACACATTCTTTCATCTTTCCTTGCCCAAGAGGTTGAAGGGAGTAGATCTTTGTTAGATCCATGAAAACCTTGTTCCCGTCTCCCAGATTCCACAAATCATTTCAGGGTGAGTTGTCAGAGACCCAGCAATTGCAAACCTTCTAAAAATTATTCATAAGCTTTCAATTCTTACAGGGAAGATATCAAAATAAAGTCCTTTTCCTCTCATCAAATGTCTCTTCCCTCATTTTACATTACTTTTTCTAAATACTTGCCAAGCATATCTAGCAACTAATCAAAATATCCTACCAGAAATCCTGACTATATCAGACTATAGATCAGTTTATGGACTGTAGTTTGGATATTTACTTTTCTTTTAATTGATATTCATCAGTAAGCAATTTTCAGTACCCTGTATGACATCTGATTAACTCAAATTCCTTTCTCATTTTCTTGCATTTCAAAAAAGCTGAAAGGTAAGTTTAGTCTTTCAGCCTAATTTATTGTCCTTAATTCCATACTTCTTTTTTTTTTTTTTTTTTTAATGTTTTTTTTTTTTTGGTCATGTTGGGCCTTAGTTGCAGCATGGGGGATCTTTTCCATTGTGGCACATGGGCTTTCCCTAGTGTTGGAGTGAGGGCTCTAAACCACACAGGGACTCAGTAGCCCCATGGCATGTGGGATCTTAGTTTCCCAACCAGAGATCAAACCCATGCCCCCTGCATTGGAAGGTGGGTTCTTAACCACTGAATCATCAGGTAAGTCCCAATTCCATACTTCTGATTAGAAGATTTATTTTCTTTAGAAAAAATAATTTGTTCTTTTGAATTCTTTGAAGAATCTATATGATTTTTTAAACTATCAATATAGGTAGTATTAAATCTAAATAAAAGTGCAAGGAGTATTGGAAGAAAAAAATAACCTGGGGAAAAAATAGATACAATATTTAGACTATTTCAGAATAAGGCAAAACTTTATCAAGTATTAAAGCCCCAGCTAAGGTGTGCTAAGAACTGAGAATGTGTAAATAGAAAGACCTTGCTCCCGAAACAGTGTATCAGGTGGACGTGTACACATGAACAACTCAAAGACAACACATCTGTAAGCTTGAGGTAGCATCATGGTACCTCACACAGTAAAGAATCTGCCTGCAATTCCAAAAGACCTGGGTTCGATCCCTGGGTCAGGAAGATCCCCTGGAAAAGGAAATGGCAAACCATTCCAGTATTCTTGCCTGTGAAATCCCATGGACAGAGGAGCCTGGCAGGCGACAGTCCTTGGGGTCACAGAGTTTGACACAGCTAAGTGACTAGACCACCACCACAAAATCATGGAAAAGCAAATCAGAACATTTCTTCACCCCCTGTTTACATCTTTTTGGCTTCATCTTGTTCTTGGGGTCAAGTCTAAAACCTTAAGGAAAGCCAGTGATAAGGTTATTTGTAGTCAAAGTAAGGACCCTTTTGAAGTGAAAAGTAGGTAATAAAAATATTTCAGAAAAGTTCACTGTATTGGTGGACCTATAAAACAGCTCTATTCAAAAGTAGTTGTTTTTTTTTTTTTCTACAGAGTATCTACATGTATTTGGAATAGAGCACCATGCACTTGATAGACATTTTGTATGATAATAATAGATTCACAATGATAAATGTTTTGAATCCTTCTTCCACTACCCCTGATTTATGAAGGGAGTGGCTATCCCTAGCCACTTGTGCCTGAGCCTATTTGAGTGAAAGGTGATGCTTATGTCGTATCTAGATGGGGTCTGGAAAGAGAGGCAGGATGTTGCTGGTTATCTTCCATATTTAGGCACATTTGAAATTAGAAGAGTCACTACACACAGGACTCACGTGGTACCCAGGAGCCATGGCAGAAGCTGGAGCTTTCCAGACCTGTATGAGCCTATCTCAATAGGATGTAAACAAATAAAGTACTCTTGCCTGGAAAATCCCATGGACGGAGGAGCCTGGTAGGCTGCAGTCCATGAGGTTGCTAAGAGTCGGACACGACTGAGCGACTCCACTTTCACTTTTCACTTTCATGCATTGGAGAAGGAAATAGCAACCCACTCCAGTGTTCTTGCTTGGAGAATCCCAGGGACGGGGAAGCCTGGTGGGCTGACATCTCTGGGGTCACACAGAGTCAGACACGACTGAAACAAATAAAAGACTCAAGTAAATTCTACATTGAGCAGAACACTTGGTAACAGAAGTAACAAATACTGGGTCCCAGCAAATAAGAATAAAGTGGACACTTTCCCTGGGAGGCACTGCATGTTCTGGCCTCCAGCTGCCTATTAGCCTCATCTCTCCCACGGGCTTTTGTGTTTTAATAACACTGACTGCTTTACAGTTTCTCAGTAGTTCTTTGAACCTGTCCTTCTCAGTACCTCTACACTAAAACACTCTTCATAGCTTTCCTCACTGTTCTTCATCCTGTGAGTTCCTTTCAGATACCAATTCAAGCAACACTTTCTGAGGAAAGCTGTCCTTGACTCATTGGCCTTTTTAAATCTTTTTGTTATATGCCTACATAGAAGCCTTTTTTTTTATGTTTGAAGACTTTCCTCTGTTTATAGTTACAAAGATGTTAGTTTGAATGACATATTCATAACTGATTCAGATCTGTCTCTTCCAGGAGACTGTAAGCCCTTTGAAAGTGAAACATTATGGACTTTCACTATATCCTTGAGGTTTTCCAAGAAGGCTATAATCCATAGGGTTGAAAGAGTCGGACACAACTGAGCAACTGAGCACACACACACTCAAGTAATGCAATTGGATGAATAAATAATGCACCAAGTACAGTAGTTAGTCAAAAATGTTCATTCTTTTCCCCAAAGGCAATTTAAAGAAAGAAATCATCATCATGGAAATGAGTTATTTTGGAAAGAATGTCTCAGAAGAGATAACATGTGAAGCATTCATTATATCACTTTTTTAATTGAAATATAGTTGATTTACATGCCGTGTTAGTTTCAGGTGTACAGCACAGTGATTCAGTTACACACACACACATATGTATATATTCAGTTTCTTTTCCCTTCTAGGTTGTCACAAAATAATAGCTCCCTGCCCTATATAGTAGGCCCTTGTTGATTATCTGTCTTATATATAGTAGTGTGTATATGTTAAACCTCCTAATTTATCTCTCCTCTATCCATAAATTTGTTTTCAATGTGTATCTTTTGCTGTTTGTAAATAAGTTCATTTGTATCTTTTTTAGATTCCACATCACATAATTTCTATCATATATTTGTCTGTCTGGTTTACTTCGCTTAGTATATTGCTGCAAATAGCATCATTTCATTCTTTTTTACTTTCTTTTCACCTTAGGCAAATTGCTATATCTATCTATCTACCATCATTGGCGTTTTCAGTTTAACTGAATAAAATGAGTTCCTAGCCAAATAATGTCAGAGTTTTTCAAAGCAGGATGATTAGTAAAAAGCACATATTTGGTGTCCTCTTTATGCCCAGGATTTCTAATATGTACATGAGGATGATGAGGCCAACTCTATAGACAGAGTTACTGTAAAAAGAAAGAAAGGATATTAAAATGATAAAAAAATTCTTTAAAGTTTTGGAAAAGTATCAATAATTTGGGGGACAATCTTATGTCCTTCTTCTCCTTTTACCTTTTATATTGGTGATAACCTTAGCAATATCTTTTAATTTAATTGTTCAAGTTGTATCTTAGATGCTAATTAACAGTTGAATGATTATATGTTTGTATAATTTTTTAACTGTTAATAACCTCTATCCTCATTTTGAACAGCAAATATATACAAAGAACATTTTTCCTTGCTTATATCTTAACAAAAGAAATTTCATTACTCAGTTTTCATTGTCACATTAAATCGAATAATTGTTGTAAATACTCTTCACATATAGTTTTCCTCCTTCACCTTTGTTCCCTTCCTGGCATCTTTCTATGGCTTATAAACATCTACAGTTGAAACCAACCATAAAAATAAGCTCTTGAAATTCACTTACACCCACAGAGATCACTTTATCATTCATGTTTATAAATTTCTAGCTCTCTTCACCTTTTAATTCTGTTTGGAGACTAGTAAGTTATTCTTTTAAACATTGAAAAAATCTAGCTATTAAAATATTCCTAGTGGAAATGTTAAAAATATGAAGTGCAAATATTTTTTAATTTATGATCATATATTGCTGTGGGATTTTAGCCATAATAAAATAGAGCAATTATTTAACTATTACCTCAGGGGATGTGGGAAGATGTTTTCCTAATGAGGCAGTATTCTGCCCACTTGTTGATTCAAACTTTTGTGTGGCCTGCTTGTGTGCCCAGGTCTGATTAATGAATACATATCATAAAGTCCATGAGTCTGTGGTTTCTATTAGATGCAAAATGTTGCATATATCCTGAGGCATCCATTCATAAAACAAAGGGGTGCAACTTCATTCTTTAGTTTTTTTTTTTTTTTCAAAATTATTCCTAGAGGGTCATTTCATTTTGCTAACTATTTCAGTTTCCATTGGTATATCTACCTACAGACAATAGATTTATAATGATATTGTTTGTCAAAATTGCCAGAATGTGAGATGAAACAAAATTTAGATTTAAAAATGTTTAGTCAATTTTATCGAAGAAGGCGATGGCACCCCACTCCAGTACTCTTGCCTGGAAAATCCCATGGATGGAGGAGCCCGGTAGGCTGCAGTCCATGGGGTCGCTGGGAGTCGGACATGACTGAGCGACTGCGCTTTCACTTTTCACCTTCATGCATTGGAGAAGGAAATGGCAACCCACTCCAGTGTTCTTGCCTGGAGAATCCCAGGGAGGGTGGAGCCTGGTGGGCTGCAGTCTATGGGGTCGAACAGAGTCGGACACGACTGAAGCGACTTAGCAGCAGCAGTAGCAGCAGTCAATTTAATAGTTGAATGTTCCTTTACATAAACCATTAAAGGTACCTGAGATTGGGGTATACCACCCTTCATCCTCTTAGTTATGCAACAAATGCTTGTTGAGCATCTTTTATTAATATATGTCACACTTTGTACTATCCCTTGGGAATACATCAGTGAATAAAATATTAAAAAGTCTTTATCTTTATGGATCTTATTCTAAACCACTGTGCTTAGTTTCTCAGTCATGTTCAACTCTTTCTGACCCCATGGACTGTAGCCCAGCAGACTCCTCCGTCCATGGGGATTCTCCAGGCAAGAATACTACAGTGGGTTACCATGCCCTTCTCCAGGGGATCTTCCCAACCTAGGGATGGAACCCAGGTCTTCCGACATTCAGGCGGATTCTTTACCATCTGAGCCACCAGGGAAGCCCACAATAGTCACAGCCTGTTTTAATAAATAAACATTTTTTGCAATATAGACACATTCATTTGTTTGCATATTGTCTAAGGCTGTTTTAATGGTATGAAGAATTTATTTGTGATAGAGACCATCACAGTTGTGATAGAGTCCTCAAAGTTTAAATTATTTACTGTCTGGCCTTTGATAGAAAAAGTTTGCTTATCCCTCTTCTATGTTAGACCAATGTAAGAAAAGATAACTATCCTCTCCCATAAAATATCCCAGAATATCATATTAGATTTATTAAGAATATTCTTCTTATATTAATGTATCTAATAATTATTTTTATTTATTGCTCTTTGAAATACATACTCTTTCCTTTTCTATAAAAATTTTAAAGATAATCAGATTTTTGACCCTGAAATTTCAATTCTACCCTAAAGAAGTTTTCATAAAAATGAGAAATTGTTTAGATGAACAATAAAGAATTAACTTATTGTTGAATTAAACCTATTCAAGTATTTATTTTGCTGATATTATTTTAGAGGAAAATCCTGACAGTGGAAAAAAGGATCTATATTTTACATTGAAGAGATATTGCCTAAAATAAAGACCGACAGATATAAGTTCTGAAATTTTAAGGTGCTATTTACAGGTCCAGTGAGTCTATGACACAAAATAATGTCTATCCAATTGTTAATAAATATACACTCTATTTATTGTTAGACACTTCAAATATTTGAGACAATTTGAAAGAACATCTTGCCATATGATTTAATAACTATTAGTGATGATTGATGTTTGTTTGGAACATTTATATTGAACTAATTATTCCAAGTACTTTATTATGTAATTTAATACATGCAAAAACCCTGTGAAATAAGTACTAATATTATCCATATTTTACAGACAAGGAAAGTACAACACAAGAAATTAAATAAATAAAAGCGAGAACTAGAATTTGAATCTATTTGTGGATTTTAACTTGATCGATTTATAAGGACTTGCAACTTGTCTGGCAGATAACTCAGTGTAGGAGTAGGAAGAAAAGTCAGTTGTGTCACTTTCTTCTTCGTGTATACTTACCAGTATTAATTTTAATCCAAAGTACACTTGGAGACTTTAGGTCTTACTTTTTCATGTTATTGCTGTACTCAGTCGTGTTGGCCTCCTTGCAACCCCATGGAAGTTACCCTGCCAGACTTCCCTATCCAGGAAATTTTCCAGGCAAGAACACTGGAGCAGGTTGCTATTTCCTTCTCCAGGGTACCTTCCCAACCCAGGAATCGAATCCACATCTCTTGGGTCTCCTGCATTGGCAGGCAGATTATTTACCACTGAGCCACTTGGCAGGGCTACTTTATTAAACTATGTGATATGATCTGGAAATCCGCTTGGCAGGCTCATGTACTATACCCTGCAGGAGGTTCAAAGATAACAAAGGGTTGGGGGAGGAGGGGAGGACTTCTCTATCTCTAGTAACAGTCACCTGTCTCTCCAAATGGCTTGTATATATATATATTTTAAATTTTTTTCCAAACGGCTTTTATTTGATGTGTGAATAAGTGATGTAGAAAAGTGATGGCATCAGTGTCCTCTATATTTTAAGTAGTAAATTTTAATTTTTCCTTGGAAAAATATCAGTAAGAACTCTAATGTGTTCTTCCTATGTAGTAATAGATTATTTTTATATTCCGCATAAGACCACTGACATGAACCCAGTAACCACACTTGAACTCTAAAGGATATAGAGCTCTATTGTTCATCAGCACAGGAAAAACTTGACTACAGAGATCAAGAATGCATGTGTCTCCATTAGGGGTTCATTGGCATAAAACACTACATCGTTTTCAGTGTCACTGGTGACTTACTAAGTTCAATGAATACTAATGTCAAATAGCTAACCAAATCGCTACTCATTAATGTTTTCCACTTTAACCATTTCTAAAATAAAGTTACTGTTAGCAGCCAAAAATAAACATCTGAACAGTTAAATTCTTGAACTTTTAGATGTCAATTTAACTTCTCTTTATCCTTGATCTATAGTTTGGTAGTTTTCCAGAGTTCTCAAGAGCATTAACTGTAGAATTTGTCTACTAGGTATGAATCTTGACTCTGCTACATCCTGTTTCACTTTGAGCCAGTCATTTAACTTCCCTATGCCTCTGTTGACATAAACGTGAAATACATGTAATGATACAGATCTTATTCAACTTACAGTGGGGTTATGGCTCGACTAAACCCCATGTATTAGATGCATGTAGAAATGCTAACTTTACGAACATCATAGCTAAGCCTGCTGCTAAGTTGCTTCAGTCGTGTCCAACTCTGTGCGACCCCATAGACGGCAGCCCACCAGGCTCCCCCATCCCTGGGATTCTCCAGGCAAGAACACTGAAGTGGGTTACCATTTCCTTCTCCAACGCATGAAAGTGAAAAGTGAAAGCAAAGTCGTTCAGTCGTGTCCAACTGTTCGCGACCCCATGGACTGCAGCCTACCAGGCTCCTTAGTCCATGGGATTTTCCAGGCAAGACTACTGGAGTGGGGCGCCATTGCCTTCTCTGATAGCTAAGCCTAGCCTACCTTAAACATGCTCAGAACTACTATGTAAGCCTAAAGTTGGGCAAATCTTTCAACACAAAGCCTGTTGTGTAAGAAAGGATTGAGTATCTCGTGTAATTTTTTGAATACTGAAAGAGAAAAACAGAGTGGTTGTATGGGTACAGATATTTGTCAGTGTCTGGTTGTTTATCCTTGTGACCCTGGGGCTGACTGGGAGTTGAGGCTCGCTGCCCCCCGACCCCGCATCAAGAGAGTACCATACCACATATAACAAGACTGGCAAAAATCAAAATTCAAAATTTGAAATACAGTTTCTACTGAATGCATATCACTTTCCCACCACTGTAAAGTTGAGAAATCCTAAATCAAAAATGAAGGACTCTCTGTAATAATAATATTAAGAGGAATAAATACTTATCCTATAAAGTTCATGTGAGGGTTAAATAAATGAATAAATAAAGAAGGCTGAGAATAGTGTGTCTGGCACATAGAAAACAATAAATATTAGTATTTTTTTTAATGATTTGAGTCTCTGTTTTAGATATTGAGTATATGAAAAATGGTAGAAACTATTCATCCAGTTGTATACCCAAGAAGTAAAGGCCTGTTGGGAGAGAATTGCTGTGTTTTAAAGCGTAAACCTTACGAAATTAGTCAAGTATCAGGAATATTGTTAATGTTAATGTTAATGTTAATATTGTTAATGTTGTTCCGACTCTTTGCAACCCTGTGAACTTCAGCAGGTCTGGCTGGCTTCCCTGTCCTCCACTATCTCCTGGAGTTTGCTCAAGTTCATGTCCATTAATATACTGTTAATATCCCAGAATAATCTATGAGGGATACTCTCCTCTTCAGATATTTAAAACCTACTTAAATCTATTGTATTTTCAGATTCTTGCAAATGTTTCAGTATATTTCAGATTACTGAATATTCGTTTCCTATACTTACAAACTACACTCCCATTTCTCCATAGTCTACTCTCTCATGTGCCAGGCATAGCCTCAGGAGAGGACATTCTAGATATTCCCAAACCTGCTCAATACTGAGCCTAGGGAATATTTTAAAAAGATGAGGCTTGTGATGTTGGGAAAGAAATGCCTCCTAGCAGTGTCATGAGGCTGTATGTAGGGGAAAAGTTAGTCCACTCCACAGTTCTAATAAAAGATCAACAAACTCAGTGGCATCACAATTTCTGTGTTTCCTCTAAGTTTATACTAATGCAATTTCCCATCTAAACTTTGAAAATTTCGTTTCTAACTATTACTGACCAGGGTTCTTGGCCTCCTTAATCAGTAGAAATTGATCACAGATCAGACAAGAAATTCAGACAAAGCTTTATTGGAGACCCTGCTGCAGCAGGGGGTGGGGGAGGTGGGGTGCGGGTAGGAGGGGTGGGGGGTGGGGTGCAGGTAGGAGTGGGGGGGTCGAGAACAAACAACAGGTCCCCTTGCTTGCCTGCTCCCTGAGGGGATGAACTTGTTCCATATATGGGGTGAGGGTAGGGATGTGTTCAGGGTTCGGGCCACAAGGATGGCTTAGGTGGCTTGCCTACCACTTAGGTGGTGGTGTGTGCAGGGGGCATGTGCAGTATCCTGCTTTTGCTCCTGAGCCCTGCTTTTGCTCCAGGTTCTTCAAAAGTGATAGTTGAGTTTATTGGTCTCTCTGTATCTTTTGTCCAGAATCGGCCACACTTAATTTTAGTCCCACATAGTTTCTTTGTATTTTGTTGCTTGAGGAGAGGTGTGTTCAGGTGTATACATTGCTGCACTGCACTAAAGGTTGCAGGGTTCAGCTTGTCTTATAACTATCACTTTATTAGCAAAAGGGTTTTAACAGGTGCTAGCCCAATCAATTGCTTCCTGGCACAGCTTCATCACGCAGATCTTGGGGTTTCCAGGGGGAGTTCTGCCAAGCCTGGGTGTATTCTTTACTGGGCTCAAACCTTTTAAATGTGCTTTCAGCCACTATATGCCTTCAGGGTATTTTATCAGTCTCAGTACATTCACACATGTTCAGGTTCCACAATGGTTTGCAATATCTGAAAATTCACCCCCTCTTCATTTGAGATCTCTTTTCAAACAATTATAGATCAGCCTTCATTGAGACGATAAGGTCCTTGGGGTTTTCTACTATGAAGTCAGTGTCCTCAGATTATAAAAAAGATGAGACGAGAGAATAATTTGGAAGCTATGAAATGAGAATTGTCATACAAATCACAGAATGCTTGTGTGCTTTGACTTTCAGATAAACAACAAATTATTTTTTAAGTATGTTCTCAATGTTGTATGGAATACACTTAACACTAAAAAATTACATTGTCATTTTTCTGAAATTCAAATTTAACTGGCATCCTATATTTTTATTTACTAATCTGGCAACACTGTGAGAAAGACCTATAAAGGTAGGTATTAATGTTATAATGAAGAAAATGTGACAAGTATTTGAAAGTATAGACTGCATTTACGATTTGCTGAAAAGGAAGTCATTTACAAGTTATAACTTGGCTTGATCTTTTTACTTTAGGAAACACAGAAACAGATTTCACAAATAATAAATGTTTTCGTATAATTGACTACCCACAAAATATCTAGAACATCAATAATAAATATGAGTTATTGATACATTAGCATTTGTTTTAAGCTGGATTTAAAATGTTTATTTTAAAAATAAGAAATACTGTAACTATGTGGGGTTTGATATCGATACCAAGGTAATCAGTGATAGTAAAGTAACACAGGGTGCTTTACTACTGCTGTAATAACAAATTATGACAAACTTATTGCCACAAATCCGTGAGTTCACAGTAGGGGAGGTCAGAGGTCTGCATACAGCAAGGCTCAACTGACTCCTCTGCTTAGAGACTCACTGGGCTAAAAACAATGAAAAAGCCATTCTGGAAACTTTGGGGGAGAATTTATTTCTGTGCTTATGCAGATTTTTTGCCAAATTCAGTTTCCTGCGATTTGATTTCTTTGCTGACTTTTGGACAGATGTCAGACTTCATTTTGGAGAAGGCAATGGCAACCCACTCCAGTCTTGCCTGTAAAATCCCATGGATAGAGGAGCCTGGAAGGCTGCAGTCCATGGGGTCGAAAAGAGTCAGACACGACTGAGCGACTTCACTTTCACTTTTCACTTTCATGCACTGGAGAAGGCAATGGCAACCCACTCCAGTGTTCTTGCCTGGAGAATCCCAGGGACGGGGGAGCCTGGTGGGCCGCCGTCTATGGGGTCGCACAGTCGGACACGACTGCAGCGACTCAGCAGCGGCAGACTCCATTTGTGGAGGCTCCCTCGTTTCCTGCCTCATGGCCCACTTGGTCTTCTCTGCTTCTGACCTTCACTTCTGCCCCATCTCTCCTGCCTTCTGCAGCATCTCTCTGCTGAATCTCTTTTGCCTTCCTCTGTGGTTAAGGGCTCACATATTGACATTGAGCCCTTTTTGATCCAGGATAACTTTCTTATCCTAAAGTCTATATCCTTAATTCTATCTATAAAATCCCTTTTGCTGTACTCATAGGGTTCCAGATGTTAGGGTGTAGACATTTTTTTTGGAGGGGCATATTATTCCACTTATAATATAACTCAGTACTATGTGAATATCCTGTAACTAAGGCATGTAAACTAAGGCATGTAATTAAGGCATGAGCTTCCCTCATAGCTCAGTCGGTGAAGAATCTACTTGCAATACCAGAGACCTGGATTTGATTCCTGGGTCAGGAAGATATACCCTATAGAAGGAAATGGCAACCCACTCCAGTATTCTTGCCTAGAGAATCCCATGGACAGAGGAGCCTGCCAGGCTACAGTCCATGGGGTCACAAGATTCGGACATGAATTAGCAACTAAACCACCCCACTGCCAGGCATGTAAAAGAGCAATTCCAAATATTGTTTTTAAAGAAAATCAGACAGAAGGTCAAACTCTCAGCACTTAATTCCAATCTAGCTAATAGATTTTTTTAATTAATAGATTATCTTTTCATTTTAAAGCTTAAATTAAGAACTACTCAGCCATCTCTGCAGTGGCCTAAGGATTGAGAATGGGTCTTCTTTTTTTATAGCCTCTTGGTAAGCCAGTAAAAACCACCTTTTGTCCATGGCAGAAGTAGTTTTGTTCTAGGCCAGTTAATTTAAAGGTAATAAAACTATTTGAAAGGATATTATGGTTGTGATCATGACACATTCTTAAATGAACCAAATCGCATTTGATATATGTGAAAAATTAAAGCATGGGTCTAAAAGTGCTGTAAGAAAAATTTTCTCATTTTTTCTGGTGAGATCTGACATCAGCATATAGATGGCTTCATCAATTATTGAGAAAAAGACAAGAAAGGGAAAAAATGACTGATTGGGATGCTTCATTTTGAAGTCTGAGTTTGAAGCTCTTGGATTGAATGTACCCTGTTAGCCTTAATCTTTAAGAATTAGCAGCTGCTCTCTCACCAACCCATCTATTTAAATTTCTAGTTTAAAAAAAACCTAACCCACTTAAAAAATTTTAATGCTCTCTGTCAAACATCAGAGTGTGTGTGCCAAACTTTAAAGTAATTGCATGTATCAATAAAGTGAAGAAACAGATATCCGTATAGATAAATATCACTTAAGATGAAGCAAAGGAAATTATTTTGAAAGATTTTTTTCCACAGCTATTTTTATTCTCTTCTGTACTCTGTATTCTAAAGTACAGCAGTGAATTTCAGAGATCTTATATTTACCAGGTACTGTCCTTGTTTTGTTTATCCTAGAAAAGTATTGTGGACTCCTGGTTGATAAATTAAAACTGTATTTTAAAAATTGAGACAGAAATGATAATGAATGACTGTTAACTTGAAAGTCATTAATTAGGCCCTTTGCTTTTGTGATGCGATCATTAGAGATAAATAATAAAGGAACAACAGCTCTTAAAATCAGCACACATCGGTAAACAGTAATGAGCAAAAGTGTGAATCATTGTAAAGGGTCTATTTCCCTAATTAAGATTAATAGTAATTATTTCCATTATATTTTAAAGACTTGCCTGGTGGCTCAGATGGTAAAGAATCTGCCTGCAATGCAGGAGACCTGGGTTCCATCCCTGAGTTGAAAGATCCCCTGGAGGAGGGCATGGCAACCCACTCCAGTATCCTTGCCTGGAGAATCCCCATGGACAGAGGAGCCTGGTAGGCTATAATCCATGGGGTCGCAAAGAGTCAGACACCACTGAGTGACTAAGAACAACACATTATATTTTAAAGCTTTACTGAAGCATTCAAGTTTGTTATTATTGACAGTGTTAATAGTATCTTTCCAATTATTTAATCTAAAATATAGATATTTATAAATTTTCAAAATAATTACTTCTGGAATAATTGCAAACTATTTCTTGTTATTAGAAATGTTTTTTTTAATTCTATATAATCTTGTTCTGAGTTTTGTTTTTATCATATCTCACACTGTTCATGCTTATTTAACAAAATATTCCCTCCCTGAAGATACTTTCTAGACCATGTAAAGTGCAAAGAGTTTCAACTTAATTTCCACCTCTTAGTAAATGAAGTCATGTGCCTTTCAGTTCAGTTCAGTCACTCAGTCGTGTCCAACTCTTTGCAACCCCATGAATCGCAGCACGCCAGGCCTCCCTGTCCATCACCAACTCCCAGAGTTCACTCAAACCCATGTACATCGAGTCAGTGATGCCATCCAGCCATCTCATCCTCTGTCATCCCCTTCTCCTCCTGCCCCCAATCCCTCCCAGCATCAGAGTCTTTTCCAATGAGTCAACTCTTCGCATGAGGTGGCCAAAGTACTGGAGTTTCAGCTTTAGCATCATTCCTTCCAAAGAACACCCAGGGCTGATCTTCTTCAGAATGGACTGGTTGGATCTCCTTGCAGTCCAAGGGACTCTCAAGAGTCTTCTCCAACACCACAGTTCAAAAGCATCAGTTCTTCAGCACTCAGCCTTCTTCACAGTCCAACTCTCACATCCATACATGACTACTGGAAAAACCATAGCATGTGCCTTTAGGTGATACTAACTCTTAACTCTATTAGAAAAAGAATGTAAAGTAGTTTATGTATTTATGAATAAAGAGAGAATGAGGCAGTGTAAAAGGAGTAAATGTAGGTTTTTCCAGTTACCCCAAATTTGCTGAAAATTATAATATGACCTTGGATTTGGCTTTGAGTTTTGTCAAGGAAAAAGATATTCTGACACTTGTTAAAATGGTAAGTAAGACTTCATTCAAGACTATTGTGATACGTGTCAAAACTATCAAAATAGAAGGGATTAAGAACAACTCTGAATACTCTAAGAACAACCGGGGATTTATAGCCTAAGAACAGGTTATGTGTGGGGGTTGTGAATGGAAAATTACCAAGACATCAAGTGTAGGGAGAATTCTTGCTAAACTTATTTTAAGAGCTTTCTTGCTGGATGGCAGGCCAGGGTGATCAGATATCAATGATGGGAGATGAAAAATTTGATTAAATGTTGAAAGTGATCACATATCAAGGGGGGGTGGGGGAATCCTCTGTAAGCTGACTCACCAGAATTCCTGCTAAAACTAGACATTGCAGAAATGGCATTGAAGCCCAGGGCCAAGGCCTGAATGAGAAGAGGGCTCAGAGAAACTTGACTATAGTTTAGTTAAGGAAAGTTTTTGTCAGTTTTCTACTGATGAAAGCCAGGGAAGAACATGTCGACATACAGAATTTGCACTGTCCAAAACAGTAAAAAATACCATCATGCTCTGCATTTCCATGCAGTTGAACTCAGATTTGATTTTATCATTTGGGTTTCAGTTTTTCACAAAGCTACCCTGGGAGTCTGTAGGTAGGTAAGCAGCGTTAAACAGAGGTGGTGAGGTAATGAGCTAAGGGGATATCTAAGGGTCCTGCGAGGACAGTGACCTGAAGGCATGCTTTGTGTGCTGGAGGAAGAACAGAGAACCCAGTGTGAGTGGAGTGAACTGATCAAAGCAGAGAGAAGTAGAATTTGAAGGAAGAAATATATCATTTCAGACCTTGTTGGGAGATTTTCAGGTTTAACTCAAATAGGAAGCTATGGGAAGGTTCAGACTAAAGAAATGATCTGACTTACATTTTAAAAGGTCAACCTTTCTGCTATAACGAGAAAAGACTGTAGGAAGGCAAGGACGCAAGCAGAGAGACTAATTAGGAAGCTTTAGCCCAGGAGAGGCATGACAGTGTCCTCGTCCAGGAAGGAAATGTAAAGACGTTATGTGGTGGTCATATTCCAAATATGTTTTGAAGGTAAAGATGAAAGGTTTGTTGATGAATAAACTTGATTACTGCTAGAAAACAAGATATAAGTTGGTAAAGTTTACAGCAAAAATAGATTCTGTAGGAGAACAGTAGTTTAATTTTTGACATTTTAATTAATTATGTCCATTGGATTTCCAAGTGAAAAAGTCAGATAGAGCCTAAGGATCTTATTTGAATCCACTGAGTCTGAGCAAGGAAGTATATGTAGATAGGTCCAGTGACTGAGATCCAGACAAATCACTTATTTTCTCTGTGTTGTACTCCTTTGGTCACTCAAGACTGGCCTAGAAATCATACATTAGAGTCATCCCTGTGTCCTTCTCTACTCTGCAGACAACTGCATGGCACTTCCTGAATAGAATTGTACATGCCTGTTGACTGGCCATCTCCCCCATTATACTGCAAGTTTCTTTTGGAAAGGGACTATAGTGCATAAGTGATTCTTGAGTGCAAGAATAAAAAAACTTTGCATTCAAGATAAAATCTAAGTACTCTTCATCTCTTTCTATCTTGCCTCCTGCTACTCCTCCCTTTGTTTTCCTTAAAGACATACCACATTCTTGACTCTTTTAAGTCTCATGGCTTTTTAAAAATGCCATTTTCCATCATGAAATGCCTTTCTCCCTCATTTCTGATCAAGTTCTGGTTTAAATGCTAAATGTAGCCAGCCCTCACCACTATACCAGACACTTAGTGGACCCTTTATAAGATGTTTCAAATACATGCAAATAAAATGCTCCATATACTTGCATTGTTGATTAGTCGCTAAGTTGTGTTCTACTCTTATGAGACCCCATGGACTATAGCCCGCCAGGATCTTCTGTCCATGGGATTTCCCAGACAAGAACACTGGAGTGGGTTGTCATTTCCTCCTGCAGGGAGTCTTTCCAACTCAGGGATTGACGCTACATCTCCAGTTTCTCCTATATTGGCAGGCAGATTTTTTACCACTGAGCAACTGGTAGTGTCATCAAATGTGAATAATACAATATATTTCTGATTGTTTTCATTGCATAAAACCATAACACTTTTTTGATAAAAAGGCTTTAAGCTGTTTTATCTTACAATTGGGAAAATATGTTTATGGACTAAGAATCAGTCTCCTGTTTCTATAGCAGCACCTATTTTATGTGTAAACATTTTCCCTTTTATGTAGAAAACATGTACTTTCCAGAACTAGATCACCCATAGAGAATGTTCCATTTTATTCTTCATTATTTTAGCATATGATGTAAAAGCATATCCAAAATGCATATGCATTTCTGAGAAACCATAAGAGCAACTGTGTTTCAAACATGTGTTATCCAAATTAGAATTTTAAAAAACTCTAATAAAGATTATAAATGTTAACCGCTAACTTGGAAAATTTATGCATTAGTGAACAATCATTTTAAAATTTAATGTTATTTTATCTTACAACTCTTCTTTTGTTGAGATAAGTTCAATATAAACACCACATAAAATTCTCTGAAGATTTTCAAACCAATAATATTTTGAGTATATTATTTATACTAACCAAATTTTAATACAGTTTCTTATTTTAAAAATATTTATAAAATTAAATACAACTGTTCCCAAATTTATTTAAAGAAGCTGTAGCTATAGAAACCTAGAAAATACTAAACATCTCTCTTTCATAAGTAGCAAAGACTATTTATGAAATCAAATATTATTAAACTGTCATTCAATTTAGTTGTTTGAGTATGTAACAGAGTGAAACTTGTCAACTGAATCAATTTAAATATATTTTATCTCTCCTCTACAATTGCTGAATTCTTTTATTTGTATGGGCTCCTTACTTAATAAGAGTTTATTAATCATATAATTTGAAGCAGTAAATATTTGGAAGCAGGAGAAGGGACTAGATCCATATTCCTCTTAAGAGTTTGTCTCAAGAACCTCTCCCTGGAGACATGACAATATGAAATTAGCTGATCTATTATTTTATACTGCTTTTGTAACAGTAACTAATAAATACCATTTTCAGTGCTGTGTGTGTGTGCTCAGTTGCTCAGTTTTGTCCTGCTCTTTCTGACCCTTCGGACTGTACCCTGCCACCTCCTCTGTCCATGAGATTTTCCAGACAAGAATGCTGGAGTGGGTTGCCATTTCCTCCTCCAGGAGATCTTCCTGTGGCTCCTGCATTGCAGGTGGATTCTTTACAGCTGAGCCTTCAAGGAAACCCCTATGATTTTCAAAAGCTATGTAAAATTTTCTGGAAGAGATGGGAATACCAGACCACCTGACCTGCGTCTTGAGAAATCTGTATGCAGGTCAGGAAGCAACAGTTAGAACTGGACATGGAACAACAGACTGGTTCCAAATAGGAAAAGGAGTACGTCAAGGCTGTATATTATCACCCTGCTTATTTAACTTATATGCAGAGTACGTCATGAGAAACGCTGGACTAGAAGAAACACAAGCTGGAATTAAGATTGCCGGGAGAAATATCAATAACCTCATATATGCAGATGACACCACCCTTATGGCAGAAAGTGAAGAGGAACTAAAAAGCCTCTTAAGGAAAGTGAAAGTGGGGAGTGAAAAAGTTGGCTTAAAGCTCAACATTCAGAAAACAAAGATCATGGCATCCAGTCCCATCACTGCATGGGAAATAGATGGGGAAACAGTGGAAACAGTGTCAGACTTTATTTTTGGGAGCTCCAAAATCACTGCAGATGGTGACTGCAGCCATGAAATTAAAAGACGCTTACTCCTTGGAAGGAAAGTTATGACCAACCTAGATAGCATATTCAAAAGCACAGACATTGCTTTGCCAACAAATGTCCGTCTAGTCAAGGCTGTGGTTTTTCCTGTGGTCATGTATGGATGTGAGAGTTGGACTGTGAAGAAGGCTGAGCGCCGAAGAATTGATGCTTTTGAACTGTGGTGTTGGAGAAGACTCTTGAGAGTCCCTTGGACTGCAAGGAGATCTAACCAGTCCATTCTGAAGGAGATCAGCCCTGGGATTTCTTTGGAAGAAATGATGCTAAAGCTGAAACTCCAGTACTTTGGCCACCTCATGCGAAGAGTTGACTCATTGGAAAAGACTCTGATGCTGGGAGGGATTGGGGGCAAGAGGAGAAGGGGACAACGGAGGATGAGATGGCTGGATGGCATCACTGACTCAGTGGACGTGGGTCTGGGTGAACTCTGGGAGTTGGTGATGGACAGGGAGGCCTGGCGTGCTGTGATTCATGGGGTTGCAAAGAGTCGGACACAACTGAGCGACTGAACTGAACTGAACTGGCCTGATGTAAAATTTTTAGAATATGGAAGAAAAAACATAATTTTTCTCTAAGTTTCTGAAATACTAGTATAAGAATTAGCCAAAAATTAAAATACTGCACTTTGCTACTGCTGTTATAAAATGCTTTTGAAAAATCTGTTTGGGTTAATAAAATATATTCAATAGAAGATTAATCTACAAATTATTTTTATAATTTTAATATTTCACATTATTAATATGCTTTTTTGTTAAAATAAATGTACATTTAAAATATATCCCTCAATTAATCCTCTGACACTATAAATATGTCTTATAAATCTCCAAGAATACAAGAAAAGGAAAAAAAAGAAATGGAAGTTTTTCATAATAAAGTCATTTTAGAAGGGGTAAAAATTCTGTGCATTCTGTATAACCCATACTTGGGAATATATATTATAGAATATAAATATTTATCCATAAAATGTACATGTCTTCAAACAAACATATTTCACTGAAACATTCATTTTTGAAAGTTTATGAGGTTAAATTCAGGAAAATTAAATCTCAGCATAATATTAAGAGAGATAGCTAGAGGAACCATACAAAACAAAATTTATTCAAACTTTTTATAGTGATAGAACTTGAGAGTGTTTTTTTCTAATTTCCTTTCAAATTTCTCTTTTCTAGTTAAAATTTTCAAAGGATTGACAGAATTATCACTAAAACTTCTTTTCAAAGAAATAGCACTCAATTTAATGAACAAAAATTTGATTTCTCAGATATTCATTAAGTTTTTCAAACCAAAATTTATCTTAATATGTATATTACCCATATTATTGGCAGAAGATGATATTCATCAATCTGTAGACATGATCGTAACATCTGAAGAAATCCTTGAACAGGTGCTTAATACAGTCTGGCGAATTGTAGTACTACGACTTGTACTGACAATTTTCAGTGGTATTGTAAAGATCAACCACATCTTTGTTTGCATACGTCTACCAGAGGATTTGTACTTCTTAATATACATAAAAATGCCATGGTTTGCTGGTTTCTATTTATTTTATATCTTTGCCATGTGTTTATTTCATATATGTATCTAGTTTGTTATGAAAATTATCTCTTGAAATTATTTTCTCAGGTTAATCTCTTGGCATTTGGAGTTATCATATACAAAGTTTTTCGTCACACTGCGGGGTTGAAACCAGAAGTTAGTTGCTATGAGAACATAAGGTAAGCATTTCTTCGATTGTATTTTCTTTAGCAATTCAAAGCTTTAGTAACTTAAAGTGCAGATAATTTTTGGAAGGCAGTTTTTAAATTATTTTCTCACATTTTCTCCCATCATATTTAAAATATTTACTGCTTAATAGCACTTAATATGTTTAATAAGCCTGTAATCACCACAGGTCAAATGATAAGTAATCTTTTTTGAACATACTCCCCTTTGGCGGGGGGGGGAATAATGACTACATTTTAAGACAAAAGCCAGCCTTAAGATCTTCTTCTCAAAGCAGTTCTCAGAGCTTAGTAGCTCTGTTTCTTTCTTGTGATTCCTAGTTTGCATGCTGCCATGATTTTTCCTCACCTCCTGCCCTTTAAAACTGATTTATTGAGATCCTGAAAGCGGTTTGTTCAGGAAAAACTGAAGTGTACTGTAGGGAACATTAGAAACAACTGATGTTTGGGTCGCTTGGGAACACTTCTTTAGTTTCAATATCTTGCACAAGATTTATAGTTAGAATTTAGCAAATGTTTGATTACTTTCTTTTACTCTTCACCATTCATAGTAACATGTAAGTTGCTGGTTTTAATAAAGTTGAAAATGACTCATTTTCTGTGGTACACTGCAAAAATATCTTCTGCAGTAAAGAATGATTGCACTAAGAATGAATGAGAAAATAAGCATCAGTTGCCTTATTTTCAAGGCAGTGTCCTCAGTGAGCTGGATTGAATGTTTTACCAAAACTCAAAGGCGGTAAGTTGAAAATATGTAAGAGAGTATGTTCCTGTGTGTGTGTGTGTGTGTGTGTTTAAGAAATCAGCATTCTAACATGAATTTACTTTGAAGTAACTGTATTGGAAACCCCCCCCAAAAAATGTTGTTTTATATCTTACATGTTCTTCTCTACTGAGCCTAAAAGGAAAGCAGACGCTTCCTTTGATGTCCTGCCTATGTGCTGACCTAAATCCACATGGTATATTTTTCAAGGTTTCTTAGGGAGAATGCTTCCTAACAGCTATATGTCTTAGCTCCAGGAGTTCCTGCAACATTAATTTTGAAATCAAAGCATACATACTGTAGTATACCAGATGAGCATATCTTAAGATTAAGGAAATTTCTCAAAACTACCAGATTTTAATAATGCTGCCGTGAATTTGGACACATGTCTCAGCCACAGTGCACTTACGCTAGCCTGTCCCATGTAACTATGGCACAGTTTATCAGTTTCAGAATTCTCATTGGGCTTTACCAAAGATTTCTGGGTTATTCCAACTTCCTACAAAATTTAAGGGATTTGAGGACGTGTTAAGTCTTCATAGCTTTCTCAGCTGGAACATTGCAAATTTCTTCCAGGTCTTGTGCCCGAGGAGCTCTTGCCCTCCTTTTCCTCCTTGGTACCACCTGGATCTTTGGCGTTCTCCATGTTGTACACGCATCGGTGGTGACAGCTTATCTCTTCACCGTCAGCAATGCTTTCCAGGGGATGTTCATCTTCTTATTCTTGTGTATCTTATCTAGAAAGGTAAAGAATTTGCTATTCTTGTCAACGTTCTAGTATATGTATGTAGCATGAGTGAACAAATTGATAAAAATTCTCATTTTCATAAATTTATGACTTGTGCCTTTATTGCCTAAATGCAGTACATCTTAACATTGAAATAATCAGAACACCTGTTGTTCATAGCAAAATGTGCTTTTAAAAACTTGCTAGTAGGAATATAGATAATACAGCTTACATTCAGTTGAGTGTATTCTGACATATAATCAGAAAGCAACAATAATTTATAAAACCAAATATAAGTTTAATGTGATTTGAAAATAATTTGATGTGATTGTTGCAATTATGTTTCACATTTCTTATTTTATTTTTTTTTATTTTTTTTAGATCCAAGAAGAATATTATAGATTATTCAAAAATGTCCCTTGTTGTTTTGGATGTTTGAGGTAAACAGAACTATGGATGGTTATTGTTATGCAGAAATAAAAATGCCCAGCTGTGGATGGCCAATGTATAAATGTGTAGGAACTGTAGATAATACAAGATACAATTATGTACCATATAGCTATAGTAAGCTTTTCTACATGACTTACTTAGCTGTGTCAAAAATAGTAATGCAGATATTTGGAAAGTAATTAGTTTTTCAGAATGATATCACTGCACCCAAGGAAAGATTTTCTTTCTAACACAAAAAAATGTATGACTGTCCTGAAGGAAACCCACTGGCTTGATATTATTGTGACTCGTGTTGCCTTTGAAACTAGTCCTCTATCACCTTGGTAATGAGCTCTGTTACAGAAAGTAGAGCATAAGAAAATGAAGGGGTAGAATATGAAACAGTAAAAAGAGAGTGAATGTTATAACAATGAGATGTATTTTGAGCAGACTTTGTAAAATAGATGAGAGTTGAATAAACACATCTTACAATTCCATGAGTTGTTCTGAACTTAAAGTTTTACTGAAACAACTTAGACTTGTACTTGTTGCATCAATTTTCTATTCTAATAGAAAACACAAAACTTCACAAAAAAACTAAACATTTCTGTTCTGTTTTTATGTTAATATTAGAATGAAATATATGCTCTTTCTATACTTATTTCACAGATTGTGACTTCAAATGCTTATTCAGTAGTACATAAATGTGTCAGAATATAATATTGTTCATGCCTGTAAATGTAAAAATCATGTATATAAACCTGAAGTGCTCTATTCCATAACCTTTCAGTGCAGTGAAAAATACTGTATCTCATTAGACTCATATATCTGAGTTCTTTATTTCTTTTAATTTTAGAAATATTAGTTCACATTGCAATATTCCCTTTTAACTTACTATTTTTAAAAGGGCACTGTAAATATGAAAGTATTCATAAAGTGAATTGCTATTTTTTTCTGTTCAGAAAAGTACATATTAAAAATGTTATTTATAACAAAGAGATCACTGAGAACTGACTGTATAAACTTCCACAGAGAATATATTTTCTGACAGTTTTCCACTAGTAAAACATATCTCCTAAAATGTAAGTCTTCTACCTTCCAATCTTCAAATTAAAATATAGAAGCAAGGATTTTATTTCAAAATATATGTAATTGTTCTGCACTTACCTGTAAAAGTATGCCAATACACCAAATGTTGTGATTTTAACTTAATTTCTACAGCTGTTAAAATGAAGTCTGTCAAATCTTGCTCTAACAAATAAAATGTTACCTAAATGAATCCTTCTGCTGCTTGGCTGAGTCATTTCTCAAGAAAGATAAGCTACCTGCCAATGTCTTAAACATTTTTAGAAGATCTGTGATAATAACTTTTTATTTGATCTTTTGATCTCTTATATAGTTAGCCTATAACCTGTTATTATCATTATAATTATTGCTGTAGGACAGTGCTATTGGAATAGGATACTGAAAAAGTAATCAGTTCAATCAGTGTATACAAATTATGTGTCGTGGGCAGAATAATGGTCCTCCCAAAATGCTCACATCCTAATCTTTAGAATACATGAATATGTTAGGTTACATGGAGAGAAGAATTAACCAGCTAACAGCTATCAGCTAACCTTGGCGTGAGGAAATTATCCTGGATTATCCAAGTGGGCCCCATGTAATTACAAGGTTCCTTATAAATGAAAGATGGAGGCAGAAGCAATGCAACATGAGACATACTCACCTGCCCATTGCTGGTTTTGGAAATGGAAGCAGTCCAGGAGCCACAATATGCAGGCAGGCAGCCTATAAACTGAAAAAGGCAAGAACATGGACTCTCCCCTAGACCTTGTAGAAGGAAGTCAGCCCTGGTGAACCTTCATTTTAGCCTGGAGAAACTCAATTCCAAGTTCTAATCTCCAGAACTGTAAAATAATAAATGCCACTCAATAACATCCAAATGCTTGGTTTACTGAGGACATTATCATCAATGAAAAGCAGATATAATTCAGAGAGGCTATGAAACAGGAAAACAAAAGTGAAGGTCTACATTAGGTTTCTTTTGGTTTATATCCTAGGAATAAATGTGCTGCTCGTGAATCAAATAAAAAGAAAATAATAAATGTATATTATTTTAAGCCACCAAGTTTGTTGATAATTTGTCACAAGTTTGTTGATAATTTTCATAATTTTTCAAAGCAACTATAGGGAGCTAATATTATGGAAATATGTATGTGATGACATCTTTAGAGCTAAGCAAATATTTATATCATTAGAAAAACCTTAAATTCTGTATCTTGTTTTCATCACCCCTCTCATAGACATCACTGGATGAAGCCTCTGTTCTTTAGGATGAGATTTCATATCCGCTTACTTACCTTTTTATCAGATAAGTAAGGATCTCTCCTTGGGCTGCAAGGAGATCCAACCAGTCCATTCTAGAGGAGATCAGTCCTGGGTGTTCTTTAGAAGGAATGATGCTAAAGCTGAAACTCCAGTACTTTGGCCACCTCATGTGAAGAGTTGACTCATTGGAAAAAACTCTGATGCTGGGAGGGATTGGGGGCAGGAGGAGAAGGGGATGACAGAGGATGAGATGTCTGGATGGCATCGCCGACTCGATGGACATGACTTTGAGTGAACTCCGGGAGTTGGTGATGGACAGGGAGGCCTGGCGTGGTGCAATTCATGGGGTCACAAAGAGTCCGACATGACGGAGCGACTGAATTGAACTGAACTGAACTGAACTGAAGGATCTCTCTTTTTTTGTTAAATGGGTGTGTGCACATGTATACATGTATGTTTATTGCATTAAATGCCTCATAGCATTTGCCCCGTTTTTATAATCCAAAATAAAAATGATTCAAAAAGTTTTTCACTATGCTCAGTTTTCAAAAATACAAACATGAACGTTACGATGACAGGAATGTGTTAAGATGCTGAATTCAAAAGGACAATACAAAGGACATACAAAAGTACATACAACTGCTGGCAACACACTTTGGACTTGCAGTGAAGCCCTGTCCCCTGAGGCCCAGTAGCTCAGCCCCAGCAGGACCCAGGGCGACCCGCTGTCAGAGGGCTCACCCGCATCCCAGAGCGACACTGTCCCATGTCGTGGACATCACCCACACCTCCAGATTCCCACACACCACACACTTAATTAACATAAAAAAACTTTAAAACCACTCAAAGTCTGTGAGATAAAGACACCCTGCATCCCTGGTTTTCACATTTGCCCTATGAGTTTCTTCAGTTTTTCCCAAGACTTTCTATCAGTTCAGTTCAGTCGCTCAGTCGTGTCTGACTCTTTGCAACCCCATGAATCGCAGCATGCCAGGCCTCCCTGTCCATCACCATCTCCTGGAGTTCACTCAAACCATAGTTTACCAAATCCCAAATTTCTGGAGCTTCCTCCTTGTTGTCATCATTATTCTGGCAAACATCTGCTTACCTCTTATGTGGCTTTCTCTATGAGGCCTTCCTGGGTTCACACAAGGAATTTATCACTTCCACCTTTGTCACATCACTCCATCTACCACTTACCTATTTTAACATCTATCACATTGTACTGCAGTTGTTTAGCCTAGCCCAAGCTCAAGATATTCATTATACCAAGTTTTGTTCTTCCTTCTCTTTTTTGCTTCATGAAGCAATGGTACAGCTTTCTTCTGTTTTGTGACCACGTGGTTGATGGGACAAGAGAGTCTGAACCCTCCAAACCATCTGGCTTTGGCTGTTTCGCTTTAGCTATCCCATTTTGGAAGCCCATTGGATGAGCCAGCTTTCTCAGGTAAAGCCCTGCATGCCTATCTCTAAATGTCATTAGGTGAAAAACAATGGCCCAGCAATCTGAAATTGCTGTGAAGTGGAACAGGCAGAGGAATTAGGCTACCAGTGTAGCCTTGAGTTCACAATGCAGCTTCAACTGTTTTCCCAGGGAAGATCTTTGGGAATTTGTAAGAAGCTTGACAAATGACTAAGTAATGCTTCGTTTTCCATTTGGCAATTATTCCTCCTGTATCAATTCTTTGGGCTCCCTGGTGGCTCAGTGGGTAAAGAATCTGCCTGGGATCCACCCAGGGATCCCAATGCAGGTTTGATCCCTGGGTCTAGAAGATCTCCTGAGGAGGAAATGACAAGCTACTCCAGTATTGCCTGAAAAATCCCATGGACAGAGGGGCCTGGCAAGCTACAGTCCAAAGGGTTGCAAAGAGTCAGATACAACTGAGCAGCTAAAGACACACACACACACAAACAACTTTTTCACTTGATGGTGAGAGGAATAAATACTAGGATTTGAGATTTCAATCTCTTCAACCTCTGAAATACATCACAAATTCATTAATAAATATTAATTTGCAAACTCTTCATAAGCAAATGGAGATAGAATGTTTATAGTATTTCAGGGGATTCAATCAAAGAAATTAATACTTTAAGATGTGCTTCAATCAAGGAGATGAATGGACACCAAAGAAGTATAAGATAAAATCCCTGACTGAGTAAAAACTTACTATTAACCAGAGACACTGCTGCTGCTGCTGCTGCCGCTGCTAAGTCGCATCAGTCGTGTCCGACTCTGTGTGACACCATAGATGGCAGCCACCAGGTTCCCCCGTCCCTGGGATTCTCCAGGCAAGAACACTGGAGTGGGTTTCCATTTCCTTCTCCAATGCATGAAAGTGAAAAGTGAAAGTGAAGTCGTGTCCAACTCTTAGCGACCCCATGGACTGTAACCTACCAGGCTCCTCCATCCATGGGATTTTCCAGGCAAGAGTACTGGAGTGGGGTGCCATTGCCTTCTCCACCAGGTCCCCTAATAAAAAAATCTGTTGATTGATTACACTGTGATCAGGAAAAATACACTTACACACAGCATAACAAAAAAATCTATGAGAAAGTCTATAAGCAAATACTCTACAATCTTCATGCTAGGCATAACCAACAAACTATATATACTCATTTGATCATGGCATCATTTTTTCAGTCCTTTTTAATTCAGTGCCCCCCAAGTTAAACATTAACCCTGTACTTCTTAATTTTCCATATACTTAAAGTTATTATATCCATCTTTAATGATATAAAACATGAGCTTTTTCTATGTATCAAGATTATTCTCTAATTTTTCCAGCATAAAATCTTTGAGGAATGTATGCATTATTGATTCAGTATTGATCCAGAAAGAGTACCTGTTGTTCAGATTTTTCTGCTACCTAGAATGTCTTCTCCCATGCAAATTCTACCTATCATTCAAGACCCCTAGTATGAAGCCTCTCAGATTAATTAATTTAGATCTTATTAATTTCCCAAGTCACTACAACTATAGCACTTGCAAGGTGTACAGAATAACATAACACTTAATGGGGGTTGTTCAGATATCACTGTGTTCAAACTTAGAGCGTTCAAGTTTTAGACTACAGATATAAGAGAATTAACTCAGAAATGGCATAGAAAGGAGAAGAAAGGACTTTTTCCTGAAATTTGATTTCAGTTTGTTAAATTGCACATCTCATTTAATTCTTACGGTAACATATGCAATTTTTTCATCATTTTTCAATGTGAAAAATGCTCAGTCACACAGCTAGGAAATTGCAAATTTAGCGTTTAGACTGAGAGTCATGGCTCCTGCTTCCCCATGGAAACTGAGGAACTTGTTCAGATGCTCTCAGATAGGAAGTCAAAGTGATTGGAGTCATACCCAAGTTTCTGCCTCTCAGTCTAGAGCATATTCCACTGTTTCATAGCTGTAGACTCATATAGTGCAAGGATGATATCCTGTTTACAATTATGTTCTTTTGGGTATGGAGGAGTGTGATGTGATTTTTAAACATGTATTTTCTACATACATATGCAATCAGAAGTGTGTATTTGATATGTTTTAAGGTGAAGTGGTTTCTTCTTTTCTCTTCTCTCTGCTGCCCTTTCTCTGTGCATTTATTCCTATCCTCCCATCCCCACTTACACTCTCAACCAGGCCATTTATTTTAACTACCTGGTATGTGTTCTTCCATTTTCTCCTTCCTGTTCATAGCATCATATTCAAATGGTTGTATGAAGTCACATTTTTAAAATACCTCTTATCATGTGGAGAACTAATGTATATATTTCATTCATTCCTTTTAAATGATGAATAATATTTCATATTAGGGATGGACCATAAATTTCACAGCTGGTATGTAATCTGGATTAATGCAGTAATACTTAGGAAGACTTCAGTATCTTTCAGGAGTAATGGTCTCCATGCTATGTGGCTTGGCTTTATTGTTAAAAATAGCAAATGTCAAGTTATTTTTTGATGGATGTGGACCCATGTTGATAAGCCAAAGCACTATAACTGTTTCATTGATACAGAGGTTGTTTATTTCTTGCAACTATTCAGTGACAATCATGCCATGTGTTTGAGATCCACAAAGCTCCTTGAGCATTTTCATTTAAGTGAAAAGGGTTTGAATTACTTACCCTAGATAGAAGGCTTGAGCAAGCATTACGATCAGTAGGCAATCTGAAAGTACAGAATAGTTTGCTTATTATTCCATTCAAACCTTATACATCCTAGGTTTGTATGGTAGTTATGATTAATATAAAATGAGAGGGTTGGTTTAGTTGCAATGGATCTCTTTCGGTGCCAGTGTACCACAATTCTAATATCAACCTCACCACCACTTTGAGGCATTGTAAATAATAAAATCTAAAAAGTATATTACAATTTTATACACTCAAAAATAAGGGGAAAAATAATAGGTTTCTTGCAAAATTGTTTTTCAGGAATATGGTTTCATTTCCTATTGGGCTGCAATTTGCCATGTATCAGCATCCAAGGGCCAGGCTGCTCAACCTGAAAATGATTATTTTCTTTCTTTTCCTTAATGTATCGGAAGTGGATCTAAAAGAACCTCCAGTATACAGGGGGGTTAATTATCCTGGCAGTCAGTTAAGCTTTGTAAGTTTTAGGTGATAAGAACAGAGCCCTAAAAAAGACTCCCCACTACTGCTGCCTGCTGTGAAGAAAGAGCATTGTGCTGCCACCTCTGCAAATATTGTTCAAATTACCCTAAAATTCCCCCTGGTTTTCTGTGCATCAGGCTCCTGGAGAGCGACACTGCTCCAGTGAGGTCATTTATTCTGTCACTTCAGCCCACTCGGTAATCATGACAACTACATCTTTCACTCAATCTAGTGCAGGAGGCTTTCCTGCAAGACCTATGACCTGAGTGAGGAAAGTAATTATTCAAAACAACATCGCTTCTTGTTTCTCAAGTTCCAGCCACTCCTCTGCAGAATAACCTAAATGCTCCCCAATTTGATCTTCCTTCTCAGATCAATCTCTCAGGTTCTCCTAAAGGAACATGTAAATAAACAGCCACCTCTCATATCTTAGAACTTTACTTTCAGAGAGGCAGCGCAGTTTGGTGGGTCAGTCTACAGTCAGAAATTTCTTTTCTACCTACAGTGAGAAATGCGGTCTCAGGCCAGTTATTCCCTGTAACTCAGTTTCTTGTGTCGGAAAAGAAGATAACAAAACCTACTTCATCACATTTCTGTCACAATTCAATCAGCTAGTATATGAAAGATAGTTACTACAGTACTTAGCACACAGCAAGTGGTATCAATGGTGATAGGTCAGCTATGATTATTCCCATGTGGGTGAATAGCTATTGACTATGCACCTTAAGTATCAGGAACTGTTATAGGTATGTGGTGGAATTCACTAATGAAAACCAAAATAATAATTTTAGAAAGACATACGTTTATTGTATAAAGTGAGGACTTCCATGTTATTGATTTATCAGCACCTTATGTCTGAAACGCTGAGGAAACAGTAAAAATAAAAATCAGTGATCATGAAGTCAAATTGTAGGTTCACTTTCTTTATTTTCTACCACTGACCTCCCAACCTATACTCCATCTCTACCCTGCCTCATTCAAAACATCAAATTTCACTGCCTTCCATTGTAAAACTAGTAGAATGTCAGAGAGAATGTTAAATGTTCAACATTGCTGACACACCCTTTGGAGCAGGGGTGCAGCCAAGGCCCCATCACTGCTCCGAACAAATAAAATCCCTGCCCCTGTAAGGCTAAATGTCCTACAATTTAATTAAAATTGTTTACCTACACAAAGGTGCATTGATATACTTTTATTTAAATATACATACTGTGAGCATTACCCCTGGAGAAAGAAATGGGAACCCACTCCAATATTCTTGCCAGGAGAACCCCATGGACAGAGAAGCCTGGCGGGCTACAGTCTATGGGGTTGTAAAGAGTTGGACATGATGTAGCAGTTGAACAACAACTATGAGCACTTACATGAACTTGAAAAATATAATCTCTTCTTTAAACACTACTTAGAAGATAATTTGGTTTTCTCAACTTTCCATATATTGCTTAAAAAGACAAGAAATTCATACTGGCATCATTTGGGTATTTCATCTCCTTTGTGCAGGACAATTTGCAGTAATTTCATATGCCCTTACCTAATGTAAAACCATGGATGTGAAAATTGGACTATAAAGAAAGCTGAGCACCAAAGAATTGATGCTTTTGAACTGTAGTATTAGAAGACTCTTGAGAGTCCCTTGGACCACAAGGAGATCCAATCAATCCATCCTAAAGGAAATCAGTCCCGAATATTCACTGGCAGGACTGATGCTGAAGCGGAAACTCCAATACTTTGGCCACCTGAAGCACATAACTGACTCATTGGAAAAGAACCTGATGCTGGGAAAGATTGAAGCCGGGAGGAGAAGGGGATGACAGAGGATGAGATGGTTGGATGGCCTAACCGACTCGATGGACATGAGTTTGAGCAAGCTCTGGGAGTTGGTGATGGACAGGGAAGCCTGGTGTGCTGTAGTCCATGGGGTTGCAGAGTCGGACATGACTGAGCGACTGAACTGAACTGAACTGAATGTAAAACCATAGAAACCATGCTCTTTTAAAACACACTCTTGATTTGTTTAAAGGCAAAAGCAAATGAGCTATTTTAATACTTGAGAAAAAAAATAGAAAGGAATCTTCAGTAGAAAGGAAGAAGTATTCTTTAATAAAGACTTGCTTATATGTAAAATGCACTTGTTTTTACCTATTTTTGTCCTATTTAAATTTCCAGCATTGTTTCCTGAACAATAAGATGTCTTTGTTATTATATACGGGCAGTTTCTATTTTCCATATTTAGTAAGCTAGATATTGCAAATTTTTGAGATAAATGAACCAGAAATTCTATTAGTTACTAATTTAAGAATTCATACATTTTGTTTTATCTGTCACCTTCACCTGCATACCTCATCATTCTGATGAATAATGCCTCAGAGGTCAGAAACATAGTGCTTTATTCTTTTATGTGCTAAAGTATGACATGTTTAGCATTGTGTGATCTTTTTTCTCAAGTAGATTTGCATGCATAGCTTGGAAGCTGAATAACTCTACATAAGCAAACATTTTTTTTTTACTTGTTAGGACAAGTAGAGTAAGAGACTTGCTCTTGCTCATCAAATCTCTATTTTCTTGAGAAGCAAGAATATAATGTTATTTCTTAGTATCCTTCTGTTTTCTTTACAAATCTCAGAAAAGGTAATTGGATTAATATGTACTCTTGCACTTGGACATAATATGATTTTATACATGAAGCATTATGTACATTCACCTTTCTTACAAAATAAATATACCAACTAGATATTAGTAATGCAAAACACATACAAGAATTGAGTCAAAGTAGAAATAAGGGTACAGCCATAAAATGGAGTTAAAACTCAAGTGCTTTATTCATCCAGGTTCTGGCCTGTTACCTGTTGCTTATGTGACCACATCATTCCAAAACCTGGTGCCTTAGAAAAATAATTTATTATTGTTTCTCACATTTTTGCTGGTTAATTGGGCTTCAGAGGGTACCTTTCACCCAGGGTTTCTCATGAAAATACAGTCAGATATTCACTGGTGCTACAGCCATCTGACATGGCTACCCACTACAATCTCCACAAGGGCTGCCAGCCAAGCATCATTCATGGTCTCTCCATGTTACTTGGGCTTTTCACATAGCATGGACTCTGGTGTCCTTGTGGCAGCATCTCCAAAGCAAACATTCCAACAGTCCCTGGTAGAGACTGAAAGGCTTCTTACCACCTGGCCTCTGAAGGTATAAAGTTTACTTCTACCAAAGTGGTCCACTCAGATTTAAGGGGTTGCAGAAATAGATCCATCTTTTAATTGAGTGACAAAGTCACATGCATAAAAGCATATGGAATAGGGAAATATTATTGAGGTCATTTTGGGAAACTATAATCTGCCATGACTTTTATGCTCTTGCTAACATCTATGTGTTGAGTTTCCCTGGTAGCTCAGCTGGAAAAGAATTCACCTGCAATGCAGGAGACTCCAGTTCAATTCCTGGGTCAGGAAGATCCATAGGAGAAGGGATAAGCTAACCACTCCAGTTTTCTTGGGCTTCCCTGGGTGCCTCAGCTGATAAAGAATCCACCTGGAATGCATGAGACCTGGGTTCAATTCCTGGGTTGGGAAGATCCCCAGGTTGGGAAGATTCCCTGAAGAAGGGAATGGCTACTCACTCCAGTATTCTGGCCTGGAGAATTCCATGGACTGTTTAGTCAATGGGATCACAAAGAGTTGGACATGACTGAGAGACTTTCACTTTCATGTGTTACGATAATATCTTTTCATTAGACAAAGCAATGAATTCAATAGGATTGCTTCCTGAAATATCCCTGAGTATAATCTGATGAAGTCACACCAAACAACAATTCATTAAGAGCAATAAAAGCCATGAAAGTACCAAATGACATGACTCAGATAACTATATTTTGTTCTTATATCTTGAATCCAGATATTATACTTGAGCCATGAAATTCCAGATGTTCAAACTGGATTTAGAAAAGGCAGAGGAACCAGAGATCAAATTGCCAATATTCATTGGATCATTGAAAAAGCAAGAGAGTTCCAGAAAAACATCCACTTCTCCTTTATTGATTATGCCAAAACCTTTGACTATGTGGATCACAACAAACTGTGGAAAATTCTTCAAGAGATGGGAATACCATACCACCTTACCTGCTTCCTGAGAAATCTGTATGTAGGTCAAGAAGCAACAGTTAGAACTGGACATGTAACAAAAGACTGGTTCCAAGTCAGGAAAGGAGTGTATCAAGATTGTATATTGTCACCCTGCTTATGTAACTTTTATGCAGAGTACATGATGCAAAATGCTGGGCTGGATGAAACACACTCTGGAATCAAGATTTCAGAGAGAAAAATCAATAACCTCAAACAACAGAGGATGAGATGGTTGGATGGCATCACCGACTCAATGGACTTGAGTTTGAGTAAGCTCTGGGAGTTGGTGATGGACAGGGAAGCATGGTGTGCTGCAGTCCATGGGATCTCAAATAGTCAGACACAACTGAACAACTGAATAGAACTGAACTGAAACCAGAAAGTGAAAAGTGAAAGTGAAGTCACACAGTCGTGTCCAACTCTTTGCAACCCCATGGACTGTAGCCTATCAGGTTCCTCAGTTCATGGAATTTTCCAGGCAAGAGTACTGGAGTGGGTTGCCATTTCCTTCTCCACGGGATCTTCCCGACCCAGGGATCGAACCCAGGTCTCCCACATTGCGGGCAGACAGTTTACCATCTGAGCCACCAGGGAAGTACAATGAGTATTCTGATTAAAGTTAATAGGATCCTATTTTAAAAAATAAAGTAATATAGGTATTCCATAAGTAAAACATTTTGTAAAAGCCTCCATGGTTCACCTATAACCACTAGCCAGCTCTACCACTGACTGAGTCAGCCTGTCAATTCTTTTTAAATACATGAATTACTGCTGTTTAAAAAAAAACACACACACAAACAAAAATGTTGATTTATGCTTAACACAGTTTCCCATACCTTTTTTTTAAAATTAGGGTATTCGGAGTTGTTTAGGGTTTTCCAATGAACCAGCTCTTTGCATCAGGAGGCCAGAGTATTGAAGTTTCAGCCTCAGTCCTTCCAATGAATATTCAGGCTTGATTTCCTCTAGGACTAACTGGTTTGACTTCCTTGAAGTCCAAGGGACTCTCAAGAGTCTTCTCCTGCACCACAATCAAAAGCATTAATTCTTCAGCACTCAGTCTTCTTTATGGTCCAACTCTCACATCCATACATGACTACTGTAAAAACCATAACTTTGACTATAGGAACTTTGTCTGCAAGGTGATGTCTCTGCTTTTTAATATACTGTCCAAGTTGGTCATAGCTTTCCTTCCAAGGAGTAAGCATCTTTTAATTTCATGGCAGCAGTCACTGTCTGAAGTGATTTGGGAGCCCAAAAATATAAAATCTGTCAGTTCTTCACATTTCCCCTTCTATTTGCCATGAAGTGATGGGACTGTGGTTTTTCCAGTGGTCATGTATGGATGTGAGAGTTGGACTGCAAAGAAAGCTGAGTGCCGAAGAATTGATGCTTTTGAACTGTGGTGTTGGAGAAGACTCTTGAGAGTCCCCTGGACTGCAAGGAGATCCAACCAATCTATTCTAAAAGAGATCAGCCCTGGGTGTTCCTTAGAAGGAATGATGCTAAAGCTGAAACTCCAGTACTTTAGCTACCTTATGCGAAGAGTTGACTCATTGGAAAAGACTCTGATGCTGGGAGGGATTGGAGGCAGGAGGAGAAGGGGACGACAGAGGATAAGATGGCTGGATGGCATCACCGACTTGATGGACGTGAGTCTCAGTGAACTGCGGGAGTTGGTGATGGACAGGGAGGCCTGGCGTGCTGCAATTCATGGGGTCACAGAGTCGGACATGACTGAGAGACTGAAATGAACTGAACTGATGGGACTGTATGCCATAGTTTTGTGAGGGTTTTTTTTCCCAAATGTTGAGGGGTTTTTTTTATGTCTTTTTTAAATAAATTTATTTATTTTAATTGGAGGCTAATTACTTTACAATATTGTATTAGTTTTGCCATACATTGACATGAATCCACCCTGGGTGTACATGTGCTCCCCATCTTGAACCCCCCTCCCACCTCCCTCCTCATACCATCCCTCTGGGTCATCCTAGTGCACCAGCCCCAAGCATCCTGTATCCTGCATCGAACCTGAACTGGCAATTCGTTTCACATATGATAATATACATGTCTCAATGCCATTCTCCCAAATCATCCCACCCTTGCCCTCTCCCACAGAGTCCAAAAGACTGTTCTACACATCTGTGTCTCTTTTGCTGTCTTGCATACAGGGTTATCATTACCATCTTTCTAAATTCCATATATATGTGTTAGTATACTGTATTGGTGTTTTTCTTTCTGGCTTACTTCACTCTGTGTAATAGGCTCCAGTTTCATCCACCTCATTAGAACTGATTCAAATGTATTCTTTTTAATGGCTGAGTAATACTCCATTGTATATATGTACCACTGCTTTCTTATCCATTCATCTGCTGATGGACATCTAGGTTGCTTCCATGTCCTAGCTATTATAAACAGTGCTGCGATGAACATTGGGGTACACGTGTCTCTTTCAATTCTGGTTTCCTTGGTGTGTATGCCCAGAAGTGGGATTGCTGGGTCAAATGCCAGTTCTATTTCCAATTTTTAAAGGAATCTCCACACTGTCATCCATAATGGCTAAGCCAGCATTTTCAGTCATGCAGGAGATGCAAGAGATGTGGGTTTGGTCCCTAGGTCAGGAAGATGCCCTGGAGGAGGAAATGACAAACCACTCCAGTATTCTTTCCTTGAAAACTCCATGGACAGAGGAGCCTGAAGACATAACAAAGTGACTGACCATAAACACATGTTTTTCTGTGAAAGCAATAACAAAAGAAGACTCAGTAGCTTTATTAAGTAACATACCAAGGGCATATATTACTTACGCAATGTTACAAATGATTGGGAAATTGAGAGCCCAGACAACTCCCTACCTGTGGTGTAGTGAGAATTAAAGTTCTCCCTGGCCAATATACAGACAAATATCAAGCTAAATGAACTTTACAAATACATTGATCTTAATACTAAATTTCAAGGTTATAAGTGTAAAATCCAAAGTCAGTGTGAAACCTACACATATTTTTCTTTCACTCAATAATTTTCATAGCAGTTTCAAGTTTAGAACATATTTAAAAATATTTAGTTCTCAAAAAAAATCTTAAAAATTAGATGAATATATTTTTTTTTTGCAAGACAGCACATAAGTTATTTTTTATTAGTCACAATTATCATTCTAAATTTAATCATTGTGGAACTAGTTACAATGTACTGTTTTCTAAACTAATGTGAATTAACTAATATTTAGTAAGTAAATGAATGCATATTCAAGTATTTTTTATTAAAGTATAGTTGATTTAAAATGTATTAATTTCTGCTGTACAGGAAAGTGATTCAGCTATACATATATGTATTTTTTCTTGCATTATTTTCTGTTATGGTTTATCATAAGATATTGAATATAGTTCCCAGTGCTATTCAGTAGGACCTTGTTGTTTACCCAATATTCAAGTATTTTTAAGGTTATATAATCATATCCAGTTCTGGCTCTGTTTTAGGCAGTTGATGCTATTTACAGAATAATATTTCTACATAGTTCTCTGACTAGAAAGAAGACAAATATTTAATATGAGAAAAACTGGGAAGTTTACATATACAAGGAATCTATTTCAAAAGTTTGATATATTTACTGAGACCAAACTTAACCTATGTCCTATTTTCTCTTTCCATGACAACCTGAGTCAAAAGATATGACCTAAAACAGATTGTACACTAAGATTGCATTTCATCTCACCCAGATCAAGTTGTGGAACTTTTTCAAAATGACAGATTCAAAAATAAAATGGGTGCTACCCAAGACATTAAAGAACTTTGAGTCTCTGATTCACTATGATAGTTTACAAAAGAGAAGGAGAAGTAATGAAGCTGGGTTTAAGTAAAAATGAATTTATGAATTAGAAAGGAAATTAAGGACATTTTTAAAAAAAAGTAATTTGCAAGGGTACCTCCCCAAAAGCTACACAAAATTCAAAAGGCATCTACCGAATCTGAAAACAGCATTCAATGATATCTTCCCTGTCTACCCTTTTAATGGGTGGTTTGTATGCAATATTTCCAAGTGCAATGAGAGTATTACTGACTACTGAATCAGACATAATCACCCGATAAACCAAGAAGGGGAAGCTGAAGATAATAGGGAAAGGGTGAAAAATCTGATGTTCAAAAAGTGTTTTTCTCCGAAACCACTCAAGCAACACAGCCCATGAACACTGCACGCATCATTACGAGGCCTTTGCCACAACGAACATCTCTCATTTTTAAAGAGAAAAGTACAACCACCAAAAAATTAGCCTGTTTCCTTTAGCACTCTGCCTCTAATAAGCTAAATCTCAAAGTGAGCAATAATTGCCTTCTGGTGGCACTACAGGTACTAGCATGTCTGAAATGAAGAAAGCTATTTTGGCTTTGGTTAAACTCATTTTTAAGAGGTGACATTCTAAAAGTATTGTATGCTAATGGAAACCAAAGAAAAGATCTGTAGACAGTAACCTGATCACTGAAAAACAGACACAAAAAAAATATTGATTGGGATGATAGTTAAATTTAACAGAATTGCCTCTCTTATTGAAAGAATGCGTCCCTGAGGGAAGAACATGTAAAACATTCTTGTTCCTACAGTGTTAAAGACAGACAACATCCTATAAAGATTAACATATAATAATACAGAAAACTGCAACAATTAAGTTATCTAAGTATAAAAATTGACCACTTTTAATATTTTCTTTATTAAAATGTTGGCTTTAAAATACTTAAACATATTGTAATTTACAACCTTCTTTCTGATTGGAAAGGAAAGACCTCAAGTTCTTCAAAAATCTGGTAAATATTGTCACTACCATGTATATTTAAATTCTGTTTTATCTTTAAAATCCATATAATTTTATGTCCTGTGTGACGGGTAATGGAGAATTAGCCTTACCCAAAGAGAGGTCTGAATTTTGCTCTCAGCTCCTGGAAGATGGTCTCAAGGTCCCTGGGATGTGTGACCCAATGGGAGTGTCTTTGCTGGCCTAGGGGCTATGACCTTCACCATGTGATTTATAGTGGGATATTTGGGCCACACCACATTAGCTGTGACCTCCGAAGGAACTGGAGGCTAAAGTGTTAGTTCAGTCTTGGAGGGAGGCTAGAGATTAAAGGTCAGCTGTGCAGGAAATACATAATCAAGCCAATAAAAACTCTGAACACCAAAGGCTCTGGTGAGCTTCTGTCCCCGGAATTTTCCAGGCAAGAATATTGGGATGGGCTGCCATTCCCTTCTCCAGGGATCTTCCTGACCCAGAGATCAAACCCTGGTCTCCTGCACTGCAGTCAAATTCTTTACCATCTGAGCCACCAGGAAATCCCATAGACACATAAATATAGCAACTGATTTTTGACAAAAACACAAGACAATGCAATGGAGAAAAAGCAATACTTTCAACAGAAATGTGTCCATGTTAAAAAATATGAAGAGGATAGAGACTAAAGGTCTTACACATACATTAAAAAAACTAAAATAGATCATAGACATAAATATAAATTGCTAAATTATAGCCCTTTGGCAAGAAAACATAGGAAAAAAATCTATATAACCTAGAGTTTAGATATAGCAAAAGTAAAATTTATGAAAGAAAAATTGATAACTTCCACTTTTTTTTTTTAATTAAGAACTCTTCTGCAATGACACCGTCAAGAGAATATAATGACAAGCCACACGCTGGGGAAAATATTTGCAAATTACATATCTGTTAAAGCATTTATACTCAAAATATACAAGAAGTCTAAAAGTCAACAGTAAAAACCAAACAATGAAATTTAAAAATGGGCAAAAGATCTGGACACTTCACCAAAACAGATATACATATGGCAAATAAGTGTATGAAAACATACTCAACACCCTTTGTCATTAGAGAAATGCAAATTAAATCAACAATGAGATAGCACCTCAGGCTGATCAGCAGGACTGAAATATAAACAACAACAACAACAATAAAATGACAATATCCATTGCTGACAAGAATGTAGTGCAACAGAAACTCATTCACTGCCAGTAGGAATGCAATGCCACCACTCCAGAAGACAGCTTGGCAGTTTCTCACAAACTAAACACAGTCTTGTCATTTGATGCAGTAATCATGCTCCTAGATATTTACACAACTGACTTGGAAATTAATGTCTACATCAGATCAGATCAGATCAGATCAGGTCAGTCACTCAGTCGTGTCCGACTCTTTGCGACCGCATGAATCGCAGCACTCCAGGCCTCCCTGTCCATCACCAACTCCCGGAGTTCACTGAGACTCACGTCCATCAAGTCAGTGATGCCATCCAGCCATCTCATCCTCTGTCGTCCCCTTCTCCTCTTGCCTACAATCCCTCCCAGCATCAGAGTCTTTTCCAATGAGTCAACTCTTCGCATAAGGTAGCTAAAGTACTGGAGTTTCAGCTTCAGCATCATTCCTTCCAAAAAAAATCCCAGGGCTGATCTCCTTCAGAATGGACTGCTTGGATCTCCTTGCAGTCCAAGGGACTCTCAAGAGTCTTCTCCAACACCACAGTTCAAAAGCATCAATTCTTTGGTGCTCAGCCTTCTTCACAGTCCAACTCTCACATCCATACATGACCACAGGAAAAACCATAGCCTTGACTAGACGAACCTTTATTGGCGAAGTAATGTGTCTGCTTTTGAATATGCTATCTAGGTTGGTCATAACTTTCCTTCCAAGGAGTAAGCGTCTTTTAATTTCATGGCTGCAGTCACCATCTGCAGTGATTTTGGAGCCCAGAAAAATAAAGTCTGACACTGTTTCCACTGTTTCCCCATCTATTTCCCATGAAGTGATGGGACCAGATGCCATGATCTTCGTTTTCTGAATGTTGAGCTTTAAGCCAACTTTTTCACTCTCCACTTTCAAAACCTGTATATATTATAGAAGCTTTATTCATAAAAAATAAAAATGTTAACAACCAAGATGTCCTTCAATAAGTGAATTAATAAACAAATAGTGGGATATCCATGAAATGAAATGCCATTTGGTGATTAAAAGTAATGCACTATAAAACCTGAAAAGACATGGATGAAGTTTAAATGCATATTACTAAGTGAAAGAAGGCAGTAGGAAAAAACTGTACATTGAATAATTTCATGTATATGACATTCTCAAAAAGTCAATATTTTAAAGAAAATAAACAGATCAGTGGTTGCCCGGGAGAGGCAAGGAAGTAGATCTATACATGGGGAAAAATAACAATAGATTTTTTAGTGCAGTGAAACTATACTGTAATAGTGGATACATGACATTGCACATTTGTCAGAAAATATAGAAAGATACAGCAAAAAAGTAAATCCTAAAGTATGCAGATTTAAAAAATCACTTAGAAAGTTGAGGGATTCCAGAATGCAATGTGAAATGTGGCAAAAGAATATAACTCTACAGCAAACGTAAGATACATCCTCACTGAAAGAAGGTGGGGTGAAGAATGCTAAGTGAAGTGACTTTGGAAATGAGTAGTCTATAGGACTAAAGGAGAAAAAAAGAAATGTACATCTGCACTCTATTCTAATTGATAAAATTGTTTCTTATGAGTGTATGGGTTAATAATTCTGAAATCACTATACATGTATACTGGAATTGAACAATTAAGTAAAAGTAAGGTGGAAGCTGACAGCCAAATGTCTCACTTTTGGAGTGAAAATTTTCAGTTAAACAAGCGGGAGTAGTTAAAATGATATATAAGGCAATGCATTAAAATTGGTGATATCAGTATGAACTTTTAATATAGGTACAGATGATCACATATTGAAATGTGTGTATATGTGTTCATGGGCTGTGCACGTTTATATACATAGGTTGGTAGATCATCATCTATTTAATTGCTCTATCATCTGAGAGAGTTTAAAATGATAACCTGATAAACAATGAGCACATCTAACACTCAAATCTTGATTTTGAATATTATTCTCCAATAAAAGGAACTGGGCTTCCTGAAGGAATGACTATTCTAGGAATGGGGCAAGAAATATACAAGATGAGCCTGGGCTATCTTGTAGTGCCAGAAAGTAAAGAAGTGCTCAATTTTTTTTTTTTAAGTGATGGAAATATATCAAAAGGGTTAATGGAAAGAAACTCCCAATAGTCAAAGCTAGAACACAACTAATCTTTGACAAAGAGATTGGGCTTCCCTAGTAACTCAGATGGTAAAGAATCTGCCTGCAAAGCAGGAGACCCAGGTTCAGTCCCTAGGTTGAGAAGATCCCCTGGAGAAAGGAATGCAACCCACTCCATATCCTTGCCTGGAGAATTCCATGAACAGAGGAGCCTGGCAGGCTACAGTCCACGCGGTCGCAAAAAGTTGGACACAACTGAGCGACTAACGCATACACTAGGGCTATACACTGCAGGAAAATTAGTCTTTTCAAAAAAATGGTACTGGAACAACTCTATATCCACATGCAAAAAAAAAAAAAAAAAAGAATCCACACGCAGACCTTTACCCCTCACAAAAATTCAAACTAGAGCTATGTAAATGTAAAGTGTTAAACCATGAAAGTCCTAGAAAACAACAAAGGAGAAACGTGAGTTGACCTTTGGTTTACCAGTGGCTTTTTAGGTAATACCAAAGTCATGATTCATGAAAGAAATAATTGGTAAGCTAGACTTTATTAAAATTTTAAAATTTCTGCTCTGAAAAAGGCAGTAGTAAGAGACTATGTACAGACTTGGGGAAAATATTTGCAAGACACATCTGATAAAAGACTTTTCTAAAGAATATAAAGAACTCTTAAAACTCAACAATAAGAAAATGAACAATTTGATTGAAGATATAGAAAAGACCTAGCAGATTCATCATCAAAAGATATGCATATGACAAAAAGCATATGAAAAAAAGCGCAATACCATAGGGCATTGCTGCTGCTGCTGCTGCTGCTGCTGCTGCTGCTGCTAAGTCACTTCAGTCGTGTCCGACTCTGTGCGACCCCATAGACAGCAGCCCACCAGGCTCCCCCGTCCCTGGGATTCTCCAGGCAAGAACACTGGAGTGGGTTGCCATTGCCTTCTCCGCCATAGGGCATTAGGGAAATGCAAATTAAAATAATAAGATACCACTATGAAAACTGCACACATCCAGAAGACTGACAACACAAAATGCTGGTGAGGATATGGAGGGCCTTCATTCTTTGCTGGTCAGAATGTAAAATAGCACATCCACTTTGGATGACAGTTTGGTAGTTTTTTACAAAGCTAAACATATTCTTACCATACAATACTACAATCACACTGCTTAGTATTTACCTAATGAAGATGAAAGCTTATGTCTACACAAAACAGTTGCACACAGGTATTTATACCATTTTTATCCATAATTGCTAAAACTTGGAAACAACCAAGATATCCTTCAGTAGGTGGTTGGATAACTAAACTGTGGTACATACAGACAGTGAAGTATTATTCAGTACTAAAGAGAAATGAGCTATCTGGTCATGAAAATACATGAAAGAAATTTAAATGTTTATTACTAAATGAAAGAAGCCTATCTGATCAGGCTACATACAGTTTGATTCCAACTACAGGACATTCTGGAAAAGGCAAAACTATGGAGGCGGTGAGAAGATCAGTGGTTGCCAGGGGTTAGCAGGAAGAAGGGATGAATATGCAGAACAGAGAGAATTTTTAGGACAGTAATACTATTCATATGGTGCCATAATGGTGGAGATATTTTGTAATACATTTGTAAAAACTCAAAAAAATGGGGACTTTCCTGGTGGTCCCAGTGGTTAGGACTCTATGCTTCTACTACAGGGGGCTCAAGTTTAATCCCTGGTCAGGGAACTAGGATCCTGCACTCCATGTGGTGAGGCCAATAAATAAATAAAGCATTTTTAAAAAACCTAAAGAATGTACAGCACCCAAAGTGAACCATGATGTAAAGAATGGACTTTGAGAGATAACCATGTACAAGTGTAGGTTCATTGTAACACATGTATCTCTCTGGGGTGTGATGTTGGTCATGGGAAAGGATGTGCATATGTCAGAGCAGAGGGTATGTGGGAACTCTGCATTTTCCATTAAACTTTTTGGTGAACCTGAAACTTTCTTTTGAAATGAACTTTATTAAATCAATACTTAAAGTATTGAGTTATGGCCCAAAGTACAAAATAAATATCCATGGGTCAAGATGGATATAAATAAATAAATAAGTGGGGGAGAGTAAGCCAATCTTCCACAAAATAACAATGCATGTAATATCATCACTTAAGAATGTGGGCCTTAATTCCCCTACTTAATTATAGATGGTAGCAATGTGACCACCTTCCAAAGAGTACACTATAGAAAAGAGGAAAAAGTGAGTAAGTCTGGAGAAAACTGACAAGCACTGCCTCAGTGAGATGATCTAGATCAACATCTGAAGTGATAAGTCACCCTGCCAGATGTGGCTTATGTCTTGATAGAATAAGAATGTAAATTTTGTTCTGTGATCCTCCTTCCCAAAGTCCATGAAAAAGTGAAAGTGAAAGTCGCTCTGTTGTGTCCAACTCTTTATGATCCCATGGACTAGATGGTCCATGGCATTCTTCAGGCCAGAGTACTGGAGTGGGTAGCCTTTCCCTTCTCCAGGAAATCTTCCCAACCCAGGGAACGAACTCAGGTCTTCCTCACTGCAGGTGGATCTTTTCCAGCTGAGCCACAGGGGAGCCCATAATCCCAGTCTAATAATGAGGAAAACATAGAACGTAGTCACATGCCAAGTGAAAAACATTCCACAGAAATTCCTCAAAATTGTCAAAGTCATCAAAAACATGGAAAATCTGATCCATTGACATAGTCACTGGAGCTAAGAAGACCATAAATAAATAGAATTATGGTGCTCTCAATGGAATTCTGGAATAGAAAAAGGATATTAAATAAAAACTAAGGAAATCTGAATTACAAACTGTATATAATAAATTTGCATCAGTGTTTGTTCACTGATTGTGACAAATGTATTGGCTTTGGGTATTTAGGAACTCTGTACTATCTTCACAATTTTTCTGTAAATCAAAAAATTTTCTTTGAAAATAGAAAATATTCTTTTAAACATTTAATATGTTTAAAAATTCACCTTGAAATATAATTAAATTCTCATATCAGAAATTGAAAATATATTTGCAAATGGAAAAGATATACTTTGCATTTTTTAATTTACATGCTGTACCCACAATGAAATGTTTACTTTCAAATACACAGCATTACTTGGTGCTGATAAAGTTCTGTACCATCACTCAAATAACTTCTGAGAACAGAAGATAACCTCCATGTTTGACCTGAAGTAAAACTGACCACATTAACATCTACCTAACAGAATATGTAATTGCCCTGTCTGACCAATCTCTTTAAGGTTTTGACCCTGACAACCAACACTAAATTAAAATGCTAGAATAGAGCAAGAGTGGCTTGTGGCTCTGGGGCATGGAATCAAAAGATGCTGGATGTTTTCTAAGGTCAGAAAAAAATGAAGATCCAAGCTAATAGAATGAACAATCAAAGAAGATGGGCAAGGTGGTAGAACAATTTCTGAGGCAACAGGATTTCAAAAGGGAAATGGCAAATTATAGGAGGGGCTTTTGCGAGTCCAGATACAAAATAAGGGCTCTATATTGTGGGTGCTTTTAGTGTCACCTGCCCTCGTATTTGGAGAGCACTATCAACGATAATGAGTCTGATCCAGCTAGGACAACAGTTCCTATATTCCTTAGCTTTCAAAATCTAGCTTGAGATATGAATATAGCAATTTTGAGAACTGAAAGAATGAAGAGGATGCAGTCCTTATTAAGTAATCCTATGTGAGAATCCCTCATTAAGCCCTTGTGGAAGAAGCCCCACATTAAGAGAACCACCAACAGAGAAAACTGATTATACCAATGTCTCTGTCCATACTACGGATACCCTTTGATATTTTTCTGACTTCCTGGACTATTTAAACATGTTTCTCTGATTCATCTCATTGATTTCTCATTTCTCACGTTCAGACTCACCTCCACACCCATTTCTGGCTCCTTGCCCTATAGTATGAGTCTATTCTGACCCAATATGCAATTGTGTTCCCCAGTCTTCAGTCTGGGCTGAACTATTCCTTTTGTAGCCCTATATAGAATCCAAGAGCTTCCCAAGTGGTGCTATGGTAAAGAATTCATCTTCCAATGTAGGAAATGCAAGAGACCCAGGGTTCAATTCTTAGGTTGGGAAGATCCCCTGAAGTCGAAAATGCAACTCCACTCCAGAATTTTTCCCTGGAAAATTCAATGGACAGAAGATCCTGGGTGGGTTACAGTCCATGGGGCCACAAAGAGTAGGACACGACTGAGCAACTGAGCACATCACACATTGCACACAGAATCCAAGACACCAGCACAGAGCATAAATACTTCTCAGGGGCTTTACCCTATAACATACTCCTTTGCTACAATTTTAACATTCTAGCCTACTCTAGTTTCATTTCAAGAATGTGTATACAATTTGATAGTGTACAAAAACATTTGCACACATATTTATTCATCTGATTCTTTCACAGACTCAATGTAATAGTCAAATAATAGTTCTCCAATGTTAGAAGTAAGTTCTAGAAATGTTTAGTTCAGTTCAGTCACTCAGTCGTGTCCGACTTTGCGACCCATGAATTGCAGCACACTAGGCCTCCCTGTCCATCACCAATTCCCGGAGTTCACTCAGACGTCCATCGAGTCAGTGATGCCATCCAGCCATCTCATCCTCTGTCGTCCCCTTCTCCTCCTGCCCCCAATCCCTCCCAGCATCAGAGTCTTTTCCAATGAGTCAACTCTTCGCATGAGGTGGCCAAAGTACTGGAGTTTCAGCTTTAGCATCATTCCTTCCAAAGAAATGTTACTTGCTCTAAATCCCAGTTACTGACTGAGATTTTGAGTATTAAACCAAAAGTACACACAGCAGGTACAACATGTTCTGTTGGTCTAGTTTAAGACCTATGATTGACAAGACTAGTGTGAAAAATCTAAGATCACAAATATGCCACATGAAAACAAATTTTTTCCACTGTTATTCTTGAAAACTATATCACTATACTAATGAGTAACACTTGAAAATCTCTCAAAATAAGCTTCTTTTCTCCACTGTCCCTCACTAAAAACTATAGTCATTTTTTGGAATTATTTGGATTAGTCATTTATAGGAAGCAAGGATTTATACTTAATCCCCAATTATAATTGGTCATACAATTATGCTATTTATTTTCCACCATTTCTACATGCTTTTCACGTTTTCTGCCAGACTCTCTGGTCACGGCATCATGGGATTGTTACTCATGCCTTCATCTAAAACATGATCATGACAACAAATTTACCATTTGGGGTATAAAATTTTCAAATAGAATACATTTTAACACCCTCTTATTAGTCTTTATCTAAATCTAAACTTTGCAGACCATTCAAGACCCCAATAAATTATCCTGCTTTGAAATTCATTTTGAACTCCCTCCTATATATTCCAATCGTCAATTTCTTGTTATCCCAAGTAGGTGCTGATCACTAAACTTTCTATCCCTGGATTTTATTTTATACTTCTCTCCCTTAATTAATATCTTTCATCAACTTTAAGATCTCAAAATGCACCTCTTTTAAATAATGTATTTGATTGTCTTTACACTATCAGTCAAATCCCTCTCTAAAAATCTTATTTTCAGAATACATTTTTCATCTGGAGTGATCATGTTTCAGATGTCAGGGGAAAATATGTTCTGTCCTCTTCCAAAACCCATGTTGAGCACTGAGAGCATGGATTATGCTCTAATTGTTTATGGCTTCATTACAAGCCAACCAAAGTTCATAGTGGTCATAACACCTGATTTTTTTTTTATTGTGCCATCTAATTTGGGGAGTCAGAAATTCTACCAGGACATAGTGGTGCGGCTTGTCTTTTCTCCTGTATGTCTAGAGCCTCTTCTGTGAGTGATACAAATGGCTGGGAACTGAAACAGCTGGAGCTGTAGCATATACTTCCAAGACAGTTCATTTACTCACATGTCTGGTTCCTGGGCTGGGATGACTGAAAGGCTGAGCTTAGCTAGAACTGCTGATAAGAACTTCTACACACAGCCAAACCAGTGTGTCTCCTGGGCTTTAAGAGCGATCATCCCAAGCGCAGCATTCCAGGAGACCATGGCAGAAACACAATACTGCTTTTAACCTGGCTTCAGAAGCCCTGCAGCATCACTTTTGCCATTTTTTGTTAGTTATAATCCAGATTTAGGGGCAGACAGAGGAGGTAGGCCTCACCTCTTGATCAGAAAGTGGTTAAGATACTATTGAAGAAAACATGTGAGGTAGATTTGTTGCAACCATCTTTGTAGGTTAAAGTATTAAAAATTATCACAAGGCAAAAATAAATTTTGTTTGGATGGCATTCCATGTCAGGATATATACTGCTTACCTCATTGTTTCCAATAATCTCCACTGTTAGGTCATAATTGTAGTCATATATTGAATGTCCAACATCACTTTCCATCTGAGAATTCTTCCTTCAATACCTGTATTCTTGCAGTGCTATTACACGGGGTGCCAAACACACCTAGGCCACTGAAGGTGAGGGAGTCAGAGAGCAAAGGGACATTATCTTCCAGGCTAATCAAAAAACCAAGCTAATCATAAAACCCAACTTTGCAAATCATTCCTGAGAACTACATGTCTTGCTGGACCAGTCAGTGTTTTCTGAGGACAAACATTAGAGAGATAATATCTATGGGGCTTCCCTGGTGACTCTGCATGCAATATGGGAGATGTGGGTTCAATCCTTGGGTCGAGGAGATCTTCTGGCATAGGAAATGGCAACCCACTCCAGTATTCTTGCCTGGAGAATTCCATGGACAGAGGAGCATGGTGGGTTCCATTGGGTCATAGAGTCAGAAAAGACTGGGTGACTAACACTTTCACTTTCAGTTACCTCCTCTAGTGCTATTATACTGGAAACAGGGATAACTGGTCCCTCCAGAAGCCTCCTTAAAAACCACATGTGAAAAGCTCATCATGAGTAGAAAAAAATTAAAATGACACACAGCAAGAAGCAGAGTTGAGGGATGAAGATAAAGGCCTGATAACCTTACTAGAGCCCTGGATTTTAATGTGCGTGAATCTAGATCTACCCCTGATTTCCAGGTTACCCAGACCAGTGAGTTACTTTTTTTATGGTATTTAAATTGAATTTCCAGTACCTGTGCTGACAAAACCCTTCTGATTTGAATAATATTCACCTACTATGTAACCTATGTATAAGAATGTGTGTGTGTGTCCATGTGTGTCTATATGCACTTAATCACTCAGTTGTGTCTGAAACTTTTGCAAACCCATGGACTATAGTCTCCCAGGCTACTCCATCCACAGAATTTTCCAGGCAAGAATATTGTAGTCCATTGCCATTTCTTTCTCCAGGGGATCTTCTCACCCAGGAATTGAACCCAAGTCTCTTGTGTCTCCTGCATTGGCAGGTAGATTCTTTACCACTGTGCCACCAAGGAAGCCCAATGTATAAGAATACTTGAAAGAAAATCTTTAACAAGGAATAGCATTCAATAGAAAATGTTAATGTGAAATGAAACACTTAGAGTAAAAGAAATTCTGATATAGATGACCAAGGCACAAATTAACAAAACAATTTTGAATGCAACAACATGAATTACAATGTCAATTTGTCCACTCAGAAACTGGTAAGAAATCTTGGCAAGGAAAGTCAAAAGAAAAATTTTGACTTTCCTTGCCAACTGGAGAAAAGGGAACCCTCTTACACTGTTGGTGGGAATGCAAACTAGTACAGCCACTATGGAGAACAGTGTGGAGATTCCTTAAAAAACTGGAAATAGAACTGCCTTATGATCCAGCAATCCCACTGCGGGGCATACACACCAAAGAAACCAGAATTGAAAGAGACACATGTACCCCAGTGTTCATCGCAGCACTGTTTATAATAGCCAGGACATGGAAGCAACCTAGATGTCCATCAGCAGATGGATGGATAAGAAAGCTGTGGTACATATACACAATGGAATATTACTCAGCCATTAAAAAGAATACATGTGAATCAGTTCTAATGAGGTGGATGAAACTGGAGCCTATTATACAGACTGAAGTAAGCCAGAAAGGAAAACACCAATACAGTATACTAACACATGCATATGGAATTTAGAAAGATGGTAACGATAACCCTGTATGCGAGACAGCAAAAGAGACACAGATGTATAGAACAGTCTTTTGGACTCTGTGGGAGAGGGAGGGTGGGATGATTTTGGAGAATGGCATTGAAACATGTATAATATCATATAAGAAACGAATCTCCAGTCCAGGTTCGATGCAGGATACAGGATGCTTGGGGCTGGTGCACTAGGATGACCCAGAGGGATAGTACAGGGAGGGAGAAGGGAGAGGGGTTCAGGATGGGGATCACATGTACACCTGTGGCAGATTCATGTTGATATATGGCAAAACCAATACAATATTGTAAAGTAAAAAATAATAATAATAATATGTTCCATATACCCATCTCTGTAGATATTTTAGTATTTTGTACTTAAGATTTTGTGAACATTGTTGTATCTGTTCCCAAAAGCCAATAAAATTTTAAATTGAGGGAAAAAAATTTTTTTGAATTAATTAAACCTAGGTTACTTTTTATTTACTCATGTCACAGGTCTATTGTTCAATTTTCCTATACCAGGTAGAAATTTCACTCCATAGCATTTGGTACTAGAAGAACCAATATTTGCTTTACTGTCCTCATTACTGAGACTTTTTAATTGCTTGCTCTCAAATGATCAGATTACTTTCTTTACTAGGCAATGTGGCTGTAATACTGAACAATATGTACACATTCCTTTATATTTTTATGGATGTTTTACATTCAGTCAGGATGCTCTATAGCATATTTTATCTTCATTTTTCAACACTTCTTCATTCTAACCTGAGTGATCTTTCAACAAATGTTTAGTGAGTACATACCATATGCCAGCTACTGTGTTAAACACAGAAGTGACAAAGTTGTGCAGAATAAATTCCATGTCATCCAGTCTGCAGGTTGGAGTGATGGGCATGGATGTTACTTCTGCTTCAGTAAAACTGAACTCCAGATCACATTATAAATGTCTTCATTCCCATGCTTTGGTTTAAGCCATGTTCTATGTCCTAATACCTTTTTTTCCCTATTTCTTTTCTCAACCTCATTCAAAGAACTTTTTAGTTTCTAGACTTGAATAAGATCAAGATTTCTTTTTGAGGTTCATTGGTGAAGAAATATTTTTAAAATCCTTTCTTTAGTTAAAGGGCTTCCCAGGTGGTACTAGTGGTAAAGAACCCATCTGTCAATGCTGGAGACACAAGAGACACAGGTTCGATCCTTGGGTTGGACAGATTCCCTGGAGAAGGGAATGGCAACTCACTCCAGTATTCTTGCCTAGAAAATCCCATAGACAGAGGAGCCTGATGGGTTACAGTCCATGGGGTCACAAAGAGTCAGACACAACTGAAGCAACATAAAGAATCACTAATCAATGGCAGAAAACAAAGAAGAAGTAAAGAGCCTCTTGATGAAACTGAAAGAGGAGAGTGAAAAAGCTGGCTTAAAACTCAACATTCAGAAAACTAAGATCATGACATCTAGTCCCATCACTTCACTGCAAATAGATGGGGAAACTGTGGAAACAGTGACAGACTTTATTTGGGGGGGCTCCAAAATCACTGCAGATGGTGACTGCAGCCATAAAATTAAAAGACATTTGCTCCTTGGAAGAAAAGTTTTGACCAACCTACACAACATATTAAAAATCAGAGACATTACTTTGCTGACAAAGGTCCATCTAGTCAAAGCTATGGTTTTTCCAGTAGCCATGTATGGATGTGAGATTTGGACTATAAAGAAAGCTGAGCACTGAGGAATTGATGCTTTTGAACTGTGGTGTTGGATAAGACTTTTGAGAGTCCCCTGGACTGCAAGGAGTTTCAACCAGGCAATCCTAAAGGAAATCAGCCCTGAATATTCATTAGAAGGGCTGATGCTGAAGCTGAAACTCCAACACTTTGGCCACCTGGTGTGAAAAAGTGACTCATTGGAAAAGACCCTGATGCTGGGAAATATTGAAGGCAGGAGGCGAAGTGGTCGACAGAGGATGAGATGGTTGGATGGGATCATCAACTCAATGGACATGAGTTTGAGTAAACTGGGAGTTGGTGATGGACAGGGAGGCCTGGTGTGCTGCAGTCCATGGGGTCACAAAGAGTCGGACATGACTGAGTGACTGAACTGAACTGAATCAATGATTAATTCATGAAAAACAGGTTTCCTGTTGACCAAATCCGTGATATTTTCTGAGTAAAATTACTAATCATCACTCCTGTAGGAATCATTTAGGGAACTTCCTGTTTAACAGTTGCCTATTCTGTTTTACTGTGAAGAAGGCTGAGTGCTGAAGAATTGATGCTTTTGAACTATGGTGTTGGAGAAGACTCTTGAGAGTCCCTTGGACTGCAAGGAGATCCAACCAGTCCATTCTGAAGGAGATCAGCCCTGGGATTTCTTTGGAAGGAATGATGCTAAAGCTGAAACTCCAGTACTTTGGCCACCTCAAGAGAAGAGTTGACTCATTGGAAAAGACTCTGATGTTTGGAGGGATTGGGGGCAGGAGGAGAGGGGGACGACAGAGGATGAGATGGTTGGATGGCATCATCGACGTGATAGATGTGAGTCTGAGTGAACTCTGGGAGTTGGTGATGGACAGGGAGGCCTGGTGTGCTGCGATTCATGGGGTCGCAAAGAGTCGGACACGACTGAGCGACTGAACTGAACTGAACTGATTCTGTTTTACATTGTCTACATAATGGTCATTTGAGCACTGTTTAGGTGTCTAGAACTGGATTGGGCACTATGTCACACAACCACAGTAGTATATGCCCCTATTAAGCAGAAGGACAGTACTAAGTAATACAACATAGAGACACCAATTAGAAAACAAATTATTGTGTAAAAAACACATGAAATAAAGAAACTGAATAAGAAGTCATAAATAATAGGACATAATATTTATAATGTTCAAGAAGATAACAAAAACAGAGGATCAACATAGGACAAAATCCTCAGAATAAAGGTGATAGAACCTGATCCTTGTAGAATGAGTGCTGGGGGTGGTGGTTTAGTTGATAAGTCATCTCCAACTCTTTGCCATCCCATGGACTGTAACCTGCCAGGCTCCTCTGTCCATGGGATTTCCCACGCAAGAATACTGGAGTGGATAGCCATGCCCTCCACCAGGGGATCTTCCCAATCCAGGGATCGAACCTGTGTCTCCTATGTCTCCTGATAGGAAGAAGGATTCTTCACCACTAAGCCACCTGGGAAGCCTGTAGAACAAGTGTGCTGTGCTGTGCCTAGTTGCTCAGTCATGTCCGACTCTTTGCACCCCACAGACTGAAGCCCACCAGGCTCCTCTGTCCATGGGATTCTCCAGGCAAGAATACTGGAGTGGGTTGTCATGCCCTCCTCCAGAGATCTTCCCAACCCAGGGGTCAAACCCAGGTCTCCTGCACTGCAAGCGGATTCTTTACCATCTGAGCCACCAGGGAAAGGTGTAAACAGAGGAAATGAATGAGGTGCATGGCTTTTGTGGAATAAGCATTTTGGACTAGGGTGTCAAGATGGGACCACGCACAGTCCCACCTTGGCAGTGAGCACTGGCCTCCCTAGGGCAGTTAGCACACATTAGAGTAGTCAACAATAAAGTTGAAAAGTTAGGGAAGCATCCTGTTATCAGGGAAATTGAAATCCAGAGAAAGTTTAAACATTTTTATGGTCATAGCAGAGAATCACTTTAGGTTCTTGAACAGGAAAGTTACAGGTACCCTCAGCCAGAGGCGCTGGTTCAGGAAGAAAAGATAGACAATTCTTGGCACTGAACTGATAACTAACTGGGTCAGAGTGGGTACCCAGCCCAGGGATAAAGACTACCCAGTGTGAATAATGATGATTATTATAAGTTAAAGCAATCAGATCGATTGCATAAGGGACAGTTCAATGGAAAGGAAGAGTTAAAAAGAGGAAATCTGTAGCCAAATCACATTATGAAATCACAGTCCTAAGAGTGGACAAGAGTCTCCTTGTATGTAAGGCAATCAGAGCAAAACTCCATTCTTTGGCTCTGGAAGCCTAATTAACACAATGGCATCATGAAAGTGATACTTGAGGAATGTTTATCAGGCAGCACTGCTGAATTTTGCCCCAGGTAACAGAAAAGCAAAGAGAAACACTAGGAATATATTACAAAATGTAAGCAAGATAGACTGGGGAGCAGGAGAGCTCGAGACTAAGGTAATAGAGGTGAGAATAAAGAAATATGAATGTGATGAACTGACTAGCATCAGAGCCAGTTCTCTAATTGATCCATAGATAATTAGATAAACATTTGTGTGGGGGATAATAAGTAAGGCTTATGTTCCAATTTTTAACAAGTGAGAGTCAGTTTTCTTTAGTTTCCTCTTTTGATTCCCTTCCTCCCTCCCTTCCTTCTTTTTTTCCTTTCTTTCCTTTCTGTAATATAAAGAAAGTATTAGTTGAACCAGTAGCCTTCAATCAGGCAATCAAACTAACTTGGATAACTTCGCCTATTTGACCCGAGGAAAACAAGAGTCAGCTTATCAGCAATCAAAGAAAGACTTTCTCATAAGCTTAAGAGTTTTTCAAAATAATTAACTCACAAAGGACAAAAAAAAAAAAAAAAAGTGTTATCACCCACAGTAATACTCAGGTTCTAAACACAACCTCAACAATGGCTTAAAATCTGAAGAGTAGCTTGGGGGCCTGTGCTCTTCTATTTTCAGTGCTGAATTTTCAGATCTGTGTACCGTTTGGCAGAGTGACTACCATGTAAATTCCCCTGTGACTCCAATGAGCTATAAACCTGCTCATTGCAGCTGGCTTTATGCTTAGCACTGTTACCAGGGAGCTTTGAGGCGGGGGATATATATATATATATACAGACACACACTGCCTGTATTCCCTGACACAAAAACTCTCTCCACCCCTTACCACATATTCACATGGTCCACACCCTCACGTTCATGGCTTCATTTGGAACTTGCAACTGCCTACCTTGAGAGCATTCCTCATCTCCTTTTTCCCTGCTGTACTTGTCTCTCATTTCTCACCTTCAAACATAGTAAAAATTTTTGCTTGTATAGCTTACTTTCATATTATAAAATTTACATTTATATTATAGTAGATTTCCTTTTAAGAACCAAATTAGGTAATTACTATGAGCAGAGCATACCACAATGTAAATGCTCAATAAATGTCAGCTAATTGCCAGGTTTCCCAGGTGGCTCAGTGCTAAAGAATCCACCTGCCAAGCAGGAGATGAAGGCCTGGTTTCTGGGTGGGGAAGATCCCCTGGAGAGGCAAATGACAACCCACTCCAGTATTCTTGCCTGGGAAATCCCACGGACAGAGGAACCCAGCAGGCTACAATCCACAGAATTGCCAGAACAGCAGCAGCAGTTTCTGCCTCCTCTGTAGCAGTCAAGACAGACTAGGTTTGCTGCAGTAACAAATAAAACTTAAGCATCCAAGGACCAGGCTGAAAGAGAAATCACCTTCTCAAATAGTGCAAGTCACAATGATAAGAAGAAAAGCTAGAGCTCTGGGGTGGGGTGGGGGGCGGCGGGGGTCATACATTGGTGATTAAATATTTGGGCAAGAAATTACACACTTCACTTCCATGCAAAACTTATTGTCTCAAATTAACCACATGATCCCACCCAACTACAGAAAGACAGAAAGGGCACTTAATGCATCTGGAAAGAGAAAGGAATGGAATTTTTTAACAAATAGTACTAATAACAGGGCTTACCTGGTGGCTCAGATGGTAAAGAATCTGCCTGTAGTGCGGCAGACCTGGGTAGGGAAGATCCCCTGGAGGAGGGCATGGCAACCCACTCCAATATTTTTGCCTGGAGAATCCCCATGGACAGAGGAGCCTGGTGGGCTACAGTCCATGGGGGTCACAAAGAGTTGGACACGACTGAGGGACTAAACACAGCACACTAATAATAACCACATCTCCAAATTCAACCTATTTGAGTCCTTTTTAGTCTACTTTTTATGCTACTTTTATATCCCATTTTCCCTGAACCACCATTTCTAGAGCTATGCTTTAGCTGATAGTTTGCTTGGACTGTGGCAATAATCTAACTGGTTTTACCAGCGTGGTTTCACTCCCACTCTCTCACATCATATGTCAAAGTGATGGTATGGTCCTAATAGTGTCACTTCCACCTCCAAAAGCTTTTGACAAAAGTCAGCTTAATATAGTAGTTAATAGTCTTGGCTCTGGAGTCATATCAAGATTCAGACAGATATGCTATCAGCCAGATAGGTGACTTTGGGAATATTACTTCAATTTTCTTCTAAGTCTCAGTGAGGTTTTGAGGATTAAGTAAGATAATGTTTGTAAATTGTATATTTACCCACTATTAAACTTGAGAACCATAGTTCAATAAATGTTAACTCTCATTTTCTCCACTGCCTAAGGAATAAAACACAAAATCCTTACTGCGATATTCAAGCCTTTTGTAGCCTGACATCACCTTCATTTCCAGGCTTGTTTCCTCTGTGTCACATTCCCCGTGTACTTTGTTACAACCCTACCATCCCCCATTCCATCAGTACAGCATAAACTCTTTACTGTTATGTCTTTTGACAGACTGACTCTACACCCATACATGCATATTCCCCCTTTATCCTATAGGAAACACCCCCATAGTCCAAAGCCTATCTCAAGCTCTAGACTCCATGAAGCCTTCAGTGATTATCTAGTCAAAGAGAATTGCTTTCTTCCCTCCTTCTTTATACATTTATTATATCACTTATCTCCTATTCCTTCTATTGACGGTCTCAGGTTTACATCCAGTCAGGTTCTAAGGCCCTTGATTCAATTCATTACATATGGACTGAAGTGCTACTTTGTACCCAGAATGGGGCAAAGAACCATGGACGTATTAATTAATACAACAGACGTGGATCTCTTTGGACTGTGCTTTCCCTCTGGGGTTCCTTGCCCAGGAATGTTTGTCGAATTGCTTTCTTTCCTTGCACGAGGCAGACTGGAGAGTCTTTACATTATTCTGGACTTCCTCCTTGGGATTCTCTCCAGGTTCCACATATCTGCTTAAATTGTTTTGGTCAGCTCTAAACAGGAGGCTCCGAAAAAAGCTTTATAAATGCTGAGGATTGTGAGAGGATTAACTCATGTTTGCTATAGTTACACTCCTGTTTATATGTCCCAGAATCAAACTTTGCTTCATGAACAGCAGGACTATATGGTGGCTGTTTTGCTATATGCTAAAATATGTGTTGGGGAAGGACCAGATTCTCAGCCTGTATAGCTATAAACATTTTCTCCAAATTGCCTACAATGTGATCCACCCGACAAAGAATATATACCAAAAACAAAGCTTTGAAGTAAGGTATTTTCCCAACTTGAAATAGAATAAAATATAAACTACCTAGCAACAGTCCAACACTTTTTTTTTAAATTAACTAATGAAATGTGCCAAGAAAATATATTTCACAGTCCCAAGGGAAGCCTTCTCTATGAAGTCTTACCTGTTTATCATTATCAGTGTTCCTGGAAGAAAATTTGCCTTGATCATGAGTATTCTGAAGAGAGAGAAATAGCAAGACAGGGAGAAAGACCTCAGCATAAAAAGTCTGATAATCCTGAGTTCAAATGTGTGTGTGTGTGTGTCTGTGTGTCTGTGTGTGTCTGTGGTGTGTTAGCTACTCAGTCATGTCCAATTCTTTGCCACCCCATGGACTATAGCCCACCAGGCTCCTCTGTCCGTGGGGTTCTCCAGGCAAGAATACTGGAGTGGGGTGCCACTTCCTTCTCCAGGGGATCTTCCCCACCCAGCGATCGATCAAACCTGGGTCTCCTGCATTGTCAGGTGGATCCTTTATCACTGCACCGCCTGGGAAGTCTGGGTTCAAATGATGTCACTTAATAAGGTACACTTTAAGTCTGTGAGTCTCTTTCTGTTTTGCAAGTTCATTTGTATCATTTCTTTTTAGATTCCACATATAAGGAATGCCCTACAATATTTTGCCTTCTCTGTCTGACTTATTTCACTCAGTATGACAAGAGCTTATGATTGCCTGGGGAAGGGACAGTTAGGACGTTTGGGAAGGTCATGTATGTACACACTGTATATTAAAAATGGATAGCCAACAAAGACCTATTGTATAGCACCTGGAACTCTTCTCAATGTTATGTGCCAGCCTGGATGGGAATGGGGTTTGCGGGGAGAATGGATACACATACATTATGGCTGAGTTCCTTCACTGTTCACATGAAACTATCGAAATACTTTTAATCAGCTATACCCCAAGACAAAATTAAAAGTTTAAAGTTTGAAAAAAGAATAAGGTACATTTTGGTCATCTAATATAATCTTTTTGAGCCTTAATCATCTCTTTGGTAAAATTCAGATAATAATATATTTCGTAAAGTGGTTGTGAAGATTAGCAAGAAGATATGTATTCAGTGTCAAGGTTGTATATTGTCACTCTGTTTATTTAACTTATATGCAGAATACATCATGAAAATTGCTGGGCTAGATGAAGCACATGCTGGAATCAAGATTGCAGGGAGAAACATCAGTAACTCAGATGTGCAGATGACACCACCCTGATGGCAAAAAGCAAAAAAGAACTAAAGAGTCTCTTGATGAAAGTGAAAGAAGAGAGTGAAAAATTTGGCTTAAAACTCAACATTCAGAAAACTAAGATCATGGCATCCAGTCCCATCACTTCATGGCAAATAGGTGGGGAAACAATGGAAATAGTGAGAGACTTTTTAGGGGCTCCAAAATCACTGTAGATGATGACTGCAGCAATGAATTAAAAGACACTTGCTCCTTGGAAGAAAAGCTATGACCAATCCAGACAGCACATTAAAAAGCAGAGACATTACTTTACTAACAAAGGTCCATCTAGACAAAGTTACGGTTTTTCCAGTAGTCATATATGGATGTGAGAGTTGAACTGCAAGGAAAGCTGAGTGCTAAAGAATTCATGTTTTTGAACTGTGGTGTTGGAGAAGACTCTTGAGAGTCCCTTGGACTACAAGGAGATCCAATCAGTCAATCCTAAAGGAAATCAGTTCAGTTCAGTTCAGTTCAGTCGCTCAGTCATGTCCAACTCTTGGCGACCCCATGAACTGCAGCACATCGGGCCTCCCTGTCAATCACCAACTCCCGGAGTTCACCCAAACTCATATCCATTGAGTTGGTGATGTCATCCAACCATCTCATCCTCTGTCGTCCCCTTCTCCTCCTGCCCTCAATCTTTCTCAGCATCAGGGTCTTTTCAAATGAGTCAGCTCTTCACATCAGGTGGCCAAAATATTGGAGTTTCAGCTTCAACATCAGTCCTACCAATAAACACCCAGGACTGACTTCCTTTAGGATGGACTGGTTGGATCTCCTGGAAGTCCAAGGGACTCTCAAGAGTCTTCTCAAACACCACAGTTTAAAAGCATCAATTCTTCTGTGCTCAGCTTTCTTTATAGTCCAACTCTCACATCCATAGATGACCACTGGAAAAACCATAGCCTTGACTAGATGGACCTTTGTTGACAAAGTAATGTCTCTGCTTTTTAATATACTGTCTAGGTTGGTCAAAACTTTCCTTCCAAGAAGTAAACATCTTTTAATTTCATGGCTGCAGTCACCATCTGCAGTGATGTTGGAGTCCCAAAAAATAAAGTCAGCCACTGTTTCCACTGTTTCCCCATGTATTTGCCATGAAGTGATGGGACCAGATACCATGATCTTAGTTTTCTGAATGTTGAGCTTTAAGCCAACTTTTTCACTCTCCTCTTTCACTTTCATCAAGAGGCTCTTTAGCTCTTCTTCACTTTCTGCCATAAGGAAATCAGTCCTGAATATTCATTGGAAGGACTGATGCTGAAGCTGAAACTCCAATACTTTGACCATCTGATGCTAAGAACTGACTCATTTGAAAAGACCCTGTTTCTAGGAAAGATTGGAAGCAGAAGGAAAAGGGGACAACAGAGGATGAGATGGTTGGATGGCATCACTGACTTGATGGACATGAGTTTGAGTAAGCTCTGGGAGTTGGTGATGAACAGGGAAGCCTGCCATGCTGCAGTCCATGGGGTCACAGAGTCAGAAATGACTGAGCGAATGAACTGAGCAAGTATGCCATGTTTAGAATCACCTTGTTTATGGCAGTTTTAGCTCCTGTAGTTTCCTTCATATTAGCCTGTCTTGCCAGACCATGAGTGTCTTGAGAACAGTGATAACTCTTAAGAATGGTGAATATCTCGGCCCCTGCCCCAATTGCCTTGCACAGTGCTCAGAAAATAATTGTGTAATAGATAATTTATAAACTCTGGCTATTTACAAGTCATGAAGGCTTTCTTCAACATATGTTACCCACCTGCCATTAAGTCCTCTGTTTTACTGCCTGTCACTTCTCATTGAACAGTGACCCAAAAGTTGAAGCTGGTAAGTAGACTGTTATTTGAATTGGTGTTAGAGGTTTAAGGATTTAAATACAGTAAATGAGATATGAATGGAGGATCCTCTGCTAAAGAAATAATGTTATATTCAACTTGGAAGAACTGACTTCAAATCAAACATTTTCAGCAATGACCTAGGAATGCTCTTTAAAATTAGAGTACATTTATCTCTTGCTTTGAATTTTTCTTTGCATGTGGGTGTGTGTAAATATTCCTGAGCAAGGAATCTGCTAAGGGGTAGCATTTTTTTTTTCCTTGTGAATAAATGTGTATGCCCTTTCAGAAAACATGAAAGGGGTGATAGTAAAAGTAATTGCAATATCAGATTGAATTCAAATCTAAAAGGTGCAAGATCTTCATTTTATAGTCAATACTTTTAAAGGGACAAATCCTAGTTTGGGTACATTTGTCTTTTTATCAATAAAATGCCTCTTTCCTCTATTAGGCAGTGTCAGTTGCAGTCAACCATTGTCAACAACCAATTTGCTCTATCAGTGAAGCAAATCATTACCAAACACACGGTACCCATGTTAGAGTTCTCCATCCTGTCCTGAGCAAAAATAGAGAAGAAAAAATATTTCCTTTTACACAGGAATTAAAAAACAACAAGATATAAATGAGGGTGAGTTTTCAAGCTAACATAAAAGACTCATTTTTATCTTTTCCTAAAACCAGAGGTAATTATCTCTCCATAGCATACACTGTCTCTAATGATTTCTTTTAAAACCCACTCATTAAATACAAAAGGCCAGTAACTTTGTGACAGCTATCACCTTGGCAAATACAGCAAGCAGAGATAGGAATGGTAGACATAGCCCACCTAGAAGGAAAGAAAAGAGAGGATATTTTACTTCAAAGCCAGGTAGTCAGAATCAAGAGGGTTGAAAACATGGAAAAAGAATATTTTCCCCTGTCCCTCATATAATCAGCATAAAATGGTGCTGGCCATATCATCAGTACTCAATAAATGTTGGCTAGTCAACTCATCCAGTGACGGAACCTGAAGTCTCCCGCTACTGGAAGTATATTCTCAAGGACAGAAGGGATTTTAACGAAGGCCAGAAAGCCTCTGGGACCATGGGAGAAAGATAATGGAGACCACACAGATTCTTCAAACGACTGGATTTATTATTAGTCATTGAGGCAGAGTGAAGCTCAGTAAAGCAGAGCTGGGAAAGACAGTTGAGAAAAAGACTGGCTGACTCTCTGCATTCCTGCAAGGAAGGGTTTCTTTCTTGGCACAGGAATCTTCTAGGTCTGTAAGGCAGAAGATCTCCCAGCTGTCAAAACCCTCTCTTCACTCTCCTGGTTCAGTGCCAAACCAGAAGTGTCAGTCAGTAAGAGCTGGTGGCGGCAAAGCAGCTGACATTCCTCTGCTCCCTGTGCCTGGAACATTCTGGAGAGAACCTACTTCTACAGGGTCACTGGGGACCAGCACAAATCCAGGTGCTGTTCTGAAGAGCCTGGGAGTCACAGGTGCAAGAGAGACTGAGCATCCCTGCTGGGTGAGGCAGAAGGAGCTGCAGAGATAAGCACTGGGAATGAGAAGAAAGCTTCGCTGTTTTTCATGTGTTCACACTGGCATGGAAAGGAAGCTATTTCTTCTTGGAAGCCAGACCCAGGAGCAACCTCTGCTACTATGGGAACAGCTGTGGTAGCTCTTTGGGAATGGCTGAGTTCCAGACTTGGGGTTGGCAATCCGAGAAACCTCTCTAGTTTTTGGCTCTGAATTGATCACTGCACTAAAACTGAATGTTTAACTGGAATAAATAACATTTCAAAGTCTGTTATTTCAGGTGCAGCTTATCCCTACTAAGTTTAAAGATATAAGACCAACTTCCACACTTCGAGTTTCTTCATAACTGAAAGCTATACAAATACAGAATTTAAAATCCTTTTGGAGATTTTCATCTCAATGCACTGGGACTTGGGGATTTACACATATAATCCCCATTAATACTAATAGGTGTTAGAGTATGCACACCGATTCCCTTGTGTTGAAATGAGAACATAACCATATGGATACTAATAAATACATTTTTAATTCTGATTTTATGCAGATTTAACATAATATTTTATACAACACTTAGCAACTCTTTGGAGACAAAAACTGTCTCAATTAATTCTCCCCAGCAGAGACAAACACTTTCATACACACTCCTATCATTTCTGAAAGAATATTGATTTCTTTTGTACAGATGAGGAGAAGGTTTGGCTAAATTATTGGTAATAGTTTAAATGTATGCAATGTTAAGACTTTTCAAGTGCAAAATGTACTTTGTTTGCAACCATACCTGTTTTATATGTACCAACTTCATGACCCATCAGAAGTTTTTTTTTCAGGCGATAGTTTAAAACTGGGAGCTGTGATTCTATCTTTTTACAGTGTTTTAGTGCCACCTGCTGGATAAAATTTTAAAAGCAAGAGATTCAGACATTGAATGAACCTACATTTTCCAAGCCAAGAAATGATTAGCTGAGAGAGTCTACTAATAGTCACAAAGGAAAATAAAAGATTCTTTTTAATGAAGATGAATAAGAAAAGAGAACTGGTCGAAGAAAATAAAGGGAGTGCCGGGGCTTGTATGGGCCTGCAGAACACAACGAGGAACAACTTTCCACCTGTACTTTGCTGCTGTGAAACACGCCCCTGCGTTTGTGAGTCACAGATTTCACGTAGTGCTAGGCAGACAGTGAAGGTTCTAACGCTGGAATAATCAGCAAAATTCTGTCAACTGGGATTATTTTAAACAGAACTAATTGCTGGAATGTATCCTCAATAACCATTCTTAAAGATACAAATGGAACACCTGGTTGGCTACTATGTAACTAAAATAGTTTACACTCAGAACATGGAGTAAATATGTACTTCCCATATTGAAAGATGCAAAAATAGTTTAAAAAAAAAGAAGAAAAGAAAGGTTTTTTGTTTGTTGTTTGTAAGGATAAAGAGAGAACAAAATTGCAAGGAATCAATCATAGGAAGAACGAATAGATGTAAGTCTCATGCAAACGTGGTTTTTGTTTTTGTTGTTACATTCTAACATATTTTAATGGCCACGTTTTTTTTTTTTTTTTTTTACAAAATCTCCCCCAAACTCCAGTTTATGGTACATACATAAGAATGAAATATGTATTCATATTTGTACCTTACAAATCACAGAAATATAAATGGCCAAGGTCATTCATTTAGGATTTACTAAAGAGTTCCAATATAAGTAACCTGGAGTTGTAAAATTCAAATAGATTTTAAATAATAATAGGGCTGACTTTTTAGAAACACAATTCTCTCACAGAAACACAATCAAAAGAGCACATATGGTGTTTGAGAAAGAAAATTAAATTTTAAAAATTTAATTACCTTGAACTTGATATAGAGCAAAATGCAAAGACACAGTCCTCAGGAGAAGCAAGTGTTGATTTATCTAAATTTAACAATACAGCTACTAACAAAGTGCATGGAGAATCTAAAGACAATTGCTAAAAGGTCATGCCTCTCAGGTGAGTATTATAAACTATCTGATAAGCTGTTCAGACTCTAGACATTGTGGTTTATAAGGCCTCCCAGCCCAGCATCCCCACCCACCACCTCCTAAGACAAAAAAGAAGGGAAAAGACTCTTCTTTATTTAGAGATCTCACCTAAGGAAACAGTCCACAGGAATGCAGTTCTACTTCAAACAAGAAGTGCTTATTGAATTTGAACCTTAGGATCTGGGACAGTCGATTTAAAAAATGTAATGGAGGCCAGTAAGCCTCATCACGTGAAGCTTAATAATAATTGTGGAAAGATAATTACAACTTTTTAAATTTCCCCATTTTAATCAATCACAGGCTTATTAGGATATTTTTTAATAAAGTATTTTTATCTTCCTATGACTGGAAAGAGGAAATTTAAGAAGAAAGGCTGGAAGCACGCAGTGTTTTAAATTTTTTAAGCTAACAACCTTGAAAAGACAGTCTCTTTGAGCAAATCAACATTTAGAAAATGAAACATTTCTTATTTGAATTAGACCATTCATTGTCTTACTTCCATATCATAATGTGTATAGAATCATTCCACACATATATGCACACATATATGCACAGAAACACACAAAAGAATCTTTTAATTCTGTCCTCAATTTAAAGGAAATTTTTAGGTAGGCCCTGTCGACTGCCTTCCAGATTCCAGCCAGATGATTATTTGTACTTCAATGGTACATGGAACAATTGTGGGCTAAGGGTTTATAGATTATACTGCATCATATTGAAATGACTTATTTTTTCCACCGTTAGGAAAGCTGTTGGAGAAGAATAAAAGCTGTTTCTATAAATACCACCAAAGAAGACAGTTAAAGTGAATACATTCTTTTCCTTAAACCAGGATTTCAATCATTTTTATGTCTATTGCACAAAAAAGCCCTAATATTATATAGCTCTTTCCACATTCTCAGGCACTATAATATTATCTTCCTGATGCACATGCCCAGCTCCTATTAAATACTAATGGTGGCTCCACATACACATCCTGAGGACACAGTAGCCCTGAGCAGCTTTTACACCACACATAGGAACAGGGGATATGATTTTCTTGATGTGCTTTAGCCGTGCATTAAAATGGATTATATTTTCACTAATGCACTTCATGAAAACAGATTGGTCTGTCTTCAGATTTTATGGATGAAGAACAAGGAGATGGCCTTCAAGCCATCACCAATTCAAATTGGTTTAACAGAAGATAAGAAACAGTAGTTTAACACCTAATGGATGTGTCTACATTATACATCTCTATCATTAAACTACATACATTGTCTTTCGTGTGTATGAGCCTAGCCTTATGATCCAATGGATATGAACAAAACCACTTTAACAGATAAAGCCTAAATGATTATGTTTGAACTCCATCTCTATTCCTCTTCCATGTCATCTAGCTGTAGCATACCTTTCCAGTTCTCCCATAGTCATTTCTGAAATTGACTGGAAATATGAAGATCCTAAGTAGATCCTCATATTTGTCTTTACATCACCTTGTAAGCAAAGTCCCAAGAGGATATTATTATACTGAGTTAAATGAATGATTGATTTCTACTCTTCTGCTCTGTATCACAAGAGCTTTCTACCTGTTTATGTCTTGACATAAAAAAAAAAACTCTTCCAAAATGTGTTGGGTTTTATTTGTACTTAAGTTATATTTTGCACCTTTTCTAAGGTGTATGAAAGACAATTAAATACTAAAGGATGGAATAGTCAGCATTTTTGACACTGTTACTCTTTCTTGACTTAGTTTCTGGAGCACCATTACTCTTTTTCTCGCTTCTCACACTGACCACTCCCTAGTTTTCTTTTTGCTGGATCCCTCTTTTTATCAAGATTCCAGATTGATTCCCTGCTTGAGAAGCCAGGACACTGTGCTAGAGCTCAGTCTTTGAGCCTTTTCTCGATTAACATTCACTTATAGGTAATTTCATAAAATGACTCCCAAATTAATATATCCATTGACACTTTCTTCTTTAATTGCCCAAATCATCTATCAAATTGCCTACCTAACATCTCCATTTTGATGTTAAATAGGTACTTCCAAAAAATTACCACCACTACAAACAATGACAATAACCACAAAATAATGACAATAGCCTCAGCCTCTCTTCTCTGTCTCAGGAAATGTCAATGCCATCCATGAATATTTTTTAGGGCAAATCTTTGAGTTAGCATTGACTCTTTCTTTTGGAAGATAAGTGTACAATGAAGCTGAAAAGGAGATATTGGATATACACACAAAATAACTGTAGACCACTTAAAACATTTTTAATTAAAGTAAGAGAAAGCCGTTGTTGTAGAGTGAGTTAACATAATCGGGTTTATGGAAACTATGCTGAGTGGGACAGTTGCGAGCTAGAAGAAGGGCGGGAGGAGGTTATGACACCAGAATAATATTCCCGGACAGAAATGTTGGTATCCTAGATTTGTGGAAACTGAAATTGATAGGATTTGATTATGTACAAGACTTGGAGCATTTCTAATGCATACAACTAAACAGAGGGGTTGGGTCACTGGAAGAGGACCTGTGTTACACGTATTTTTGGTTGTTTTTCTGGGGAGATAGGTAGAAGTCATTTGTTTACATTCAGCCATATTTCTTTTAATGTGCTTTTACTATATCTGAAAGACACTATTAACTAGCATCTGCATATACTTATAAGCAACTATGTGTGGGGACCCAGGAATGAAAGAGCAGATAAAACTAAGGAGGGTCTTGGAATGCAGGAACGGAAAATCCAGACCCTTATTGCCCTTCCCTCCCCCATGTTGTAACTATTAATGGAACGGTATAACCTGTCTCCCCTCCTACCCCCATAAGGAGAAGGTGTTTGCCCTACTCTTCCCCCACCTAGTATACGTGCCTCATCCAATCACAAATGACCCACAAGACCCTATCCCACTCCTTCACCCTGGCTATAAAAGTGGACTAAGGACCCCTGTTCAACGTCAGTTCCCACTTGAGCTGGCCCACTATTCTAACAGCATCTCCCATTCTAATAAACTTTATTTCCCTCTCATTCTGTCTCATGTCTGGAAAATCTTTTCCAACCCGTAACTGGACCATGACACTGTGGGAGGTTAGCTAAATCTAGAGACATATATTTCAGAATTATTCATATATTGAGAAAAATTTAATCCATTGTTTTTAATAATATAGGCTTTGATGTATAGTGTAATATTAGCGGAGTTTACTTAATACTGACCCTGGCAGTGTCGGTGTTCCTTGGGTAAGTAGAGAAGAATGAATCTCCTAAAAGAAACAGGATGCATGACCTGAGAAGAATGAAGTAAAGCACATTATGACATGGAAGCAAAAAAAAAAAAAAAGAGAGAGAGAGTTATTTCAGGAAGGGTGAGTCCTAATGAAGTTCAAGTAAATTACTGATAATTGCCTAAAAATTTTAGAAAGATTGGGATATTTATAGACTTAACATGTATTGTTTTGGTGGAAGGATGAGGTGAAAATGCTGATAGGACTAAATAAGTGAGTAAATTAGAGGGAAGGAAATGGGAAAATTTAGGCAATTATGTTGCTGCTGCTAAGTCGCTTCAGTCGTGTCCGACTCTGTGTGACCCCATAGACGGCAGCCGACTAGGCTCCCCCGTCCCTGGGATTCTCCAGGCAAGAACACTGGAGTGGGTTGCCATTTCCTTCTCCAATGCATGAAAGTGAAAAGTGAAAGTGAAGTCGCTCAGTCATGCCCGACTCTTAGCGACCCTATGGACTGCAGCCTTCCAGGCTCCCCCGTCCATGGGATTTTCCAGGCAAGAGTACTGGAGTGGGGTGCCATTGCCTTCTCCGAATTATGTTGAGAAATTTAGATAATAAACTTTTAGGATGGTAAGTGGGAGAGGGCATGAAGCTCGAAGCAGGTAATGGCTAATGCGGTGAGAACAGGAAAAATTTAGACCGTCAAGCTGATATGAATTGGGGACATTTCCAGGTAAATGCGATAAGGATAAAACATAAAAAGAAGTTTAAGATGTTGTTGAAATGATGGATCATAAAATTTAAACTGGATGACAGGTATGAAACGTATCTGACAAAGAAAGTAATGAATGGGTAAGAATGAATAAGTGATATAGACAGTGTACTGAATAGCGAGAAAGAACTGTGGAATAAGTAAGCTGAACATATATGAGCACATGAGCTCTGAGGTGGCGCAGTGGTAAAGAATCCACCTGCCAAAGCAGGAGATGCAAGAGACGGCAATTATCCCCTGGAATAGGAAATGGCAACCCAATCCAGTATTCATGCCTGGAAAATTCCACAGACAGAGGAGCCTGGCAGGCTGCAGTCCATGAGGTCACAAAGAGTTGGGCATGACAGGGTGACTGAGCACACACACATAAAATGACATAACAAAAAATGCAAGGTTTAGATTACTTATTTTAGAGGAAAAGATATCAGAGATGATGGCATGATCATCACAGGGGCAATCACAGGAGTAGATTGTTAAAGTGAAGTACAAGAAAAAGTCACTGGAGTTAAAAAGATCAAAGCACTGAGAAGCCAGGACACTGAAGGGTTCATCTTGTGAGCAGTGAAAAATATACAAAGTGACAACCATAAATTGGGCAACAGCTTTCAATCATTGACTTGAGGAAAAAGAATTTATTACAAGAGACTAGCAGAGTAATGGGCAGGAGGTAATAATGGAGATCAAAAGGGACATCAAAGCCTAATTCTTGGTCATGAATTACTTTGGAGGATGAAGAGTAAACAGCAAAGGGCAGAAGTGATGTCTGCAGGGAGGCAGTTCTCTGTTAAGATATGCCATTGGAGTGAACATCAAGATGTCCATTGAGGATACAGTGCTTGCATACCTACATGTCACTTCAGTCATGTCCAACTCTTTGTGACCCTATGGACTGTAGGCGCTAGTGGTAAAGAACCCATCTGCCAATGCAGGAGACATATGAAATGCAGGTTTGATACCTGAGTCAGGAAGATCCTCTGGAGGAGGGCATGGCAACCCACTCTATTATTCTTGCTCAGATAATCCCATGGACAGAGGAGGATACAATAGAGTTTGCCAATTATGGGAGAGAACTCCAGAGGATGTGGATGGTTTAGAAGGTACAAAACCACAGCCCAAAGGCAAAGTAGTGTAGAGTATTACAAAGAACATGGAATATCAGAGAACAAATTGACCAGAGAAACAGTGGGCTGGGATCTTTACCTGATGAAAACAGAGATCAGAAATGTGCAGTTAGATACAGCAATCTTGTTGAAGAAAAATAATGTTATTTTATCATCTGCCTTGGCTAATAGGAAAACATCAATTCTTTGATGCTTTCAAACTGTAGTTCTGGAGAAGACTCTTGAGAGCCCCTTGGAAAGCAGAGAGATCAAACCAGTCAATCCTAAAGGAAAACAACCCTGAGTACTCTTTGGAAGGACTGACGCTGAAGCTAAAGCTCCAATACTTTGGCCACCTGATGTGAACAGCTGACTCATTGGAAAAGACCTTGATGCTTGGAAAGATTGAAGGCAGAAGGAGAAGAGGGGAACAAAGGATGAGATGGATAGATGGCATTACTGATTCAATGGACATGAACTTGGGCAGACTCCAGGAGATGGTGAGGGACAGAGAAGCCTGGCATGCTGCAGTCCATGGAATGGTGAAGAGTTGGACAAAACTTGGCATCTAAGCAACAACAACTGGCTAACAAGAGTCTCAGATGCCCTGGAATACTGCATATCATGTGGTTTGACTGTTAGAAAACGCTATGACTGTCAACTCTACACAATGTATAGACCCACAGACAGTCAATTCAGTCTCTATGCTTTCAGAATGATAGTTAATTCAAATATTTGGCAGATTCATGTGATTATTGGTAGATGTATTTGCCTGTGTGTGTGTGTGTGTATTAGTCACTCAGCCATGTCCGACTCTTTGTGACCCCATGGATTGTAGCCCAACAGGCTCCTCTCTCCATGGGATTCTCCAGCAAGAATACTGGAGTGGGTTGCTATGCCCTTCTTCAGGGGTGTATTTGCCTAGGCTTCTAGATTAGAGAAGAAAGGTGATGTGGACATTTAAGAGAATGATAAATTATGAAATCATGTTCAGCTTTTGACACGCTTAATGACTTTTCAAAATGGAGACACAGATATAGAGAACAGGCTCATGGACAGAGTGAGGGAAGGAGAGGGTGGGATGAATTGGGAGAATAGCATGGAAATGTATACATTACCATATGTAAAATAGACAGCAAGTGGGAATTTGCCCCGTGACACAGAAAGCTCAACCCAGTGCTCTGTGACAACCCAGAAGAGTGAGACGGGATGGGAGATGGGAGGGAGATTCAGGAAGGAGGGGCCATATGTATACCTGTGACTGATTCATGCTGATGTATGGCAGAAACTAGCACAATATTATAACGCAATTATCTTCCAATCAAAACAAAAACAAAATATGAAGTTGAATTTCTTAGCATATGAACTTAATCTTCAGATTTGAAACTTTTGGCTTACCCTTCATATGTAGCAAAATCCTGCTCCAAGGCAGACATGACAATGTTTAGCTAAAAATGAAAGGGGTGTTTCTTATTCTGACCCTCTTTTCCAGGAAAAAGCAAATCTTAGAAAGTTCAGATCAGATCAGATCAGTCGCTCAGTCGTGTCCGACTCTTTGCGGCCCCATGAATCGCAGCACGCCAGGCCTCCCTGTCCATCACCAACTCCCAGAGTTCACTCAGACTCACGTCCATCGAGTCAGTGATGCCATCCAGCCATCTCATCCTCTGTCGTCCCCTTCTCCTCCTGCCCCCAATCCCTCCCAGCATCAGAGTCTTTTCCAATGAGTCAACTCTTTGCATGAGGTGGCCAAAGTACTGGAGTTTCAGCTTTAGCATCATTCCTTCCAAAGAAATCCCAGGGCTGATCTCCTTCAGAATGGACTGGTTGGATCTCCTTGCAGTCCAAGGGACTCTCAAGAGTCTTCTCCAACACCACAGTTCAAAAGCGACAATTCTTCGGCACTCAGCCTTCTTCACAGTCCAACTCTCACATCCATACATGACCACTGGAAAAACCTTAGCCTTGACTAGACGGACCTTTGTTGGCAAAGTAATGTCTCTGCTTTTGAATATGCTATCTAGGTTGCTCATAACTTTCCTTCCAAGGAGTAAGCGTCTTTTAATTTCATGGCTGCAATATCAATTCAAATCCCACTGACCAAACCTGAGTCACATTCTCTTGGTCTTGCTGTAGGGATGCTTCTAAGAATGGTTTGGGGAACATTTCCGCCTCTATGGTGGGAACTTGACTACACTGACATAGAGGAAATGAGAAGGAAGGAAGACGACTAATGGATGGGCCGCTAGTGACATGTGCCTTAGGAAGGTCAGGTGTCCTCTTACCAAACTGTAAGTGATGTGTGTGTGCATGTGTGTGCCTGCGTGTGTGTGTGTGTGTAAATAGAGCTCTAAATACAGTAAAATTGTTTTGTAGATGTTTCCAGTTTGTCAAAAGTCTCTTAGTTTTGTTTTGGGGACTTATTGCTCCTTATAAAAGTTTTGTTTTGTAGGTCAACCATGTCCTGTATGGTTTCTGGCTTTATGGCATGCATAGAAAAGTTGTCCCTTATCAAAGATTCTGAAATAGTCACTTCTATTTTCTTCAACTGTTGTCAAAATTTTACTTTTTAATATTACATGCGTTGCTCTATCTGAAATTGATTTCAGTGAGGTATGGATTTTCATTACATTTTCCCCCCAAAGGCTAACTAGTTTTCTCAGCATCATTTGTTGAATAGGCCAATCTACTATCCATGAATTTGAAATACTACATTAACAAAATGCTAAAAATCCATAAAACTCATACAGGTTCCAAATTCTTATTTTTTGTCATTCACCTATTTAATTAATGTTGCTTTAGTCTTGAATTTTAAAATAAGAATGGAAAGCAGAGAAAGGGTAGAAATAATAAACCTGCCAAGTCCAAACTACACCTGAAGGAATATGGGTTGCACGCACTTTTTAAGATGAACCAAAACAACCTCATGAATAGACAGGAAACATCTATGGAAGTGAGAATACCTGAAAATGTCTGTCCCTGACTTTGTCAGCCCGTTCAGCCACAGGCTCTAAAGATACTCTTCCTGTACATTTTTGCCCCCTTCTGCTGAGCAGCCAGGATATTTTTCATCCATAACAAATAGTAATTGATCTCCTACTGTATGCCATGCACTGTTCTAGGAACAGAAAAATATAATGTCTGAGTCTATGTCGCCAATACACAAAGAAGCAAGTGCACAGTGCAATTTTACACACTGATAAGTACAATGAAGAAAATAGGTGAGGAGATGAAAAGTGGCTAGAATCTGCTGGGGACTTTCAAATCAGTGGTCAGAGAATGCTGACCTGAGTGACGCACTGAAGCAGGCATGAGAGCCTAGGTGCTGAGCACTTTAGGCAGAAGTGATTTCAAATACAAAAGTTGTGGGCTGGAATGAGTTGAGAATGTGGGATATTTGAGGAAAAGAGAAGGTAAGAGTGTGGTGAGGGGTGAGGATGGAGGGAACGGGAAATGAGATTGAAGACCAAGGCAGGCCAGCAGATCAAATAAGAAATCATGGGTCTTGGTAAGACTGCATTTCAAACCCACCAACTGGAGAGCTTTAAATGCGCTTGCAACCCTAAACTCAGAATCTCATATATTTAGGTAATTCTACAGGAACTTCCTGCTTTAACTTAACTGCTGCCATCACATTCCTTACTCTAGCCTTTTCCTGCACCTGGCCACACTGGAACCATTGGTAATGAGGATCAATTTTAAAAAAGACTCTTTTAATAATGCTTATACAGAAAAAGGGAGAAGGCAATGGCACCCCACTCCGGTGTTCTTGCCTGGAGAATCCCAGGGACGGGGAGCCTGGTGGGCTGCTGTCTCTGGGGTCGCACAGAGTCCGACACCACTGACTTGACTTAGCAGCAGCAGCAGCAGCAGCAGCATACAGAAAAAGAAAAGCTGAATTCCTCATGCTCTTATTCTTTCTGTGGAATTTTTCCTGATCCTGTTTTATTTTTTCCTGGTATTTGTTGCACTCTTATTATATTAGTGACAGGGCTTGCCCATAGTCTTCATAGTGATGCTGTGGATGCTGTCATTGTTCCCACTTACAGATATGGACTTGGAGCACGGACTCTGCCCTCAGTCACACAGCTAGTAAGTGGAGGAGCTGGGATCTGAATGTAGGAATATGTCTCCAGAGCCTGAAAGTCAAGCCATTATGCTTTTCTGCATCCCCAAAGCACTTTCTTGTCAGTGACACTGTGTATTTGATTGATACTGAGGTTTTTGGAGAACCAGCAAGGATTATTTGAGAAATGCAACTTCTGAAAAACAGGAGCCCACAGTGCGCCTATCTATTAGGCTTTGTTCACATGTTTCTTTATTTAATACTCGCAATGATCCTATAATACAGGCATTTCTTCTGTCTGACACCATATCCAATTTCTAATTTCTCTGCTGCTGCTGCTGCTAAGTCGCTTCAGTCGTGTCCGACTCTTTGCAACCCCATAGACAGCAGCCCACCAGGCTACTTGCGTCTCAATATCTAGCAATGCCCTAAGCATACTCAGGGTCATCCTTAGACCAGATAACTGCATGTGTTTACCTTGATGGATAAATATTCAGGCAGGCCAGAGGTCTGGTGGCAATTGTTCTGATTAATGGAAGACAATAGATATCCAGTGCCCCTCTTTGCTTGGCTCACTCATCGGTAGAGCTTATTGCCTGAGAGCCACAATTAAGCAATTATCTGATCCACAGGAGGTGTTCAGTCATGTTCACTGAGGAGATGCACAGTGCCCATGAAATGCTAACAAATTCAGCATGGCACACTGCTATTCTTAGAAACATAAATATAACTCTCCTTGTTCTCTTCCATTTCCTTGCTTGACTCTTATCTAACCGCACATACACCGTGCGGGCCAGGCACTGTGTGTTAAACGCATAAGAAATAATGTGGGACCCTGAAACTCAAAACAATCTAAAGAGGGCTATTGCCATTGCCGTGTGTGCTCTCAGGCATGTCTGACTTATTTGCAACCCCATGGACAGTAGCCCATCAGGCTCCTCTGTCCATGGAATTTTCCAGGCAAGAATACTTGAGCGGGTTGCCGTTCCCTTCTCCAGGGATCTTCCTGACCCAGGGATCAAACCCGAGTCTCTTGCACCTCCTGCATTTTTGGCAGGCGGATTCATTTACCACTGCCCCACCTGGGAAGCCCCCTAACGAGGAAGGCACTACGTTTGGCAGAAAAGAAAAATGAGGTATAAAGAGGTTAATTTACATTTCCAAACTAACAAAGACAAAACTAGTATGTAACACAGACAGGATCAAAACACAATGAGCCTGTTTCCAACTTCTGAGCTCTTAACCACCTTGGCCTTGCCTTAGTATGGCTACTCTGTCACTGAGAACCTCCTCACGTCTCACTGACCCAATGGCAAAAGTAAGAGGCTATGTATAGTTACACTTAGCTTATATTATATTGAAGTCACTATCCCTTTATTTGTGATAATTTCCATTTCCCCAGAATTTACTCTCCATATAAATATTTACACAAATCCTCAGAGCTGCTTACACTCTGTGCATAAATAAGCCCTTTTCAGAACTCCCCTGTTGCCAAATGTCATCACTCAAGGCTGAACTCCACAATTGATGGCAACCTCCCCTCCCCCAGGTGGTTCAATTTCCTCCAGACTGATAGCCTGCTGTTGATACCCCCAGGGACTGTCGTAGCTAACAGTAGAGCCAGATATTTAGAATCTTTTCTAGCCCATCTAAAAGTGCCAGCAATTCTCCCAGATGTAAAATCTGCTGTCTCCAAGGACTCATAGATCAAAGAGAAAGATGTGCCCTCCTCACTTAAGTCCAATCAGAGACTAACCACAGCAAAGCTACCTGGACCTGAAATTACACTCTTTAGTGGGCTTCCCTGGTGGTTCAGATGCTAAAGAATCTGCCTGCAATGCAGGAGACCTAGGTTTGATCCCTGGGTTGGGAAGATCCCCTGGAGAAAGAAACGGCAACCCATTCCAGTTATTCTTGTCTGGGAAATCCCATGAACAGAGGAGTATGGTGGGCTACAGTCTATGGGGTCAGACCAAGAAAATCTTAAAGCAAAATGTAATAGTAAACTATACTAGATAGGCAAGGCCAAGGCCATAGGTCCATTAGTAGATGATTTTAGGCAATAGCCTTCTTTGAATAGCTTGCATGGTAAAATTGAGAAGCAGTTTCCACTGCATAGAGTGGAATACTCTTGATCAAGAATCAGAATAGACTGAGGTTTGCGTGTACTAGATTCTAAATTAACTCTGAAATTAGTTCTGTTCAGGCTACGTGTGTGTGTGTGTGTGTGTGTGTGTGCCTAGTTGCTAGGTTGTGCCTGACAACCCCCTGGACTGTAGCTTACCAGGATTCTCTGTCCATGGGATTTTTCAAGCAAGAATACTGGAGTCGGGTGACATTTCCTCCTGCAGGGGATCTTCCCAACCCAGAGATCGAACCCATGTCTGTTAGGTTTCCTCCATTGGCAGGCAGTTTTAGTGCCACCTGGTTGGCTAAACCCCAATACAAAATAAAAAGTCAAAAATAAATAAATGTAAATTAAAAATAAAGAATTTAAATCTTCAAACAAATACATTTCTCTCTGAGAGCAACTTATTCTTTTGCTGCCCACATCAACAATACTTTGAAAGTGTTTGGTTCTTTGAACAACTGCTTTGTCAATCAAGCTAAATGTCCTATAATTGATATTTGTTTAAATAATCCTCTAAATGTTGATGTATTTTTTTCAAAACAAGAAGAAACTAGAAATAGTTAACTTATTCAACAAATGGACTTCCTTCCAAATTTCATATCTGAAGTTTTAGCAAATTGAAATTATTGACAGCTTGCAAACAAGAACACATTGAAAGATTCATCACTTTCAAATTAGCCATATAATGCAAATTTGAAGGCTATTTGAAAAAAATTTAATGAAACTAATAAACTCATGCTATAATATATACTTAAGGAGGTACCAGTGACATAGTATTAGAGATAATTATGACTAAGCCACAACTAAAGTATGCAAAGATGTACCAAGAATAATTTTTCAGATTATGTTAATAATTTTTAAGTGAGATATTTAGCGTTTAAATGTTGCTTTAACACTGATTGTTTGGGGAGAAAAAATGTCTTTGTAATAATTCTTAAATATGATTATCTTATGTCTACAAATAAAATTAATTCAATTTGTCCATTCATAAGTGAGTATTTTAAAATATTACCTTAATGGGTTTTAATGTCCTCTTTTACTCCTCAAAGTGTTCTGGTTTCCAAGATAAACATATTCACCTTACTTACAAACTTTTTAAGACTTTGACTTTTACCCTGATGGGAATAAGAAAACATGTAGAGCAAAGGAGTAATGTAATGCAGCTTAAAGATTATGTGTAGAGAATATATTAATACATTTTCTTCTATATTCTAGGATCACTTTATCGGCTATAGTGATCCATTTTAGAGGATGAGATTTGCTAAGAGAGATGAAAAGATTCTAAGCCCAGTTTGGGACTTTAAAGTTGACATGCCTATTAAACACCTTAGTGATACTGACAAGAAAGTAGCTGAATATATATATTTTAAGCTTAGAAGAGAACTCACTTGGATTTGTAACTATGAAAATCTTTAGATATTTAGACAGCACTTAAACTCAAAATATTGGATTAGATTACCCAGGAATGAGTTAAAAAAAAAAAAAAAAACTTTGAGAAACTAAATCTCAAGGCCTCTACAATTTATAGATACAGAGACCAGCAAATGAAACTGAAAAGTGTTCAGGGTAATAGGAGAAAAACCAAAGCAGCAGGATACACTGGAAGGCAAGTGAAAGAAATGTCTCATTGAGGCAGGTGATTAAGTTTATGAGATGGTGCTGATGAGCCAAATATGAGAGGAAGTTAGAACTGACCACTGGACTTAGCCATGTAGAGGTCATAGTTGACTTTGACAATAGCTGACATGATTAAGTACGGAAGCAAAAGATTGACTGTTGCTGTTGTTCAGTCACTCAGTCATGTCCAACTGTTTGTAACCCCATGGACTGCAGCATGCCAGGCTTCCCTGTCCTACACTATCTCCCAGAGTTTGCTCAAACTCATATCCTTTGAGTCGGTGATGCCATCCAACCATCTCATCCTCTGTTGCCCCCTTCTCCTCATGCCTTCAATCTTTTCCATTATCAGGATCTTTTCCAATTAGTCAGCTCTTCACATTAAGTGACCAAAGTACTGGAGCTTCAGCTTCAGTATCAATCCTTTCAATAAGATTCAGGGTTTTGTTTCCTTTAGGATTAACTGGTTTGATCTCCTTGCTGTCCAAGGGACTCTCAAGAGTCTTCTCCAGCACCACAGTTCAAAATCATCAATTTGTTGGTGCTCAGCCTTCTTCATGGTCCAACTCTCATATCCATTCATGACTACTGGATAAACCATAGCTTTGACTATAGGGATCTTTGTCAACAAAGAGATGTCTCTGCTTTTTAGTATACTAAGTTTGTCACAGTTTTTCTTCCAAGGAGCAAGCATCTTTTAATTTCATGGCTGCTGTCACTGTCTACAGTGATTTTGGAGGCCAAGAAAATGAAATCTGATGCTGTTTCCAAATTTTTCCCACCTATTTGTCATGAAGTGATAGGATTGGATGCATGACCTTAGTTTTCTGAATGTTGAGTTTTAAGCCAGCTTTTTCACTCTCCTCTTTTACCTTCATCAAGAGGCTCTTTAGTTCCTCTTTGCTTTCTGCTATTAAAGTGCTGATATTTCTCCTGGCAATCTTGATTACAGCTTGTAATTCATCCAGCCCAGTATTTTGCATGATGTACTCTGCATATAAGTAAGCAGGGTGACAATATACAGCCTTGACGTACTCCTTTCCCAATTCTGAACCAGTCCATCGTTCCATGTCCAGTTCTAATTGTTGCTTCTTGTCTTGCATACAGGTTTCTCAAGAGGCAGGTAATGTGGTCTGGTATTTTCATCTCATTAATAATATTCCAGTTTGTTGTGATCCATGCAGTCAAAGGCTAAGAAAAATAATATGGTGTCTGAAATTTTTATGTACTTTAGCTTAGAAAGAAAGGGAATGGGGGAGAGAGAAAAAGAAAGAAAGGGTGGAAGAAGAAAAAAAAGCAGGTATAGATAGTAAGATAAATAATTGTTAAATCTTAGTAAGAATATAGAATTTCATTATCCTATTCTCTCTATATTTGTATATGTTTGAATTTTTTAACATAAAAACCTAAAAAGAGGAGAATAAAAACAGAGACTCAGAGAAGCAACTGTATACATCTTTTCTGAGTGTTAAGTCAGAAGAGGGAGACAAGAAATGGAGTGCTAAATGGGTGCTAGCTGAAGAGGAAGTGGAATCTGGAGAAATTTCTTTCTAAAACTTATTACTTGTGTGTATGATGATAGTAATGGTCCAATAGAAAGGGGAAACTTGTGCATAGATAGAAAAAGGGAGAAATGCTTGAATATAATCAAGCAGATGAGATGGGAGGGAACCCCACAGAGGGTTTAGCTTTAGATAGGAGTGCAGTATAGTTATAGGAGGGAAGAAGGCTCTCTGGACACTGTTTAAGTTCACTGGGTACTGGGAAGGAGGACAGATGTGGCATCTTTATTCCAACTGTTTCTCTTTTCTTAGTGAAATAAGCAGGGCTATAGGCTGAAAGTGAAGATGGATAAGAGAGTTTTAAATTTAAGAAGCAGCAGGAAATAGTTACCTTGGAGAGCAAAAGAAGGAAAGGACTCTGAGTTCTAATAAGTGAAGCATCATTGCTGTGGGATTTTTTTCTCCACTGTGTTAGGAGTCCCAGTGTAAATGCTGAGTACAAAGAAAATTGAATTCATTTAGGGTTCAGATTTTTCAGATCTGTACTCTAAAGGGCAAGACAATGAAGGCTATAGGAAAGGCATAAGGAGGAGACACAGTAAGGATTCTATAGTTTGAACAGACTGTAAATCTCCCTAGGATGTGGAGAGTAAAAGAGATGAGAAGGGGTGATGTGTTCACCTATATGTTGATTGCATTAAAATGTAAAGTTATTTTCATTAAAAAAAATCACAAAAGTGGGAAAAGAGCCCGAAAATTGGAAAAAAACTTTATTTATTTTTATATTCATGTAAACTTATGAACGGGCTTCCTGGTGGCTCAGACAATTAACAATCTGCTTGAAATGCAAGAGACCTGGGTTCGATCCCCGGGTCAGGAAGAGCCCCTGGTGAAGAGAATAGCTACCTATTCCAATATTCTTGCTTAAAGAATTCCATGGACAGAGGAGCCTGGTGGGCTACAGCTCTTGAGGTCAAAAGAGATGGACAATTTCACTTTTTCATACTTATGTACAATATACAGTACATACGTTTAAAAACATATTTTTAAACTTTTAACAACAGTAAAACAACAAAAACACTGCATTAACAGTTCACAAAGAGAGGTCAATAAGCACAGGAAATGATGCTTCACATAACTAACAAAAAATAGAAAAAATAGGATCGCAGTGAAATGCCACTTCATAATAATCAAATTGGCAAAAATCTTTTAAACTGCTATATTAAGCTGTCATATTTCAAAGAGTAGAAAAGTAGGGAAGCATCAGGAATGTTCACACACTGCTGTGGAATTGGGGATTGATGCCATCACTTGGGAGAATGTGTAAAATAGCACCATGAAAGAAGGAAAGAAGAAAGGAAGGAAACAGGGATGGAGGGACGGAAGAAGGCAGTGATGGAGGAAAGGAAGGAAAGAAGGAAGAAAGGCAGGAAAGAAAGAAAGCAAAACCATTTAAATGTCTATAGCAGGGAAATAGGTAAATAGATGGTATTTTCATACCATAGGGGAGGGAATGCATATGGATAAATCTTACAAACAATGCTGAATAGAAAAAAAAAAATGAAGCTGCATATTGAAACCAATTAAGATTTAAGTATTCAAAACAACAGTATGTATTACTTAGGGTTACATACATATTTAGAAAACCACAAAGAAATTTGTTATAGTGCTAAATAACAACGTTAGAATAATGAGGACTTCTAGAGGAGAGATAGGTTGTGTAGAGGAAAAATTTGTGAAAGAGATTTAACAGTACTGGCAAGTCTTTTCTTGAACAGGGTGGTAAGTACAAGGGGGCATGCTCAGTTGCTCAGTCATGTCCAACTCTTTGCAACCCCAGGGACTGCAGCATACCAGGCTCCTCTGTCCATGGAATTTTCCAGGCAAGGATAATGGAGTGGGTTACCATTTCCTACCCCATGGGATCTTCCCAACCCAAGAATCAAATCTGCATCTTCTGCATCTCCTGCATTGACAGGTGGATTCTTGATTCTTTTGAGCCACCTGGGAAGCCCAAATATGTATCTGATATATAATCCTATTATTTTGTATGTATTAAATGTTAAAATTTAAACCTACAATTCAGTGATATATGATCTAGCAACCTCAGAACTACTACTATTAGAGAGTTTCCTGGTGGTCCAGTGTCTGGGAGTCTAAACCCCCAGTGCAGGTGGTATGAGTTGGGCCCCTGATCAGGGAACTGGATCCCACATGCCATAAGTAGGAATTCACATACTACAAGGAAGATCAAAGATCCTGCATGCCTGCCCTAAATTTTTAAAAGGATCACACTGAGGAACTTGTATATATGGATAGGTAATTTCCTTGATTTTAAGCGCTGAAAAGGGTAAAAATATTAGAGCAATTATTCTCCTTTGAATTCATCTATTTCCATGAAATCTCATTAGTTAAACCCAATAGCCCTTATACTCCCTGAAGCAATCAAAAAACTCCTACCTTAAATAATATATGAAGTTTGACAGGCCAATTTCCCAAAAGTTCAAGGTTTTCTATTAAGATTTCTTTTCAGGTGTTTTTTGTTTGTTTCTAGATGAGAAACTGTGCCACTCTAGCTCACACATATTTGTCATATGGATCTTAAGCTTTCTCTTTCTAATCTCAGCTTCCAAATTATGAGCCAGTTCTTGGGATCCATTTCACTCACTTCTCTGACGAACTGCTAGTAATTTTAGCAACCATAATGGACAATAACACCTAGTTTCTACAGATGTAATTTTCTCCTCTACTTTCCCTTTACTTAAAATCATCTGTAGGGATTTCTCTTCTCAGATCAAGTTCATGAATGAATTTGCAGTTGTCATTTTGATTGGCAGCAGAGCCAGTGTTAAGTTGTAAATGACTCAGAATAAAATAGATCTTAAATCTGAAGAACTCAGTTTATCACAAACCCATGGAAATTTGTATAACTCATACAATACATTTGCTTAGTACTACTTTCTACACCTTTGTTGAAATTTAAAATGAAGAGTAATCATGCTGCTGCTGCTGCTAAGTCACTTCAGTCGTGTCCGACTCTGTGTGACCCCATAGAGGGCAGCCCACCAGGCTCTCCCATCCCTGGGATTCTCCAGGCAAGAACACTGGAGTGGGGTGCCATTGCCTTCTCCGGAAGAGTAATCATTATTAACCTACTAATAAATATATATTTCTTTGTCCATTTAATCGAAGTAAGATATCAGTATTGCATCTGTGTAATGTCTAGACATAAGCTTAAATGAGTCAACAAGTGAATATTTAGCAAAAGAAGGTGATGAAGTTAAAATTGATACTAGTTTAAGTCAAGGAAATAGAAATGTTTATTGAGAATGTGCATTTTTTTCATGAAATAACAAGATAAGGGCATGAAATCTATGCACAATATTCAGCTACAAAGCAATTTTAAACTTGATGCAGGTGTTTTCCTGCACTGTGCATCCTGAGCGATAACGTTTTAGAATAATGGTAATAAATGCTCATGGCAGAGACATAAAGTTTCAAAAATTTTTCAGTTTAAAAGTCTCTCAATACAGTATACTAACGCATATATATGGAATTTAGAAAGATGGTAAAAATAACCCTGTATACGAGACAGCAAAAGAGACACTGATGTATAGAATGGTCTTTTGGACTCTGTGGGAGAGGGAGAGGGTGGGATGATTTGGGAGAATGGCATTGAAATATGTATAATATCATATATGAAACGAGTCGCCAGTCCAGGTTCGATGCACAATACTGGATGCTTGGGGCTGGTGCACTGGGACGACCCAGAGGGATGGTATGGGGAGGGAGGAGGGAGGAGGGTTCAGGATGGGGAACACGTGTATACCTGTGGCAGATTCATTTCGATATATGGCAAAACCAATACAATATTGTAAAGTTAAAAAATAAAATAAAATTTAAAAAAATAAATAAATAAAAGTCTCTCAATAAAATGGAATGACCAAAGGGCTATAAATCCAGGTGTTAATTTTTAATTCATTTGATTATTTACTAATTCATTTACACTAATTGCATATCTACCATGTGCCAGGAACTTACTAGGCACTGGGGTGATCAAGATAAATAAGACACAGTTGTTGCCTAGATATTGCTTTCATTCAAGTTCAATAAATAAGGCTCTATGACTTTGCCCAAATCAATGGGCAATGGTCTTCTTTCAATGTCTTCTTTTATAAAACAAGGAAAATTCAGGCCATGAACTATCCAATCTCCTTGATGTGAGGATCCAACATGAATCTGAAAGTTCTGCTTAAATTGTTAACCACAGAAATTTCCTGGAAAGGATGCTATGACTTTTTGAATGACTCCAATCTGGACAATGCCTTCTTTTTTAAAAAAAAAAAAAAACAACCATGATTTTATTCAGGTATCTTTCCATCTCCAGTTCTGGAAGGTCTGGAAGTTCAGTTCAGTTCAGTCACTCAGTCATTTCCGACTCTTTGCCACCCCATGGACTGCAGCACACCAGGCCTCCCTGTCCAGCACTAATTCCCGGAGTTTACCCAAACTCATGTCCATTGAGTCAGTGATGCCATCCAACCATCTCATCCTCTGTTGTCCCCTTCTCCTGACTTCAGTCTTTCCCAGCATCAGGTCTTTTCCAATGAGTCAGTTCTTTGAATCATGTGACCAAAGTATTAGAGCTTCAGCTTCAGCATCAGTCCTTCCAATGAATACTCAGGACTGATTTCCTTAACCATTGACAGGTTTGAGCTCCTTGCAGTCCAAGGGACTCTCAAGAGTCTTCTCCAACACCACAGTTCAAAACCATCATCAGTTCTTCAGTGCTCAGCTTTCTCTATGGTCCAACTCTCACATCCATATATGACTACTGGAAAAACCATAGCTTTGACTAGATGGGCCTTTGTCAGCAAAGTAATATCTCTGCTTTTTAATATGCTGTTTAGGTTGGTCATAGCTTCTCTTCCAAGGAGAAAGAGTCTTTTAATTTCATGGATGTCCAAAATCACTGTAGATGGAGACTGGACAATGCCTTCTAAGCAAAGCAGTTTTGTGCTGCTTAAGGAACAGGCCTAACTTAACACCTTGAGAAGAGTTACATGTATATATAATACATTGTTATTATTACTTTGAATAAATTTTTTACCTTTTAGATCAACTAAGGATAAGAAAAACAGTAGATTTTTTCTTATTTATGCCTACTCCTTTGCCTTTCCTCTCTTTATATTGTTGTAAATTTCTAACCTATATCATTTTCCTTCTTTGTAAATAATTTCTGCTGCTGCTGCTGCTAAGTTGCTTCAGTCGTGTCAAACTCTGTGCAACCCCATAGAGAGCAGCCCACCAGGCTCCCCTATCCCTGGGATTCTCCAGGCAAGAACACTGGAGTGGGTTGCCATTTTCGTCTCCAACGCGTGAAAGTGAAGTCACTCAGTCCAACTCTTAGCGACCCCATGGACTGCAGCCTACCAGGCTCCTCCATCCATGGGATTTTCCAGGCAAGAATATTGGAGTGGGTTGCCATTGCCTTCTCCGAAATAACTTCTAGCATTTCTTATAATGTATACTAGCAAAAAATTTCCTCAATTTTTATTTGAGAAAGTCTTTTCTCCTTCACTTTTGAAGGATAATTTCACAGAATATGGAATTCTCGGTTCGTTTGTTGCTTTTATTTTCTCTCAACACTTTTTTTTTCTTTTTTTTAAATTTTATTTTATTTTTAAACTTTACAAATTGTGTTAGTTTTGCCAAATATCACAATGAATCTGCCACAGGTATACATGTGTTCCCCATCCTGAGCCCTCCTCCCTCCTCCCTCCCCATACCATCCCTCTGGGTCGTCCCAGTGCACCAGCCCCAAGCACCCAGTATCGTGCATTGAACCTGGACTGGCAACTCGTTTCATACATGATATTATACATGTTTCAATGCCATTCTCCCAAATCTTCCCACCCTCTCCATCTGCAACAGAGTCCATAAGACTGTTCTATACATCAGTGTCTCTTTTGCTGTCTCGTACACAGGGTTATTGTTAGCATCTTTCTAAATTCCATATATATACATTAGTATACTGTATTGGTGTTTTTCTTTCTGGCTTACTTCACTCTGTATAATAGGCTCCAGTTTCATCCACCTCATTAGAACTGATTCAAATGTATTCCCCTCCTTTTTATTTGCATCATTTCCGAGAAAAAGTCAGATGTAATTCTTATTTTCACCCTTTCAACTTTTCAACTTATTTCAACTTTTCTATAGGAAAGGTTTTCCCCTCTGACTTCTTTCCGGAGCTTTTAAAAACAATTTTTTTTTAATTTATTTATTTTAATTAGAGGCTAATTACTTTACAATATTGTATTGGTTTTGCCATACATCAACATGAATCCACCACGGGTGTACACGTGTTCCCAATCCTGAACCCCCTTCCCACCTCCCTCCCCATACCATCCCTCTGGGTCATCCCAGTGTACCAGCCCCAAGCATCCTGTATCCTACATCAAATCTGGACTGGCGATTCGTTTCTTATATGATACTATACATGTTTCAATGCCATTCTCCCAAATCATCCCCCCACTCCCTTTCCCACAGAGTCCAAAAGACTGTTCTATACATCTGTGTCTCTTTTGCTGTCTCAGATACAGGGTTATCGTTACCATCTTTCTAAATTCCATATATATGCATTAGTATACTGTATTGGTGTTTTCCTTTCTGGCTTACTTCACTGTATAATTGGGAGCTTTTCTTTATCTTTGATTTTCCATGGTTTGAAAATGGAGTACCTAGGGTTAGCTTTTCTGGCATTCATCATGACTGCTTGGTGTTCTCTGAGTCTTACTGAGTCTGTGGTTTTGTGTCTGATGTTAATTTGGAGAAATTCTCAATCGTTATTGTTTTAAATATTTCTTCTGTTCTTAATAGGAAAAGCAGTCTCATGTGCACAGTCTTTTGAATTCTGCTCAGCCACATAAGCTTGGCCTTGGGCCTAAAATACTTCCTTAGGAAAAGCCCCCATGGGCTGTGCTAGGCTCAGCACCTTGTATGGGACTATTTCTCTGTTTTATGTCAATGTGGGCTCTTTTGTCCTGCTTAAGTGTGTTAATCTTATAGGACCTGCTCAACCCCACTGTTACATCTGTCCTCTGTGGAAAGAAGAGGTGCTTCTACTGTGGCTTGAGAGGGGTGTTTGTAGGCAAATTGTCCTGCATCAGCTGAGGGAGAGAACAGCTGGCTATGGGGTACTGAAGACCACAGCTGAACCTTGCTTTGTCTTTTACCTGTGTTAAGTAAAGGTTATTTCCATCCAGTGCTTGCTTGTGTTGTCTATTCCTTGGTGACTGTGATATCAAGATGCAGTGGGAAGAAGTGTTAAGGGATTTTCACTTGTTAATTATTGCTATTTTTTTTTAATGTAAAATTCTTTCAATTTTATTTTTTTATTTAATTTTATTTTTTAACTTTACAATATTGTATTGGTTTTGCCATATATCAAAATGATTCCGCCACAGGTATACATGTGTGTGTTCCCCATCCTGAACCCTCCTCCCACCTTCCTCCCCATACCATCCCTCTGGGTCGTCCCAGTGCACCAGCCCCAAGCATCCAGTATCGTGCATCGAACCTGGACTGGAGACTCATTTCATATATGATATTATACATGTTTCAATGCCATTCTCCCAAATCATCCCACCCTCTCCCTCTCCCACAGAGTCCAAAAGACTGTTCTATACATCAGTGTCTCTTTTGCTGTCTCATATACAGGGTTATTGTTACCATCTTTCTAAATTCCATATATATATGCGTTAGTATACTGTATTGGTGTTTTTCCTTCTGGCTTACTTCACTCTGTATAATAGGCTCCAGTTTCATCCACCTCATTAGAACTGACTCAAATGCATTCTTTTTAATGGCTGAGTAATACTCCATTGTGTATATGTACCACAGCTTTCTTATCCATTCATCTACTGATGGACATCTAGGTTGCTTCCATGCCCTGGCTATTATAAACTGCTGCGATGAACATTGGGGTACACGTGTCTCTTTCCCTTCTGGTTTCCTCAGTGTGTATGTCCAGCAGTGGGATTGCTGGATCATAAGGCAGTTCTATTTCCAGTTTTTTAAGGAATCTCCGCACTGTTCTCCATAGAGGCTGTACTAGTTTGCATTCCCACCAACAGTGTAAGAGGGTTCCCTTTTCTCCACACCCTATCCAGCATTTATTGCTTGTAGACTTTTGGATTGCAGCCATTCTGACTGGTGTGAAATGGTACCTCATAGTGGTTTTGATTTGCATTTCTCTGATAATGAGTGATGTTGAGCATCTTTTCATATATTTGTTATCCATCTGTATGTCTTCTTTGGAGAAATGTCTATTTAGATCTTTGGCCTATTTTTTGATTGGGTCATTTATTTTTCTGGAATTGATCTGTAGGAGTTGCTTGTATATTTTTGAGATTAGTTGTTTGTCCATTGCTTCATTTTCTATTATTTTCTCCTATTCTGAAGTCTGTCTTTTCACCTTGCTTATAGTTTCCTTTGTTGTGCAGAAGCTTTTAAGGTTAATTAGGTCCCATTTGTTTATTTTTGCTTTTATTTCCAATATTCTGGGAGGTGGGTCATAGAGGATCCTGCTGTGATGTATGTCGGAGAGTGTTTTGCCTATGTTCTCCTCTAGGAGTTTTATAGTTTCTGGTCTTACGTTTAGATCTTTAATCCATTTTGAGTTTATTTTTGTGTATGGCGTTAGAAAGTGTTCTAGTTTCATTCTTTTGCAAGTGGTTGACCAGTTTTCCCAGCACCACTTGTTAAAGAGATTGTCTTTAATCCATTGTATATTCCTGCCTCTCTTGTCAAAGATAAGGTGTCCATATGTGAGTGGATTTATCTCTGGGCTTTCTATTTTGTTCCACTGATCTATATTTCTGTTTTTGTGCCAGTACCATACTGTCCTGATGACTGTGGCTTTGTAGTAGAGCCTGAAGTCAGGCAGGTTGATTCCTCCAGTTCCATTTTTCTTTCTCAAGATTGCTTTGGCTATTCGAGGTTTTTTGTATTTCCATACAAACTGTGAAATTATTTGTTCTAGCTCTGTGAAGAATACCGTTGGTAGCTTGATAGGGATTGCATTGAATCTATAAATTGCTTTGGGTAGTATGCTTATTTTCACTATATTGATTCTTCCAATCCATGAACATGGTATATTTCTCCATCTATTAGTGTCCTCTTTGATTTCTTTCACCAGTGTTTTATAGTTTTCTGTATATAGGCCTTTAGTTTCTTTAGGTAGATATATTCCTAAATATTTTATTCTTTTTGTTGCAATGGTGAATGGAATTCTTTCCATAATTTCTCTATTTTCTCTTTATTAGTGTATAGGAATGCAAGGGATTTCTGTGTGTTGATTTTATATCCTGCAACTTTACTATATTCATTGATTAGTTCTAGTAATTTTCTGGTGGAGTCTTTAGGGTTTTCTATATAGAGGATCATGTCATCTGCAAACAGTGAGAGTTTTACTTTTCTTTTCCAATTTGGATTCCTTTTATTTCTTTTTCTGCTCTGATTGCTGTGGCCAAAACTTTCAAAACTATGTTGAATGGGCCTAAGAATAATGTACCATTTCCTACATGCTATAACATTTTTTTTAATTTTTATTGAAATATAGTTGATTTACAATGTTGTGCACTATATCACTTGTTTTCAAGATCTGTATACCTGATTATGCATTGCTTTTAGGAACATCCCCTAGCTTTTGATTGCTTAATGCATACTGCTTTGGTTTTAGCAAACTATTCTTATTTAATCTGTTGTTTAACTTTCTTACTTCATTACAAGCTCAGGCACTCATTTAAACATAATCATGTTAAAATTTACCCAGGATCAAATTATAGCAAATAAAAAAGGGTTTTGTTTGTATAATATCCAATCAATCAGGAAGCTGGAAGCAGAAGTCTCTAAATAAATGTGGCTCCCTCTCAGATTCTTTGATTTTAAATGATTTAGGGGAAAACAATTTAAGACCTGAAGCCAAAATTAGGTATGATCAGAATATAAAACTGAATATTTTCCAAATTTGGCACATAACTCAACATGCTTTATTTTTATTCTACTTTTTGATCTCATATCCTCAGCCTTAATTGAGGCATGCAATTTGCTAAATTGTTATTCTAATATAATCTAATTTCAAAGGTCACTAGAATAAAAAAGCCCAAATAAGTTAATTTGGGCTTTTTAAATGTTATTTCTTCTGAGGCTTAGTAATTAGAAATTGCTTCCAATCTTTACTTTTTTTGCAACCTCCCTTTGCATTTATAAAATTATATAGAAAAACTGAAATTACATGATATATATATATATATATACTACCAAATACTGTTTTTGATAATAGATAATTTATAAAATATATACTTTATAAAATAGTCTACAAATCAATAACCAGGAAGGACAATAATTCTGCAAAGATTTTAAATCTTAAGGAAAAGCATTATATAAATCTAAATATAAGAATTAAACCTGAGTAGGAACTATATTCATAAATCTATAAAATTGAGTTTTCTGCTTCCAATCTTTAAATGATTAATAGTCATCAAAATATTATTTAGGTTATCATATATGCACACATGTGTGTGTGTGTATATATATATAATTTCAATGTGATTTGAAACAATAGAAAATTAACCACTTGTCTTAGTTCAAATGATGCTAAATAAGATTCTGTCTACAAAATCACCAATGATAATGAAAAACAGGTTAAGAGTCTCTGTACAATCACTTTCATTTTCTGAAAAAATATTTAGACTTACTCTTGAAATAAGCTCATTCAACTTAAAAACCCTGAATGTGTAGTAAATCTGACAATGACTAGAACACTGTGTTGGGGGCTTTAATGGATTTATTTTGCAGTTAATAGTGCCCTTCTTCTACAACTGTACATAAATAAGTTCTCATGGATCCAAAGAGAAATTCTGTCCTCACTCTAACTCAACATGGATAAAAGCAGAAACAAATTTCTCTGCCATGTAGACAGCTGAGGTCATTGAAATCATTGCTCCATTGAATGATGCTTAAAATAAAAATGTGAACAAAATTGAACAAAAATAGCAAAATAAACACTTCATGTTACATGAGCCAAAGAATACTTCAAACTATATGGAGTAATCAGTGATTGGCATTTTTATAATTATCAGATTAAAGAACGCTTTCACTTCTAAAGACATTTCACTTTCAGATGATTAGTTGATTTTGCATTTTTTAGAGTAAAAGCAAGCTCTCTATTTAAGTCAGAACAAAGAGGTCTGATTGAACACAAAGCATCCTCTGGATGCTAAATTGCTTATCTTGTCTCTCTCTCACCTAGTGTCATCCTGACCATGTGTCACAGTGACCTGCAGATGACAAAAATGAGCATCGCATTCCACTCATGTCAAATCTAATGGCATATTCAACTGCTGACATCAATTGTCCTTAGTCCAAGATGTTATTATGTTTTACAAAATATCAATTCTAGAAAGATACCATTCAAAAAGGTAAATTTTTGTGACTTTTTTTTTCAGAAAAAAATTTATTATTTCTCTTTAAAATGTACTTCCACCGAAAAAGTAATATTTTATTATTTAATGAAAATAAAGCTAATATGATAATTGTAATTAAATGTTAAGAAAGTAGCATTGATTTCTTTGCTGTTGTTGTTCAGTAGCTAAGTCACATCCACCTCTTTGCAACCCCATGAATGCAGCACACCAGGCTTCCCTGTCCTTCACTATCTCCTGGAGTTTGCTCAAATTCATATCCATTGAGTCAGTGATACCATCCAACTATTTCATCCTCTGTCACCACCTTCTCCTCTTATCTTCATTAATTTCATTACATCAATAAAACTTCTAAGAAAACTTTCTTTAAAATCACATGGTAAGTCATACAAAATTTTATGGTACAATTTTTATTTTGTACCTATGGTATAATTTTTGTTTTGTTTTGTCTCATTCCTTGTTATAAGATTATAACTTCTGAGAACTAAATAAATCTTATTAGTGATCTTATCCAACCCCTTCCTAGTATAAATAGGAAAGCATAATGTATAAATTATGTATAAACGTCTGGAGGGGTTAATATGATTTGATCAAGGTAACAAACTTACAAAGTGACAGTCAAAATTGACATTCAAAAACCTTGCTTCTGTATGTCAAAATTTTAATGCAAAATTACTGGAAAAGAAATAAAGTTTCACATAGTTCATATTTCTATAATAGAAAGGGAATTGTACAGTATTATAATATTGCAAGAAAAATTTCTGTAGAATATGAGTATGGTTTGTCTAAGCCATGTTTTGGTTTTTTGACATTAAAACCTGGCCAAAAGATAAAATTATTTTTATTGTGAAATTTGAAACACTAGTATTCAGCAGAGTCCTCTAAAAGAAGCAACCCAGACAACTGTCTGAGTTGATGAACTTCACGTCAGATTGCAATCAGGAACATTCACTGTAGACCAGGCATGTATTTTAAAATACAAATTCCATACCAGTTGATTACTGTTACAGTTTGGGTTCTAACATGATGATTATCAATACACTTTTCCTAACAATATTTTCTTTTAAGTTAAATGGATAAAATATATGCATGCAATTAGTGTCATATTTTAAATGAAATTGAACTGGACTTCCTTGTGATCATGTAATTATTTCTTTACAGCGTTAGCTGTCACTTTTAACTACAATTTCTGTTGGTGAATGATTTGGGAGATTTGAAAAAAATGGAATCTGCAGAGAATGTGCAAAATTAAATATAGAGATTAAAATTATATGTCACCTTGGACAAGGGAATGACAACCCACTATTCTTGCCTGGAGAATTCCATGGACAAAGGAGCCTGCTGCTGCTGCTGCTGCTGCTAAGTCGCTTCAGTCATGTCCTACTCTGTGCGACCCCATAGACGGCAGCCCACCAGGCTCCCCCATCCCTGGGATTCTCCAGGCAAGAACACTGCAGTGGGTTGCCATTTTCTTCTCCAATGCATGAAAGTGAAAAGTGAAAGTGAAGTCGCTCAGTCGTGTCCGACTCTTCGCAACCCCATGGACTGCAGCCTACCAGGCTCCTCCGTCCATGGGATTTTCCAGGCAAGAGTACTGGAGTGGGGTGCCATGGCCTTCTCCGACAAAGGAGCCTGGCAGGCTACAATCCATGGGGTTGCAAAAGAGTCTGACACGACTGAATAATTAACACTTTTAACCCTACACAATGACAATTAAAACTAGCCAACAGTTTTTGATTGTGTATCAATGTTACCAGATACCAAAATTAAAAATGGAGACTGTAAAACGTACTGATTTTTTTAAACTGTAGTATACTGGCACAGGTATACTCATTTTAAGAAACATATCTCAGCAGTAGAACATAAATTTAGGGGTATGGCATTAAGTCATTTTCATTCAAATAATGTATTCAGAAGTCAAAGTAAATGTCATTTACCATAGCTGCCTACTTGATTGTTCTGGTGAAAATTTACAATCCTGGCTTTGAGCAATTTTCCTAATCCCATTTTTTGGCCCTAAACATATGATATCACTAAATCATAACTCAGCATCATGAATACAGTGAAAAGAGTACCCAGGAATATCTGCTGAATTTTAATAGTCATTAATGTAACTCTCTTACCTGAAGAGAATGTTTTTAACAAATAACCCAAGCATGAAAGCAGTATTTCTAAAGTGATAATTAAAATGTATTTCCATTTCCTACCGAGGGGATTTTGCAATTCAAAGCATACTGCATTCATTCTTCCACATTTATGCTCTCTGCACTCTTATTTTTACTTCAACCAACCCTGCCAAGTACCAGATGCACATTAAATGTATTAAAGTGGGTGAGTCACAAATGTCTTCCTTATCACTAAGAAGGACCATATTTTCCCTCACAAGTGTTAAAATAACATCTTAACCTCTAAACATCACTCTTCAAGATCTCCTGACTTTTACATAACGTTAGCCTTCCTATCTTTGTGAGTTTCCTATTAAGGAATAACCCATCAAGGGTAAATTAGTTGATAACCTCATTCTTGTTTTCATTTTGGGGTATCAAGAAAATCCCTAGAGAAAGAAATGGCAACCTATTTCAGTATTCTTGCCTGGGAAATCCCATGGACTGAGGAGCCAGGCAGGCTACAGTCTATGGGGTCACATAAGAGTCAGTCACAATTCAGTAGCTAAACAATAACAAATCATGTATTGAAAAAAAAAAAAAGAAAAATATTTACAAAGGCCTATCTAGTTTTTAGAGTTTGAGGAAAGTGGAAGAAGCAGAGAATATAGTTTCAAAGAAAAAAAAGAAACATTTCATTTGCAGTCTAGACTTTTATGCTAACCCATATCAACATAAATCATTTGCTGGCTTTTCAAAACTGCAGCAAAGTGCTGGATCAGATAGGTCCTAATTAGTCTTAAAGTCATTTACATAATGTTGCATGTACTACTTAATCAAAATGTTTTTAAATCAGCTCCCTGTAATCATTCCCGAGGTTTTATAAAATTGGAGAAGTGAACAAGTCATTGTTTTTCCTGGAAATAAAAATAAGATGTGGCTCTGGACTTGAAGTCTCCTGTAGCCCATTAATAAATAAGAAGTGTGATATTTGTTGCACGAAAATCATGAGTTGCTGAATATATTTTAGAAATATACAGTCACCTGATTAAGTCAGATAAACAAGGCAAGACTGCAGTTTTCCAAGTGAATCCAATATTGCTGTGCCTTTCTGCCCAGCTTCATGTCTTGCTGCCATATTTTGGCTCAGGATTGGTAAGGACTAAACATGTTCAAAACCTAAAATCTGACATAAGTATCTTGCCTCCAAAATTGAGAATATATTCAACTCCACTAGAACTTAAACTGTAAAAGGAAAATATGAGGTGGCTCAAGGTCATGCTCAGTTTCTCAGTCATGTATGACTCTTGCAACCCCATGGACTGTAGACTGCCAGGCAATTCTGTTTGTGGGATCCTCCAAGCAAGAAAAATAGAGTGGGTTGCCATTTCCTCCACCAGGATATCTCCCCAACCCAAGGTTCAAATCCTCCTCTCCTGTGGCAAATGTTGTTTGTTGTTCAGTTGCTCGGTCATGTCCAACTCTATGAGACTCCATGGACTGCAGCACACCAGACTTCCCTTTCCTTCACCATCTCCCAGAGCTTGCTCAAACTCACGTCCATTGAGTCAGTGATGCCATCCAACTATTTCATCCTCTATTGTCCCCTTCTCCTCCTGCCTTCAAACTTTCCCAGCATCAGGCTCTTTTCCAATGAGTAGGCTCTTCACATCAGGTGGCCACAGTTTGGAAGTTTCAGCTTCAACATCAGTCCTTCCAATGAAGATTCTCAAGAGTCTTCTCCAACACCACAGTTCAAAAGCATCAATTCTTTGACGTTCAGCTTTCTTTATGGTCCAACTTTCATATCCATACATGACTACTGGAAAAACCATAGCTTTGACTATATGAACCTTTACAGAACAGTCATGTTTCTGCTTTTTAATATGCTGTCTATGTTTGTCATAGCTTTTCTTCCAAGGAGCAAGTGTCTTTTAATTTCATGGCTGCAGTCACCTTCCACAGTGATTTCGGAGACCAAGAAAATAAAGTCGCTCAAGGTTTTCATTGTTTTACCATTTATTTGCCATGAATTGATAGGACCAGATGCCAGGATCTTAGTTTTTTGAATGTTGAGTTTCAAGCCAGCTCTCTTGTTTCGCCTTCATCAAGAGGCTCTTTAGTTCCTCTTTGCTTTCTGCCATAAGGGTGGCGTCATCAGCATATCTGAGGTATTGATATTTCTCCCGGCAATCTTGATTCTGGCTTGTACTTCATCCAGCCCAGAATTTTACATGATGTACTCTGTATATAATTTCAACAAGCAGGGTGACAGTATACAGCCTTGACATACTCCTTTCCCAATGTGGAACCAGTCCATTGTTCCATGTACAGTTCTAACTGTTGCTTCTTAACCTGCATAAAAGTTTCTCAGGAGGCAGGTAAGGTGGTCTGGTATTCCCATCTCTTTAAGAATTGTTCATAGTTTGCTGTGACCCAAAGATTCAGGGATTAGATCTGATAGACAGTGCCTGAAGAACTATGGACAGAGGTTTATAAAATTGTACAGAAGGCAGTGATCAAAACCATCCCCAACAACAAAACAAGATGAATGCAAAAAGGCAAAATGATTGTCTGAAGAAGCTTTATAAATAGCTGAGAAAAGAAGCGAAGCTAAAGGCAAAAGAGAAAAGGAAAGATATATCCATTTGAATGCAGAGTTCCAAAGAATAGCAAGGAGAGATAAGAAAGCCTTCCTCAGTGATCAGTGCAAAGAAATAGAGGAAAACAATAGAATAGGAAAGACTAAGGATCTCTTCATGAAAGTTAGAGAAACCAAGGGAACATTTCATGCAAAGATGGGCTCGATAAAGGACCTAACAGAAGCAGAAGATATTAAGAAGAGGTGGCAAGAATACACAGACAAACTGTACAAAAAGGATCTTAAATGACCTGGAAAACCACCATGGTGTGATCACTCACCTAGAGCCAGACACGTTGGAGTTCAGTATCAAGAGGGCCTTAGGAAGCATTGCTGCAATCAAAGCTAGTGGAGGTGATGGAATTCCAGCTGAGCTATTTCAAATCCTAAAAAATGATGCTGTTAAAGTGATGCATTCATTAGGCCAGCAGATTTGGAAAAACTCAGCATTGGCCACTTGACTGGTAAAGGTTGATTTTCTTTCCAATCTCAGAGAAGGGCAATGCCAAAGAATGTTCAAACTACTGTACACTTGCACTCATTTCACACGCTAGCAAGTTCATGCTCAAAATCCTCCAAGCTAGACCTCAACAGTACCTAAACCAAGAATTCCAGATGTATAAGCAGGATTTAAAAGAGGCAGAGAAGCCAGAGATCAAATTGCCAACATCCTTTGGATCATAGAAAGAGCAAGAGAATCCCAGAAAAATATCTACTTCTGCTTCACTGACTATGCTAAAGCTTTGACTGTGTGAATCATACAACAAACTGTGGAAAAATTTTAAAAAGCGTCAAAGTAGTCAAAAGGCAAATCCTGGAAGTTGTTGTAAGCCACAGGATTATGGACTGAATGTGTCCCCACAGAAATTCGTATGTTACAATCCTAATGAAGATGTGGTCTTTGAGAGGTGATGAAGTCATGAGGGTTGGAGATTTCATGAATGAACTGTGTGTGTGCAGTTGCTCAGTCATGTCCAGCTCTTCGTGACCATGTGGACTGCAGTTCACCAGGCTTCTCTGTCCATGGAATTTTCCAGGGAATAATACTGAAGTGGATTGCTATTTCCTACCTCTGGGGATCGAATCCATGTCTCTTATGTCTCCTGCATTGGCAGGCATGTTCTTTACCACTGCACCATCTAAGCCTCTGATTGAAATTAATGCCCTTATCAAATATTTCATTGAACTTTCATTTCTTTTGCACCAGGAAACCAAGCAAGAAGACTCTGAACCAGGAAGTGGGCCCTAAACAGACATTGTTGATTTGCCAGCATCTTAATCTTGGACTTCTCAGCCTCCAAAACCTAAGAAATAATTCCTGTTATTTATATGCTATGCTATGCTAAGTCACTTCAGTCGTGTCTGACTCTGTGTGACCCCATAGACAGCAGCCCACCAGGCTTCCCCCTCCCTGGGATTCTCCAGGCAAGAACACCGGAGTGGGCTGCCATTTCCTTCTCCAATGCATGAAAGTGAAAAGTGAAAGTGAAGTCGCTCAGTCATGCCCGACTCTTAGCGACCGCATGGACTGCAGCCTACCAGGCTCCTCCATCCATGGGATTTTCCAGGCAAGAGTACTGGAGTGGGGCGCCATTGCCTTCTCCGTTGTTTATAAGCCACCCAGTTTATGATATTCTGTTATAGCAACCTGAATTGTCTAAGACATGGTAAAATGTTTCACTTTATCCGTCAGTTGAAAACGTTTAACTGGGGAAACAATACTGGGTTTGCATTTAGAAAACCTACTTTACTTTCAAGTAAGACAGAGATTTGCGGGAGGCAAGAACATTGGCAGGGAGATAAATGAAGCAAAGGCATTTATAGGTAAGAGAAGTGATGTTTGTATAGAAGGTTAATGAATATTGTCAAGTGGTTAAGCAGCTCCTGACTAGCAGTTGGTAGCAGCTGCTAGGCTGGCTTGCTACATTTCCATATGTTCAGTCAGCAAAAAAACAAAGAACCTAAATGAATTTAGACAGTTTATTACTTACACAAAGTAAAGCAGAAGCAAGATTAGCATGGTTTCAGCTACCTGTGACCCTAATCCCACAGAATGTCATGGGGCTTAGTGGCCAGATGACAGCACCATAGTATATTACTCAGCTATGAAGGAGCCATCTTTAGAGTGCAGTTAACCGGTGGTTTTATAGGCTACGCTGAGGAAGGGTGGTGGGGTGGGAGGTCCCATGTCTCACCACAAGCAGGGAGAAGAATAAGACACTGCCTTTCTGTAGCCCTTCCCCCTCCCAATAGACAAGAAATTCCCTGCAAGGAAGATAGGTGGACAAGAAATAGTCTTGGACAGTACTTCACAAGACTGTCCGGCTATATTATGGAGAGGATAAAAGAGCATTCACTAAGACTTGGATGAGACTAAAAATGAAAAAAAAAAAAAAAAACCCAACTGGAAATGTGCAAAAAGCATGATAGATATTTTATGGAAGAGGACATACAGATGGCAAATAAACATATGAGAAGATGGTCAACATCATTAGTCGTAGGAAAAAAAAAAATTAAAGGCACAACATGACATGACTACATACCTACCAGAATTGTTAAAATGTTCTAAAAAGCTATTTATTAGAACTGCATAACAATTATAAATGTGTGTCCACCTAGTAATGATTTTAAAACAGATAAAGCAGAATCTTAAAAAATTAAAGAAGTGAAAAAAAGTCATAATTATAGTTGAAAATTTTAATACACTAGCCTCTTTAGTAATTGACAGGATACAAAAGGCTATACATGCATATCTATATCTATATACATATATGTGTAACAAACCTATAGAATATATGAACAATTCTTACTCAAATTTTTCTTTTGGCTAGCCCAGGCAGAGGAACCAGATCAAATTGCAAAATCTGCTGGATCATTGAAAAAGCAAGAGAGTTCCAGAAAAACATCTATTTCTATTGTATTGATTATGCCAAAGCCTTTGACTGTGTGGATCACAATAAACTATGGAAAATTCTGAAAGAGATGGGAATACCAGACCACCCGACCTGCCTCTTGAGAAACCTGTATGCAGGTCAGGAAGCAACAGTTAGAACTGGACATGGAACAACAGACTGGTTCCAAACATGAAAGGGAGTGTGTCAAGGCTGTATGTTGTCACCCTGCTTATTTAACTTATATGCAGACTACATCATGAGAAACGCTGGGCTGGAGGAAGCACACACTGGAATCAAGATAGCCGGGAGAAATATCAGTAACCTAAGATACGCAGATGACACCACCCTTATGACAGAAACTGAAGAACTAAAGAGCCTTTTGATGAAACTGAAAGAGGAGAGTGAAGAAGTTTGCTTAATGCTCGACATTCAGAAAACTAAGATCATGACATCTGGTCCCATCGCTTCATAGCAAATAGAAGAGGAAACAGTGTCAGACTTTATTTTTCTGGGCTCCAAAATCACTGCAGATGGTGACTGCAGCCATGAAATTAAAAGACGCTTACTCCTTGGAAGGAAAGTTATGACCAACCTAGACAGCATATTAAAAAGCAGAGACATTACTTTGCCAACAAAGGTCCATCTAGTCAAGGCTATGGTTTTCCCAGTGCTCATGTATGGATGTGAGAGTTGGACTATAAAGAAAGCTGAGCGCTGAAGAATTGATGCTTTTGAACTGTGGTGTTGGAGAAGACTCTTGAGAGCCCCCTGAACTGCAAGGAGATCCAATCAGTCCATTGTAAAGGAGATCAGGCCTGAGTGTTCATTGGAGGGACTGATATTGAAGCTGAAGTTCCAATATTTTGGCCACCTGATGTGAAGAACTGACTCATCCAAAAAGAGCCTGATACTGGGAAAGATTGAAAGTTGGAGGATAAAGGGACAACAGAGGATAAAGTGGTTAGATGGCATCACTGACTCAATGGAAATCAGTTCAGTTCATTTCAGTCGCTCAGTCGCGTCCAACTCTTTGCGACCCCATGAATCGCAGCACGCCAGGCCTCCCTGCCCATCACCAACTTCCGGAGTTCACTCAGACTCATGTCCATTGAGTCAGTGATGCCATCCAGCCATCTCATCCTCTGTCATCCCCTTCTCCTCCTGCCCCCAGTCCCTCCCAGCATCAGAGTCTTTACCAATGAGTCAACTCTTCGCATGAGGTGGCCAAAGTACTGGAGTTTCAGCTTTAGCATCATTGCTTCCAAAGAAATCCCAGGGCTGATCTCCTTTAGAATGGACTGGCTGGATCTCCTAGAAGTCCAAGGGACTCTCAAGAGTCTTCTCCAACACCACAGTTCAAAAGCATCAATTCTTCGGCGCTCAGCTTTCTTCACAGTCCAACTCTCACATCCATACGTGACTACTGGAAAAACCATAGCCTTGGCTAGATGGACTTTTGTTATCCAAGTAATGTCTCTGCTTTTGAATATGCTATCTAGGTTGGTCATAACTTTCCTTCCAAGGAGTAAGCATCTTCTAATTTCATGGCTGTGATCACCATCTGCAGTGATTTGGGAGCCCCAAAAAATAAAGTCTGACACTGTTTCCACTGTTTCCCCATCTATTTTCCATGAAGTGATGGGACCAGATGCCATGAACTTAGTTTTTTGAATGTTGAGCTTTAAGTCAATTTTTTCACTCTCCTCTTTCACTTTCATCAAGAGGCTTTTTAGTTCCTCCTCACTTTTTGTCAGAAAAGTGGTGTCATCTGCATATCTGAGGTGATTAGTATTTCTCCCAGCAATCTTGATTCCAGCTTGTGCTTCTTCCAGTCCAGCGTTTCTCATGATGTCTCTGCATATAAGTTAAATAAGCAGGTTGACAATATACAGCCTTGACATACTCTTTTTCCTATTTGGAACCAGTCTGTTGTTCCATGTCCAGTTCTAACTGTTGCTTCGTGACCTGCATATAGGTTTCTCAAGAGGAAGGTCAGGTGGTCTGGTATTCCCATCTCTTTCAGAATTTTCCACAGTTTATTGTGATCCACGCAGTCAACAGCTTTGGCAAAGTCAATGGGTTTGGGTAAATTCCAGGAGTTGGTGATGGACAGGGAGGCCTGGCGTGCTTCAGTCTATAGGGTCACAAAGGGTCAGACATGACTGAGCGACTGAACTGAACTGAAGAGATGCAAATTCAATCCCTGGGTCAGAAGATCCTCTAGAGAAGGAAATGGCAATGCACTCCAGTGTTCTGCCTAGAATATCCCATGGACAGAGGAGTTTTGCAAGCTAAAGTCAACAAAGAGTAGGACATGATGGGGTCGCGAAGAGTAGGACATGACTGAGCATGCATGCACCCATGCAACCAGAAACAGAGGGAAGAGAATTTCGGAAAATGTTGTTGAGCTGAACCAAGATGACACATTACACCATAATTACCGAGACGGCACTAAAACAGCAATCAGTCTTGGGTAATATTCACCTGGAAGCTATATAAAGTTCATCTCAGGTCAGAATATCTTTGGGAAGAAAAGAATTAACTTGCTGGTTCCTCCATTTTAAGCCTCCAAAATAGCTGATGAGGCTCCATTTTGTGAGAATATGGTGATCTTGATTCTTCCCAGTGAATGGAGATACAAGTTTAATAGGTCAGAATTCCTTCCTAGGTAGAAACCAACTATTTTGGGGGAAGCTTTAATATTCAGAGGGTTAGTGAAACACACTGCAAGACTATTACCATTGATCTTGAGATCTTAACTGAGTCACTGTCTCCCTCCTCCCACTCTTTCAGCCAAGCTGGTCTTGGATTCATGCCTAGTAAGATGACACAGACCTTTACACCAGAAGGATAACTAAAAGGCCCTTAGTGATATTGTCTTTGATGGGTTATCATTGCTTTAAGTGCCCAGTTGCCACTATCATTGGGAATGAAAGCACCAAGAAATTTGTGAATCCATACACACTAATCCTAATCCCCCACTGTGTGGCAGCATCCCGATATTATGTTGATCAGACTTGATTACTTTCACTAGCATTTATTTTCTGCCCTTTGCACTGTTGATATGAAGAGCTCAAGGTAGTTAAGTAGTAGCTGTCATTTCAAGTTCTATGGACATAGTGACCTTTGTTTGTATCTGGAAGAAATATTTCCTTCTTGGAAACAAGGATCTCTAATGTGACAGATTAGTAAATACAAATTCCATAAGTGAAATATTTAAAGTCATTGTGTGTGGGGGGATGCAATCATATTTCTAGTTCTAGATTTCCAGACCTGTACATTTCACCTATTGAAACACTACCACATCGTGGCCATTGTTATGCACCTGGACCACATCCTAAAGGACATCCTCACATGATGTTGACCCCAAAGTGGAATATTAGTTAGAGTTTCAATAGCAATTCACCTTTTCTAGAGGACAACTGTTCCTGGGTTTGTTGTTGTTGTTGTTGTATAATAGGGCCTTCGAAGTACTCTCACTTCTTGTTTATTAGTTCCATATAATATGATGACATTAATGGAGAATATTCAGGGAAATTTTCCAGAAAAATAAAAGCAATTCAAACCTCTGACAGCTATACTATGGTAGAGAGTAAGACTGTTCACATGATCCTAGGGGCAAGACAGAAGTATATATGGTTATCTCTGCCATATAAAAGTGAATTGTCTAGTAATTAGAAAGAATCAGTCAGTTCAGTTCAGTTCAGTCGCTCAGTCGTGTCCAACTCTTTGCGACCCCATGAATCCCAGCACGCCAGGCCTCCCTGCCCATCACCAACTCCCAGAGTTCACTCAGACTCACGTCCATCGAGTCAGTGATGCCATCCAGCCATCTCATCCTCTGTCGTCCCCTTCTCCTCCTGCCCTCAATCCCTCCCAGCATCAGAGTCTTTTCCAATGAGTCAGCTCTTTGCATCAGGTGGCCAAAGTATTGGAGTTTCAGCTTTAGCATCATTGCTTCCAAAGAAATCCCAGGGCTGACCTCCTTCGGAATGGACTGGTTGGATCTCCTTGCAGTCCAAGGGACTCTCAAGAGTCTTCTCCAACACCACAGTTCAAAAGCATCAATTCTTCGGTGCTCAGCCTTGTTCACAGTCCAACTCTCACATCCATATATGACCACAGGAAAAACCATAGCCTTAACTAGATGGACCTTTTTTGGCAAAGTAATGTCTCTGCTTTTGAATATGCTATCCAGGTTGGTCATAACTTTCCTTCCAAGGAAAGTTTAATTTCTTTTAATTTCATGGCTGCAGTCACCATCTGCAGTGATTTTGGAGCCAAAAAAATAAAGTCTGACACTGTTTCTACTGTTTCCCCATCTATTTCCTATGAAGTGATGGGACCAGATGTCATAATCTTCATTTTCTGAATGTTGAGCTTTAAGCCCACTTTTTCACTCTCCACTTTCACTTTCATCAAGAGGCTTTTTAGTTCTTCTTCACTTTCTGCCATAAGGGTGGTGTCATCTGCATATCTGAGGTGATTGATATTTCTCCCGCCAATCTTGATTCCAGCTTGTGTTTCTCCCAGCCCAGCGTTTCTCATGATGTACTCTGCATAGAAGTTAAATAAGCAGGATGACAATATACAGCCTTGACGTACTCCTTTTCCTATTTGGAACCAGTCTGTTGTTCCATGTCCAGTTCTAACTGTTGCTTCCTGACCTACATACAGATTTCTCAAGAGGCAGGTCAGGTGGTCTGGTATTCCCATCTCTTTCAGAATTTTCCATAGTTTATTGTGATCCACACAGTCAAAGGCTTTGGCATAGTCAATAAACCAGAAATAGGTGTTTTTCTGGAACTCTCTTGCTTTTTTGATGATCCACAGGATGTTGGCAATTTGATCTCTGGTTCCTCTGCCTTTTCTAAAACCAGCTTGAACATCAGGAAGTTCACGGTTCACGTATTGCTGAAGTCTGGCTTGGAGTATTTTGAGCATTACTTTACTAGCCTGTGAGATGAGTGCAATTGTGCAATTCTTTGGCATTGCCTTTCTTTTGCATTGGAATGAAAACTGACCTTTTCCAGTCCTGTGGCCACTGCTGAGTTTTCCAAATTTGCTGACATATTGAGTGCAGCACTTTCACAGCATCGTCTTTCAGGATTTGAAATAGCTCAACTGGAATTCCATCACCTCCACTAGCTTTGTTCTTAGTGATGCTTTCTAAGGCCCACTTGACTTCACATTCCAGGATGTCTGATTCTGGGTGAGTGATTACACCATCATGATTATCTGGGTGGTGAAGATCTTTTTTGTACAGTTCTTCTGTGTATTCTTGCCATCTCTTCTTAATATCTTCTGCTTCTGTTAGGTCTATACCATTTCTGTCCTTTATCGAGGCCATCTTTGCATGAAATGTTCCCTTGGTATCTCTAATTTTCTTGAAGAGATCTCTAGTCTTTCCCATTCTGTTGTTTTCCTCTATCTCTTTGCACTGATTGCTGAGGAAGGCTTTCTTATCTCTCTTTGCTATTCTTTGGAACTCTGCATTCAGATGCTTATATCTTTCCTTTTCTCCTTTGCTTTTCACTTCTCTTCTTTTCACAGCTATTTGTAAGGCCTCCCCAGACAGCCATTTTGCTTTTTTGCATTTCTTTTCCATGGGGATGATCTTGATCCCTGTCTCCTGTACAATGTCACGAACCTCATTCCATAGTTCATCAGGCACTCTATCTACTTAAATCTATTTCTCACTTCCACTGTATAATTATAAGGGATTTGATTTAGGTCATACTTGAATGGTCTAGTGGTTTTCCCTACTTTCTTCAATTTAAGTCTGAATTTGGCAATAAGGAGTTCATGGTCTGAGCCACAGTCAGATCCTGGTCTTGTTTTTGCTGACTGTATGGAGCTTCTCCATCTTTGGCTGCAAAGAATATAATCAATCTGATTTCGGTGTTGACCATCTGGTGATGTCCATGTATAGAGTCTTCTCTTGTGTTGTTGGAAGAGGGTGTTTGTTATGACCAGTGCATTTTCTTGGCAAAACTCTATTAGTCTTTGCCCTGCTTCATTCCGTATTCCAAGGCCAAATTTGCCTGTTACTCCAGGTGTTTCTTGACTTCCTACTTTTGCGTTCCAGTCCCCTATAATGAAAATGACATATTTTTTTTGGTGTTAGTTCTAAAAGGTCTTATAGGTCTTCATAGAACCGTTCAACTTCAGCTTCTTCAGCATTACTGGTTGGGGCATAGACTTGGATTACTGTGATATTGAATGGTTTGCCTTGGAACGAACAGAGATCATTCTGTCTTTTTTGAGATTGCATCCAAGTACTGCATTTCGGACTCTTTTGTTGACCATGATGGCTGCTCCATTTCTTCTGAGGGATTCCTGTCCACAGTAGTAGATATAATGGTCATCTGAGTTAAATTCACCCATTCCAGTCCATTTGAGTTCGCTGATTCCTAGAATGTCGACATTCACTCTTGCCATCTCTTTTTTGACCACTTCCAATTTGCCTTGATTCATGGACCTGACATTCCAGGTTCCTATGCAATATTGCTCTTGACAGCATCGGACCTTGCTTCTATCACCAGAAACATCCACAGCTGGGTATTGTTTTTGCTTTGACTCCATCCCTTCATTCTTTCTGGAGTTATTTCTCCACTGATCTCCAGTAGCATATTGGGCACCTACTGACCTGGGGAGTTCCTCTTTCAGTATCCTATCATTTTGCCTTTTCATACTGTTCATGGGGTTCTCAAGGCAAGAATACTGAAGTGGTTTGCCATTCCCTTCTCCAGTGGACCACTTTCTGTCAGATCTCTCCACCACGACCCGCCCGTCTTGGGTTGCGCCACAGGCTTGGCTTAGTTTCATTGAGTTAGACAAGGCTGTGGTCCTAGTGTGATTAGATTGACTAGTTTTCTGTGAGTATGGTTTCAATGTGTCTGCCCTCTGATGCTCTCTTGCAACACCTACCGTCTTACTTGGGTTTCTCTTACCTTGGGCTTGGGGTATCTCTTCACGGTTGCTCCAGCAAAGCGCAGCCACTGCTCCTTACCTTGGACGAAGGGTATCTCCTCACCACCACCCTTCCTGACCTTCAACGTGGGATAGCTTCTCTAGGCCCTCCTGTGCCCGCGCAGCCACCACTCCTTGGACGTGGGGTTGGCACATATATTAGAAAGAATATATGTTAATATATATCGGATCAGTAATTGCATACTAAGTGTATAAATATATTCCAGTTAAGATATTGGAAAATACCTTGAAATATTAATAGCAGCTATAAGCGAGATTACTGCATGGCTAACTATATTAATCCACTATTATTACCATAATTAATTTAGTTTTGTGACGGCCATACAGGTGAGATGAATTGGATTAGGAATTAGTGATTGATGATAGCAATAATCTCTGAAGTCCCTTCCAGTATGTGATATTTCTTCTGATTCACCATCTTGGTTGGGTAAGGGAGGAATGGAAATGGCTAAATCCTTTTTTCCACAATACTTTCTTACTCCATAGATCAGAAACTAATATGAGAGTTCTGCCAGTTCCTGAGTACTCCCTAATTAGCAGTATTATATCTTAGTAAAGAATCCGTCTGCAATGCAGGAGACCCCTGTTCGATTTCTGGGTGGGGAAGTTCCCCTGGAGAAGGGATAGGCTACCCACTCCAATAAAAGAAAGGAGTTTCCAGGATGGCTCAGCGGTAAAGAACTCACCTGCAATGCAGGAGACACAGGTTAAATCCCTAGGTTGGGAAGGTTTTTTGGAGGAGGAAGTGGCAAGCCAGTCCAGCATTCTTGCCTGGAAAATCCCATGGATAGAGGAACCTATAAGGCTACAGTCCACGGGGTCCCAAAGAGTTGGACATGACTAAGCACACATGCACATATCTTACTTCTAGAAACACTATGAGAAATAGTCACTGCCACATATTCTCACTGTAGACTTATTGTCCATTTTGGAAATTAAAATGACCTTAATTCTGACAGTTAAGTGCCACCATCTGGTACCTCTACTATTCCAGAATCATCATCCCCATTGATACCAGGAAGCTCTGTTCCATGGCAGCACTTCAAACAAATTATTATTGGGCTTTCCATCGATGTTACATACTCATATCACCAGTGCATTTTTTATTGCCTTTATGAGCAGGCAGGTTGTGGGTTTCAGGTATTTTTAGCTATAAAGCTCAACATTCAGAAAACGAAGATCATGGCATCTGGTCCCACCACTTCATGGGACATAGATGGGGAAACAGTGGAAACAGTGTCAGACTTTATTTTGGGGGGCTCCAAAATCACTACAGATGGTGACTGCAGCCATGAAATTAAAAGACGCTTACTCCTTGGAAGGAAAGTTATGACCAACCTAGATAGCATATTCAAAAGCAGAGACATTACTTTGCCAACAAAGGTTCGTCTAGTCAAGGCTATGGTTTTTCCTGTGGTCATGTATGGATGTGAGAGTTGGACTGTGAAGAAGGCTGAGTGCCGAAGAACTGATGCTTTTGAACTGTGGTGTTGGAGAAGACTCTTGAGAGTCCCTTGGACTGCAAGGAGATCCAACCAGTCCATTCTGAAGGAGATCAGCCCTGGGATTTCTTTGGAAGAAATGATGCTAAAGCTGAAACTCCAGTACTTTGGCCACCTCGTGCAAGGAGTTGACTCATTGGAAAAAGACTCTGATGCTGGGAGGGATTGAGGGCAGGAGGAAAAGGGGACGACAGAGGATGAGATGGCTGGATGGCATCACTGACTCGATGGACGTGAGTCTGAGTGAACTCTGGGAGTTGGTGATGGACAGGGAGGCCTGGCGTGCTGCGATTCATGGGGTCGCAAAGAGTCGGACACGACTGAGCGACTGATCTGATCTGATCTGATCTGATTCTTATATTTCCTTCTCCTTGAACTTGCAGAGCCCTTCCTTAATAATACGCCAAGGAAATCCTGATGTCGTCTCCTGATTGACTGTAGGCCATCATCATGCTTCAAGAAGCCATAATAACAGGTGGAACAAAACAGCAGAATATATGTTGAAGTCAAGATTGAAATAACTGAGATTTCTTAAGCTATTGGCAGTCTTATATAATTTAAAAGCATGTAATTTGTAAAAGTTGTCACTTTTAATTTCAAGTTATTTTGAATTCTGTGATTTTGTGGTATACTTTATTTTTATTAATTTTTTTATGGTATACATTAGAGTCTTCAAGAATAGTTGGTTTTGAATTAGAAGCTGTCGACTTTAAAAAATGCACAACGTGAAAGTTGCAAGTTAAGTTTAATAGGGGCAAAATGAGGACCATAACCCAGAAGACAACATCTCAGATAGTCTGAGAAACTGCTCCAAGGAGGCAGGGGGAAGGTCTGTATATATGTGATTATGGTGAAGGGGGACTTCATGCAATCAAACAATTTTTTGCAGAAGGTTTCTGCTAGTCCCGTGAAGGTTACTGCTAGTCATGAGAAATAGACATCACCATGAAGATTTTAGTGCTTTTCTAGATATGAGGAGATACAAGAATTGGGCTCATAAAATCAGCTCCTGAAAATAACTATCTGAAGACTTGTTTTGCCAGTTTTTCCCAAAGCACAGAGTACCTCATTTCTGCTTTCCACCTTGAACTCCTTTCAGGGGCTTTTGAAAATCAGCACCTGCAGCAGCACGTGATTTAATCCAAGTAGCGGTAAATGGCAAGTGCCAATTTGTAGTTGAAAAAACAAAGTGGAGTTTCAATTATGTCTCGACATTTTATTGGCTATTTGACTTTATCCTTTCAAATCCATGTTTACATTTGTTCATCTAAAATGAAGAGTAATTGCACCTTCTTTATGGATTTTTTAAGATTTTTAAATGAGATATGCAAAGCACTTACATTTATGTGTAAAGTCATAAGAAATACTTCCTAAAGGATAGTTTTTAATTTAATGGAAGAAGCAAATTTTGATTTACAATGACAATAAATTTTCATGTGTACTCACAGAGAGTGGAGCCACATGTTACCTTAATTTATGTCACTCTTAATTGCAACTTCCTATAAAGTATAAATGTAATTTATAAAAATATCAAAAAATACCATGTATTTTAAGACCAAAATTGTGTCGTGTAATGGAAATTGTATAAAGTTTGGAGTTGGAGACCTCAGTCCTTGTGTTTGAACTAATGCCAACTTGCTGAGAGAATTTGCCCATGCAACTTCTATTGCATTTCAGTTTCTTCATCTTTCAAGTGGAAACAGTGATCAGGCTTTTCATATTTATTGCTTTGTCATTTATTAACTAAATAACCTTAATCATACAGATTCATTTCTGTGTGGCTCAGTCTCAACATCTATGAAGGGAGGATAATAACTGTAAACGTAACCATGTTGTTGAAGAGACAAAAGAAAGGTGAATACTTGGCAAAGTGCCTGGAAGGAAACCAGTGCTGAATATGTGCTATTGTGTCTGTTTATTATGTATTACACCCTCAGGATTTCTGGGAGAAGCTAATGTAGTTTGTAGGTTAGAAAGCACCTAAATAAATTTTGTTACTATTTCAATGACATCTATCTTTCAATAATCTTTTGCTAGATTAGTGAATAATCTATGTTGAAAACACTTTTAGAAAAAAATATAATTTCCTCATTTTTTATAAATAGTAAATATTTTAGTTTCTAATGCATACTAATAATCACATCAGATGATTGTGACTGGAAATTTAACAATGCAAATATTAAAGATATACTTAATATTCAAAAAAATGGAGATAATTTGGCTAACACAGAAAGACATCTGCTTTTCTTATAACTATAAATCTATATTGCCTCTTAAAAATGCATATTTATTACAGTTAAGTTCCAAAATGATTATTTGACTAAGTATTTCTATTTAAATTGAACTTGGAGTATTCACAGTAAACTTCACATTAAAATGAGGTAGTCTGTTTTCTCTTTTCTTTTTCTTCTCTTGGGCTTCTGCGTAAATGTAAATTTGTTATAATCAATTTCCTGAGAAGTACATGATAGATAACACATTAGGCAGACTATTGGCTTTTGAAACATTTGTAAACATAAAAGCTTCAGCATCTTATATGAAAAACTAATAGATTTTAAGGAAATGCTTCATAGTATTAATAATAATGAAATAAGAAACTATTCTGAAGTGCTTCTTAAAATGAAGAGTATCAATTAATGGAAGACAGAATTGATAAAATGGATGTATTACAAAAAACAAATGGTATTGCAATGTAAAGAAGAGTAATTCTTTTTAATCTTACTTATTTCCAATATTTTCTACTTTTCAGAGGTGTTCTCAGAACCAAATATTGTATTAGAGTAAGTACTGTTTTATCTCAATTAATTATTGCATCTCATTATATTAGTCTATATAATATATAGTTTTCATAATTAAATATAAAGTATGTAGGCATTTTAATGTAAGTATAGCTTTCACATTTGCCATATTTTTGTTTCAGGAAAACAAAAGCACATCCATTATTTAAATATATTCCTTATATTTCATTAAATAGAATTGAACATGCTTGTAAAGTTGGAGTTGTATTTTATTTTTCAGAACTTAACTTCCATAAGGGGATGACTTATAGTTCTAAATATGGGAAGATATTTCTATTGGATCACCACAACAGTACCTGGAAAAGATGGGATGTAGACAATTAATAAAGTAGAAATCAGTGGCACAGATCTAAAATCCAGTCTTATTAAGATAAGAAAATATATTCAATTTGAAGATTGGAATTGTTTTTCTTTACAACTTTAGTTTTGGAGAAATGATTAAGTTTCATTACATGTTTTGCCTATTCACACAGAATGTAACTAAGACTGTTAGTTTTATTATTTTAATTTTTTTATGCAGTAGCCTAAATTCTATTTCACACTTTTGCCAGGTAATTCTTAGCTCAAGTCGACCATGGGTTTGAGGAATTTCTTCTGCTTTGTGCTCAGGGAGACAACAGAACATAATTTTGAATGCATAGCAGTTCATCACAAGATCAATTGTATCAAGCCATATAACCTCAGATTATTTAGTCAAGTCATTTCTTAAGCAGAAAACAGATGAATACAAAAGCAAATAGTTTAGTACTATTTGATATTTAACAAAATTAATATAGTTTTCTGGATTTGAATTTCAAGGTCTTACTACATATATATTCAACGAAGAAAAATGATATCCCTATTGCCTGTTTATGTTTCCTATCTTGCATTAAAATATGTATTCATTCAAAACTCTGTACTGCAGAGAAATATATGAAAATAATCCCCTCAGTTTTTTTTTTTATCATAAAAGCATTACTTGACTTGGGTAAATATGGAGGATCACAGAGTAATCATGCTTTATGAAAAGGATGTTTCATAACTCTATCTGCACCTATATCTCTATACAGATATTTATTTACAAGAAGAAATCCTTCAGTAAACCTTTAAAATAAGTGTCCAGAGATAAGGGTTCAGTATTTCTGCATCACCCATAAAGTTCTGCACATGAATCAGGTTGCAGCTCCAACCTAGACTGAGATATCTTTCGAGATCACCTCTGGAGTAATCTATTTAAAAATCTCTTTAGAGATCACCTCTACAACAAAAGGGCCTCTTATTGAAAGTGAAAGTTTTTATCTTATTAAAAAGCCTCAAATGACCATTGAATGATACTGACAAGACCACATCTGCCTTTCTCACAGAAGGAAGAAAGGCATCCTAATTGTTGGAGCCAATTGCTTGTAGTGGATTAACAACCTATATTCCACCTCTTAGAGAAAGAACTGAAACCTACGAGAACACCTTCACCGTGAAGGAATGTGACGTCTGCCCCTCCGAGCTCTACGGGGAGGTCCCTGCAACGCTGTCCACACACAAGCAACCACGACAGGAAGTTGCTTCCACTGCAGACACAGCCTCTGGTGGTAAAGCATCCCAGGGTCTGTACCAAGCCAAGAGCGCCTCCTTTCCACCCACCACCAAAACCTCCTGTGAACAAATGTGGTTTGTAGCTTCAAGGAACTCCATCCATGCATTAAAGCACCAGAACTATCCCCTCCTCCAAAATTAAACAGCAACCAGGTATGAAAAATAATATTGTCAACATCGTACGATTTTTTTTTCTGTTAACCATGCACTAAAGATTAAAATAGCCTCTGTAAAAGATATATATAATATATATGGCATCTCTGAGAACTCTTATGTACAAGGGTACCAAATACTCCTCTACCTTTTGTACACGCTAGCCTCTTGCATTTCTGTGCTTCCATTGCAAGTCCTTTCAGACTCTTGCCGCTCCACGTGGAGGTGAGAACTATGTGCAAATCAGTGATGCCGGAAGCCAGGCTCCCTCGCGGCCTCACCCACCTCTCTTCTGCAGACGCCATGAGAGCCGAGGTAGACAAAGCCTAGCTTTTCGGTGCAAACAGCAGTGGTGTGCTCCGTCTCCCGGGGGACTGTCCTGTCAGGGGGGTGGACTCGGAACCAGAGTCACAGGCTTGGGGGATGTGTCCGTTGGAAAGAAGCAAGTGCTGACCTTCACCAGGCACGTCAGGGGAGCCCGAGGCAGCGTCCGCGAGCTCAGGCTTGCCTGCAGTTAACACAGATGAAGGCTGGAGGTCTAAGGAGTCCGGCTCACACAGCCGTGCTAGAGTCCAAGAGGATGCCCCTTTGCCATCGAGAGGCGCCACGGGCCTCTTCAGGGCGGCCTGCGTTCTGTCGTGGTTACTGGGGTAGAGGCTTTTTAATAAGATAGAGGCTGCTGATGGTGTTGGTACCTGTGGATTTTTCAATAGTGATGTTGTAGTTCTGCCGATATAATTAATATTACATTGGCCTTAGGGGAGGAAAAAACCCGAGTCCTCTCTTTTCAGGGCTCATATGTCTCCACTGAGAATCCAGAGCAGGCCTGGCCATGTCCTTCCCTCGCCCAGATGGCCCTGGGCTTGGACTCTCAGAGATCAGCCCCTTGTCCTGGGTTTTGGGTATTTTTGCACTTTTTTTGAGACCTGTTGCTAACCATCTTGTGAGTGCCAATGTGTATTTCAGGAAAAATTACATTGAAACAAGGTCCTTAAAAAATCTCAGAAAGCCAAGCTCCTTTAGCCAAAAAGCTGAAGGGGGACATACTGATGGAATGGTTACTTACCTATGTTAAATTTCACTGTCAGGTGTCACCACTGCTCCAAAAGGTAAGCACATCTAGAATTCTGTTCTCAACAGTTAACTGATTGTTACTTCCACAAAATATGTGAATTTGCTGCTTCTGAGAGGCAATGTGAAAGAGGAAGTATTACTTTTATGTACAAAGTTATTTATTTATAGAAATTTTGGTACAATGTACATTGAAAAACATGTAAAATATTGAAGTGTCTAACAAATGGCATTGAAGTGTCTTTAATAAAGGTTCATTTAAAAAAAAAAAAAGTGAAAGTTTTAAGCCAAGTGAAAAACTTGGCTTAAAACTCAACATTCAGAAAACTCAGATCATGGCATCCAGTCCCATCACTTCACCCCATCAATAGATGGGGTAACAGTAGTAACAAGCTTTATTTTCTTGGGTTTCAAAATCACTACAGATGGTGACTGCAGCCATGAAATTAAAAGATGCTTGCTCCTTGGAAGAAAAGCTATGACCAACCTCGACAGCACATTAAAAAGCAGAGACATTACTTTGCCAACAAAGGTCCTTCTAGTCTAGGTTAGGTTTTTCTAGTAGTCATGTATGGATTTGAGAGTTGGACCATAAAGAAAGCTGACCACCAAAGAACTGATGCTTTTGAACTGTGGTGTTGGAGAAGACTCTTGAGAGTCCCTTGTACTGCAAGGAGATCCAACCAGTCAATCCTAAAGGAAATAAGTCCTGAACATTCATTGGAAGGACTGATGCTGAAGCAGAAATTCCAATACTTTGGCCACCTGATGCAAAGAACTGACTCCTTGGAAAAGACCCTGATGCTGGGAAAGATTGTAGGTGGAAGGAAAAGGGGACAACAGAGGATGAGATGGTTGGATGGCATCACTGACTCATTGGGCATGAGTTTAAGCACGTTCTGCAAGTTGGTGATGGACAGGGAAGCCAGGCATGCTGCAGTCCATGGGTCACAAAGAGTCAGACACAATTGAGTGACTGAACTGAACTGGAGTCAATATTCTCTTTCTTTTGAGTTGTTTTTTCTCCTTTGTCTCTTACATCATCACTATAAAATGGACTGAAATTGTTTAATAAGCTCATAAACAAACTACTGAGCTTGAACCTTGATAAATGGAATATTCCCTGTCAATCAGTAAACAAAGGGTGTCACAGTCATCAGCAATCACAAACATCATGGGCCATGACCTGGTAAGTCCTGAGGAAATTAAGGAAGGAAAGAAAACCTGCCATCCAGCAGCCATCAGGCTGCAACAACTCCCCACGGTTAGCCCTGAGGAACCCCAGGACATGGAAAACCAAGATAGTGGCCCAGATACTTGAGGTGTCAGTTCAGTACAGTTCAGTCGCTCAGTCGTGTCTGATTCTTTGCAACCCCATTGGACTGCAGCATGCCTGGCTTCCCTGTCCATCACCAACTCCCAGAGCATGCTCAAACTCATGTCCATCAAGTCAGTGATGCCATCCAACCATCTCATCCTCTGTTGTCCCCTTTTCCTTCAACCTACAATCTTTCCCAGCATCAGGGTCTTTTCCAAGGAGTCAGTTCTTCGCATCAGGTGGCCAAAGTATTGGAGTTTCAGCTTCAGCATCAGTCCTTCCAATGAATAGTCAAGGACTTATTTCCTTTAGGATTGACTGGTTGGATTTCCTTGCAATCCAAGGGACTCTCAAGAGTCTTCTACAACACCAAAGTAGATGTAAGGAAGTGGTTGAATATTTGAATCATTTTGAACAAATATGATAGGATTTTCTGATGGGCTAGTTTTAGGATCTGAGAGAAAGAAATGTTAGGTAGGTAGAATAGGGAAAAGGAGTCCAAAATGGTGGTGGCTAAAAGACAAAGAATGTCAAAGGAAGGTCCGAGGACCAGAGTGAAGACTTCAGGCAGAACAAACAGCACTCCTGGCTAAGCACTCCAATTTGCATAGGGCAGGCCCAGGTGGAGGAAAAAACATATAAAAGCAGGAATCAAAGCGCTTTCTCATGGACTCTCTCTCCCGCGTGCGTGCGCTCTTTTCTCTCTCTCTCTCTCTCTCTCTCTCTCCTGCTATCTTCTAAATTAAATAGAGCTGTAACACTGATTTGCCTAAGAGCTGTAGCACGGTTTGTCCAAGACCAGAGAGCTGTGACACACTGAGAGCTTTAATGTCCGTCGCTCCAAATCTTTGTTGTGACGAGACAAAGAACCGAGGAACATACACTCGCGTGACATCTATGGTGCTGTGACTCGGATATAACCTGGCTGAAACAACCTCTGCGTGGAAGAGGCCAAGCACAACAGGAGCCCAACTCGGTGAAGCTCCCGTGCTAGAAGCGGAAGGTGAAGAAACCCAGTGCAGGGGAAGGCCCTTCATGCTGGAAACCTGGACAGAGAAAAACGAACTCAGCAGAGAGCTCACGTGACCCAGTCTCAGATTCCAGAAGACCTCTGGTTAAGGTAAGAGGTCCTCCCTCCTATGGCTGGAGGGACCTTTACAATCTCTCGTTTCTTGTTTCCTCAAACCTCCCTTGAACAGGCGGGCAGCAGGGGCACAACTGAGGGTCTCTGGAGAGGCTACTCCTCAACATGTCCCAAAGGTGCTATCTGCTGAGCCCCAGTAGCTGTTACCCAAGCTGATGGGGGTTCTTCTGTCCTTTCTCTTCTCTGTGCCAAGGATCAGACCAATGAAACTGTGAGCACCAATCAGATATTTAGCAAATTTTCTGGCAGGCTATGAAGGGGATTCCTTGGCATGTTTTTCCCACTGCTTTTTCCTCCTGTCCTTCAGCTCTCTCCCGGGACTCAAGCCCGGCCAAAACTAATGAAACTCAGGCTCTGATGTCTCATTGCAAAAATTCATTGAGAGACAAAGCATAAGAGGTAGATTTGTTAGGATCCAGAGAGAAGCCTCTCTTCAGGGTGTGAACCATTGCTGAGGGCAAGGGCTGTGGCCATGGTATTAGGCCTGGATAGGTTTTGTGAGGGGGTGGAATTCATATGCTAATGGTGAGAGGATCATCCCAGCCATTGGGGAACCACCCACTCCTCCCTCTTTTGACCTTGTGCCTTGGAGCTGTCCTGCCACCTCTGTGTGTGTCTGTTGGCTTATACATTGGGGATTAAGGTTTACTTGAATTTGACTTGTCATCTTGGACCCAATTGACTTTAATTGGTTTACATTATACCCTTGTGCTATGTCATTCTTTCAAAGGTTGTGCTCTGCCCCCTTCCCTCCTGTTTCATGCTCTTTTCCTGAGCCCCATCCAGACCCACAAGGTTGCCTCTACAATCTTCTGGAAAAACAACCAGAAAATAGCTGGCACTGGAAGGGAAATACTCAACCCCCTAATCCTACCTAATACTGGTCACACTGGAGATCTTGGGGACGCCCAAACTCCAGTCCAGGGGATCCCAGGAGGTCATCACGCCTTGATCTGCCTAGGGATCGGTCTTCAAAAGGTTGTCACGCCTCAACCTGTTTGGGGATCCTCTAGTCTCAGGGGTCCCAGGAGGCCGTCATGCCTTGACCTGCCCGGGGATTCAATCTCTAGGAGGCTGTCACGCCTCAGCCTGCCTGGAGATCTTCACCCTGATCCGGGGATGCTTGGCTCTCAGGTTGCAACAGTACTAGGTAGGATGAGCTTACATATCTATTCTCGTCCATGGTGAGCAAACTAGCAATGAGTTACAAACCCCTTAATTCTACCCAGCACTGGTGACACTGGAGATCTTGGGGACGCCCAAACTCCAGTCCGGGGAAGTCCCAGGAGGTCATCACGCCTTGACCTGCCTAGGGATCAGTCTTCGAGAGGTTGTCACACCTCAACCTGCTCGGAGATCCTCTAGTCCTAGGTGTCCCAGGAGGTCATCACGCCTCGATCTGCCCAGGGACCCAATCCTCGGGAGGCCGTCATGCCTCAACCTGCCCGGGGATTCGATCTTTAGGAACCTGTCACGCTCAGCTTGCCTGGGGATCTGCACCCTGACCCGGGGATGCCTGGCTCTCAGGTTGCAACAGTTCTGGGTAGGATAAGCTTCAGAAAGACTCACCCCTAAGGAAGTCTACCTATGGAAACAGAGAGAAGCCTATTACTTGTGGGACTGTGCCCAGTCTCAGCAATAACTCAGGAGCCCAATGAGAACCCCATTGCCTTTCTGGAAAGGCTAAAAGAGGCACTCCAAAAGTTTACCAACCTGGACTTAGACTCTTATGAGGGATGGGTGATTTTAAAGGACAAGTTCCTGTCCCAATGTGCATCAGATATCAGAATTAAGTTACAGCAGATACAACAGCAGGACCCTGCTGCCTCTTTAGATGAGATGGTCCAGACAGCCACCAAAACCTTTTATAACAGAGAACAGGAGAAGGAGGCCAAGGCCCAGGAGGAGAGAAAGAAAAAGACAAGCCATGCCCAGATGCTGGCCGTCCTCCAGAAAAGCCCTGTGGCAAACCCCGAGTCCTTGAGGGACAAGGTGCAAGACAGACGCCTGATCTGTAGACAGGCGGAGCATTGGGCCAAAGAGTGTCCAAACCATGACAAGTCTCCTAGAACGGCTTGCCACAAATGCCATCAACTGGGACAATGGGTGGCACTCTGCCCTCGAGACCCAAGAGCCTCAAGGTCAAGCGCCAAGCCTACCTTCACGATGGTTCAAGAGGACTGAAGCGGCCCGCTCCAGCCAGCCCGCCTGTCGCGGATAACCATCACGGGGCTGGAGCCAAGGGTGCAACTGGATGTGGCAGGTAGGTCCGAGAATTTCTTGGTTGACACGGGGGCTACCTACTCTGTCTTTATCTCCTACTCCGGAGCCTTCTCCTCCCAAACCTGTACCATTTTGGGTGCTACAGGAAAAGCAACTACTAAAAGATTCACCTGAGCACTTCTTTGTTGCTGGGATGGACAAATATTTTCCCACCAGTTTCTGGTGGTTCCTGAGTGTCCTACCCCCTTATTGGGAAGAGATATACTCACTAAACTGGGGACCACCCTTGTGATGGGAAGTTTTTCAGCTCCTAGAGCTCTCCAGCTCCTGGTCACTACTGAAGAACCCATTACACCTTCAATAGAGAGGGACCAAAAACTATGGGAAGACAAAATTAACCCCCAGGTGTGGGACCAGGGATTCCTGGACGAGCCCACCAAGCTGAACCGGTCATCATTGTCCTCCGAGATCCCACTCGGTTTCCTAATCAGAAACAATATCTGCCAGGGTCCAGCCCCGGTGGATCCAGGGAATTCAAAGCGGGGACGGCGTCGGCAAGATCAGGAAACAACTGCTTAATTAAACGTTAATTAAGGATATAAAGAGTGGTTAAATAAGGATAGCTCAGTGAGGAAATTCAGTGGAGAAAAGAGGCTGAATAATTCAGCCAGAAGATGAGAGAAAGAACGACATGGGGAGACCAAGTTTTGGTGAACAAGGCCCGCACTTTATTTTCCAAAGTAGTTTTTATACCTTAAGTTATGCATAGAGGATAATGGGGGAAGGGGTAGAGTCATGCAGTAAGCCAGTCTTTCTTCCTGCAAACTTATCATATGCAAAAGTTTAGGTGATTTGCATCATCTTCTGGCCAGGAGGTCTGTTAACATTTCAAGACTCTTTCTTCAGAAAACTTATTTTTCTCTAAAGGTGATTGGTCAGGAGCCACCCTCTAAAAGCATTAGATAAAGTTGCATTCCTATAGGGCAAAGGTGTGGTGGGCTATAACAAGAAAAAGAATTAACTCAAGGGTCCAAGGTTACAAACACTGCCAGGGACACAGCAGGTAAGGGATATGGAGACTTAGCAGCAAACATTGGCCCAACAAGTGAAAAACCCTTCACCAATACAGTTTCTAATCAATCTTTTAACTGCTCAAAGGAATCTGTATTTAGACAGTTTAGAACATCTCATGCCTCTCACAGTTGGGAGGCTTTGAGCAATCACATGTGGCTGGAAAAACCTATTCAGGCAGGCTAGAGGACTTCCAAAGGAGTTTGTAGGTTGAAACACTATCTGACCCAGGAACTTTATTAACTGAAGGTGTAAATTAACTCTTTTTTAGAGAGAGGTAGTGGGGGACAGCCCCCTGTAAAGTCAGAGGTGTAGGTGAGAGCACAAAGCAGAAAGTAGGCAGACTCTGGTTTTGGGGGTAGATGCTCGAGAATTTCCATGGGGACTCCTGAGGCTCGATCTCGCCTTTGCGTGTGCCGAGCCTCCTTCCTCATGACCTTTGCCAGGGGCGGAGCTCCTGCTCCCGGCAAATATCCTCTCAAAAGAGAGGCTCGGGAGGGACTACAGCCTTTAATAAATAAATTCCTTGCTTGTGGGCTATTGGTCCCCACCAGTTCGCCATGTAACATCCCAATCCTCTCAGTAAAGAAAAAAGACGGAACCTGGCGACTGGTTCAAGATCTCCGGATCATAAATGAAGCTGTAGTCCCCCTCCATCCCACAGTACCCAATCCCTATGTAATCTTGGGAGAAATCCCACCCAGTTCCAAGTGGTTTACAGTCTTGGATCTCAAAGATGCATTTTTTTGCATACCGCTGGCTAAAGAATCCCAATACCTTTTTGCCTTTGAGTGGGAAGCCCCAGGAGAAAAACACCAACAGGTGTTTTGGACAGTACTACCTCAAGGGTTCAGAGATAGCCCCCACCTGTTCAGACGGCCCTTAGCCAGGACCTCCTATATCTGGACCTGGGACCTAATGGGAAAATATTACAATACATAGATAACCTACTAATCTGCTCTCCAGATGAGAAAAGTGCCCAACAACATGCAATTCAGGTTCTAAATTTCTTGGCAGAAAGGGGATATAAAGGATATAAAGTCTCCCGTGCTAAGGCACAGATGGTCAAGACAAAGGTCACTTACCTGGGAGTTCAGATTACACACGGGTCCAGGAGGCTGTCTTCTGATTGCGTACAAGGAATCCTCCAGTTGCCCTCCCCTACGACTCGAAAACAATTGCGAGCTTTCCTGAGGCTAACTGGTTATTATAGAATCTGGATACCCAATTATGGTCTAATTGCCCAGCCTTTATATGAAAGCTTAAAGGGACGAGATGATTCAATCCCACTGATGTGGGGAACTCCTCAAAAGAAGGCAGAGGCTACACTAAAACAGGCCTTAACTCAGGCACCACTCTTGAGGTTGCCAGACCCAGAAAAAGCATTCCAACTTTATGTCCATGAAAGAGAGGGAATATCCTTGGGAGTGTTAACTCAAAGATTGGGATCTGAGCCCCAGCCTGTAGCTTACTTATCCAAGAGGCTCGATCCAACCACCCGAAGCTGGCCCCTCTGCCTTCGAAATCTTACAGCTATTGTAATCATGATAGAAGGTGCTTTAAAACTCTCCTTGGGGGCAAACTAACTATTTTTACCAGCCACCAAGTAAAACAACTCCTAAATGGGAAAGGCCATTTATGGATGTCTGATCAAAGAATCCTCAGATATCAAGTAATGCTGATGGAAAATCCAGGCCTCACTATATCCCCTTGTGAGGTTCTTAACCCAGCCACCCTCCTGCCTACCCCTCTTTCACTCTTGTCTAGAAACCTTGGACCACTGGACAAAACCCGAGAGGGATTGTCAGAAGATCCTCTGACCAATCCTGAGGAAATCTGGTACACTGATGGGAGCAGCTTTGTCTTGGATGGAAAAAGAAGAGCTGGGCATGCAGTAGTCTCCAATTTTGAGACCATAGAGGCTAAGCCTCTGCCACCAGGTACTTCAGCCCAATTAGCTGAGCTCATAGCCCTGACTCGAGCTTTAGAGCTGGGAAAAGGAAAAAGAATAGCCATTTACACTGACTCCAAGTATGCCTTTCTGGTGCTACATGCACATGCGGCTATTTGGAAAGAAAGGGGCCACTTGACCACCCGAGGGTCCCCAATCAAATATGGTGATCAGATTCTTCGACTCTTGGAGGCAGTCCATCTGCCCACTGAGGTTTTAGTCTCCCACTGTAAAGGACACCAAAAAGGGAACATGGAAGTGGCACGAGGGAACCAAGCAGCTGATCAGGCAGCTAGGAGAGCAGCATTACAGAACCATGACCTAATAGCCACCTTAGTTCCAGAGACTAATTTGCCAGAAACTCCTTCATATACTGAGGGTGAGACTCTTAAAGCTAAGAGCGAGGGCTTTCAAGAAGATCATATGGGGTGGTTCCAAAAGGAGGGACTCCTTTTTCTGCCTGGGAACCTCCAGTGGAAGTTGGTTAACTCCTTACATGCCACCACTCATTTAGGGGAAAAGTCCCTCCAAAGATTACTAGAAAGGTCCTTCAGAGGAACAGGCCTCCAAACAACTATAAGACAGGTGGTCTCCTCTTGTCCCACTTGCCAGTTAAACAACCCCCAAGGAGCTCAAAGACCCCAGCTGGCCCAGCCCATCCAACGACGTGGGCCTACCCATGAGAGGACTGGCAGATGGACTTCACCCAGATGCCAGTTTCTCAAGGGTATAAATACCTATTAGTTATGATAGATATATTCACAGGATGAATTGAAGGCTTTCCCACCCGGACTGAGAAGGCTGAGGAGGTAATAAAAAAACTGCTCCATGAAATCATTCCAAGATGATTGGTCATTCCAAATGACCAAGATTTGGTCTGCCCAGGTCATTACAAAGTGACAATGGGACATCATTAACTTCTAAGGTCACCCAAGGGGTCTCGAAAGCATTGGGCATTACTTATTATCTCCTTTGTGCCTGGAGGCCTCAGTCTTCAGGAAAAGTAGGAAGAGCCAATCAATTCTTAAAATCAGCGATAAAAAAGATAACCCAAGAGACCTCCCTGGGATGGAAGGGGACTTTACCAATAGCTCTCCTCCGCACCCGCATTGCCCCTAAGGAACAGGTTGGTCTTAGTCCTTATGAGATGCTATATGGGAGACCTTTTGTTTATGTCAATGACCTCTTCCTAGATCCAGAGGTTCAGACCCTCCAGTCTTATACCATAGTCATTAGGCAATTCCAACAGGATATACGCTTGTGAGGTATGAAACAGGACCCAAAAGATTCTAAAGAGTCACCACTATATGCTCCAGGGACTCAAGTCCTAATTAAAGTCTGGAAAGATGGGTCCCCAAAGGCTCAACTCCAGCCCATATGGAAGGGCCTCTACCCTGTAATACTTTCTACCCCCACAGCAGTCAAGGTACCAGGACATGACTCCTGGATTCACTACTCATGAGTCAAGCCGTGGAAGAAAAGAGAAGAGGACACTCGATACACCTGTGAGCCCCTGGGAGATCTCAGATACCTATTCAGAACTACCAATGAGTGCCATTCTAATGAACACCCCCAAAGTCTGGTTTCTGGGGATAAGATTTCTCAGGATAACTCTAAAGAGCTAACACAGCTTGACAGAGACTGTACTCCAAAACAGACAGGAGATAGATCTTCTGATCCCTGAACAAGGAGGGACTTGAGCCGTCCTGGCGATGTGAATTTAAAATTGACCAATGTCCCTACTAGTCCTTGTTATGCTATATTGATGATGCCTATGATTATTCCATGTACTGTCAATTGTCTAACCTGTTTTGTCTCTGCCCAGGTCAACTAGCTACAACATGCAGTGCCAGTTCAACAAAGATATAAAACTACAGCTGACCACAGAAAATATCACACACCCTTGGACACCGCTATAAGGACTCTGAGGATTAAGACTAGCAAGAGGGGAGGCCTAATACCCCTCGCCGTCCCAGTTCAGCAGGAAGTAGCCAGAAAGACCTCGAAGCCCCTATTTCCAAAGAATTGGGCCTCCCATCTCTTGAGGGGGGAATGTTAGATGGGTGGAATAGGGAAAAGAGTCCAAAATGACGGTGGCTAAAAGACAAGGAATGTCAAAGGAAGGTCCGAGGCCAGAGTGAAGACTTCAGGCAGAACAAACAGCACTCCTGGCTAAGCCCAATTTACATAGGGCAGGCCCAGGTGGAGGAAAAAACATATAAAAGCAGGAGCCAAAGCGCTTTCTCACGGACTCTCTCTCCCGCGTGCGTGCGCTCTTTTCTCTCTCTCTCTCTCTCTCTCTCCTGCTATCTTCTAAATAAAATAGAGCTGTAACACTGATTTGCCTAAGAGCTGTAGCACGGTTTGTCCAAGACCAGAGAGCTGTGACACGCCGAGGGCTTTAATGTCCGTTGCTCCAAATCTTTGTTGTGACGAGACAGAGAACCGAGGAACATACACTCGCGTGACAGAAGGAATTCAAAAGACTTTAATTCAAAGACTTTAATCTTAGCAACTAGAAGAATGTGTCTTTTACCAAAATAAAGAGCAGTTGATTTTAGGAAAAAAAAAAATCAAATACTGGAAATATCCAACCAAATAACAAAATCAAATTTGGAAAAATTCTAATTTTTCAGCATTATCTAGACATCCCAATAAATAAATATAAATCTGTCTCCAAGAAGTAAACATTGGAATCATGAATACAGAGATGACATTTACTGTAAGAGACTGGATAAAACTGATAACATTATGTGTAAAAAGGGAAGGTAAGAGAACTAAATCTTGGAACAAAGATATACGGGGGCAAAGACTAAGAAAAATAAAACCCAGCAAAGGACAAAATGTCAGAAGACTGGATTAAGAGAATAATCAATAGATTTTGAGAAGCTACATTTAAAAAGTGTTTCAAGAGAGAAAGGATGATGAATTTTATCAAATGATGTTTAGAAAGCAAGTTAGAAATGACCAATGAATTGGGCAGCAAGGAAGTCATTACTGGGTTTGACAAAAATATTGTTATGGCAAGACTTCATTACAGAATGGAAAAAGTAGAAATATAGACAGTAAAGCAAGATTACTCTTTCATGGGATTCTCATCAAGATTGACAAGATCAAAAGGGAACAGAAAAAGGGAAAACTGGAGAATGATAAAAGGAAGATTGGTCTTGGTGTAGGAGAAAGTGAAATTTTTCCTATGCGTTTTTCTATACTCTTTTTAAAATAAAAAGTAAGTTTTTTTGGCTGAGACTAAAGAGGCGATCCAACCAGTCCATCCTAAAGGAGATCAGTCCTGGGTGTTCATTGGAGGAACTGATGCTAAGGCCAAGACTCCAATACTTTTTGTCCACCTGATGTGGAGAGCTGACTCATTTGAAAAGACCCTGATGCTGGGAAAGATTGAGAGCAGGAGGAGAAGGGGACAACAGAGGATGAGACGGTTGGATGGCATCACCGACACAATGGACATGAGTTTGGGTGGACTCCGGCAGTTGGTAATGGACGGGGAGGCCTGGCGTGCTGTGATTCATGGGGTCGCAAGGAGTCGGACACGACTGAACCGGAACTGGAAAGAGGGGAAGGAAGGTTGAAGCTTTGCAGACACAGAAGAATGTATTTAGTAGCCATCTTGAACAGAGGTCAGCAAATTTTTGTCTCAAAGAACCAGATATCAAATATTTTCGTCTTTGTGAAAAATATAGTCTCTGTCACAGCTACTCAACTTCAGTGTCATAGTGTAAACAAATAATCATGACTTGTGTCAATAAAATTTTAGTTATAAAAGCAGGCAGAGGTGTATTTGGCTCACAGAAGATAGCTTACTGATTCTCGATTTAGGAGAGTGAAAAAAATGGACAAGAGAAATGCAGTAGAGTTTCCAGAAAGCTCTCAAGGCTGGTTTGAGAGTATAATCGTAAAGTGGAACCAGCCAGGATGGAGTGGTTTTGCTTGAACCATGTTGTTGATACTTGGAGGCAGATGTAAACATGCTAAAGAAAATGTTGAAAAACACACACATGTTTTATCTTTAGTTTCTGCCAGAATGTGAAAAGCTCTATTCACTTAATCTCCCCTCTCTTACAATTTTGTGCTTCTTTTTGCATGGTTGGGCATCATTCTCCATTTAGCAGCCTTAGTGATTTTCTTAATTCCTTTATCAGACAAGTAGTTTCCTGCGCTTTCCCCTTCAATGTCTCCCACTGCATTAATGTGCCATATTCCAACCATGACTCCCTACATCTTGCAGAAGCTGACCCCACCCTCCTCTGCTGCATCATCTCACATCTCTTGATTCTCTTATTATTACACTCCACACATTCTGATCCTGTTTCTGTTTCTCGAATATATCAAATCTTATTACTCTGTCCTCAGGCTCTTTCCTCTGCTTGGAATGCTCTTCTTCTGAACATTATCTAAATTTCCATTCATTTCTTAATCTCTGTTTAAACACCTTATAATGCTTTTTCCTCTTGGAAGTGCTTCTTCAAACTTAATACTCTCTTCTCCCTCTGCATACCTCCTTCTTCCCACACAGCAACCCACTAATTTTCCCTCTAGGACTCTGCCCTTCCCCTTCACTGGATTCAACATAATTATCATTTATAGCTGATGTCATTTGTTTAATGTCTGTATGGCCACTAACATATACATCTCACGAGGGCAGGGTACACACACAATCTGTTTCACCAATACACATCCTGAAATAGCCCTTGATTTAGCAGATTTGTAATCAATATTTACTGATGAATGAATTAAGGAATTCTCTCAGATTTCATGCATTTAATGGTTGAATGCTGCTTTCTGATTGTTATTCCCTGCATTACTCTGCTGAGGTTGCCATTAAAGATGACCACACACTGGGTGACTTAAGCAACTGGAAATCATTTTCTCATGATTCTGAGGAGGTAGAAGTCAAAGATGAAGGTGCCATCAGAGTTGGCTTCTGGTAAGGAATCTCCCCTTGGTAGGTAGAGATCTTGCTGTGATTTCACATGGTTTTCTCTCTTTACACATTCACATGGAAGGAGAGCTCTATGTCTCTTGCACTTATTGTTAGGACACTGGTCCTATGTATTAGGGCCCCAACCACATGACCTCATTTTATCTTACCTCCTTAAAAGCTCTATCTCCAAATATTGTCAAGTTGGGGATTAGGATTTCAACATAGGAATGCAGGGAACACAATTCCATCCTAAGACTCCTACACTCAGTCAGGTTCTCTCTTATTTGCTCTCATAATGCCCTGTTACACACTGTTGACCCTGCATCTTACGTGACTGGCTCCATGTCCCTCTTTCCTATTTGACACAACTTCAGAAGAGCTCAAGTTGGATCAGTTTTGTTCAACATTCGATCCCAGTTATGCATAGGAAACACCCCAAACTACTTGTTGAGTAAATGAGTGAGTTTTTTTCTGTATTTAGAGTTTTATTTTACAGAGAAATCCTAATATTTTTGTGCTCCAACTAATTACACTGTCTTATGGGAAACACAATCCTTTGAAGATTTTTCACTTGCTTTCTACAGAAAGAGTCAATTTGAAGATGGAAAAAAAATTAAAAATTAAAATACAAAGTAGGGAGAGATTATAGTTTATGAGTGTTAACACACAAGTACAAATGTGAAACATGCTTTGATGTTGATTTTAACAAAACCACAAAATGACAGTTTGGAGACAATCAGAAAAATGCAACACACACTGGATACTAAATAAAATAAATGACTGATTTTGTTAGGTTCATGAAAATGGCATTATGATTTTTTTAATTCATTACTTATTAGTGATAAGTTTGCTGTTGCTGTTGTTTAGTGGCTCAGCTGTGTCTGACTCTTTTGCAACCCCATGACTGCAGACTATCAGGCTGCCCTATAGATGGGATTTTTCCAGCAAGAATACTGGAGTGGGCTGCCATTTCCTTCTCCAGGCAATCTTCCTGACCCAAGTATTGAACCTACATCTCCTGCATGGAAGGTGGATTCTTTACCATGAAACCCCCAGAGACGAGGTACTGAATTATGTATTTGTAAAATGATTTGAGGCATAATATCTGAGATTTTTAAAAATATTCCAGGAAATAAAAGTAAAGGTGACAGATAAAATGAGATTGTAAAGTAGAAATATTTGTTGAAGCTGGATGATGGAACATAGGGATTCATTTATACTATTGCCTCTTCTTTTTATCCTTAAAATTTCCATAATGAAATTTTTAAAAATACACAAAATGGAAAAAACTGCTATGCACAAAGTTATTGACTTCCTAAAAAACTTCCATGCAAATCAAAGCTATTAATATAATCCATTGGGGGATTAATTCAGTTACACTGATGGAGTATAATGGCAACTGGCCAAAAAATTACTTTGTTCTTTCACTTACTCTCACCAAGTCATTGGCAAAAAAACCTGTCATCCTTGTCAATTTTCAGTATCCTGGAAGCCAAAACAGAAGAATTTATGTCCCATATTAAAAATCATATAGTATACTGAATACATAGAACAGCAACTTGGAAATTTTTAAAAATACCATCAAGAGCAAATACATACAGTTTCAAAAATTATGATATTTCATATCAATTGTTGAAATTATATGAATGGTAGTAAAATCACCCCATTCACTCCTAAAGAGCAATCTGTCTTGAAATCTGTCATGAAATAAGAGACTTGTGGAATGTAGAAATTAATTTTTCAAATGACTGAAGTAATTGCAGCACACATGTTGAGGTAAAAAAGTCTCCTCCTCATGACATCATATTAAACCATTTAATAATTTGCATTTTGTAAATGTGATGTAGAAATGTTCAGAAATACACTTGCTACCAGAATTTCTTTCATTGTTCTTAGATTCCCTTGTGACTCAGATGGTAAAGAATTTGCCTGCAATATAGGAGACCTGGGTTCGATCCCTGGGTTTGGAAGATTCCCTGGAGAAGGGAACAGCTACCCATTCCAGCATTCTGGCCTGGAGAATTCCATGGACTATACAGTCCATGGGGTCACAAAGAGTTGGACATGACTGAGCAACTTCCACTCTTCACTTTCAAGGATGATTATTAAAATATAAACTAGTTTATGTGGCAACCTGGATAGGAGTAGAGTTTGAGGGGGAATGGATACATATATATGTATGGCTGAGTCTCTTTGCTGTCCACCTGAAACTATCACAACATAGTTAATTGACTATACTCCTATATAAAATTAAAAGTTTTTAAAATTTTTTGATTAAAAAATTTTTATAAACTAGTAACTTGAAAGATGGAGTAAAGGGCAAATAACTTTCATGAAGTGACCACTTTTTTATATTACCTAATCAAGGGTAATATTTATTCTTTCATTTAATATACAAATAATTATTTGCATTATGATCTATCAAGTAGAAATTTCCTATAGATAAATTGATAACTAAAGTGTTTTAGGAAATTTTTAAAAGAAGGTTTCTGATTAAAGCCCAGATGTAAACGACTCCAAACCTGTTTGCTTAACCACTGGTGTACATTACTTTACCACATTTTTGAAATATCCATTGAGCCCTGAAAGAGTGATATATGCCCTGGTAAAGTTGCAGCTTGAAGTTTTAAAAGCAGAAAGTTTATCTAGGAACACTGGTTTTTTGTGTGTAGGCAAAATGTTTCAGTCCTTTGGGGTATTGCAATAAAAATATCACAGACTAGTGACTTAAACAGTAAACATTTATTTCTCACAGTTTTGGAGGCTGAGAAGCCGAGGATCAGATTTAGTGTCTGGTGAGGACCTGTTTTCCGATTTGCAGATGGCCGCCTTCTCCGTGTCCTCACATGGCAGAAGGGGCGAGAGAGTTCTCTGGGGCCGACTGAGAGGGGAGGGAGGTGTTCTCTTTTATAAGCGTATTCGTCCCATTCATGAAGGCTCCACCCTCATGGTCTAATCCTCTTCCAAATGCCCATCTCCTAATACTGTCACACTACGCATTAGGATTTCATCATGAATTTCGGAAAAACACAAACATTCCTTCCATAACATAGAGTCAGTCTTCATGATTCAGGGTCTGGTCCTTCATTGGAAGTTTCATGAAACTGTCTGGTCCACCAGATGTGACTGACTGCTTCACAAGCACAGATTCAGTAACAATTGGTCCTAAGTTAGGAATTAAATAAAAGGTTTCTGCCACACAACATTCCCCAACTCTAGTTTACATAGCTTTAAATAGTAGGAGCATGGACTCAAGACACAGCCAAATAGTAATTGCTTCAGCTTCTCTTATAGCATGTACACCACAATTTCCACACCTTCCCCTCCCTCCAATCCGTGACCACCACCATGCAGACTGTGCTCCACGCAAGAGATGTCAAAGTGGGTGAGGTTTATTTCAGTATAGAAAAAAATATGCCCCTCTGGTCCCTGTTTAGCATTACCCTAATTGTCACAAGATCCCTTTGAGAGACCTGGTATCTTTAATGAAAGAATATCTAACTATTTAGAAGAAAGATGGTACCACAAGCTATGGATTGTTTCCGAGGTCATGTTTATATTGATCTTCATCTTTTCAGAATGTTAAAAACACTTTTCAGCTTTTGGTATAATTTTATAATACATAATGCACATTTTTCTAAAATTTTGGATATCATGTGAATAAAGAAATACATATATGAAGGTGTACTTGTTATACATATATATATATATACACACACATATATATGTATACATATACATATATATTACATGTATAATATATGTATATTATATGTATATATATAATATGTATATATGTTGGAAAATTTTTTCCTTCTGTAATATAAATTATGGACCTTGGTTGATAATCATATATCAATGTAGGTTCACTGGCTATAACAAATGTACCACTGTGGTGTGGGACGTTCATAGTGTGGAAGGTTGTACATGTGTAGAAACAGAAAATGCATGGAATTATGTCTGCTTTCCACACAATGAACTTTGCTGTGAACTTAAAATTATTCTAAAAAATAAAACTCATTAATTTAAAAGTTTGTCAAAGGATTTTACCCTTCAAACACAATTAATTGTTTACTTCATTAATAATTTTCCTTTTCCCCTCTATATAATGAGCTATTTGTGTATAGATCTGGTCATAATAAATTAAAATGGAGTTTAAGGCCTTACCAAATATTTCTCATCTTTTATAAAGTTAAACTCAAGATTCATTTCTGTTAAGGTAAACTACTGCTAAGCTAAGTTACTTCAGTCATGTCCGACTCTGTGAGACCCCATAGACGGCAGCCCACCAGGCTCCACCGTCCCTGGGATTCTCCAGGCAAGAACACAGGAGTGGGTTGCCATTTCCTTCTCCAATGCATGAAAGTGAAAAGTGAAAGTCAAGTCGCTCAGTCGTGTCCAACTCTTAGCGACCCCATGGACTGCAGCCCACCAGGCTCCTCCGTCCATGGGATTTTCCAGGCAAGAGTACTGGAGTGGGGCGTCATTGCCTTCTCCAAGGTAAACTAACCTATATGTAAATCATGCATCTTGCTCATAAGAAAATACTAATCTCTCATCTGTTGGTGACTTTTGGGTTCAGAGATAAATACAAATTTATTTTTCTTTACAACAGAAATAAAACACTAAAGGAAATATTTTCATAATATTTTCAGCTTTCCTGTTGTCCCATAGATTCTATCCAGATGAACTTTGTAATTCAGAGCAAACCAATTATTTCAGCCTTTTCATATGCTTATACTTTAGAATCAGATCAGTGAACTGAACTGATTAATGGGTAAGTTCAAAAAAAGATCAAAGTTTTTAATAGATTTTTCCAATGAAGAAAATTTCCAGTAGGGTAGACAAAAAGACGAAATTGAATCTAATTCTAGGAAGAAAATCAAATACAACTGCAGTTTAAACAATAGCATATCTATTAAACTGTAATGCACAGGATTCAGTTCTATTTTAGACTCCTTGAGGTTTATTTATAGAAATTAAAATCTTATTTAAACCATTTAGTGCTCAAAAGCACAATGCTTAAAAGAAATATGAACATTCAATTTAGTTCAGTTCAGTCGCTCAGGCATGTTTGACTCTGCAACCCCATGGACGGTAGCACGCCAGGCCTCCCTGTCCATCGCAACTCCTGGAGTCTACTCAAACTCATGTCCATTGAGTCGGTGATGCCATCCAAACATCTCTACCCTGTCATGCCCTTCTCCTCCAACCTTCAGTGTTTCCCAGCATCAGGCTCTTTTTGAATGAGTCAGTTCTTCACATCAGGTGGCCAAAGTATGGGAGTTTACGCTTCAGCATCAGTCACTCCAGTGAATATTCAGGACTGATTTCCTTTAGGATGAACTGGTTGGATCTCCTTGCAGTCCAGGGGACTCTCAAGAGTCTTCTCCAACACCACAGTTCAAAAGCATCAATTCTTCAGTGCTCAGCTTTCTTTATAGTCCAACTCTCACATCCATAAATGACTACTGGAAAAACCATAGCCTTGACTGTACAGAACTTTGTTGGCAAAGTACTGTCTCTGCTTTTTAACCTGCTGTCTAGGTTGGTCATAGCTTTTCTTCCAAGGAGCAAATGTCTTTTAGTTTCATGGCTGCAATCACCATCTGCAGTGATTTTTGAGCCCAGAAAAATAAAGTCTGCCACTGTTTCCATTGTTTCCCCATCTATTTGCCATGAAGTGATGGGACCAGATACCATGATCTTAGTTTTCTGAATAGTGAGTTTTAAGCCAACTTTTCACTCTCCTCTTTCACTTTCATCAAGAGGCTCTTTAGTTCTTCTTCGCTTTCTGCCATAAGCATGGGATCATCCGCATATCTGAAGTTACTGATATTTCTCCCAGCAATCTTCATTCAAGTTTGTGCTTCATCCAGCCCTGCATTTCTCATGATGTACTCTGCATATAACTTAAATAAGCAGGGTGACAATATACAGCCTTGACGTAATCCTTTCCCGATTTGGAACCAGTCTGTTGTTCCATATACAGTTCTCACTGTTGCTTCTTGACCTGCATACAGATTTCTCAGGAGGCAGGTCAGGGTCTGGTATCCACATCTCTTGAAGAATTTTTCAGTTTGTTGTGATCCACACATCAAAGGTTTTGGCATAGTCAGTAAAGCAGAAGTAGATATTATTCTGGAACTTTCTCCCTTTTTCAATGATCCAACGGATGTTTGCAATTTGATCTCTGGTTCCTCTGTCTTTTTTTTAAATCCAGCTTGAACATCTGGAAGTTCGTGGTTCATGTACTGTTGAAGCCTGGCTTAGAGAATTTTGAGCATTACTTTGCTAGCGTGTGAGATGAGTACAATTGTGCGATAGTCTGAGCATTGTTTGGCATTGCCTTTCTTTGGGATTTGAATGAAAACTGACCTTTTCCAGTCCTGTGGCCACTGCTGAGTTTTCCAAATTTGCTGGCATATTGAGTGCAGCACTTTTACCGCATCATTTTTTAGGATTTGAAATAGCTCAACTGGAATTCCGTCACCTCCACTAGCTTTGTTCCTAGTGATGTTTCCTAAGGCCCACTTAATCTCATATTCCAGGATGTCTGGCTCTAGGTGAGTGATCACACCTTCATGATTATCTGGGTTGTGAAGATTTTTTATAGTTCTTCAGTGTATTTGTGCCGCCTCTTCTTAATATCTTCTGCTTCTGTTAGGTTCATACCATTTCTGTCCTTTATTATGTCCATCTTTGCATGAAATGTTCCTTTGGTATCTCTAATTTTCTTGAAGAGATCTCTAGTCTTTCCCAATTGTTTTCCACTATTTCTTTGCATTGATCACTGAGGAAGGCTTTCTTATCTCTCCTTGCTGTTCTTTGGAACTCAAAGCATTCAAATGGGTATATGTTTCCTTTTCTCCTTTGCCTTTCATTTCTCTTCTTTTCACAGCTGTTTGCAATGCCCTTTTGCAATAACCATTTTGCCCTTTCCATTTTTTTCTTGAGGATGGTCTTGATCACTGCCTCCTGTACATTGTCATGAACCTCTGTCCACAATTCTTCAGGCACTCTTGTCTATCAGATCTAACCCCTTGAATATATTGGTCACTTCCACTGTATTGCACTGTATTCCACTGTAAGGGATTTGATTTATGCCATACCTGAATGGTCTAGTGGTTTTTCCTACTTTCTTCAATTTCAGTCTGAATTTGGCAAAAAGGAGTTCATGGTCTGAGCCACAGTCAGCTCCTAGTCTTGTTTTTGCTGACTGTATAGAGCTTCTCCATCTTTGGCTGCAAATAATATAATCAATCTGATTTCAGTATTGACCATCTGGTGATGTCCATGTGTAAAGTCTTCTCTTGTGTTGTTGGAAGAGGGTGTTTGATATGACCAGTGCATTCTCTTGGCAAAACTCCATTAGTCTTTGCCCTGCTTCATTTTGTACTCCAAAGCCAAATTTGCCTGTTATTCCAGGTATTTCTTGACTTCCTACTTTGGCATTCTAGTCCCCAGTAATGAAAATGACATCTTTTTTGGGTACTAATTCTAGAAAGGCTTGTAGGTCTTCATAGAATCTTCAGCTTCTTTAGCATAACTGGTGGTGGCATAGACTTGAATTACTGCGATTTTGAATGGTTTGCCTTGGAAACAAACAGAAATTATTCTGTCATTTTTGAGATTGCATCCAAGTACTGCATTTTGGACTCTTTTGTGGACTATGATGGCTACTCCACTTCTTCTAAGGAATTCTTGCCCACAGTAGTAGATATAATGGTCATCTGAGTTAAACTCACCCATTCCAGCCCATTTAGTTCACTGATTCCCAAAACGCCAATGTTCAGTCTTGCCATCTCCTGTTTGACCACTTCTAATTTGCCTTAATTCATGGACCTAACATTCCAGGTTCCTATGCAATATTTCTCTTTACAGCATTGGACTTTACTTTCACCACCAATCACATCCACAACTGGGTGTTGTTTTTGCTTTGTATCTGTCTCTTCATTCTTTCTGAGGTTATTTCTCCACCGATCTTCAGTAGCATATTGGGTACCTATCAACCTGGTGAGTTCATCTTTCAGTGGTCTATCTTTTTGCCTTTTCATACTGTTCATGGGGTTCTCAAGGCAAGAATACTGAAGTAGTTTGCCATTCCCTTCTCCAATGAACATTACTGAAACTTTTATGAACATTATATGATTATATATTACATTATATGAACATTATTGAAACTTTTAAAGCATAGAAATTTGAAATGAGTAGACCTAAGAATTGTTCCTCCCCCATTCCAAAATGATTATTTTCAGAAGCATCAGTTTATTTATTTTTCTGAATTAATGAATTAAATATCTCTTTTCCATAACCCCTTACCCTCAGTGGGAATTATTAACCTGAGGGGACAGGGGTGGAGTTGACTGCCAAGAACATATAGAAGTAAAGTACTTGATCAATTCCTCCTCAAGCACTTCCCCCTACTTCCATGGTAGAAGAAGGCAAGAATTGTGACTTCGGTTTCAGTTCAGTTCAGTTCAGTTCAGTTGCCCAGTCATGTCTGACTCTTTGCAACCCCATGAATCACAGCATGCCAGGCCTCCCTGTCCATCACCAACTCCCGAAGTTCACTCAGACTCTTGTCCATCCAGTCGGTGATGCCATCCAGCCATCTCATCCTCTGTCGTCCCCTTCTCCTCTTGCCCCCAAACCCTCCCAGCATCAGAGTCTTTTCCAATGAGTCAACTCTTCACATCAGGTGGCCAAAGTACTGGAGTTTCAGCTTTAGCATCATTCCTTCCAAAGAAATCCCAGCGCTGATCTCCTTCAGAATGGACTGGTTGGATCTCCTTGCAGTCCAAGGGACTCTCAAGAGTCTTCTCCAACACCACAGTTCAAAAGCATCAACTCCCCGGTGCTCAGCTTTCTTCACAGTCCAACTCTCACACCCATACATGACCACTGGAAAAACCATAGCCTTGACTAGACGGACCTTTGTTGGCAAAGTAATGTCTCTGCTTTTGAATATGCTGTTTAGGTTGGTCATAACTTTCCTTCCAAGGAGTAAGCGTCTTTTAATTTCATGGCTGCAATCACCATCTGCAGTGATTTTGGAGCCCCAAAAAATAAAGTCTGACACTGTTTCCACTGTTTCCCCCTCTATTTTCCATGAAGTGATGGGACCAGATGCCATGATCTTAGTTTTCTGAATGTTGAGCTTTAAGCCAATTTTTTAACTCTCCTCTTTCTTTAGTTCCGCTTCACTTTCTGCCATAACTAAATTTCAAATGTTACATCTCTTGTGTTTTTTAGAGCAATATTGGAGACTACAAAGAATGGGAGTCAATGCCAAGATTCCTGGTGCTTTGTTCAAGTTCCAAAATCTGTAAAGATTAGTAAACCTCAAATAAAGAGTCCCAGAAGATCTGATGCATATATTTTTAAGTTATCACTTAGACTGAAATAAATACATATTGTATACTCATATTTCTTCTGGGTTAAATAATCACTTAATTTCTATCATCTCTGTCCCTACTGAAAACCAGCATCAGAAACAGTGTTGTCTCTGAGATGAACAACTTTATACATTTTCAGTAAATATTTAATTTCATAGGTAAGGTATTTTATTTTTCATATATCTTTTAAGATAAATGTACATCATATAACTGAATACTATGATTATTGTTCATTAACTATCCATTTAAGGTGCCATTTTTGAGAGTGAGCATTTGGACTCACTAAATTATTTGCCTTATCAACACAGCCAGGTCCAACTTGTTTTCCAATATCACAGTAATTTAACAGCTGAACTGGCAGCAAGACATGGGCCAGAGCTACAAGGAAAGTGAGAGCCATGGTCATTCAGCAAAAGCTAAAATGCTGCTTTTACATCTCAGAATGGTTTTGCAACTGCCATTCATTTAATCCCCACAGAATGCTTGTGCCCAATTCAGCTATTTTCTGGTTTTTTTTTTTTTTGTTTGTTTGTTTGTTTTTATGTAATCTGGTACCTTTTAACAAAATAAATGTGACTCCTCAATAAGGAGCCAACAGTTCATCTTTCACTAATGGCTCACCCTATACCTGTGTCTGTTCATCATAACTAGGCAAAGTTCTTCTGTATCTTGAGTAATAATCATTTAACAAGTCTGAAACAAGGATAATCATGGAGAATACAAACCAAATCAGGATCTTCAATTGTCAAGATATTCCTTTTCCCAGATAGCCAGTTTAACTTTGTTTGGTTGATTTTTTAAAACTGATTTATAGGGAAAAGCCACAAAACAGGTATTTTCTAATGCTGGTATGCTGTTCACAATTCATTGCTAAAAGAGATCCTGAAAACAAAGTTAAGTGGGAAAGATGTGACAAATTCTTGATACATTAAAGTGTTAGTGTTAGTTTCTCAGTCATGTCCAACTCTCTGTGACCCCATGGACTGTAGCCCTCCAGGCTCTTCTGTCCATGGAATTCTCCAGCAAGAATTACTGGAGTTGCCATTTCCTTCTCCAGGAGATCTTCCCAATCCTGGGATTGAACCCGCATCTCATGCATTGCAGGCAGAGTCTTTACTGTATGAGTAACCAGGGCAGCTTCCAAATAGAAAAGTATTCATTATATCTTAAAATACAATAATTCCACATAAACAGTCTACAGTGCTATGTCAATTCTAGAAGAAGAAAAAAAGATGAATATCTACCTGCAAATGTACACATTTATTCTGTGCTAAAATATTTTTGGCTAGATGTTAGACACACTCCTGAAGGGTGTATTAATTGTCAGATCATCTCGGTATATAAAAAGAATACATCATTGGACTTTATATGTTATTTTAGTTACCTACTGATGCACAGCGAACTACCTCAAAACTTAGTGCTTAAAACAGGAAACATTTAGAGTTGATTATCACTATTTACAAGTAGTTATGTTTCATAAAGTAGCTGCAAACACAGATGCAGTGAACACTGAAACATTGCTCCTGGGGGAACATAGGCTTAGATTGCTACAAGCTTCTGGTCAAAAACTAGTCATCAACTAAGCATCAGTATATAACTTTGTCTTATGTATATTACTTGTTGAAAACAACTTGTTCAATATGTATTGTTGATTCATTAACATTAAGCTAGTGGCTGACTCAGTGGACACGATTATGAGCAAGATAGAGGGGAGATATTATCCAGGAGATAATAAAGGACTGAAAAGCCTGGCATGCAGCAGTCCATGGGATCAAAAAGACTAGGCCACGACCTAGTGACTGAAAAACAAAGTGGCTGATGAGCACTATAATTCATGCCTGAAAGTTTGTGTAACACATTTTCTCCAAAAGGCACATCACAGCCTTCTTGTGCTTAGGAATACTAGACACACTTTAGCACTTTGCTTGGGACCATTGTAAACAACAAAATCACCATCAAAAAGCACCAAAATGTGAAAAACACCAACCCAAAGCCCCAAATAGACCATGAAAAGACATGTTCACAGTATGACACCTGGTCGGAAAGGTCAGAGATGCCCTTGTTTGATCTGAACTGGGACAAGGCACATTGGGCCACTCACATTTTTCACTGCTCTGCACATGTCTGTAAAATTGCCATGAGTATCGACTTTGTGGTTATGGATATATTTTAGTGAGTAGGAAAATTTGCAAATAGAGAATCTGTGAGTAATGAGCACTGATTGTATTTAGCAGCCTCTGAGGGAAAGGAATCTGGGAGTAGCTTAGCTAACTCTTACTCATTCCTCAGAACTGAGTCTACATGACACCTCCTAGAAGCCTGTCCTAAATAAAACTAAGTCCTCTCCTTCTGTCTCTGGTGTCCACTTTTATCATATCACTTGCTAGAGTAAGCCATAATGTCATGGTAGCTAGTCTTTCTCAATACTCAACTGTAAGTTCCTTCAGGGAACGAACTATGTCTTCTTCATTATATTTGTCTATCAAGTATTTAGGGAAGAAATAAGACCTATATACACAATCTTTCAGAAATTAGTGGTAGAGAAAGGACTGTATTCCCAATGTAGTTTATAAAACCAGAATAACTTTGTGGTAAAATATTACAAGGAAAAAAATAGGGTCAATATCTCTCACAAACACAGATTCCAGATTTCATATTAAAATATTATTGAATTCAATCAATCCATGTATAAAAAGAAAAATATTATGGAAAATCTAATTTAGCCCAGAAATTTAGTTTGGTATTTCATTCAAAAGTCAATGTAACTCAAAAAATTAACAGAATAAAAGATAAAAGCATATAACTTTCGTAAGGCAGAAAAAGAAAAAATCAACATCCATTTGTGATATTAAAAAACAACACATCAAACTAAAAATAGAAAGAAAATTCCCCTTAATGTAAGAAGAGAAACTTAAGAAAAGTCTAATGCTAACATCACAATTAATGAAATAATGAACATTTCTGAGACAGGAAAAAAGGTCAAGATATTCACTCTTACTACTTCTATTCAGCACTATATTGGATATCCATGCCAGTGCAGTAAAGTAAAAATGTTTAAAAATAAATAAAAGCCCTAAAATCCAGAAATAAGTAAAATTGTCCTTGTGTGAAAGTGTTATGATTATATAAAAAACTCTGTGTAGTCTACAAAAGAATGGCTGCGATTAATAAATGAATTTATCAGGATCACAGGATTCAAAATAACTATGTGAAAATGATTTCTATTGTTCTCTACTCACAATAATGGCATCCTTAGTGGCTCAGAGGATAAAAAATCTGTCTGCAAAGCAGGAGACCCAGATTTGATCTCTGGAAGATCTCCTGGAGAAGGGAATAGCTACTCACTCCAGTATTCTTGCCTGGAGAATTCCATGGACAGAAGAGTTTGGGTGGGCTACAGTCCATGGGGTCACAAAGAGTTAGACACAACTAAACTGCCTCTTGAGAAACCTATATGGAGGTCAGGAGGCAACAGTTAGAACTGGACATGGAACAACACACTGGTTCCAAATAGGAAAAGGAGTACGTCAAGGCTGCATATTGTCACCCTGCTTATTTAACTTCTATGCAGAGTACATCATGAGAAAAGCTGGACTGGAAGCAGCACAGGCTGGAATCAAGATTGCCGGGAGAAATATCAATAACCTCAGATATGCAGATGACACCACCCTTATGGTAGAAAGTGAAGAGGAACTCAAAAGCCTCTTGATGAAAGTGAAAGTGGAGAGTGAAAAAGTTGACTTAAAGCTCAACATTCAGAAAACTAAGATCATGGCATCTGGTCCCATCACTTTATGGGAAATAGATGGGGAAACAGTGGAAACAGTGTCAGAGTTTATTTTTGGGGGCTCCAAAATCACTGCAGATGGTGATTGCAGCCATGAAATTAAAAGATGCTTACTCCTTGGAAGCAAAGTTATGACCAACCTAGCTAGCATATTCAAAAGCAGAGACATTACTTTGCCAACAAAGGTCCATCTAGTCAAGGCTATGGTTTTTCCAGTGGTCATGGATGATGAGAGTTGGACTGTGAAGAAAGCTGAGCGCTGAAGAATTGATGCTTTTGAACTGTGGTGTTGGAGAAGACTCTTGAGAGTCCCTTGGACTGCAAGGAGATCCAACCAGTCCATTCTGAAGGAGATCAGCGCTGGGATTTCTTTGGAAGGAATGATGCTAAAGCTGAAACTCCAGTACTTTGGCCACCTCATGCAAAGAGTTGACTCATTGGAAAAGACTCTGATGCTGGAAGGGATTGGGGGCAAGAGGAGAAGGGGACGACAGAGGATGAGATGGCTGGATGGCATCACTGACTCGATGGATGTGAGTCTGAGTGAACTCCGGGAGTTGGTGATGGACAGGGAGGCCTGGCGTGCTGCGATTCGGGGTCGCAAAGAGTCGGACACGACTGAGCGACTGAACTGAACTGAAATAACTAACACTTTCACTTCACTACTAGCAATAGGCAATACCATTAAAACTGGCATTTAAAAATATTGATACTTGATTGCTGCTGTTGCTGCTAAGTCACTTCAGTCATGCCTGACTCCATGCGACCCCATAGACGGCAGCCAACCAGGCTCCTCCATCCACAGGATTCTCCAGGCGAAAATACTGGAGTGGGCTGCCATTTCCTTCTCCAGATACTTGATTAAATCCAATTAAATATACATACAACCTGTATACTGAAGAATAGAAAATGTTGTCCAAAGAAGTTAATGAAGATCTAAAAGAATAGATTTACCATTTTATGTATTGGAAGTTTTAATATCCTTCTCTAATTTGCCCTATGGGTTCAACACAATCCCTAACAAAATAAAACAGAATTTCTTGTAGAAATTGGTGAGAAAATTCCAAAATGCTTATGGAAATACAAAGAACCTATAAAATAATCTTTAAAAATAGAACTATAAAAATTACAAGAATTGTTTTCAGAATTTAAGATAACTTAACAGTGTGATTTGGGTGTAAGATAGAGAGATTCGTGAATAGAATAGAGTCCAGAAAGACTCATATGTGTAGCCATTTGATAAATAAATTGAGAAAGAAAAGGTTTTATTTGGACAAATGTTGATTAATCAACTAAATATGTTAGGAAATATGAAAGTAGACCCAACTTCAAACCACACACAAATATTAATTTGAGATGTCATAGACCAAAATTAAAAGCTCAGAATCATAAAACTTCTATTAATAGAAGGATCCAATTATAATATCCTAATAACTTTAGAGTAAGCAAAGATTTCTTGATAAGGACCAAAAACAAACAAACAACAACAACAAAAAAATACAACTTTTAGCACAAGTGAAATTGCTTAAGTGGAAATTTGTTACTTCTGGAAAGATTTCCCTTAAAAATGAGATAAGTCAAGTGCAGAGAGAATGATTCAAAAGACATATATATGACAAAAACATTTATATTCAGATTGTATAAAAACTCTTACAATAAACAATAAAATTGTGAAAAATTATCTCTATTTTACATTAATAAATTTTGGGGCTTCTCTGGTGGCTCAAATAGTAAAGAATCTGCCTGCAATGCCAGAGATCCAGGTTTGGTCCTTGGCCCAGGAAGAATGGCTACCCAGTATTCTTGCCTGGAGAATTCCATTGACAGAAGAGCCTGGTGGGCTACCGTCCATGTCGTCACAAAGAGTCAGATATGACTGAGCAACTTTCACTTCAATAAATTATTACAACAGGCAATTTCCAAAATAAGATATTCAAATGAAAATGAAAAGACACTCAAAATCATTTGTAATCAGGGAAATACAAATTAAAATGAAAACCACAACAAGATATCTTTTCACACCTACTAGAGTGGCAACTAAACACCACACTACACTAAATATAGGACAGAGTATAGAACACTTGAAACTATCATACATTGATTTTGAGAGTATAAAATAGAAACCATTTTGGAGAATGATTTTCCAATTCCTTTTTAAAATTAAGCATAGGTCTACTCTACAACCCATCAATTCCATTCTTTGGTATTTACACAAAAGCAATGAAAAAAATATATATATATATATCTGCATTAAAGACATAATATTCATAGCAGTTTTATTCAAAACTGTCAAAGCCAAGAAATAACCAAAAAGCCTGTCTAATAAGAGAATGAACAGATTGAGATCATTTCAGACAATGGAAAATATTTACTCAATAATGTAAAAGAATAAACTACCAATACACACAACAGTCTCAAAATTCTCAGTTATTTGGCTAAAATCAAAATCCCAGACAAAGACGAACACATTCTATATGCGTCCATAGATACACAATCTGTAGATTCACAAAACTAATCTACAATCCAAAGTTCATTGCTAAGGAAAGGGGAATTGAAATCAACTAGAAAAGGATATGAGGGAATTTTCTGAGGTAAAGAAAATATTCCAGATATTATTTGATTTTGTGAAGACACCAGTGAATACAATAAATCAAAACATGTAAAATTGAACACTTAAGATTTGTGCATGTTCTTGTATGCCAATTATGCATCAATTTAAAAAACACTGAATTCACTTTACTTTTGAACCTGATTTTACTCTGTTTATAGCCTTTGTTCTTGGTAAATGATAGTACAAACAATTGATTCACCCATAAACATAGGCATTCTCTTTGAATCTATCCTCCATAACCCTATTCAGTTCAGTTCAGTCGCTCAGTCGTGTCTGTCTCTTTGTGACCCCATGAATCGCAGCACCCCAGGCCTCCCTGTCCATCACCAACTCCTGGAGTTCACTCAGACTCATGTCCATCGAGTCAGTGATGCCATCCAGCCATCTCATCCTCTGTCGTCCCCTTCTCCTCCTGCCTAATCCCTCCCAGCATCAGAGTCTTTTCCAATGAGTCAACTCTTTGCATGAGGTGGCCAAAATACTGGAGTTTCAGCTTTAGCATCATTCCTTCCAAAGAAATCCCAGGGCTGATCTCCTTCAGAATGGACTGGTTGGATCTCCTTGCAGTTCAGGGACTCTCAAGAGTCTTCTCCAACACCACAGTTCAAAAGCATCAATTCTTCAGCGCTCAGCTTTCTTCACAGTCCAACTCTCACATCCATACATGACCACTGGAAAAACCATAGCCTTGACTAGATGGACCTTTGTTGGCAAAGTAATGTCTCTGCTTTTGAATATGCTAGCTAGGTTGGTCATAACTTTGCTTCCAAGGAGTAAGCATCTTTTAATTTCATGGCTGCAATCACCATCTGCAGTGATTTTGGAGCCCCCCAAAAATAAACTCTGACACTGTTTCCACTGTTTCCCCATCTATTTCCCATGAAGTGATGAAACCAGATGCCATGATCTTAGTTTTCTGAATGTTGAGCTTTAAGCCAACTTTTTCACTCTCCACTTTCACTTTCATCAAGAGGCTTTTGAGTTCCTCTTCACTTTCTACCATAAGGGTGGTGTCATCTGCATATCTGAGGTTATTGATATTTCTCCGGGCTATCTTGATTCCAGCTTGTGCTTCTTCCAGCCCAGCGTTTCTCATGATGTACTCTGCATATAAGTTAAATAAGCAGGGCGACAATATACAGCCTTGATGTACTCCTTTTCCTATTTGGAACCAGTGTGTTGTTTCATGTCCAGTTCTAACTGTTGCTTCATGACCTACATATAGGTTTCTCAACAGGCAGGTCAGGTGGTCTGGTATTCCCATCTCTTTCAGAATTTTCCACAGTGTATTGTAATCCACACAGTCAAAGGCTTTGGCATAGTAGCTTTGTTTGTAGTGATGCTCTCCCTCTTATTTTTTTTTTTTTTTTTTTTGTTCTCCATTGCTTTTATTTATTTATTTATTATTTATTTTTACTTTATAATATTGTATTGGTTTTCCCATACATCAACATGCATCCGCCACGGGTGTACATGTGTTCCCCATCCTGAACTCCCCTCCCACCTCCCTCCCCATACCATCCCTCTGGGTCATCCCAGTGCACCAGCCCCAAGCTTCCTGTATCCTGCATCGAACCTGGACTGGCGATTCTTTTCTTATATGATATTATACATGTTTTAATGCCATTCTCCCAAATCATCCCCCCCTTCCCTCTCCCACAGAGTCCAAAAGACTGTTCTATACATCTGTGTCTCTTTTGCTGTCTCGCATACAGGGTTGTCGTTACCATCTTTCTAAATTCCATATATATGCGTTGCTGCTGCTGCTGCTGCTAAGTCGCTTCAGTCATGTCCGACTCCGTGCGACCCCATAGACGGCAGCCCACCAGGCTTCCCCATCCCTGGGATTCTCCAGGCAAGAATTCTGGAGTGGGTTGCCATTTCCTCCTCCAATGCATGAAAGTGAAAAGTGAAAGTGAAGTCACTCAGTCATGTCCGACTCTTAACGACCCCATGGACTTCAGCCTACCAGGCTCCTCCATCCATGGGATTTTCCAGGCAAGACTACTGGAGTGGGGTGCCATTGCCTTCTCCGATATATGCATTAGTATACTGTATTGGTGTTTTTCTTTCTGGCTTACTTCACTCTGTATAATAGGCTCCAGTTTCATCCATCTCATTAGAACTGATTCAAATGTATTCTTTTTAATGGCTGAGTAATACTCCATTGTGTGTATGCACCACAGCTTTCTTATCCATTCATCTGCTGATGGACATCTAGGTTGCTTCCATGCCCTGGCTATTGTAAACAGTGCTGCGATGAACACTGGGGTACACGTGTCTCTTTCAGTTCTGGTTTCCTCAGTGTATATTCCCAGCAGTGGGATTGCTGGGTCATAAGGCAGTTCTATTTCCAGTTTTTTAAGGAATCTCCACACTGTTCTCCATAGTGGCTGTACTAGTTTGCATTCCCACCAACAGTGTAAGAGGGTTCCCTTTTCTCCACACCTCCTCCAGCATTTAATGCTTGTAGACTTTTGGATTGCAGCCATTCTGACTGGCGTGAAATGGTACCTCATTGTGGTTTTGATTTGCATTTCTCTGATAATGAGTGATGTTGAGCATCTTTTCATGTGTTTGTTAGCCATCTGTATGTCTTCTTTGGAGAAATGTCTATTTAGTTCTTTGGCCCATTTTTTGATTGGGTCATTTATTTTTCTGGAATTGAGCTGTAGGAGTTGCTTGTATATTTTTGAGATTAGTTGTTTGTCAGTTGCTTCATTTGCTATTATTTTCTCCCATTCTGAAGGCTGTCTTTTCCACTTGCTTATAGTTTCTTTCATTGTGCAGAAGCTTTTAATTTTAATTAAGTCCCATTTGTTTATTTTTGCTTTTATTTCCAATATTGTGGGAGGTGGGCCATAGAGGATCCTGCTGTGATGTATGTCAGAGAGTGTTTTGCCTATGTTCTCCTCTAATGTTTTTATAGTTTCTGGTCTTATGTTTAGATCTTTAATCCATTTTGAGTTTATTTTTGTGTATGGTGTTAGAAAGTGTTCTAGTTTCATTCTTTTACAAGTGGTTGACCAGTTTTCCCAGCACCACTTGTTAAAGAGATGTTTTCTAAGGCCCACATGACTTCACTTTCCAGCATGTCTGGCTCTAGGTGAGTGATCACACCATTGTGATTATCTTGGTCGTAAAGCTCTTTTTTGTACAGTTCTGTGTATTCTTGCCACCTCTTCTTAATATTTTCTGCTTCTGTTAGGTCTATACCATTTCTGCGCTTTATTGAGCCCATATTTGCATGAAATGTTCCCTTGGTATCTGTAATTTTCTTGAAGAGATCTCTAGTCTTTCCCATTCTGTTGTTTTCCTCTATTTCTTTGCATTGATCACTGAGGAAGGCTTTCTTATCTCTCCTTGCTATTCTTTGGAACTCTGCATTCAGATGCTTATATCTTTCCTTTTCTCCTTTGCTTTTCACTTCTCTTTTTTTCACAGATATTTGTAAGGCCTCCCCAGACAGCCATTTTGCTTTTTTGCATTTCTTTTCCATGGGGATGGTCTTGATCCCTATCTCCTGTACAATGCCACAAACCTCTGTCCATAGTTCATCAGGCACTCTATCTATCAGATCTAGTCCCCTAAATCTATATCTCACTTCCACTGTATAATTATAGGGGATTTGATTTAGGTCATACCTGAATGGTCTAGTGGTTTTCCCTACTTTCTGCAATTTCAGTCTGAATTTGGCAATAAGGAGTTCATGATCTGAGCCACAGGCAGCTCCCAGTCTTGTTTTTATTGACTGTATAGAGCTTCTCCATCTTTGGCTGCAAAGAATATAATTAATCTGATTTCAGTGTTGACCATCTGGTGATGTCCATGTGTAGAGTCTTCTCTTGTGTTGTTGGAAGACCTACCATCAAATTTCCTGAACCTGTTTCATAAATTATCATCACGGTCCATTGAACTAGTAGCCTCCTAACTGGTACCTCTGCCTCCATTTGCCTTGCAATTTATTCACCACAATTTATGTAGCATGCTATTTTATTAGAACAAATGTATGGAAGCTTTTAAGATTTTCATATTGATCTTATGAAAAATAACAAAAAATTTAATATTACATATATTTGCTACAAACTCATGATAACTAAAGACTAAATTTGTTTGATAATAATTCTCAGAAGATCAAATATTAGCCTGGCCTCACAGATATGTAATAAAAATTCAATAATACTGACAATTTATGGATTCTCAAAGATTTGCCAGAAATTGTACTAGATGATATATGCATAATCTCTAATTTCATCAGTCGCCAATGAAGAAACAGAAGTTTATGCAGGTTAGTAACTTCCAGACGGTTAAATTCATGTGTGGTGAAGCTGAAATTTAAATTCAGACCTGTATGTCTCCAAAGCCTGTCTGCTGAATTTCAATGATGTTACCAAGAATTGTTCATGGATCTTTGACTGCATGTAGCTGTGTTTTATATGGCTGAGTATGATAATTACATGAGCTGCACTTGCTGGGTCAATACCAACTATTTTCTTAGGATTCTCAGCGATTAGCTCCCAATATATAACACTCGCACGGAAACTCCCCAATATAGGGTTTCCAAGTGTGTCAACTTATGCATTCTTTTTTGTAAATCATCATAATAGAAAAATAATGTTAGGAGCTTTCCAGAAGACAAGTGTCCACATAACTTATTAGAAGGCCACAAAAGACTTTCTAAGGTCAAGAAAGGGACTAAAAATAGTACTAAAGGTCAGTTTCTGAGAAAACAAAGGGAAGGGATGCCCTTAAAATATTTTTGAAACCCCAAAGGAAAATGTAGGGCTTCCTGACAGCTCAGATGGTAAAGAATCCATTCATAATGCAGGAGACCTGGGTTTGATCACTGGGTTTGGAAAATCCCCTGAAGAAGAGAATGGCTACCCACTCCAGTATTCTAACCTGGAGAATTCCATGGACAGAGGAGCCTGGCAGGCTACAGTCCATGGGGTCACAGAGTCAGACACAAATGATTGACTAACACTTTTCTTAAAATAAAAATGTAGCATTTTTAGATCACAGGTGGTTGTGAGCCTTCTCTTTAATTCCATGAACTCTACAACAGCATTTAATCCCCATTTCAGGGAAGTGAAATAGAAAACAGACCATAAAAACAACAGTAATATCCAATACACATACTAGAAACTTGAGGACATTTGGCGAAGTGTTCTTAAAGAATGCAATCAGCACTGTGCACTAAAGGTATAAAGAATATTTTTCAGGATGTACTGAAGGTAAAAGCAGTTTTCTAGTAATAGCCAAATACATCTCAGTCATTCAGGGTTTGAAGAAGGGCTTATTTCTTTTTCACTTTTATGCTTTAATGTAAATCTTTGTGAAAAGTGAAGTGTAGGAAGGAAGAAGATGGGCTTGAGATAAGTTGCTGCATTTCTTTTTCTGGCCAAAAGAAAGTATTTCAGGAAACATTGGAGTAGAGAGGATACTACCAGCAATATGGTGATTCAGTGGAACCGTGTGTTAAACTTGAAGAGAAGCTCAGCATGTGTATAAAATATATTGGTTGACACAATCACACTTTGGCAGACATATCGCCTATAATATAACCTAAAATAGCCTTGCATCTCTACTGGGCCAGAATAGTAAACATTTTAAAGATGAGATCAAAATGATCGACAGATATCTCTTGACATTAAGTTCCTAACTAACTTATTCCTTGTTATAATATATTCAGCTATGTTATTAGAGACTTATTATGATTATTACTGAAAGAACTCTTTAAAGAGTTTTCTGACAAAAAATGAAAAACTATGAAAAATATACTTTTTCAAAAAAGAATGTAAGTGACTATTATATTTTTGCTCAAATGTGAGATTCTAGTCCAAACTCAAGAAACAGTCAGAATTCACCAATCACATTGCACTGTGGAAGTATTTTAGTAATAAAATGTAAATGTCTTACATTTGCACTGAAGACAGTTTCATGAAGCTAGAGACAATTTATATATAAAGTACAAGTGTACTAGTATAAGCAAATATTATTCAACTCAAATAAATCATTCTTTAATTTGTTCAGTTCACTCGTTCAGTCATATCCAACTCTTTGCAACCCCATGGACTGCAGCACGCCAGGCTTCCCTGTCCATTACCAACTCCTGGAGCTTACTCAAATTCATGTCCATTGAGTCGGTGAGGCTATCCAACCATCTCATCCTCTGTTGTCCCCATTTCCTCATGCCTTCAATCTTTCCCAGCATTAGGGTCTTTTCTAATGAGTCAGTTCTTCACATCAGGTGGCCAAAGTGTTGGAGTTTCAGCTTCAGCATCAGTCATTCCAGTGGATATTCAGTACTTATTTCCTTTAGGATGGACTGGTTGGATCTCCTTGCAGTCCAAGGGACTCTCAAGAGTCTTCTTCCAACACCACAGTTCAAAAGCATCAATTCTTCAGTGCTCAGCTTTCTTTAATTTGTAACAAAATGCATATACACACTGTCAAATTTTTTCAACAAAGTTGAAATATATGGTCTGTTATGGACTGAATGTTTGTATCCTTCTAAAATGCATGTGTCGAATCCCTAACACCCAATATGACTGTGTTTGGATATGGGGTCTCTAAGGAAATAAATGAAGACATATGGGTGAGACCTTGCTCCCATAGGATTAGTGTCATTATAAGAAGAGATATCAGTGTTCTTTCTCTCTCTGTCTGTCTTCATCTTCCTACTCTCCTTGTGCACCAAGGAATGGCCTTTAATGAGAAGAGAGCTATCTGTAAGCCAGGAGAAGAGTCCTCACCTGAAACCGAATTTGCTGACATCTTGATCTTGGACTTTCCAGTCTCCAGAATGGTGAGAAAATAAATCTCTGTTGTTTAAGCCACCCAGTCTGTGGTATGTTTTTACAGCAGCCCTAACTGACTAATACATGGTCCTCAATTTCAAAATGTTGCAGCATTAGATATGCAAAGGAGGAGTCTTCCTGAAGAAAATCATAAGAAATTGCTTAGCAATGTAGGTCTTTAAAAAGTATTTATTTATTGTTTATATTTAATCAAGGTAATTATAAGTACTTCCTTAAAAGATTTTCAAACAATTGCAATTGAGCATGAAAAATATCACTTCAATTAGATGCCTGCATATGTAGTCTTATCTTTCTAAATGTAATAACCGGAATGCATCATTTCATTGTGTCAACATGTTTTTCATTGGCAAATATTTTCTCTTCATCATGCATAACTCCCTGATGCTAATGAAGACTAAGGGACTGGCCTAAACAGCTGAAAAATATTTAAGCTATAGATTAAAACCAACCTATTTTTAATAAGAAGACATTGATTTCTAGAAATAGGAAAAATATTGGTAATTGACCATTGCTTATCTACAAATCTGAAACAATACCTTGCAATTATGAAATAGTTTTCCACAAAAATCTCAGAGAACTACACAAAATATATCTAACTTGGATAACAAGAATTTTTATTAAAAGCACTTCTTCATTACTTACAGTAGAGGTATGTTGATTTGAATTAAGTTGAATATCTTTTTTCTCCCTATAAAAATACAAGATATAGTGAGAATGAGACACATCAAATATGGTAATGATGTATTTTTAATTTCATGAAATTTATTTCATGTAATAAATAAACCCTATAAACCAAATATTTCATTTTTATTCTGAAAACTAGAGAAGGAAATGGCAACCCACTCCTGTATTCTTGCCTTGGGAATCTCATGGACAGATGAGCCTGGTAGGCTACAGTCCGTGAGGTCTCAAAGAGTCAGACATGACTGAGTGACTGAGAACATACACACCCTGAAAACTAAGTCATAGTCACCTTAAAGGTACAGGAGAGATGATGAGGAGGACAGAGCTCTATTACAAGTAATCAAATTTACCATTTCCTTCCGTTTCTGCTTTTGCAATGTAGAGCAGCCAGTGTGAGACTGCAAGAATTTCTTATACAAGAATAATCTCAATGTGCTTTTGTGATATTAAATGACAAATCATAAAATACCTATATGTATATCATACAGATATCAAATAAATACATGTCAAAGAATTTATGTAACTGAGGTAACTGGTAACGTATTACAACAAGTCCAGAGGAGAACCAAAGGACTACAAATTTGTATGGAATAAAGACTTGTTGAAATAGACGTGCAAATGACTCGGAATAGGCATTTGCAGAGGGGTACTTGAGTAGTGGGGAGTGAGAGGAACCAATTAAATTGCCCCACAACATAATTTATTTGCATGTTTGTTGACAAGAATTCTTTCTCATTGCTAACAGTTATCTACAACTTGCAGAATTCTAAACTAGCTCAAGTGGAAAAAAGAAAAATGCTAGAATTACTAACCCAGAAAGTATGATAGTCTAAGCAAAGCAAAGTTTTCCATTCAACCACCTAGTTATTTTGTTGTTGTTGTTGTTATTATTGTTTATTTCAAATTTCCTAATATGGGTCTTCCTTTGCTATTTAACTGATAGGGTTATTTTGGAGACACTACGTCTAGACTACCCCCACATGCCAGCAATTATGGGGTGACTAGAGCAGCTTTGTAGACTAGTCAGTGTTTGATCTGTCAGGATAGTAAATTCAAATCTAAAATTTTCCTTTGGAGTTTCAGCTAAAGTCCGTTGTCCTCATATTACTAAATCATCAGAGACATGACTGCCATTCAGAAACACAGATTAATCAAACTCACAATGTCTAGACAGGGTAAGAAAAACTTTGTGCTTCAAAGGAAAACAATACATTTTCTGTGAGATGTGCTTCTGGGTTATCTGATTCTGACTGTGGGAACCATTGTACAAGAATAATTCTTGTCTATCAACATGCAAAAAAATTATGTAAAGAGACAAATGTCTCTTGCTATGGAAAAACCAGTTTTGCTTCCAGTTGTCCAGTCAACAATTTCATGATTCTATATAAATTTGTGTTTCTTTGAACAGATTTGTAACATCTTAGTTTCCTCATGAATGAGTTAAATAAAATCTCTAATAGGTACTCATTCTTACATCTATATAAGAATCATAATTTTCCTTTTCTTTGACAATTATTCTTTAACAACAGCAGTGGCAAAAATGTATAACATGATAGGCAACTGAAAACAATGCCTTAATTATAGTAAACATGTATTGTCTTTATCATTTCTATTCAGTCTGATAAATCAGCACTCTCTTAAAGACAAGAGAGTTGCGCTGGACACTGTTCAAGGAGGTTGACATAAGTCTTTTCTTAGAAGCCACACAAATATAAGACAAATATACTTCTCAATGATTTTTGAGTCATATAAATTATGTACATCACCAAATGTAATGAAGAAACTAGCCCTAACACTATAGACTGGGAGAAATAAGTTTGCATTTGGACTATAACTAAAGAAGAAGAACATATATTAAAAGAAGTTCACTATTTTTGAAACTGGTTTGTAAAAACCCAGAAGGAAAAAATAATGATTCAATAATAAATTAATTATCTTTAACCTCTTGCTAATGCCATTACTTTGCCAAAAAATGTCCATCTATTCAAGGCTATTGTCTTTCCAGTGGCCATTTATGCATGTGAGAGTTGGACTGTGCAGAAAGCTGAGTGCCAAAGAATTGATACTTTTGAACTATGGTGCTGGAGAAGACTCTTGAGAGTCCCTTGGACTGCAAGGAGATCCAACCAGTCCATCCTAAAGGAGATCAGTCCTAGAATTTCTTTGGAAGGAATGATGCTGAAGCTGAAACTCCAATACTTTGGCCACCTCACGCGAACAGTTGACTCATTGGAAAAGACTCTGATGCTGGGAGGGATTGGGGGCAAGAGGAGAAGGGGACGGCAGAGGATGAGAGGGCTGGATGGCACCACCGACTCAATGCACATGAGTTTGAGTGAACTCCGGGAGTTGGTGATGGACAGGGAGGCCTGGCGTGCTGAATTCATGGGGTTGCAAAGAATCAGACACGGCTGAGTGACTGAACTGAACTGAACTGAATGCCATTATTTAAAATACCAATAATTATATGTAATAATTAAGATTTTTAAAATAGGGCACCTGTATCAGTGCAAGTTTTAGGCACAGGTAATGGAATATTGACTGCTTGGTGGGAGTTAAATACTGCTACTTGGTTCCTCAAGTCCAGAGAATTCTTCCACTAATGCCTAAAGCAATATCATCATTTAATTTTTCTCTTTTTAATTAGTTTTGTCCTTGGGGCTTTAAAATATCTATTATTTAACTATAATTCTGAAAAGAATAGCACATCAAATGCTTCACACATCACTATGAATGTATTTGGATTTCCCAAGTGGCTGAGTGGTAAAGAATCTGCCCGCCAATGCAGGAGGCACAAGAGATGTGGGTTCGATCCTTGGGCTCAGAAGATCCACTGGAGGAAGAAATGGCAACCCACTCAAGTAGTCTTGCCTGGAAAATTCAATGAACAGAGAAGCCTGGTGGGTTTTAGTCCATGGGGTCACAAAGAGTCGGACACAACTGAGTGAATGGGCACATGCATGTGCGTGCACGCACACACACACACACACATACACACACACATACACACACGTGAATGTATTCATCAGGTCGTTTTCCTCCACTACCAATAGATACTAGAATAATGTTGATATTCGACCCCAGTGGTGAAGGTGAGAGATTAAGGTGTCTGAATCAGAAATAAATGTAACTTTAAAAGTTTAGACACATCAATATCAGCTAAATTTGATCAGTTTGTAAGTGGGTATCTATTTTTTGCTTCTTATGTCAAATTAAAGCCCTTTTCTTGATATCATACATATTCACAACATCAAAGAAAATCGAAGCTGGAAAATAGTTAAGATGCAAAACCAGATTTCATTTAAGAGCTGTTGCAGTAGAGGAAAAGAAGCCTCAGTATGGAACTGGGCTCAATTCCAAATACAGCATGGAAGAAATGGAAATTTATGGCTCAGGAAGTCAGTGGATGGAAAATTACTAGGAGGAAACTCAAGGATAAGGGGGGATTCTGGCTAAATCTACTTGACAGGATTCTTGTCAAGGTCAGACTAGGGTGACCACATACTATGGATGGGGGATAAGGAATTTAACCAGATATGGAGGGTGATCAGATATCAAGGACAGAAATTGAAGGTGGATGCCTAGAGGGAGGTTAGAGAAGTCTGGTCAAGAAGTTAGGTCAAGAAGACAGTCTATGTCAACAATGATACATCAAATACTCATCTTTAAATGCAACCCAGTGAATGATAATTGGGCGAGGAGAAAGGGGTTTGCATGCATGGAATTTTCTCCAAGTTGAACTTCTACATGTTTATAAATGAATAAATTTAAATAAAAAATTCATAGAGTTGATAAATGGAGAGAAGAGTCTAAAAGCATACCAGAAACTTCCCTGATGGTCCAGTGCTTAAGATTCTGTGCTTCTGATACTGGGATGTTGGTTCAATCCCTGATCAGGAGACGAAGATCCCACATGCTCCACAGAGAGGAAAAAAAAAAAATACTACTACTACTAATGATAAGAGCATACCAGACAACCAGGAAGGCCTTTCCATGAAACTTCAACAGAAGACCCACACTAAGATGTAGAAGTCTGTATCTGCAACATAATCTCTCTAGAGAATAGTAGTTCAGATTTTGGAATATGATACTGGCAAATTCTCCTGCCAGTTCTTATGGAACTAGCTATTAATCTAATTCTAAGTGCAATGAGTGCATGTAAAGCCAAATCTCATTCCCAGTTCTATCAGAGCAGAAAAAAATGAGTTCAAAGAAGATTACCCAATCCTAGAACAAATGTTTCTGAGGTTAGACATGATTTTATTGTACTTCACTTTAAATATTTTAGCAGATATCACTGGATATATCAAACTACCTTGTTTTAGTTTAGTCTCTGATAAAAGACTTGCCATCTGGCCTAGTTTTTTCCAAAAGTTTCACCAGTTTTTCCAAACTGCTAGCAAAGGAGTCTCATTTGTTTCATTTCTTGATCTCCTTTTAATCTCTAATGATGTCCATTTAACACATCTTATGAGATGTTACTACAGAATGTGAAGGAATACAAATGATCTGGCTGATACACTTGGAAAAAAAAAACATTATAATTGCCATGAAATGAACAAGGAGCCTCTAATTAGACACATTAATAGGACAAAGATGAACAGTGTACTGTTTAATGATATCAGTTTTACGGTTGGGATTTCCAGCATTTCTCATATTATGCTGTATGTCATAGTAGGCAATTAGTAAATTGATTCAAACAGCACAGGGTGGTTTTAAAATCCAACTATCCTTGTACTGATGTGCATTACCTTTCCTGTTTATATTTTCTTATGACAGGAAATGCCTTTCAATACTTAGTAAGTTAGGAAGACAGACAGGTATCATTTTCTCACCAGAACTCTATTATTATCTTGGTTTTGATATATTTCTCCTCAAATGGTCCTGGATTTAAAATGTGGGTTAAATCTTTTTGTTGTAATCTACAGAAGAACTGTACAAAAAAGATCTTCACGGCCAAGGTAACCATGATGGTGTGATCACTAACCTAGAGCCAGACATCCTGGAATGTGAAGTCAAGTGGGCCTTAGAAAGCATCACTATGAACAAAGCAAGTGGAGGTGATGGAATTCCAGTTGAGCTATTTCAAATCCTGAAAGATGATGCTGTGAAAGTGCTGCCCTCAATATGCCAGCAAATTTGGAAAACTCAGCAGTGGCCACAGGACTAGAAAAGGTCAGTTTTCATTCCAATCCCAAAGAAAGGCACTGCTCAAACTACCGCACAATTGCACTCATCTCAGTGTAAAGCAACGCTCAAAATTCTCCAAGCCAGGCTTCAACAGTACGTGAACCATGAACTTCCAGATGTTCAAGCTGGTTTTAGAAAATGCAGAGGAACCAGAGATCAAATTGGCAACATCCCCTGGATCTTGGAAAAAGCAAGAGAGTTCCAGAAAAACATCTATTTCTGCTTTATTGACTATGCCAAAGCCTTTGACTGTGTGGATCACAATAAACTGTGGAAAATTCTGAAAGAGATGGGAATACCAGACCACCTGACCTGCCTCTTGAGAAACCTATATGCAGGTCAGGAAGCAACAGTTAGAACTGGACATGGAACAACACACTGGTTCCAAATAGGAGAAGGAGTACGTCAAGGCTGTATATTGTCACCCTGCTTATTTAACTTATATGCAGAGCACATCATGAGCAATGCTGGGCTGGAAGAAGCCCAAGCTGGAATCAAGATTGCCGGGAGAAATATCAATAACCTCAGATATGCAGATGACACCACCCTTATGGCAGAAAGTGAAGAGGAACTAAAGAGCCTCTTGATGCAAGTGGAAGAGGAGACTGAGAAAGTTGGCTTAAAGCTCAACATTCAGAAAACTAAGACCATGGCATCTGGTCCCATCACTTCATGGCAAATAGATGGGGAAACAGTGGAAACAGTGTCAGACTTTATTTTTGGGGGCTCCAAAATCACTGCAGATGGTGATTGTAGCCATGAAATTAAAAGACGCTTACTCCTTGGAAGGAGAGTTATGACCAACTTAGATAACATATTGAAAAGCAGAGACATTACTTTGCCAACAAAGGTCCGTCTAGTCAAGGCTATGGTTTTTCCAGTAGTCATCTATGGATGTGAGAGTTGGACTGTGGAGAAAGCTGAGCACCAAAGAATGATGCTTTTAACTGTGGTGTTGGAGAAGACTCTTGAGAGTCCCTTGAACTGCAAGGACATCCAACCAGTCCATTCTAAAGGAGATCAGTCCTGGGTGTTCTTTGGAAGGAATGATGCTGAAGCTGAAACTCCAGTATTTTGGCCACCTCATGTGAAGAGTTGACTCATTGGAAAAGACTCTGATGCTAGGAGGGCTTGGGGGTAGGAAGAGAAGGGGACGACAGAGGATGAGATGGCTGGATGGCATCCCAACTCGATGGACATGAGTTTGAGTGAACTCCGGGAGTTGGTGATGGACAGGGAGGCCTGGCGTGTTGCAATTCATGGGGTCGCAAAGAGTCAGACACGATGGAGCAACTGAACTGACTGAACTGACTGAAATAAATAGAGATGCACACTTAACAAAGTATGTTCCTGAAAATGCGTTTAATCATGTGTGACACAGCACACATAAAAGCAGTAACATCCAAAAAGGAGTAGAAAAAATGTTGTTTAGTTGCTAAGTTGAATCCAGATCTTTATGGCCCTATGGACTATCCTGCCAGGGTCCTCTGTCATGGAATTTTCCAGGCATGAATACTGGAGTGGGTTGCCATTTCCTTCTCCAGGAGATCTTTCCGACCCAAGGATCAAACTTGTGTCTCCTGCATTGGCAGGTGGGTTCTTTACCACTGAGCCACCAGGGAAGCCCAGGAAAATTAAATGTAAAGTAAGAAAATGACTTTTGAGCTATTCATACTTCAAGTGAGAGCAATGCAATTCCATTGTTATAACTGAAAAGCAATACCTACAAATAATTTAAAAACTGTATATAGAGTTATTTGGACAGAAAGATTTCTTTGTTGTACTTGATAAATACTTATTTCAAGTGGAATAGAAATTTTTTTAATGTTCAGCATTTTTTATCCCCTTTTAGATACTTTGATTTATAGCATAAGTTACCTTTATATTTTTTTTCAAATAAAATTGTTTGATCTGCATAACCTAGTGATTTTATGACCCTGGAAGCATTTTCTCCAGGTGTAGTTTATAATATAATCTTAGTGTTTCAGATTTTTCTTTTTTTATATAATTTCAAGCATTTGGAGAACCTGAGGGGAATCTCTTAACAGTCAAGAAGGTCATTAGGAGTTGGCAGTAGAGTTTCATAGCTCAGTGATATAAATTATTATTCTTTTCAGACTTTCAAAAGATCATGCCAACCTCCAGTGGACTGCCATTAGAAAGGAGCATCTGTTACACTTCTGTAAACTGGACATTATGAGCATAGTTTACATGAAAGTGCAGCATTTAAAGCACAGAATTGCTGTGATGACTTTATCATAACTGAAGCCATATTTCACCAGCACTTTCTGAGGTATTGGACTAAGTGCTATGATGGATACAATGCATAAAGGACATACCTTTCACTTAGAAGACTGTATAAGAAAAGTTATTTAATGATGCATGGTGGAAAGGAGAAGAAGACCTGAAACAGATTGGTGCTCTACCATTAGCAATGTGACAGTGACCAAATCTCAATATTGCTGAATCTGAATTTCCCAGGTTAATTACAAAGAGGGATACACACAGGGCTATTATAAACTGGTTCCATATAAGGGAGTGTGTAATCTGGAAATACTGTTTTAGATTTTGTTTGTTTTTAATGCTGATAGTAAAGGGCAAATACAAAGTGGTTGAAGAAACAAGAAAGAAAACAGGAAGAAAGAAAAATCAACATTATGAAAAATCTCAGAAAGGATAGGTTTTAAGAACAAAATTAGGATTAGTCTCAGTCTAAAAGATTGAGGAAAAAAAGATGACTCTAGAAATAGATGTATATATGTTTATAGTAGGATGAGGTGTTAGTAAAGAAAGTTCATGCTTGGTGGTTTATACTCCTCTCTTTGAAATAGAAGTCAAGGTTGCTTCTCAAGTTGCCGAATAACAAAGTAAGCTGCATGACGTACAAACGGAAGAATCAGGATAGTTGTTGAAATAAATCAGAGAACATCTGTTGGATTGTATGATTGCCTCTGGTTATACACGTGTGTAGTGAAGTAGAAGGCAATTTTTAATGTTTTTCATTTGTAAGAGGATTATAAGGGGTGACAGAGGTCAGGGAGGCAAAGGAATTGAGGCTGTTAGCCAAAGGACCCTTGAAGTGAACCAAAAGTTTAGAAAAGGAAGAAATGCCTCAAGTAAGCCCAGACACTAGAATAAAGTGTTGGATGTCAAGAGACTGAATGTTTCGGCAAGATCAAAAAACAAGAATATAGGGAGTACTGGCATGATGTCTGAAAAGAAATAATGCTGTAAAAAGAAAGACAATGGAGCCTAAGCTTTTGAAGGGGTTCAGAGTAAGCCTCCCCCAAATGTTTTGAGCTAAAGGCAGTCAACATCCTGTAGGCCTAGGAGAAATGTCTGCTCCTCCCTTAAGTACTTAGACAAATTTAAACTGGGGTCTTTTTGTATGAGAATTATTGTCAGAGATAAATTTTATCTGAGTCATCCATCAGTATGGCAGAACAAACATCTAATCACCAAGTGTCTCATTGTCCTGTGAACAGCTTTAATCTCCTTGTGGAAGCCCCAGGCCTCTTTACCATTGCTTAGCTCAGGATGGTCTATAAATCTCATTTTACCCTTCTGTCTTTGAACTTCTCATGTATGCAGGAGTTCCTGTGCATGCAAAATTAAATTTGATTTTTCCTGTTAATCTGTCTCAGATGTATTTGATTATTAGACCAGACAAAAGAACTTTTGAAGTGTAAAGGAAAATGCTTTCTTCCCAACACTTTCATATCCTACTGTGTGGAGGCTCCATTTCAGGTGAGTGCAAAACTCAGGACATGGCAATGAATGACTATAAGTTATCAAGGAGAAATGTAAGAGGAGGACGCTAACATAGAGAATATAAGGAGTCATGAAATTTGAGATCATGGCATCTGGATCCCATCACTTCATGGCAAATAGATGGGGAAACAATGGAAACAGTGACAGATTTTATTTTGGGGGTCTCCAAAATCACTTCACTTGGTGACTGCAGCCATGAAATTAAAAGACACTTGCTCCTTGGAAGAAAAGTTATGACCAACCTAGACAGCATATTAAAAAGCAGAGATATTACTTTGCCAACAAGGGTCCATCTAGTCAAAGCTTTGGTTTTTCCACTCATCATGTATGAATGTGACGGTTGGACTATAAAGAAAGCTGAGTGCCAAAGAATCGATGCTTTTGAACTGTGGTGTTGGAGAAGACTCTTGAGAGTCCCTTGGACTGCAAGGAGATCCAACCAGACTATCCTAAAGGAAATCAGTTCTGAATATTCATTGGGAGGACTGATGCTGAAGCTAAAACTCCAATACTCTGGCTATCTGATGCAAAGAAATGAGTCATTTAAAAAGATCCTGATGCTGGGAAAGATTGAAGGCAGAAGGAGAAGGGGATTACAGAGGATGAGATGGTTGGATGGCATCACGGACTCAATGGACATGAGTTTGATTAAGTTCCGGGAGTTGGTGATGGACAGGGAAGCCTGACATACTGCAGTCCATGGGGTCGCAAAGAGCCGGACATGGCTGAGCGACTGAACTGAACTGAAGTGAGATTTGAGATATTTGGGGCTGATGTGTGGGGTGAAATCACACAGGATAATAGTGAATGGGTGAAGGTGACCATGAAATAGAAGTCACTGTCCTCAATAAATGGCTGGAAATGTGACTTAAAATATACATTTTTATTTATATACACTTATGTAACTTTATATCCCTGGTAGCTCAGCTCATAAAGAATCTTCCTGCAATGCAAAAGATCCCAGTTTGATTCCTGGGTCAGGAAGATCCCCTGGAGAAGGGATGGGCCACCCACTCTATCTTGGGCTTCCTTGGTGGCTCAGATAGTAAAAAATCCGCCTGCAATGCTGGATACCTGGGTTTGAACCCTGGGTTGGGAAGATCCCTGGAGGAGGGCATGGCAACCCACTCCAATACTCCTTCCAAGATAATTCCTATAGACAGAGGAGCCTGAGGGGCTGCAGTCCATGGGGTTGCAAAGAGTCATACATGACTGAGTGACTCAGCACAGCACAGCACAGCACTTTAGCTTTATATAAACTGAAATGAAAATTAAATGAGGGAAAGAAGAATACAGGCAAGATAGCAAATGGTTCCACTTTCATGTTGAAAGGTCTTTGTCAGTTCCATTCAGTTCAGTATCTCAGTCATGTCTGACTCTTTGCAACCCTGTGAACTGCAGCATGCCAGGCCTCCCTGTCTATCACCAACTCCCGGAGTTTACCCAAACTCATGTCCATTAAGTTGGTGATGCCATCCAGCCATCTCATCCTCTGCCATCCCTTTCTCCTCCTGCCTTCAATCTTTCCCAGCATCCGGGTCCTTTCAAATGAGTTAGCTCTTCACATCAGGTGGCCAAAGTATTGGAGTTTCAGCTTCAACATCAGTCCTTCCAATGAACACCCAGGACTGACCTCCTTTAGGATGGACTGGTTGGATCTCCTTGCAGTCCAAGGGACTCTCAAGAGTCTTCTCCAACACCACAGTTCAAAAGCATCAATTCTTCAGTGCTCAGCTTTCTTTATAGTCCAACTCTCACATCCATACATGACTACTGGAAAAACCATAGCCTTGACTTGACGGACCTTTTTTGGCAAAATAATTTCTCTTCATTTTAATATGCTGTCTGGGTTGGTCATAACTTTCCTTCCAAGGAGTAAGCATCCTTTAATTTCATGTATAAGTTTTAAAATCTTGGGAAGATGACAGTACTCACAGTCTCGAAAAAAGTGAGACACTCCAGGGAATGAGGTTTTCCACTGAACATATCTACAGAAGAAATGGTGCTTCCTGGGGATACCGTTTTCCTTATGGTTCCCAGAAATGATAGTCCTTTAAAAATAACATATAGATCATATGCATAAACTTCTATAATATAACATATTCCATAATATAATATACTATTTGTAGTTCTCAAAATATGGTTCTAGTCATAGGTAATTAAATATGATAGACCCTGATATAATACTTGTTGACTTAGGAGCCAGTATTGAATCATGCTTAATTATACTAACTAAACGTTAATTGCATTAATTTAATCACATTAACATTTGCCTTTTTTTACTCCCCTCTCTGTCTAATTGAGACATTTGTTACGTGAACTAAATTAGTTTTTGACATAGTATGTTTCTTGACATTAGGCCTTTCTCAGACCACTATGCCTCTGTTGTACATCACGTTTTTACATTTGAATTTGAAATATACATTAGTGTGATAAAATGTTTTCCCCATCATTGTCCCATGAGCTGCTTCTCATTTAGTTAAATACCTCTTCAGGGGGCTAAGACTCCATTGATTTCAAAGTGGTATCAGCATGCAGATGAGATTTTTAGACTATATTGAATAATGAAAAATTGGACTCCTCATCACTCTTCCCCAAGAGGGAAAGGCTGCATTCAGCAGAGCCAAGGAAAGAGAACACAAATGAAAAAATATAGAAACCAAGGGAACAGCAGGTAGAAGAATTAGTCATGGTTGCTCTGGAGTATAAAACTTTACCTCCAATATACTGCCAAAAATACTGAATGATTCCATACAACATGTTATTTGAGCTTTTACAGAAAGCAGTTTTCTGAGATTTTCTTTCTTTATGCCCTTGTGTTTTCTTGACTTTTTTTACCCAGTTCCAGTTTCCTTAGATATGTTCAGAGGATAACATTTTTAGGACATATTGGCAAAACTACTTACCTGCAGGAGTCCTATTGACCTTGATCAAGGCCACAAGGCAAAATCCCCCTTCCTTAACTTTGAAAATTAGCTTGATATTTCCAGTCATATTTTCATCTGGTTTTGCTATTCCACATATGAGAATTATTTCTCTGAGAGGTTTGATTTACTTCTATTAATTATTATTCAAAAATATATGCTGTAAAACAATTGCAAGCAAATACCAAATGAATGAAAACAGATGGCAGTGTAATCTGGAGAAAGAATTTTGCCCAGAGGTGGGAGGAGGAATGAGCAGAAAGACACAATATAGATAGAATTTTCTTAAATTGCCCTCAGAAAGTTAGCATTAAAAGTGACTAAAATAAATTTTGCTGGTATCTCTTTTACTTTTAAACATGTTTATATTTCTAAGGTAAAAATCTATAAAAATAATCCAGAATTTAAAGAACGAAAATAAATTATTTTATTTTATGGTCTCAGTTACATTTGAGCCTATGTTAGATCAATGAAAAGATTTACCTAATGAATTTAGAAACTATGACATCTGAATGATAAAAGTAAGCTTGAGAATTTAACAATTCTTTGAATAATTCATTAAAAACTTCCCCCAGTCTTTAAGACTCTTCTTCTAGCAGCGTTTGTAGACTTTATCCACCCATAATCAGAACAGTTGGTCAATTTCATCTGCTCCGTTAGATAATGTATCTAGAAAGTGAAAAGGAGTCAACATTTGAGGACAATACCTTTCACCAGATTGCGGCCGCTGCTGCTAAGTCGTTTCAGTCGTGTCCAACTCTGTGCGACCCCATAGACAGCAGCTCACCAGGCTCCTCTGTCCCTGGGATTCTCCAGGCAAGAATACTGGAGTGGGTTGCCATTTCCTTCTCCAGATTAGGAGAAGGTATTTTGATCTCATTAACATCCACAACAAGTTGCTCAAGTGAGGACCTACTCTGGGAAAGCAGGCCTCCGGGGCACAAGATGAACATGTAAGGTCAAGTTCACCCGATATTAATCAGTCAAAAATACCTCTGCCTAAAAAGCCTAGTCTGAGATCCCCATGAGGCAATGTACTTAACACTTCCCACCCTTTTGAGTACAGATTACCCACTATACTTATAGCACCAGATGGAATCTTGAAAAAAGTATTGCAATGCAATCAGGCATCAAAGTTAAAATGAATTTTACAAACAGTACTAAGACTAACTACATTTCCAAACCACTTTTGGCATATTTCTTTGGTCTCCTCCATTCGTTTTGCCAGCAGTCGTTGATTTAAAAGGTTATATGAATGTGTGTATTTTTATTCGAATATAACATTTACAGAGAAAGCACTTATGTAAATAAACCTTTGGAAAATGAGGCTGTTATGATTAAAGCACAAATGTGGGCATATGCCATGGAAAATACTGTTCTTTTTCTTTAATACTATGTTAAGGAGAAGCTATTTAAATAAATCCCAAGTAAACATTTTATGCATATATTCACTATTATAGACACTCAGTTTTCCACAATATTATAGAAATGTGTGTAAGTACTTTTAAACTGGAAATATCTATCATGCTTTTCCTAGTACAAAGATCATAGGGAGCATAACTCTCATATTTCATACATATATATAAAATAATGTGTATATATGAAAACACCAGGGCCAACTCTGACTTCTGTTTTTTCTATTCTGTATAATTCCACAGGTGACGCGTGTGACACCTGTGATGAAGCTACATTTAGCCGACTCCGCATTCACCAGGGAAGAATTGATCTTCAGCTTTCATTAGGTGGTAGAAATAGACCACTAGCATAAAAAATTGTTCTTAAAAATAAATAAGAGAATTTTCTGCCTGGGGACTACTGTTCTCCACTAACTTGAATTATGGAATGGGTTAAATAAAGGCCATTTCTATTCTCTATTTGTCTAGATGAACCACCTGAAATGCAAGTTGATTTTTTTTTTAAATTCTTTTATCCCCTCAGCTTGGTAGGATTTATCCTTGAATGTTCTGTTCTGTGCACACTGCATGGAGTGCTGCCACATATTTATCTAGCAATCTCTAAAAAAATAGAGAGCTTTTAAAAAATAAAGACTATAAAGCCCATTATATTTGCCAGACTATTAACTGTGATATGCAATTATGAGATTGTTTGACAGGGAACTTCACAGAAAGCTGAAACTTCTCATTTCTATAAAGTCTTTTTTAATCAATGGCTTCAAAGTTGTTCTCACTATGTCTGCCCACACAGGAAAAAGTATGCAGCAATTTTAATCTGATTAAAATCTACCAGTGTTCGTTAAGTATCTACTATGTGCAAGAACATGGTTTGGTAAGTCTGTGGTCTATAACATTCATTTCCTCACCAGTTAATGAAGTTTAAACACTAAAACCTCAGCTCAGCATCGACAATTCCTAAAATATTTTCCTGTCTCCCACCTCCCCAATCACCGACTTAGATTCAGGTCACTTTTAGTTTTGCAGTGTTTGCTTCTATGTCATTGCACTGACCCTCCTGGATTATAATTGTTTGTTGCAATTATTTCCTACTCTAAAAGGTTTCTCAGAGTCAAGAACTCTGTCTTTTTCTATGTTGCAGAGATTAGCACAATGACAGAGAGGTGAGTGAATAAATGAATGAATTAAGACAAAGTCAAGGAGTGTATAACCTCATAATGCAAATGAGCACAAAGTTTCCAATAGTGTAAGGTGGGATTTAACAAACAGCCGAAAAGAGTTAAATAAACTGGTTACAGAGTAGTTCAGAACAATAAACAACTATGTGTTGTTAATGCTATTCAGTCACGAAGCCGTGTTCCACTCTTTTCAACCCCATGAACTGCAGGATGCCAGGCTTCCCTGTTCTTTACTATCTCCTGGAGTTTGCTTAAACCCATGTTCGTTGAGTCAGTGATGCCATCCAAACATCTCATCCTCTATCATCCCCTTATCCTCCTGCTCTCAATCTTTGTTGACCTCAAGGTGTTTTCCAATGAGTCAGCTCTAAACATCAGGTGACCAAAGTATTGGAGCTTCAGCTTCAGTATCAGTCCTTCCAATGAATATTCAAGGTTAATTTCCTTTAGAATTGACTGGTTTTATCTCCTTGCAGTCCAAGGGACTCTCAAGAGTCTTCTCCAACACCACAATTCAAAATCATCAATTCTTCAGCTTTCAGCCCTGTTTATGATCCACTCTCATATTCATACATGCTGCTGCTAAGTCACTTCAGTCATGTCCGACTCTGTGCGACCCCATAGACGACAGCCCACCAGGCTCCCCCGTCCCTGGGATTCTCCAGGCAAGAACACTGGAGTGGGTTGCCATTTCTTTCTCCAATGCATGAAAGTGAAAAGTTAAAGTGAAGTCACTCAGTCATGCCTGACTCTCAGCCACCCCATGGACTGCAGCCTACCAGGCTCCTCCATCCATGGGATTTTCCAGCCAAGAGTACTAGAGTGGGGTGCCATTGCCTTCTCCGATTCATACATGACTACCAGAATAATGATAGCTTTTACTACATGGACCTTTGTCAGCAAAGCGATGTCTCTGTTTTTGAATAGGCTATCTAGTTTTGTCACAGCTTTTCTTTCAAGGAACAAATGTCTTTCAATTTCATGGCTGCAGTCATTGTCTGCAGTGACTTTGGAGCCCAAGAAATTAAAATCTGTCACTGTTTCCACTTTTTCCCCATCTACTTGCCATGAGATGATGAAACCAGATGCCATGATCTTAGGTTTTTGGAGCTACTGTGTGTGTAATAAGAAAAAGTGACTTTTGAGATCAACCTTAAAAGATGAGTAGGAATCTAATAAAGAGAACAGTTTTGATGATGGAAGGAAGAAGCACACAGGAACAAGGACAGAAGGTCAGAAGACAACTAACACATGGCAGGCAAGAAGGAGGCAAAATATGGTGATTTAAACTTCAGGCTCTGGGGCCAACCATCTGAGGTGCCAATCCTCATAGTGGCCCACCTCTAGTTCTGTGACCTTGGGCAAGCTGTTTGACATCTTTAAGTCTTTTTTTTTTTTTTTTCCTAATTATAAAATGAGAATAACAATGGTAACTACCTCACAGAACTACTGGAAAAATTAAATGATTCCAAACATGTATCAATAACCTCAGATATGCAGATGACACGACCCTTATACCAGAAAGTGAAGAGGAACTAAAAAGCCTCTTGATGAAAGTGAAATTGGAGAGTGAAAAAGTTGGTTTAAAGCTCAACATTCAGAAAACAAAGATCATGGCATCCGGTCCCATCACTTCATGGGAAATAGATGGGGAAACAGTGGAAACACTGTCAGACTTTATTTTGGGGGGCTCCAAAATCACTGCAGATGGTGATTGCAGCCATGAAATTAAAAGACACTTACTCCTGGAAGGAAAGTTATGACCAACCTAGATAGCATATTCAAAAGCAGAGACATTACTTTGCCAACAAGGGTCTGTCTAGTCAAGGCTATGGTTTTTCCTGTGGTCATGTATGGATGTGAGAGTTGGACTGTGAAGAAGGCTGAGTGCCGAAGAATTGATGCTTTTGAACTGTGGTGTTGGAGAAGACTCTTGAGAGTCCCTTGGACTGCAAGGAGATCCAACCAGTCCATTCTAAAGGAGATCAGTCCTGGGTGTTCTTTGGAAGGAATGATGTTCAAGCTGAACCTCCAATACTTTGGCCACCTCATGTGAAGAGTTGACTCATTGGAAAAGACTCTGATGCTGGGAGGGATTGGGGGTAGGAGGAGAAGGGGACGACAGAGGATGAGATGGCTGGATGGCATCACCGACTTGATGGACATGAGTTTGAGTGAACTCTGGGAGTTTGTGATGGACAGGGAGGCCTGGTGTGCTGCGATTCATGGGGTCGCAAAGAGTCAGACACTACTGAACATCTGAACTGAACTGAACTGAAACATGTAAAATGCTTGACACATGACAAAAATTCAACAAATGAGCACTACTTGTAACTCATCACAAATAGCCCCATCACTATTGTGGAATCTTTGTGCAGGGAACAATGGGCAGTACATCTTGAAGTGGATGTAGTCACAATATGGAAAGTGTAAACTTCCAGAATTGGGTTTACATGTAATTTGTGATACTGCAGGGAGAGACATAGTTTTACTACATCTCAATTTAGCGCAGTTCATTGTACATCTGACTTGTTGACCAGGAGCCCGTATCTTGTTTTTCAAATACATGGAAATTCCTGAAGCCACGGACTATGTGGGGCACTACATAGCATAGCACCTAGAATTTATTAAATGTCAGATAAATCATTCATAATCAATTCCTGGACTAAAGAGATATCTTTAGACCTCCACTCTGGAAAGTCAAATATCTGATTAAAATTTTCTTTCCATCCCTTATTTAGAGGTATGCACCAAAAAACACTCCCAGACTCAAACTTTTTTTTTTTTGCACTGGAAATTGACTTGGCCACTGCTAGAATCAAAAGATAAAATAAACTCTTTCTGTTCAGTAATACTTCTTACAGATAAGTTTATTCTGAGTAAGAGGGGTATTTAATAGAGAGATAACAATCTAAATTAATATAGAAGGAGTGTTATTTAACTGCAAATTAAGTCTTCCACAATCCGTGATACTATAAACCCTAACTTAGCAGGTAGTTTGACCTAAATTATTTTACTGTATTCACATATCAAATCATTGAAGGCAGGGAAAAATCATCATAAAATATAAGAAAAATATCAAAAAAGTAATTAAATAAATATATATATATTTTAGATAGGAAATAGATTGAATTTAAATTAATTTCCAAAATACATTAATAAGTTTGGGTAGTGACACATCTGCTTTCATTGGAAAGAATGCACTACTGTTAATATAACATTAATACTATAAGGCTTAAGAATATTCTTCTACTCAATATACAGTAATTTCATCATCTACTAACATGAGTAATTGTTGATATGGGACTGGAATTCAACTTTCTTAAAACAGTCTTCTAATTAAAGGTACATTATTACAGAAAATATTAAAATCAGTATAATGATATGTCTTAAATATTCTTCTAGAAATTAACATGAATATACATTCAACTGGGAAATTTAATATTGATAATTTTTGCATATTGCTTTTGTTTTTTTTTTTTTTTGCTTTGATTTTTGTAAATGAGAGTTAAACTCAAAGTGAGGGAGTCATATTTGGAGGTGGCTGGCTTTTACTAAATATAGAGAAAAATCTTTTTTTCACTGCATGTAGTAAAGTGTCCTTCCTCTCTGCTTGAATTATAATATTACCTGAAATAATTAACTGTACAAGATTATTTGCATATTCAGCCCACAAAGCCACTTCAGTCATTACATGACTTTTCTGTTTGGTTTCATGCAAATTCCCAAGGCAGTTTTAAAGTTCTTTGGAACTGTTCTTTTCAACATAATTGCAGATTTGTTCATGGAAATGGAAATTATTTTTTTATTCTGCTTGGAAGATGAACTTCTCAGAAACTGAGGGATTATCAGCAGAATGAGTATTTATCATACTTCCTCTTTGAAATATTCCAGGAATTCTTATCAGATCATAGAATGTGCAGTTGAAGGCATTGAGTCTTGTTGGGTGTCTATGAGGATCAGTTGAAAATACCAGTTATTTCATCTACTTTTAACCAAACTGTTTTCTGGTTTTTGGACTCCTGAGTCTATTTTCCAAGGTAGAGCTGTGTTGTAGAGTTTATCCTGTTCTTTCGCATGTATTTATTTCTAGTATATCAGTTAAGGTCACAATCCTCTTGAACTATTTGCTCAAAGTGAATTTGGACCCAGACTAGAAAGTAGTCTTTACTTTTCGGTCATTGTTAGGAGAGGATCCAGCAACTCCTCTTTCTCTTATTTGTTTTTATGGTCTCAAATATTCCTAATTCAAAAGTAGCAAATATACCATATACCAAAAACTGTCTAGAATTCTATTTAAATATACAAAAATGCACAGAAACAAACTTGTCTTTGTTTTTAATCCCCCTAGGAAAAAGTTTACTGGATTTAGCAAGTGTGTGTGTGTTAGTCGCTCAGTCATGTCCACCTCTGTGCAAACCTGTGGACTGCAGTCCACCAGGCTCCTCTGTCCACGGAATTCTCCAGGCAAGAATACTGGAGTGGGTATTCAATACAAACACCCAGATAAATTTAGATAAACTGAAAACTTGGAAAAATAACATTTGAATAAACAACAAATGTAGGAGTATATGTCCCAAATATTATATCTTGTATTTTTATCTGATAATTCTACACAGGAAAGTCATCAATCTGTCAAAGAAACACAATGCCTTTGGAGTTTTCAAGCCCAGTGCTATTTTGGAAAGCAAATGTTTTAACACCATAATACAGTGAAGAAAAGAATTAATCAGTTTAAACAACTTCTTAATACTATGAAGTTGGTAGTTTAATTTTTCTTCTAAGTTGTTAAAGTTTTCAGGCCTAATCATTCATATTTATTTGACAACTTTTATGGTCTGATGAAAGCTAGAAATGATAACAATTTAAAGAACCTTACTGCTTAAAAAGATCTCTGATCTTCGGGTCAAGTCACTATTTATAAGACTCTGTGAACCCGAAGATGTTGATTAGATACAGCAGGCACACATGACAAGAGCCCACATGGCTAGGGTGGAGATCTGGGAACTGATAAACATACACAACATTTTGCAAAAAGAAAAATCAAACAAACCAAAATATCTGATGAAATAGTAGACACTTCACATAATGATTCTGACTTATATGTTCAAACGCTGCATTCCTATAACACTCATTTTGCAACACCTTCAGCCCTGCAAAATAATCATTTGTGTATTGTTTATCTATACACATAAGTTAATAGCCCTCTGTGAATTACAAAAGCACAATGGACATAGTATATGTTGACCAAGTCTTGATTTAATTAGCTTAATCGAGTATTTGTTACCCTGAAAAAACCAGTGATCCAGACATAAAATTTTTAAATTGTGTTAATATGTACAAAATCCACTGGAGTAATGTCCTAAAATATTGTTCACCAGTTTAATGTGGACAAATGGACAAATTCTGTAGTGGATTTGACAGCCAAAAACTAGAATATACTGGCATCATTAACTAGAAAAGGATAGTTTTAGCAAGGGAAATTATACCTTTATCTCATTTATGAATATAGAAGCAAAAATTCAAACACTAGATATACAAACTGAATCCAAACCAACATAAAAATGTACACCATGGCCAAGTTGAACTTATCTTAGGAATACAAATAAGCTTTAACATTAAAAAGCCTATTAAACTCTTTAATAATAAATCTATTATATTAAGGGGAAAGAGCACAAGGACACCTAAGAGATTTGGAAATTTTATAAAATACCCACCTATCTTCATATAAAGAGCAAACAGGAAACTAAGCAGAGAAGGAACTTCTTGACCTGATAAAAGATATGCACCAAAAAGTCCCAGGTGGCACAATGTTAAAGAATCTGACTGCAGTGCAGGAGACTCGAGAGACATGGATTCAATCTTTGGGTTGGGAAGATCCCTTGAAGGGGAAAGTGGCAACCCACTCCAAGAATTCTTGCCTGGAAAAGATCTAAAGAGAGATTGCCCATGTTTAAGGATAAAATTATCCAGTGTTCTAAAAGTGTATACTCTCCTCAATTTCTACCACCTCCACTTATATCAACCTAGTCCAAAACCCCATCCTCTTTCCTCATTTTTCTCATCCTCTCCTTATTGGTCTCCATACTTCTACCCATGACCTCAGAACATGTAAGTCCTGTGCTCAAAATCTTCAGTAGATTCGCATTTCCCCATATACGTGCTAAAATCCCTAAAATCACTGATGAGATACATGGTGATCTGGGTCCTTCATTCACTCTATCACTCTCCCTTCATTCAACTTGCTCCTGATGTCATGGCCTCCGGGCTATGCTTACAACACATCCCAGGATCCTTCCTGCTCTGGCTGTTCCTTCTGCATCACTAAAACCCTCACCTATGTCAAGTCCTTGCTGAAATTCTCTTTCAAAAACATCAACCCTAGTTACCTTACTTAAAATTGCAGCTGGCCTTCTACCTCCAGATTCCCCATCTCACTTTATTTTTCTCAATGGTAATTGTTATCCTCTTGTTCAGTTGCTCAGTAGTGTCTGACTCTTTGCGACCCCGTGGACTGCAGCACATAAGGCTTCCCTGTCCTTCATTATCTCCTGGAGTTTTCTCAAACTCATGTACATTGAGTTAATGATGCCATCCAACCGTCTCATCCTCTGTCACTCCTTATGTACCACATAATCCACTTTTTTATTGTGTTCATGTTCGGTCTCTGCTCGGTTAGAACTTAACCTTCGTGAGGGCAGGGATGTGTTTCTTCTGTTTTGTTTATTGCCAGATCCACAGCACAGGCAATTGATACCTAGCACATAGGTCAAATATTTGTCCAATTATGCAATGAATGAAATGCAACTTTACCACAGTGAGATAGGGATTATTAATTAATTAATCTAATTATTTGTAATTATTGCCCATACCCATTAGAGTGCCAAAAATTTAAGAAATATGACAGGAAGGATGTAGATCAGCAGGAACTCAGACAATCTGGTGGATTGCAATTTTGGATTTATTTCAGAAAACATGTTGACATTATCTTGTAAAGTTAAACAAACATCTACACTCCCTACTAAGCAATCATTCTACTCTTATGAACAGATATTAGACTAAAATCTAAATTTTTATGTAAAAATTATTACAGAAGTATGCAAGAAGACACATGCAAAGTTTTCATGACTGTAACACTAATAATAATAAAATGCTGGAAGCGACACAAACGTCCTTTGACCAAGGAATAGATAAATAAATGATGTTTTATTTTTACTGAATCAATATTACAAAGCAGTGCAGATGTATGGAACACAGCTATTTAAAAAAATATGGACGCACCTTATAACGCTGAATAGATATAAGACTACATAAAACAGAGAACTATTTTTATAAATTTCAACACAAGAACATTTGGATCATATATTGCCTCTGGTTTACATACATATGTCAAAATAATGACATATATAGCTTTATATACTAGTGTAGAAACTACTAGCACTACTAAAATGCTTCAAAGTAGTTTTGTCCAGTGGAAAGCATGGAATAATCAAGTGTACACAAATAGATGAAACTCACATTAACATTTAAGTTCTTAGGTTGCATAATGGCTTCACCAATGTTTATTATATTTTTTGCTATCATATGGGCTTCTCAGGAGGCACTAGTTTAAAAACCTGCCTGCCAATGCAGGAGACATAAGAGACACAGGTTCAACCCCTGGGTAGGGAAGATCCCCTGGAGGAGAACATGGCAACCCACTCCAGTATTCTTGCCTAAAGAATCCCATGGACAGAGGAGCCTGGCAGGCTACTATCCTTTGGGTCACAAGAGTCAGACGTGACTGAAGTGACTTAGCATGCACATGTTACATGTATTTTAAACGTATACATGTGCTTTGAATATGTCAAAAATAATTTAGGTATATTTTAAATATTTAAATATTTAAAATAAAAGACTAGCAGAAAAAGAAATGCAAAATGCCCAAAGCACTTTTTGCCTTGCTTCAAAAACAATTTGGATGTTAGTGATTTCAAATGATTGTATATTCAGCTTGTGTTTCAAAATTCTCAACAGTCCTTTGGTGTTCAGCTTTATGGTCATTGATTAATCTCAAATTCTGCAATTTGGAAGATAGTCCACTCAAAATTTTGAACTTTCAAACTTCTGAAAGAAGCCCACCAGTTCATATTTGAGATCCAAATTGCTATTTTTACTAGTTGAAATAGCCTTTCTCGATTATCATGACAGAGACAAAAGAGTTGAAAAAGGGAAAAGCAGTCTAAAAGAGGTGCTTTTCCTAATCAGCTCAGCTGTACCACATTTTTACAAATAGTTCAACTATGTTTATTTTCAGACAAAACCCTTGTGTTATTCCAATACAGGATAACCTGTTTTTTTTAATTTATATCATATTTTCTGACCCATGCCAATTGCTAAGATGGAGCTAAGAATATGGCCACAGTGATAGGTGGCCATGAAGATTTTGTGAGACACATTATCTTCTGCTAGGCAGATGAAATCTTTGGAGTGAAAGTTTCAAAAAAGAAAAGGGAAACTTATTTCCATTGCATTACATATTTTGATGTATTCCTAACGTATTCCTTTTCAAAATATCCTTTGCTAAAGTAGAGGCAAAGACAGAATGAACAGCAGTTGCTGCTCTATGCACACCAAGTAACCATTTTTAAAACTCTTAAAAATGCAGCAGAGTAATTTAAAAGAGAAAGAGGCATGGTTATTTTTTTTAAAGCATGGATTCTCTGTAGCTACATTTACCACACTGAAAACATGCAAATTACACAATACATGAATTTACATATGGATAGTCTCTATCAAGACTGGCTAATGCAAACATTAAACCCACTTATTTCTGTGCTATATGGAGATTTATTATTACAGAGCCAACATTTCCCCTGTAACCATTCAACAGCATTGCCTTTAACATCAAGACATATTTAAGATGTTGACAGATTCCACTCAATAATATTCCTTGAATCAACAATAGCTTTTTTAGTTTTAATCAGATACATTTTTTCTTCACTTTAACAATAGTCTTTTTTAGTTATTAGTCAGATACATTTTTTCTTCACTTTATGTCTTCTCCTTGACTTCCTGTAAATACCTTAGAAATCTCCAAGTAAAGTGTGAATTTACCTTGCTTGATGAAGTCAAGTTGTTTTTTTGCATTTGAATTACAAGTTGAAGGAGGCTATGGTTTTAACTCAATATTTACACTCAAATGCAAATGTTATCGAAATTATTCTATGCCTGTAGTCTGTGATTGCTCCTTTTGTGTCCCATTCACCTTTCCTTTTGAAATCATTGTTATCTGGATATAAAACTATATATATATGTCCTATCGGCAAATCAATATTTCTATTTAAGACAAAGGTCTAAAATAAAAAAAATAAATAAACTCTTTTGTATCAAAATAAATCATCTCCAGCAATTTAGTTTCTAAAAGAGTTTGGCTTTTATGCTTATGCAAGGCTGACTTCTTGCTAAGCCTTTACTCCAAGGCATTTCATAATAGAGATCCCCGGTGTTTGCCCTTGTCATTTTGCAGGGATTAATTTGACCCACCGCCATCCAGCTAAACTGCCTTGTGTCTCTTGTTAGTGTGCAGTTGGTATCTAAGCCCTAGTATTTGTTCTTTACATTTTATAAAATAACTCTCTGTTCACTTTCAGGATATACCACTCATCATACAGTCAGATTGGAGAAAATGTACTGTCTCTTTATAGCATTTTAATGCTCCCAAATATTATTTGTTAAAGGAGGGATTATGAAGGAAGTATTGTAATTCTAGCTTAAATTTTATGGTTTTCCAACACTTAGCATAAAAGGAACACATTAACAATCAAAATTCCTTTAAAGGTAAAGGAATAGAATGTTTAGTCTGAAAGCCTAAAAGGTAAATGAATATAATATTTAGTCTGAAAGTTTAGAGGGAAGATGAGGAACGGCATAAAGACAAAAGAAAAATGGGAAAGCTGAAGCAGTAAGAAAGAAAAAAAAAGCCTCAAAGATGAATTGTAGTAGAGAGAAGTGCTTATCATTATTCTCAGAATGTATAAATTTCTCTTTTTGTACCAAAATATTAAGTCCTTTGAAATGTTCCAAAAAGATCAAAATATAAAATTGATTCCCACTCTTCTATTCAAAGATTAGCATTTCATGAGCTTCTGCCCCCTCTTGGTGAATCTTTCCTTACTAACATTAGTTATCTAGACACTTGGCATTTTTTCTCAGCATGCATGAGTCACAACACAGACATCTCTATCCTCAAAATAAATGGATGTTGAACTTTGAATAAAACATGCCTCTTTCATCTTCATCTCAAATGTGTGCGTGTGCACCTCCTCCCTCTTAGTCTGTTGTTAGATTGCCTTCAAATAACACTTCTTTCTCTTATGCAATCCAGGTTGAAAAAGGATGGGCTGAGGATTTATCTTGGGAAGCGTATCTCCAGGAATGGAAAGAATCAAGAAAGGGGTACCACTTCCTTGATATTTTTTGCAGGGCTCCAAGTTACTCTTATTAGGCTACATTTCTAAGAGACACCAGGTTCTAAGATTTCAGAAAATATACTTGCTTCTTGATAATACAATTCAATTTTCTAAAATAAAATTATTTTTATTTCACTAAAAAATGTGACAGTCAGGTGGGAGAGGGGTTCAGGATGGGGAACACATGTACACCCATGGCAGATTCATGTCAATGTATGGCAAAACCAATATAATATTGTAAAGTAAAAAAAAAAAAAAGTGACAATCAGAAAGATTATTCTAAAAGAGAATGTGGAAATATCTTAGTCAAATAAAAATATGCTCCATTTTGGGTTTATTGACTATTGCAATATTCCCGAGTCTTACCTATCTGCTATCTTGTTTCTATACAAGGAACTGCCTTGTATAGATGGTAAGGTGGATATTTTCATCTCATTTTATGGATTTGGAAACTGAAACAGCGAGTCATTTATGGTGTCACACTGGAAGTCATTGGCAGACAAACAGACTCCTAAAATTAGGAGTGTCCTAATTTTTTACCCAGAATTGTTTTTATTTATTCATTCATCCAATATCATTGATTGAATTTCTGTTATATACCAGATACCACTCTGGACTGTAAGAATAACACTATGCTGTCTTTTAGCCTATAACTGCTGCTCCTGCTGCTGCTAAGTCGCTTCAGTCGTGTCCAACTCTGTGCGACCCCATAGATGGCAGCCCACCAGGCTCCCCCTTCCCTGGGATTCTCCAGGCAAGAATATTGGAGTGGGTTGCCATTTCCTCCTCCAATGCATGAAAGTGAAAAGTGAAAGTGAAGTCGCTCAGTTGTGTCTGACTCCTAGCAATCCCATGGACTACAGCCTACCAAGCCCCTCTGTCTATGGGATTTTCCAGGCAAGAGTACTGGAGTGGGTTGCCATTGCCTTCTCTGAGCCTATAGCTAGATACCTGTAAATATATCAATTTGTAATGTAGAAATATTACACACAAATTTAAATTAAAATATATTACTGGAAGTCAAATTATTTCAAATGAAACTGAAACTATCAAATTATTGACCAGATTTCATTACTATTTATCATTATTATTGATTCAATTTGCCACTATAACTAATTCAATTTTAATTACAATAGACTCTAAACTCCACAAAAACTGAAACTACCATCCTCTTCATTACTCTAGCATCTCACAGAATTCCTAGCAAATAGGCACCTAGAAAATATATTTTGAGTGAATTAAGTAATGACTTTTCTTTATTCACGGATGCTTATTCACTGTATCCGAAACCAGCATCCCCACCCAGAGCTGGCACTTGACATAACTAGAAAATAAATAAAAATCTTCACTGGCATCATCCTTCCATCTCCCATCTAACTCAGTCCTTTGGATTCTCTCCTTCCTCAAGGTTCTATACTGAGTCCCATGATCACAAGAATCTTTTCCGAGGCTAAATTTTAAATGATACTAGTATTTATAATGTGTGTGTTCTCAGTCATGTCTGATTCTTTGTGACCCCATGGACTGTAGTCCACCAGGCTCCTCTGTTCATGGAATTTTTCAGGCAAGAATCCTAGAGGGGGCTGCCATTTCCTACACCAGGGGTCTTCCCAACCCAAGGATCAAACCTGGGTCTCTTGCATACCTACATTGGTAGGCTGATTCCCTACCACTGTGCCACCTGGGAAGATCATACTGCACTCGATTTAGCCAAAATGCCAAGAGGTATAAATACTAGTATTTATAATTCAAGACTATTTTAATTGGCTTCTCTCATAGCTCAGTTGGTAAAGAATCTGCCTGCAATGCAGGAGACCCCAGTTTGATTCCTGGGTTGGGAAGATCCGCTGGAGAAGGGATAGGCTACCCACTCCAATATTTTTGGGCTTCCCTCATGGCTCAGCTGGTAAAGAATCCACCAGCAATGTGGGAAATCTGGGTTCTATCCCTGGGTTGGGAAGATGCCCTGGAGAAGGGAAAGACTACCCACTCCAGGATTCTGGCCTGGAGAATTCCATGGACTGTATAGCCCATGGACTCACAAAGAGTCAACTGACTAACTTTCACTTTCATTTTAATTGTATTTTTTTGTATGGTTCTTGAAAAGTTTCAAGATCAATGGAGTAAATCCCTAAAGGCAATATTTCAAACAAAAGCTGAGAATATATGTCTGAGGAAAAAACACCTACCCCACCCCCATTCAATGGAAATCACAATTTACAAGACACTGTCTCTTGATTCATTCGACATTGGCCTCCTGCTGAACATTTGTATGAGTAAACCATTTGGAAATCAATGCTTCACTAATTTTAAAATTAAATACTCTCCTAGAAATAAAGAAAGACAAAAAGTAAAGACTCTTTCTAAAGTAAAAAATCCCTTAAAAAATAAATTCTCACCTGGAAGCTCTCCTTGTCAGATTCTTACACATTTTTTAAAATTCTTCAAGTTTGATAAAGACCTAACAAATTTGTTTTAAATTAAAAACCATCACTTCAGCATTTGTCAAGGATGTTTGATAGATATAAATCTGAAGGACAATAAAAGGTTTCCTTCCATTGTCCAGAGTTGTTACTGGGAACACCTGCCAAACAATGAACTGCAGTTCTCAGGCCTCTTTGCTTGTCACTGGAACCCTGGGGCTGAGCCTTGCTGATGGTGTCTGCAGAAGAAATATGAAACACTTGCCAGCCAAACTGATAAAGAAATGAGCCTTCTTCACCTTCTCCTTACTTATCAAGGAGGAATCCACGGCTCTGGAAGAGGACAGAGTCACAAAATGGAAGGAGCTTGGAAATGTGGAAAGCTGTCCAACAATCAAGAACACTTAATCTGGATTTTATGTGAGAAAGGAAGAAACCTCTATTTTATTGATCCATTGAGATTTTGAGCTGATTCACTACAGTAAGCATCATCTTCAGTAACAAAATGCTCCACTATAAAAACAAAATTGAGACAGATATTGTGGGTTTCCCTGGTGGCTCAGGAGTAAAGAACCCATCTGCAATAGGGACATGCAGGTTCAATCCCTGGGTCAGGAAGATCCCCTGAAGAAGAAAATGACAATCCAGTACTCTTGCCTGGGAAATCCAATGGACAGAGAAGCCTGGTGGGCTACATTTCATCAGGTTGTAAAGAATCTGACACAACTTAATGACTAAACACACACACACACACACACACACACACTGACATTCATTTGTTAACTGTGTCTTTTAGTCTGTTTGGGTTACCAAACTAGAATGCCACAGACTGGGTGACTTATAAACAACAGAAATCTATTTCTCACATTTCTGGAGACTGGGAAATTCAAGATCAAGACACTGGAAACGTGATGTCTGGTGAGAGCCCACTTCCTGGCTTACAGAGATCATATTTTTGTTGTGTCCTTACCTAAAGAAGCAAGGGTGTGGGGGGAACTTTCTAGGGTTTCTTTTAGAAAATGAAAGTTAGTCATGTCAGACTCTGCGACACGTGGAATTCTCCAGGCCAGAATACTGGAATGGGTAGTCTTTCCTTTCTCCATGGGACCTTCCCAACCCAAGGATGGAACCCTGGTCTCCTGCATTGCAGGCAAATTCTTTACCAACTGAAAGGGATCCTTCAAAAGAGCTCTGTCCTCAACCTAATCAACTATCAAAGGCCCCGCCTCTTGTCATCAATTGAGGTTAGGATCTCAAAGTTTGTGTGGGGAGTCACAAATTTTCAGTCTTCAGCCCTGTAGAAGCAGATAGGGTATCAGATAAGATCTGTGTATGGCATTTTTTTTTTTTTTGTCTGTGTTGTCCTTTCTAACATTAATAATGCCTACTTTGGTCTTTGAACATTTATATAGAAGGAAATGTTACAGAGCAAATACACGAATGGAATTCTCCTGGGAATAAAAAGTGTTGCAATCTGTGAAATTCCTACAGTATTTCAAATATATCACCATAAATTTTGAGGGACTCCTACAGTTAGTTTGTAGTTTGTTAATTTCTATGGGTTTCATGGAGTTAAATGCTAAAATATAGATGGTGTTTTCAGGGATCCTGAGAAAATCTCAAATAGATTGACCATCCTCAAAAATGAAAATAAGTCTTATTTTAACTGGACCTCCTCCCTTGTGTCTCTAAAGGCAGCTATGTTTTAAATCTGTCATCTCTATAGAAGATGAAGTAGCATCAGCTTTAGTTGCTAAGAAGATAGTGGCCACAAATGCACAAAATAAAAACAAGGCTTCACCAGCTAGTGTAAACAATGTGGGCTAAAAGATGAAAGTAAAAGTGAAAGTCGCTTAATCATGTCCGACTCTTTGTGACCCCATGGACTGCATAGTCCATGGAATTCTCCAGGTCAGACTACTGGAGCGGGTAGCCTTTCCCCTCTCCACAGGATCTTCCCAACCCCGGGATGTTCGAACCCAGGTCTCCCACATTGCAAGAGGATTCTTTACCAGCTGAGCCACAAGGGAAGCACAAGAATACTGGAGTGGGTAGCCTATCCCTTCTCCAGCAGATCTTCCTGACCCATGAATTGAACTGGGGTCTCCTGCATCTCAGGTGGATTCTTTACTAACTGAGCTATGAGGGAAGCCCTTGGGCTAAAAGATATTTGAACTTAAAAATCTCAAATGAATTCAAGGTGAGTAGGAGAATTTTGCATTACCTTTCTAGCTCATTTGCTTTCAGACACTACCAGGGAAATAATTAAAATGTGTTTACTAAATCTCTGAAAATGAATATTTCTTAATTAAAGGGAAAATGCTTTGTATCAAACAATGATACAAATCTCCTGAGAAATTCTGTAATTTTTTAAACTATGATAACAAAGCAATGGTTGTTTACCCCTCCCCATGCTAAGTACATTCTTGTTTGATTACTCCAGTTCATAAACAAAGAATTAAAGAACAGAGAGATATGTCAGCCTTCTCAACCCTTGTAAACAACTCTTTGATAAGTGAAGGGCAAATTCAGTGGTAAGGAAATAACTCTGTCTGATGTAATGACAGGGTTTCTTTTATATTTTTCAAATGAGCTCTTTCCTGTTTTTAAAACTACCTTATCAAAGGACACTTTAAAAGGGAGATGTTTCTTTAGACAATTTGCTTGGAGCATTTCTAATGTTTAGTATACCCAAGGTAAAAAAGAAAAAGCCTGGTTAAGACATTATGCTGAAAAAGGAGGAGGTCAACTGCTTTTTGCCTGCTGTGAACATCAGAAGAGATGCTTTAAATAGGATTTAGAATTCTATCTATTACAATGGCTTAAAAGAATATTTTTTTACTTTGGTATTACAGAAAAACACACATTCATTAAAAATGGCTAAATTAAAATTAATAAATAAAAAGAATATGCTGCTCTCATTAATTTAAACATTCTTATGTATTCAATATATTTCAATTTTTTTTTTAATTTCTAACCATGGCATATGATATGTCTGGTCTAAATCTTTAATTTTGGGGAGATGAGGAGCTAGGGTTGTTTCCGATTACACATGACCTTTTGACTTTCACCTCATCTGCTTTGGAAAGTTTTCTTCCTTCTACAGTAGTTTTAACTAGAAGTTACAGAGAATTCTTTCCCTCTGTCCCTGATAATTCAAGTTTAGACGTTAGGTAAAACAGTTTTCTGATGTACTGTGAGATTTAAGTGTTCACCAGCACTATGAGATATCAATCCTTACAATGTGAAAACTCCTTAATGTTTCCTTCCCTTTTACCCCTCTGATGTTAGTATGTCTCAGCATTGTTCTTAGACCTCTTCTCTTCTCTGTCTCCTCTATCTGCCTCCCTTGATGACTATATTGGTCACCTGGAGTTGCATGCCATCAAAAGCTAGATGCCTCCTAAATTCATATTTCTAGTCCCAACATTCTTGCAGAACTCCAGACTTAAATGGCCAATGTCTATTTGAAATCTCCATTTGAATGTCAAATAAGCTCCTCCAATTTAGCATAGTTGAAGCTGAACTTTTGATGTCCCCTAAGGAGAATACAGAAGGTGAAGAGAAACTAAAAATCCTCTTGATGCAAGTGAAAGTGGAGAGTGAGAAAGTTGGCTTAAAGTTTAACAGTCAGAAAACGAAGAACATGGCATCCGGTCCCATCACTTCATGGGAAATAGATGGTGAAACAGTGTCAGACTTTATTTTGGGGGCTCCAAAATCACTTCAGATGGTGATTGCAGCCATGAAATTAAAAGATGCTTATTCCTTGGAAGGAAAGTTATGTCCAACCTAGATAGCGTATTCAAAAGCAGAGACATTACTTTGCCAACAAAGGTCCATCTAGTCAAGGCTATGGTTTTTCCTGTGGTCATGCATGGATGTGAGAGTTGGACTGTGAAGAAGGCTGAGCACTGAAGAATTGATGCTTTTGAACTGTGGTGTTGGTGAAGACTCTTGAGAGTCCCTTGGACTGCAAGGAGATCCAACCAGTCCATTCTGAAGGAGATCAGCCCTGGGATTTCTTTGGAAGGAATGATGCTAAAGCTGAAACTCCAGTACTTTGGCCACCTCATGCAAAAATTTGACTCATTAGAAAAGACTCTGATGCTGGAAGGATTTGGGGGCAGTAGGAGAAGGGGACGACAGAGGATGAGATGGCTGGATGGCATCACTGACTCGATGGATGTGAGTTTGAGTGAATTCCGGGAGTTGGTGATGGACAGGGAGGCCTGGCGTGCTGCGATTCATGGGGTCGCAAAGAGTCCGACACGACTGAGCGACTGAACTGAACTGAAGAAGAATATGTGAACCGTGAACTTCCAGATGTTCAAGCTGGTTTTAGAAAAAGCAGAGGAACCAGAGATTAGATTGCCAACATCTGCTGGATCATTGAAAAAGCAAGAGAGTTCCAGAAAAACATCTATTTCTGGTTTACTGACTATGCCAAGCCTTTGACTGTGTGGATCACAATAAACTGTGGAAAATTCTGAAAGAAATGGGAATACCAGACCACCCAATCTGCCTCTTGAGAAACCTATATGCAGGTCAGGAAGCAACAGTTAGAACTGGACATGGAACAACAGACTGGTTCCAAATAGGAATAGGAGTACATCAAGGCTGTATACTGTCAGCCTGCTTATTTAACGTACATGCAGAGTATATCATGAGAAATTCTGGGCTGTAAGAAGCACAAGCTGGAACCAAGATTGCCAGGCGAAATATCAATAACCTCATATATGCAGATGATACCACCCTTATGGCAGAAAGTGAAGAGGAACTAAAAAGCATCTTGATGAAAGTGAAAGAGGAGAGTGAAGAAGTTGGCTTAAAGCTCAACATTCAGAAAACGAAGATCATGGCATCTGGTCCCATTACTTCATGGGAAATAGATGGGGAAACAGTGGAAACGGTGTCTGACTTTATCTTTGGGGGCTCCAAAATCATTGCAGATGGTGACTGCAGCCATGAAATTAAAAGACGCTTACTCTTTGGAAGGAAAGTTATGACCAACCTAGATAGCATATTCAAAAGCAGAGACATTACTTTGCCAACAAAGGTCTGTCTAGTCAAGGCTATGGTTTTTCCAGTGGTCATGTATGGATGTGAGATTTGGACTGTGAAGAAAGCTGAGAGCTAAAGAATTGATGCTTTTGAACTGTGGTGTTGGAGAAGACTCTTGAGAGTCCCTTGGACTGCAAGGAGATCCAACCAGTCCATTCTAAAGATTAGTCCTGGGATTTCTTTGGAAGGAATGATGCTAAAGCTGAAACTCCAATACTTTGGCCACCTCATGCAAAGAGTTGACTCATTGGAAAGACCCTGATGCTGGGTTGGATTGGGGGCAGGAGGAGAAGGGGACGACAGAGGATGAGATGGCTGGATGGCATCACTGACTCGATGGACGTGAGTCTGGGTGAACTCCGGGAGTTGGTGATGGACAGGGAGGCCTGGCATGCTACAATTCATGGGGTCGCAGAGTCGGACACGACTGAGCGACTGAACTGAAGGAGAAACAGAAGGCCTCACTTGTACTTTTACTTATCTCAGTTAATGGAACCAGAATTTCTCTCTCCTCCTGCATCAGCTAGTGCACCCCAGCCATATTTGCCTTTTACTGGTCCTCAAACACATAAAGCTAGCTCCTTCCTCATATCGCCACACTTCTGTTCCCTTTGCCTGCAACATTCTTATCATAGATCTTTGCATGACTGGTTCCTTCATTTTGTTCACAGTTGTCCAAATGGCATCTCTTCAGAGGATTTGCCTTTGAATCATGCCTCCAAATCAGTTATCACTCTCTTTACTCCGCCTGTCAGGTAGGATATGAAGTTCCATTATTTATTATTTGTGTCCCTCACAAGAATGCAGGCACTCTGTCTTTCCTGACTCTATCTGCAGTACCTGTTAATACACAGCAATGTATAACATATTAAAGATATTCACTAGTATTTGTTCAATGAATGAGTAAATGATACATAGGCTTCTTTGCTAAGATCTTAGCACCTTCACATGGCCAAGGCAGAAACTGCCACAGTAGCCTCCTCCTGCGCTCTGGCACTCTGTGTTTTTCTTGGAAAATTGTGTCTGCGACGTGAGTGAAAACTGAGATAGCTTTGTCTCTATGGGGCTATGAAAGTCTGGATCAACATTTGTAAAGCATAACCATGACTGATTTTAATACCAGAAGAAAGAGACTCCTTTCTGCTAAAATCCAAGTCTCCAGAAAAACTGTTGGAGCAGCAGTGGTTCCTCAGGCTGCTCTCTTGGGTATAGAAACTGGAAGATGCCTCTAAATGCAAGACTACCAGTGATGCTACAGACTTAGAGATTAGTATAGCATGTAAGCAACTAAATGTATCTTGTATATCAAATTTGATTCTACCCCCACATTCTCAAGTCCTTACACTAACCTACTATATCTAAGGATCCATGATAGCTAATACCATGGGAGTAATTTTAAATTACTGCTTTCAGGTAGGATGAAACCAAAAATTGAAGATAAAATGTCATAAGATTTCTTAGAATTTTTTAATTCTAAATAGAGACGTTTCTTGTTCCAAATCACAGGTTCCAGGCCAAAGCATTGAGTTGCAACTCAGTGACACCAGCAGCTATCAGCAAATATGTGTTGGTTATAGTGGTAGTCACAAGTAGGGAGATTCTGCTAGACCAGTTCTCACCATCCTCATTTGAATAAAGAACTTTGTGCATTCAATATGACATTGTTCTATTGTTGAGATGCTAAATTGGCTATTTGAATCAAAGAAATATGTGTATTTGCATATAACAGAAGATTTCAGTTTTGGATACTTTGCAAATATAACTCTGTTCACCATGACTTTACAGGGTTAAGGGGAAGAAAACGGATCCCAGCAAGCGTGTATGGTGGGAGTCGCAGGAAAAGTATTAACGACAGTGGCAGCAATATATTAGCTGTGGTACCTTTTCTACACCTGAGGTTATTGCCTTTTTATTTTTAATAACTTAATGCAATAGGAACAACCTTGGAAAAATGAATTTTCTGGAGTAAACAATGGAAAGGAGCTATTAACCTAATACAACAGGAAATATGTTGACCACAGTTAAAAATATATTCTCTCATAATACAATACATAGACTTTACTTACTAGTTCTAGTATTTCTGTAAACTAAAGAGAGAAAAAAACCCAGAAAGAAAAAAAAATGCATTGATTGTTGATGTGTATTCTGCAAAGACAGCATACTGAAAATGTACAAAAGTATTCAACTGTGACCATGGAATATGTGTTACTTTACATAAAATGACTCCTAAATATCCTTGTCTGTTTTAGATGTCTCAGAGTATGTAAAGGGAGTAAAACATTCAATTACTTTTTAATGTCTAAAAGTCACTCAGCAAAATGAAATCAATGCAATTGCCAAGAGCCCTCTTTAAAGGATCAGCTATATTAATTCAAGATATGCCTTCTTCCCTCAGGTAACTTTAGTTGGAACATTGTTATTTACACTTAACCCTAGGTAGGGGTTGAATCCCATGTTTTCAAGAATAAATAAGAAATTGGTCATTTTAATGATAGGCAGCAGAAACGTATCAAGTTCTGCGAAAAGCAGTTAACAGATGCTAGATTATGAATTTAACCTGCTAAGAGATATCCACAATTTCATATCCTCAAGTCCTACTTTAATGTACAGGTAAACTGATATAGAGCCATAGCAGACCAGTTAGTGCTGATGTTTTCCAGTAGTCTAATACATCCACCCAGAACAGCAGAATAGACAGAGCTGTGCTCAGTTTTCATAAGATTCACTGTGAATCGATTTCACAAGAGATAAATTAGGCCAAAATATTACCCGTGGTTAGACTTTACACAAGCAGGCACTGCTATAAAAACTTGCATTCTTGGTATTTTTCCAGATTTAACTAGTGTGACAGGAACTTCCTCACTTCCAGGTATCATAGACATTTTCTCAATATACTTGTCAGAGGAACTCAGGGTCTGGCTCACTAAGGGTCCTCAGAAGTCCTTAAGAACTGCAGAAGATTCAGATTATCTCAATTATGCTGCCACAAAGATCAAAATGAATTCTTGGGCTATATAGTCATTAGAAAAATTTTTCATGGTAAAGACGTTATTTAGATTGCACACATAAAGGCCAGTTTTGCTGTAGCTTTTCAACTTCATATGTTGAATATCACCTTGAGGAGAAATTTGCTGTCAGGACCTGAAGAGAAACGGAAATAAGCACATTCCCTATTTTTCAGTTACACAAAAGACCTTCCCAATGAAGTTGGATTCACAACTAGGATGACCTGCCTGTGACAGAGAAAACTCCTTTTTATATGTATGTTTTAAGAGGATTCTCAGGCGGAACCGCCTAATACTAAATAAAGTATATTCATGTAAATGCAAACAATAACAACTTTCTGATCATTATCAGATTTGTGTACTTATTTGAAGAAAAGAAAATAATAGTCTTAACTGCCCTATAATAGTAAGCCAAAAAGTTTTTGGCACTATTTGCAGATTTTGACTTAAAGGTTTAATTCAAGGTGAAAATTGCACTGGGAATCATCCTGAGAGAAATAGTTATGGTTTTGTTCATTCTTTCCCCCTAAACAGGAAATTGCTTTTCTGACTCTACACTACTTTAACAGCAGCATAAATGCAGCTCACTCCTCTGAATTCAGACGTAATACTCAATGATGAAATGGGAGTGCAAGGGAGATAGCAGGTCATATGCCAGATTAGGGTGAATAAAATTGACAAGCACTAGCAATCCCCAAATACATCCCTAAGTAATTTGTTGCTGAAAAAAAAAAATATCCAGCAGTTAAAAAAAAATTAGACTGTTAGATTTAGAAGGCAAGCAACTGATTTGCTACATGTCTTTAGGAGGATACATTAAACATGTTACCACACTAGAGATATCTACAAATATTAGTTGTAAACTGGAAGTATACCTGTGGCGGATTCATTTTGATATTTGGCAAAACTAATACAATTTGTAAAGTTTAAAAATAAAATAAAATAAAAGTAAATAAATAAACAAGTTTAATTGCTTCAATGACATTCTTATATTATTTGCCTGAAATAAATATTTGAAATATTGTCTACACTATGTTGATTCTCAAAGGTGATAAAAATTACAATTGTATCTAGAGACAGATATTTTTACAACTTTACGTTTTGCTTTTTTTTTTTTTTTTTAATGACCAATTTGGCATGACTGGGGCTTCCCTGGTGGTTCAAATGATAAAGAATCTGCCTGCAATGCAGGAAACTGGGTTCAATTGCTGGGTCATGAAGATACACCAGAGAAGCAAATGGCAACCCTCTCCAATATCCTTGCCTCAGAAATCCCATGGACAGATGAACCTGGCAGGCTACTGGGGTTGCAGAGTTGAACCAACTGAATGATTAATACTTTGGCATGATTAACTTCTGCCTTAAACTATACATTTCTGGCAAGGAGAATATTTTTAAATTGAAACTAATTTGATCACTAATAGAGGAATATAGGGCATGAATGATGTTTATCTTTCTTCCCCAAATAGAAAATTTTCTACATCAAATTAATTCAACAGCAGATTCTCTTCCTGTTGTGGGCATGGTGAAGTTGAAGGACAATGATTTTAAGGTCAGGTTCAAGTGCAGACTCTGACAATTTCAGATAAAATATCTTTAGGTAATTCATTTAACATCTTCACATTTCACTTTCATCAATTACAAAAGAGATATAATAACATATGTACTTAAGGGCATTGGAAGAATTCAATGAGATGAGTGTACATAAGCAATTGATTAGTTTGTGGTCTATAATAGATACTCAATAAATGTTAGTTCTTTGGAAACACATATGTAGGTTGGGAAGATCCCCTGAAGAAGGGAAAGCCTACCCACTCCAGTATCCTGGCCTGGAGAATTCCATGGTCTGTATAGTCCATGGGGTCACAAAGAGTCGGACACAACTGAGCTACTTTCACACACGCACATGTAGGTTTTATGGTTTGGGGTTTATTTTATCGCCAGGAAAACTGCAACTTACAGAGATGAGTGTGTAGTGGCTACTATAACATCAGTGACCTATTTAGAGGCAGAGCTGAACCTAGAATCTGATCTTCTGACTTATTGAAAGTGAAAGTGAAGTCACTCAGTCATGTTCGACTGTTTGTGGACTGTAGCCCACCAGGCTCCTCTGTCCATGGAATTTTCCAGGCAAGAGTATCGGAGTGGGTCGCCATTTCCTTCTTCAGGGGATCTTCCCGGCCCAGGGATCAAGCCTGGGTCTCCCGCATTGCAGACAGACGCTTTACCATCTGAGCCACCAGGGACGTCTCTGACTTATTAGTTAACATATGCATAGTGGGTTCAGGGCTTCCCAGGTGGTGCCAGTGGACTCCAGCTGCCAGTGCAGGAGACCTAAGAGACACAGGTTCCATCCCTGGGTCGGAGAGATCTCCTGGAGAAGGACATGGCAACCCACTCCAATATTCTTGCCTGGAGAATCCCTTGGACAGAGGAGCCTGGTGGGCTACAGTTCATGGGTTTGCAAAAATTGGACATAACTAAAGCAACTTAGCACATATTGGGTAACAGAAGGCTGACTATAACAGGAATAAAACTTTGAAGCAGACCTAAACTCTGACCCAGTGCCTGCAACTAACAAGTCTTTAACCTCTGAGCCTCAGTTTCCTTATCTAGAAAATAGAGAAAATATCTATCTATCTCAAAAAGTTACCATAAGAATTAACTGAAGTATTAGATGTGGATAATATAGTAGTATCTAGCAAGTAATGTTTAAAGCGCAACAGAAGGTAGTCATTATTATTATTATTAACCATGATAAAGAGTTTATTAAAAGGGATAAAAAAGAGAAATGTCCATTTTTATTCCCTGTTTAAGAAATTTGCTCATGCTGTGAGGACATGTCTGGGAATAGCTAATATTGTGTGTTGGCATCATGGAAAATACTATGAGATAACCCCAAACAACAAATCCCTTGCCCTTGAAGAGCTATTGGGGAAAATAACACAAGAAAAAATTGTTATTGACGCTAGCAGTGTTTAAATAACAAGTGAGATAAGTAGAAGGCTGATAAGTTAAAATGATGGAGAAATAGATCAAAGGTTTTTTGCTGAAATGACCAGAAAAATTTCACAGAGGAGGTAGAACTGAAGCCAAACCCAAGAGCAGATCAATTTAAGGAAACTTTAGTTATATTTTCTCTTTTTCCTATAGAAATGTTGAAAAATAGCTTCAGATGTCAGAATTATGAAAAATAATTCAAATTTTCTTTGGGGAGTTGTGAAGAAATACTTTTTGGCTGAAGGCTGATGGGCAAATATTCTATATGAATATCATGAAGATGAGCACAGCTTTAGTTTCCTGTCTGTGCATGTGTGCATATGATTGTGTGTGGGTACATATGCACAATTTTTCATGAGTTTGCTCACTTACACTCCAAAAACATTCATTGTTTTCTAAACCAATGCAATGCACATTGTAAGTATTCCTTTTTCCAAAGCACAGCAGAATAAGTGTCTCATCAAGTTATTTCTCAACAGCATCTCCACGGACAATTGATACATCCATTAAAAATGCTGGCAATGTGTCTGGTTTGGTTACTGTTTTGATGTGCTTTCTAATGGTGCTGCTTGCCTTTGGCAATAATTGTAATTCAATTTATGCCTCTAAAAAATCATCCAATACTATTGCCTATGCAGTTTCACAAAATATCTTTTCTCTGTAGAGTTAATCAGCCTTACATTGAATGTTTTCTATTACCTAGATTTCACTGCATCGCCCAATAACTTTCAAGTTGAACAAGTCTGCATTCCAGAAAGTAAACACATTAGAAATAAAGTGACCAACCTTGAATGGATGACAGGAGATGCCACTTATAAAAATAGTGACTTGGCTCTATTATGAAGATTGGGATGTGTGGGTATGTGTGGGTGTGTATTTTGTTCTGAATAAAGAGACTATTTTAAATCTTCCATGATATAAACACAGTTATATGGTAACATTTAAAATAATTGTATGCATAACTTCGTTTCACTTTCATCCAGACTTTAAAATGTGTTTGAAAAATGTTCTCAAGGCAAATGTATATACATAACCACTTTGTCAAGCAGTCTTAATATGGAGAAGTATAAATATGAAATAACTCTTTTCTCTAATCACTGTTTTCAGTTATGTTCTGTATAATCTACCTGGGCTTTGATGTTATCTTGGGCCAATTCTATCACCTTTGATAATGTAGAAGTTTAATTCAAATCTATTAGTGTTTTACATGCTGCTAGAAGAGCAAGAACTGGAACCCTGATTCAGTTTCAGAGCCTTGACCTGGAACCCTGACTCTGACTGCAGCAGGAAAAGGCAAGACATGAACTGAGCCATCTCTTTCTAGCCCCTTTCAATACCAACTGTCAGGTTTGGGGTGGAGAGAAGGGGGCAGAAAAGAGATGAAAGTCTCTTTCCTTACCTGGACAGCCTTTGTGTTTCTTCATGGGTTTTGTTCCTTTAGTGAATCTAATGTGCTCGTTATCAATGCTCAGAATGTGTCTGAGTCCAAAAGCTGAATCTCCTATGGCACAAAACATCACTTTATAAAATGTGGCCCTTGGACTGGTGACATTGGTATCACCTGGAAGACTGTTAGACCCTCAGCCCCCATACATGCTGAATCGAAATCTGAATTTTAACAAGATGCCCAGGTGATTTGTATACACATTAAAATTTAAATAATTTTGGTTCAAAGCAGCTCTTTTTACTTCTCTTCTGTTCCAGATGGATATACTTTTAACATATAATGCAAATAGATTGCTAAAAACACATTAAAAAAAAAAAAAAAAGAGCACCAACCTAAGTTTTGTTATTTGATTCAATAGACCAAGATGGAATAAGAAGTACCAAATCTGCTCTCCCACCAGAAACATATATGAAATGAGTTGTTTTCAAACATTAGACAACAGGCAACACAGGTCTTTGATTGCTAAGAGAAGGAAAACAAACAAGAGGAGCCTTATTGTCACCTACTTACCCAGAGATGTGGTACAGGAAGGGGAACCCATGCAGAGCAGAACAGGCCCACAGAATTGAGGAGTCAAAGCATCACAATTCAGTGACGTTGGGGTAGCTTGACTTTATGGGCAGAGTCCTGGCAAGGAGGTAGTGAGGAAGAGAAAGTGCACTGGAAATCTCTTTGAGTTTGTTGCTGAATTCTAAGTTAGGCATTAGCTGTACATTGTGTTGGAACATCATGAGGCTGGGCAGAAACTGTCAGGGGCCTCTAAGATGAGCAAACCAGAAGTTCATACAGAGCTGGGAGATTTTTCAGTTCCAACCAACAAGAAGGGGGAAATCTTTTCTAGATTTTTTCCCCCTCAAACTCAGACATACAATTTCCAGATTAACTTAGTGAAAATTAGGAGAAATAGCTCTTAAAAATTCTAAAGGACAGGTTTCTCTCTTTACAGATCAGCAGTAATTTTATCTTAACAAAATAAAACCATAAGAAATTATTATTCAAGTTTGTTTCAAACAAAAGGAGAAAATAATTAGCAATCAGGGAGAATGTAATGAAAATTTTATTAGAGGAGCTGAAAGCAGAAAGAGCTTTCGGTGTCTTCTGCTGTCTTCAGACTATCCTCTATTAACTACAATTTTTATCCAAAAATCTAGGAAAGTCTGCTTCTTGGACAGAGTATTATGTGTGGAAGAGGCCTTTCACATTAAGCATAAGTGTTATCTATTACAATTTGAAGTGATCGTCCCTTGTCTATATGACAGTTATTTAACTATTCTAGAAGTGACCAGGGACCAGGAAAACCTAGGCAAAAGTAGTCTCTAACCAGCCTCTAGGATTTGGAAAGCCTGGCTAAAATCCAATCTCAGGTATACTTTAATCATATGAAAGTGTTCTGTAAGTTAAAACGTTAAATATCAGAAAATCCATTTATAAGTCACAAGACAATTCCAGGAGTAAAGTCAATTCAGCTATAGATTTGGCAAACACAAAACAAAACCTCTAAATATGGACCTAGAAAATTTGGATTTGAGTTGCAAAAATGTCAGTTAATAGTTCTTTGATCTAGAAGTAATGAGCTATATTTTCTTGAAATGTATCCATTGTAAAATAATGAAAGAGTTAAATACAGTAGTTAATTAATATGAAAGTAGTATAAAATGCTGTGTGTGTTATGTGCATATATGTATTTTTTTTTCAAATAAGCAAGCTCTTATACACCAGCTAGTATACACTGAGGACTGTTTTATGCATCTTTCTTTTCATAAATATTAACTGATTTTACAGATAAGGAAACTGAGTCATAGGGAGGTTCAGTAACTTGCCCAAGGTAACACACAGTTAATAAGTGGTAGAGCTGAGATTAGAATCCCAAAAGCCTGGTTGCCGAGTCTGAACTAACCCAGGTTTTCCATGGTCTTTGAGAGCAGAAAACTCAGCTTTGTTGGTGAGCTTCTGGATCTTTCTGACTTGCACTCAGGAATGAGTTTCTTGAGTCATTGCTTTGCTTTGGTAGGGTCTGTGATTGCCTTCAAAGTGTGCTAGTGAGGGATTAAAGAAAAAAAAAATTAGAAACCAGATCTAAGGGTCAAATTATTGTGAACTCATGGACTCACTTTTTTGTCTGTCTTTTGGTTTTGTTTTGATTTGGTTTGGTTTTTTTTGTTTGTTTGTTTTGCTTTGTTTTTATGGTGAATAGATGGTATTTTATACTGGCAAGTGAATCGTGCAGACAACTCTCAAGAATATCCTATGAGACAAATTATCCAGAGTCCCTGGAAAACAGTCACCACTTGCGCTAGATACTAATGATTCACAGTTGAAAAGGGTGGCTCAGAGGTTTAAAAAAAAAAATCTGCCTGCTAGTGCAGGAGATGAAGCAGACATAGGTTCAATCCCTGGGTCAGGAAGATTCCCTGGAGGAAGAAATGCCAACCCGCTCCAGGATTCTTGCCTGGAAAATTCCATAGACAGAGCAGCTAGGCGGGCTACAGTCCATGGGTTGCAAAGAGTCAGGCACGACTGAGTGACTGAGCACGCATGCATGCATTTATGATCACCACAATCTCACATGGCAGATTTGTAATGATCTTATTTTACAGAGGAGAAAATGAGAACTTGGACTGAATTTCTAGGCAATATATTAGCAGATCAGGCCACACTTCTGTGACCTGAGAACCTCTGAGTTCATGACTATCTTAATGGGGCCCCCATGATCAGGGAACTGACTGATATATTCATAGAAGTTCACTGTAGCAGATGCTGGTGATACTCCAGGCTGTATCTCCCTGGACCTACAAGAGTTGCCTGCAGCCATGGGGAACAGTTTCTGGCCCACTGATGGTTTCCCACCTCAGACCCAGTTCTCTCTCTTCTTCTCCATCTGAGGGATTTCTCAGGCACCAACATGCAAACCTGATCATGTACAGAGTTTATGCCCATTCTGGATGTGACTTCTCTCTACCAGGAGGAGATGGGAGACTGGATAACCTCTCCCCATTTTCTAGTGGGAGAATTAACTCAGTTTTAAAAGGTAACATTTATAAAAGATTGTTTGGCAACCATGCAGACCATCCATGACATAGATTAGTAATTTTCAAAGTTTGTCCTGAGGTAAATAGCTCTTGTTTGGCTCTGATGGCCTCCTCTGTAACCATAGATTGATCCAGAAATGTAAGACCTTTCTTAAGCTCTTCATAGTGAAAGACATAAAATTCCAAAGACTTTATTATTTTCATATTGTTAAAGGAATTTAGTAGTAACTACACAGTTTCTAAATTCAGTGTTCATGATGCTGTGAAAGTGCTTCACTCAATATGCCAGCAAATTTGGAAAACTCAGCAGTGGCCACAAGACTGGAAAAGGTCAATTTTCATTCCAATCCCAAAGAAAGGCAATGCCAAAGGATGCTCAAACTACCGCACAACTGCCCTCATCTCACACGCTAGTAAAGTAATGCTCAAAAGTCTCCAAGCCAGGCTTCAGAAATATGTGAACCATGAACTTCCAGATGTTCAAGCTGGTTTTAGAAAAGTCAGAGGAACCAGAGATCAAATTGCCAACATCCACTGGACCATCGAAAAAGCAAGAGAGTCCCGGGAAAACATCTATTTCTGCTTTGTTGACTATGCCAAAGCCTTTGACTGTGTGGATAATTCTGTGGAAAATTCTGAAAGGGATGGGCATACCAGACCACCTGACCTGCCTCTTGAGAAACCTGTATGCAGGTCAGGAAGCAACAGTTAGAATTGGACATGGAACAACAGACTGGTTCCAAATAGGAAAAGGAGTACGTCAAGACTGTATATTGTCACCCTGCTTATTTAACTTATATGCAGAGCACATCATGAGAAATGCTGGGCTGGAGGAAGCACAAGCTGGAATCAAGATTGCCGGGAGAGATATCAATAACCTCAGATATGCAGATGACACTACCCTTATGGCAGAAAGTGAAGAAGAACTAAAGAGCCTCTTGATGAAAGTGAAAGAGGAGAGTGAAAAAGTTGGCTTAAAGCTCAACATTCAGAAAACTAAAATCATGGCATCTAGTTCCATCACTTCATGGGAACTAGATGGGGAAACAGTGGAAACAGTGACTTTGCCAACAAAGGTCCGTCTAGTCAAGGCTATTGTTATTCCAGAGGTCATGTATGGATGTGAAAGTTGGACTATAAAGAAAGCTGAGCACCAAAGAATTGATGCTTTTGAACTGTGGTGTTGGAGAAGACTCGAGAGTCCCTTGGACTGCAAGGAGATCCAACCAGTCCATCCTAAAGGAGATCAGTCCTGGGTGCTCATTGGAAGGACTGATGTTGAAGCTGAAACTCCGGTACTTTGGCCACGTGATGTGAAGAGCTGACTCATTTGAAAAGACCCTGGTGTTGGGAAAGATTGAGGCAGAAGGAGAAGGGGACGACAGAGGATGAGATGGCTAGATGGCATCACCGACTCGATGGACACGGGTTTGTGTGGACTCCGCGAGTTGGTGATGGACGGGGAGGCCTGGTGTACTGCGGTTCATGGGGTCGCAAAGAGTCGGGCACAACTGAGTGACTGAACTGAACTGAACTGAACCTAAATTAAATATATTATTAAATTTTACTGAGCATTATTATTTCAGGATTTTAACAAGAAATCCAAATAAATCCTTACTATGCCTAAACATGTACACCTATTTAAAACATCATGAACCCCTAGAACAGGGCAAGATCACATGAGCTACAGGGAGTTGTGCCCCATTTAAGTGCAACATGACTAAAAAGTTAGGAGTCCAGACATTTCCAAACAAGGATATGCAATCATTTTCAAAAAAGAAAAAATCTATAGAAAAGTTAATGGGAATCAATTTCTACATCTTTAATTTCTGCATGTAATGCTTCCTCCTAAAATTGATTTTCTAATAGAATGCTTTGGGTCCAAGTTTTCCTTTCTTGGCTCTCTTTTACAGTTGTCTTCTCATTTTATAAAAGAACAGGATATCCTTCACTGTTTTATAATAATTGGAGGAAAACCCCACCTGTCCAATTAAGAGAAATATTTAACTTTTATGCTTAATAGTTATTCACACAATTTCAACCCATATCTGTAATTTTTCTCCATTATTAATAGTCATTGTTTTATAATCTCTATTCAGTAGAAAGTTTCAACATTTGAAACTTATGGTCAAGGAATTTTAAAAAATAAAATAACTTATGTACATTTTTTGTTGCAGAGAAATATATCTGAGTCATCATTAGAAACTTTCAGGAAAAATTTTTTCACTAGAATTAAGTTAGCTATGACAAACCTGGACAGCATATTAAAAAGCAGAGACATCACTTTGCTGACAAAGGTCCATATAGTTAAATTTATGGTTTTTCCATTAGTTATATACAGATGTGAGTTGGATAATAAAGAAAGCTGAGCACCAAAGAATTGATGCTTTCAAATTGTGATGCTGGAGAAGATGCTTCAGAGTCCCTTGGACTGCAAGGAGATCAAACCAGTCAATACTAAAGGAAATCAATCCTGAATATTCACTGGAAGGACTGATGCTGAAGTTGAAGCTCCAATCCTTTGGTTACCTGATGTGAAGAGCTGACTCATTAGAAAAGAACCTGATGCTGGGAAAGATTGAAGGCAAGAGAAGAAGGGGGCGAGAGAGGATGAGATGGTTGGATGGCATCACTGACTCAATGGACATGAGTTTCAGCAAGCTCCAGAAGATGGTGAAGGACAAGGAAACAGCCTGCTGCAGTCCACGGGGTCACAAAGAGTCAGACACAACTTATCAACTGAACAACTGTGAGAAAAGTGGAATAGAATTAAAAGTTCAGGGATAATCAGTGTAAAACAATGTAAAATCTTTGTCAAAAGGAGCTTATACTGTTTATATATTTCAGTGATACATTTCTCATTACTGAGTTGAATAGTTTCCAGTGAATTCATGTAAAAAGATAATGAAGATTTATTTTTAAATGTCAACATTCACAGTATACCATAAATTACAAACTTTGTAAGAATTTAACTTTAAGATAGAAAACTCAAATTAACCTAATGACAAGCAAGAAGGGATTTTTTCCCAAAGATCTAGGTTCAAAGACCTAGATATAGGAACCATCTTTTGATCATCTGGAGCTAAAAGAAGGTTGTTCACTCAGATCATGTTATTATAGCCACTCATAGAATTGCCTTCACTGAATTTCATTTTAGCAATGTCTCCAGCTCTTATTAAAAATAATTACAGGAACAGCCATATGGAATCCATCACTTCAGAGGAATGCTATTAAAGGCAGTATATACCATGTCACAAAATGCCCTCTAAACAAAGTTCCACATGAAAAATTTCTTTTGGAATTCTGTTCTAGGAAAAGGTTTGCTTCCCTTGAGTAGATAGTGTGCTTCTTCCTTTCTTATCATAAGTCTTATAATACTGGCTATATCTTCCTTCTTGCTTTGGCTTCCAGGAAGTTTGCCACTAAATCTGAGGTTAGAACAAAAGAGTGATTTCAGTCCTAACAGATTACACAAATTTTGTTGCAGTCCCATCAATCTCTTCTTATGTATAACTTCTTCCTCCTAGGTTTTTATTCTTAATTCTCTTTGCCCTGATTTTATGAGGCATATTTGTTAACTAGTCCCCAAGTCTTTGGGGAGACAGGACATGAATAAATGTGAATTTGAATAATAAATATTCTTCTCAACAAGATATCCACAGGCAAATCACACACTTGTTTGTCAGTGTATTCTTATTCTGTGTTGGGGAGGAAAAATCACCAAAACAAGGACCCTCAGAAGTAAGAACAGGACACCATCATTATTCCCAGGTAATGTTTTCTTTTAATCAGTTTCTTAAGTAAGTATACTCTGTGCATTTATTTCTTGGTATGAGCACAGGAATCGATCTAACCTTTGACTGCTGTATCCACTTAACAGGACTTAACAGTTTTCATGAAATAAAATTTCCATCAGATTCAGCAGTGTCTATTGTATCTACAAAAGGTTGTTGTGGTTGTTCAGCCATGTGTGACCCCATGGACTGTAGCACACCAGGTTCCTATGTCCTCTACTATCTCCCAGAGTTTGCTCAAATGCATGTGCATTGAACCAGTGATGTCTAAGCATCTCTTCCTCTTCTCCTTTTGCCTTCAATCTTTCCTAGCATCAGGGTCTTTTCAAATGTGTCAGCTCTTCACATTGAGGTAGCCAAGTATTGGAGCTTCAGCTTCAGCGTCAGTCCTTCCAATAAATATTCAGGGTTGATTTCCTTTAGAATTGGCTGGCTTGAGCTCCTTACCATCCAAGGGACTCTCAAGAGTCTTCTCCAGCACCACAGTTCGAAAGCATCAATTCTTTGGTGCTCAGTTTTCCAAAAAAAAAAAATGTGGGACATTTAATAGTAGTAGGTCAAACAAAAACTTCTTGCCAAGAAAAAAATATGTAAAGTATGTCTATTCAGAAACAGTACTTTTATCTCCTTTTAGTGAAATCTGATTTAGTGTAATAATCCCTTTCCTTCAGGTTTTGTCTCAAATGCATGACCTCTTCTAATCAATTATTATGGAAGGAGTCACCCCAGCTGCATACTGATGAGTAAGGAGAAATCCATCTTGCCCACAGATGACACCGCTGGTTCTGCCTTCATCCCTACAGTCTCCTCAGCTCACCTCTACTCAAGATACCTGTTACTTAGCCTTTCCTCATCCCATTTCCACTTCTGAGAGACTGGCACTTTGTAACCATTTGACTTTCCCAGCTCAACCAGTAAATTTTCTTCAATCAGTAAATAAATATTCAAACAAGTTAAAGTACTAGAAATACAGAGATAAATGCCAATTATAAAACTGAATATTTATAATTGAATATTAATTGAATATTTTATAATATTCATTGAATATAATTGAATATTCCAGAGACAAGAAGAAGATATGTGAACATGGGAGAGGCTTCCATATTTTGGTTTGCACCTGGCTTCTTTTCCCATTGGGTGCATCTCTAAACTCTATTTAATACTGTATCACAGGGGTCCTCAACCTTTTTGGCACCAGGGACCAGTTTTGTGGAAGGCAATTTTTCCATGGGCCATGGCAGGGGACGGTTTTGGGATGATTCAAGCATTGCATTTATTGTGCACTTTATTTCTATTATTATTACACCAGTTCCACCTCAGATCATCAGGCCTTAGAACCGGATGTTTGGGACTGCTGCTGTATATCACACCACATTGAATGCCTCACACTTTCACTTCTACTCCATCATTTAAATAAATCCTATCATCACACAAACACATGCATACACAGACATACACACATGCACACACATATCACGTAAAAGTTAATAGACTTTATGTATATGATTACACAGACATCTTCTTTAAGGGGGTATTCAATGGGACGTTTGTTTGCCATGCAGAAAAATCTGACTTAAACTGGAAAGTTAATTAATTGGGAATAGAAATAAGTGCTTACTTACTCATAGTAATAATTCCTAACTAGGGGAAATTTTAAATCTAAGTAAAGATGGATAAGGGGGACACAAATAGGTCCTTGAGATATATGCAGTAATAGGGAGACAAAATGTTATTCACCAAATTGTATTTGTCATTGACTTTTTAAAATAAATATATAAAAATATCACATTGGGGTATGCCTCCAAAGGTATGACTATGTAATAAAAAGTGACAGTTACTACCTCTGGGGAGTGTGGGTCCAGGCAACTGGTGGAATAACGTATTTCACTAACTACTGTGTAGAGGTTTGAGTAGTTAAATTTAATCGCAGGAGCTAGAAAACAGTGAAAATATTACTCAGTCATGTCCGACTCTTTGCAACTCCATGTACTGTAGCCTACCAGGCTCCTTTATCCATGGAATTCTCCAGACAAGAATACTAGAATGGGTTGCCATTCCCTTCTCCAAGGTCTCTTCCCAACCCAGCAATCAAACCCAGGTCCTGTGCATTGCAGGCAGATTCTTTACTGTTTGAGCCACCAGGGAAGCATGAATTGCTATACAATTTCCAAAGGAAAACAGTGAGCTAGATAATACTGAAGTGAGGAGTCTGTGAGGCCACAGATGAGGGAAGAGGACTCTAGATTGCCCTTTACTCCCAGCATCACCCAATTATTATCCCCATCAGTCCACCTGGAAAAGCAATGAATTTACAAAGAATGATTTTTTTTTATTGTTTGCTTTGTTGTGATGGATTTAAATTTGCCCTACAGATATTGGACTTAATTCTTAATAAAAAATTGAGGTTAAATATCCTCAGAAAATATCAATCTTAAAAAAAAAAAACTCCATCACTTTGTTTATAGCACAATGATTTGTTAAATTAGACAGTAAAGTGACAAGATATCAGAATGCTTCTTTTTTTTTAATTTTGTTTATTTTATGTATTTATTTTTGTCTGTGCTGAGCCTTCACAGCTGCTCAGGCTTTTCTCTAGTTGCAGCGAGTGGGGGTTACCCTCTAGTTGCAGTGCGCAGCCTTCTCACTGTGATGACTTCTCTTGTTGCTGAGCACGGGCTCGAGGGCACCCAGGCTTCAGTAGTTATGGCTCCTAGGCTGTAGAGTACAGGCTCAATAGTTGTGGCACATGGGCTTAATTGCTCTGTGGCATGTGGGGTCTTCCTGGATCAGGACTTGAACCCATGTCTCCTGCATTGGCAGGCAGATTCTTTACCACTGAGCCATCAGGAAACCCCCAGAATGTATTTCTTAAACCCCATTAATAACACTGTACTTTTTATGTATAATGTTCCACATTATGAAGATCCAAAAGATGCTATATTTTACAACCATAATGATCCCTTGCCTGTAGACAAAAGTCATTGGACAGGAACACAGCTAGCCTTTAGTATATTGATGGGGTCAGTATACTACCCCAAAATACACCACCTTGCAATTTAACTGTCTTATGCTAAAAGAGTCTGGGGAAATAGCAGAAGCAGGAAGATTACTCTGACCTTCCCACCTCCTGCATCTGTCTGGAAACTGATCATAATGCTCTCATGTGAAAAGAACCAGGAGGAAAGAAGACATTGTTGTCATCAGAGACAGGAAACTTGGGGCCAATAAATCTGTACAATAAATCTTGTTCAACTAACCTTTAACCTTCCTAGTTACTTCTTCACTGTTTCCCTTTATCTCTGTCCCAAGCTTCTCCAGCTTGTCAATTTTCCATGAGTTTCTTTTTCTTTGTCTAAACGGTATAAAAACTTCCTGTTCTGGTCAGTTCTTTGGGTCTTTATTTTCTTGGAAATGCTCCCATGCACATATGAAACTTTAATAACATTTATATGCTTTCCTCTGATTAATCTGTCTTTGGTAGTTTAATTTTTAGACCAAACCAGAGATATAAGAGGATCAAGAAAAACTTTTCCCTCCTTCACAATACAAATGTTTAAACTCTCAGCTGAACTGGCATTTCATTTAGTTCAGTTCAGTTCAGTTCAGTCATTCAGTCATGTCTGACTCTTTGCAACCCCATGAATTGCAGCATGCCAGGCCTCCCTGTCCATCACCAACTCTTAGAGTTCACCCAAACTCATGTGCATCGAGTTGGTGATGCCATCCAGCCATCTCATCCTCTGCTGTCCCCTTCTCCTCCTGCCCCCAATCCCTCCCAGCATCAGGGTCTTTTCCAATGAGTCAACTCTTCACATGAGGTGGCCAAAGTATTGGAGTTTCAGCTTTAGCATCAGTCCTTCCAATGAACACCCAGGACTGGTCTCCTTTAGGGTGGACTGGCTGGATCTCCTTGAGGTCCAAGGGAGTCTCAAGAGTCTTCTCCAACACCACAGTTCAAAAGCATCAATTCTTCGACACTCAGCTTTCTTTACAGTCCAACTCTCACATCAACACATGACCACTGGAAAAACCATAGCCTTGACTAGACGTACCTTTGTTGGCAAAATAATGTCTCTGCTTTTGAATACGCTATCTAGGTTGGTCATAACTTTCCCTCCAAGGAGTAAGTGTCTTTTAATTTCATGGCTGCAATCACCATCTGCAGTGATTTTGGAACCCCCCAAAATAAAGTTTGACACTGTTTCCACTTAGCCTCATTCTAAAAGATTATATAGGGAGAGTACTTTGATTTGACTCAAAATGTATCGATTCAGTATGGTAACATTGTTCTCTCATACTATTCAGATGGTGGTCTGATCTGCAGGCATCCACATACATGTACCTTTGTCTATGCTGTACCCCTGGCCATGAATGCCATTTATCCTTGCTCAGAATGGCCTTCACCTCGTGGCTCCTTAGGTCATGCAAAGCAGTATCTGTTTTTCTCTCCCAACCAATCCGGTCAATACCAACACGTTCTAGAGGACCCACCTTAAATATAATCTCCCTGTCAGATCTTTATCCTTCTAAGATAGGGTTGTTAAATATCCCTGTTGGTACATTCTTCTGCAATTATAAGATCTTAAGAGATTTTCAAATGCTTTCATCAATCTACTAGTCCTTTAGTATCCTAAAGGATGAGTACAAAACTTACTTATATCTGTTATCATTAGAACTTGACAATTTTAGGAAATTATATATTTGCTGAAAGAAAATGAATAAAATAAACAGTAGGTGAACATCAACTTGGAGAAGGGAATGGCAACCATGCCAGTACTCTTACCTGGAGAATCCCATGGAAAGGGGAGCCTGGCAGTCCATGCAGTCGCACAGAGTCAGGCACGATTGAAGAGCCTTAGCATGAACAACAGCTAGATTTAAAACAGAAGGTCAAAGTATTTATTTTATCCATCATAAGTATTAAATTAGTTTAATAATGGCTAAAATAAAACCTATCTGTGACCATAATTTTTCATTTATTAACAGAGCTGCAAAATTCATAATATGAACATAAGCATATGGAGGAGTAGAAATGCAAATCAACCACATTGCACCAGTCAAAAGCTAGAGAGTCAGTTTTCCATTAATGAATTAAAACCCTTTATTCACTATTTTTCAGAGTTAATGATCATAAGCATTAATTTCAGCTCTATACCATTAAGCCTTTAAACTGGACAATTTTCAGACAATTGTATAATACTTTTATCAAGCATATTGATTTTATTCAAAATCCTGGCTGTAAAATTAAGCCCCCTAGTTTAAAGGCATTTATACAATTTTTCTAGATGTTAAAAGTATAATTGGAACTGTTTAATTAGTCAGAAATATTAGTCTTTGAACTAAAATTAGTACTTCCTCTCATTCTGAAAAATAAAAATATACTAAAAAATAAATCATATACATCATTAAATCACCATTAACTTTGAATATCATACTGATATTGATAGGCAATTCTGAATATGGCAGTTGATATATTTTAATTATATTTTCTACCATAAAGGAATTTGAAGATAGTTAATTAAACTGAAAGTCATTCAGTCATGTCCAACTCTTTGCGATCCCATGGACTATACAGTCCATGGAGTCCATGGAATTCTCTAGACCAGAGTACTGGAGTGGGTAGCCTTTCCCTTCTCCAGCCTTCTCCCTTCCCCTTTCCTTTCCCAACCTAGGGATTGAACCCAGGCCTCCCTCATTGCAGGCAGATTCTTTACCAGCTAAGCCACAAGGGAAGCCCAAGAGCACTGGAGTGGGTAGCCTATCCTTTCTGCAGGGGATCTTCTGAACTCAGGAATTGAACCAGGGTCTCCTGCATTGAAGGTGAATTCTTTACCAATTGAGCTATCAGGGAAACCCTATAGTTAATTTAACTATACAGGAACTATAGCTTGTAAGGTAGTGAGAATCTCTTGGAATATTATAGATTTATTTATTTATAAATAATTTTCTCTTCAAAATAAAATTTCACTTCTAATGCAATAGTTTATTTCCAAGTGAGTTTTCACATAGCCATTCTATAGAATGCCATAGTTAATGCTATAAACTCTTAGAATTTTTCTTTCCTTGGAACAAATTATCTCCATGCTGGTATGCTAGACTTAATGCACAATAAAAGGACAATGTCTGTCCCTATAAATCTGAATCATAATACAAGATAACAGCCATTTAAAATGTTAATGCAGCCTAAGCTTCTCAGATATATTCTGGCTGGTATTGTCCATCTGTGTTTGTTCATAAATATCAGAAAAGGGAAAATTTTTAAATTTTTATTACATTGATTATTAACCATCTGCTAAATCTCAGAGGAAAACAGAAAAACAAGTAGGGGTCAGCCATGTGTGTGAGGTGGGAAACAATATTGTATTCCAGGGATTCTTAACAAGGGGAGATCATGTGAATGATCCAAGACCCTTTTTAAAAAATACAGATGCCTGTATCAACTCCTGGAAATTCAGATAAAGTTATTCAAATGTGAGCCAACAGTTGAGAATCATTGTTTAAGGCAGAGCTAATGACAAATGCTAGCACAGATAGGTGTTAAATAAATAAATAAAAGGAATATTAATATGTAAAAGTAATCAGAAAAACATTTAGATTTTGCTTTTAAAATATGAACTACTGAGGTATTGAATGATAGCCTAATACATAATGATTCAAATTTTAATTCTTCCTGATTTTTAATGTTATCCTTATTGATCCTTAATATTTGCACAAATGAATTTCATCATTAACTCTTTCACAAATATTTCTTGACCTCAATTGCACGCCGAGAATACAATTGGAGATGTAGAGAAAAATAAGATGAGGTGCCCATTTCAATGAGAGACGTATTTTTACTGGAAAAACATGAAGAACAATCATTTTTGTTTTAACCTCTCTACTTTCATGATATGTGTGACAATTTGTCCAGAGTCTCTGTCATTTTGAAATTCTTATTATATATTCTTTAACAAATATTCATAGACTTTAGTAATCATCCATTCCAATTATCTCAGATTCCTAATCTCTACCATTCCTTTCCTTGCCTCTCAGCACCACACAACAGCTAGTTTTTCATTCCAGTTTTGTCTTTGATCTTGAAATTTCACAAGTTTCATCTTTTGTTATGGTTCTGCCCATAATGCCATATTTATTTTGTCTCACCCTATATAAACCTTGGGAGAAGGCAATGGCACCCCACTCCAGTACTGTTGCCTGGAAAAATCCCATGGATAGAGGAGCCTGGTAGGCTGCAGTCCATGGGGTTGCTAAGAGTCGGACACGACTGAGCGAGTTCACTTTCACTTTTCACTTTCATGCACTGGAGAGGAAATGGCAACCCACTCCAGTGTTCTTGCCTGGAGAATTCCAGGGATGGGGGAGCCTGGTAGGCTGCGGTCCATGGGGTCGCACAGAGTCGGACACGACTGAAGCGACGTAGCAGCAGCAACATAAACCTTAGTTTGCAAAGAAACAACCTCCTCCTTGTAGTGGTAATGGTGATGGTTTCTGTTATTGTTCCTCCAATTTTTTTTTTCTTTTTTTGTTGGTGTTTTGGTTTCTAGAAGTTTAAACTGATGACTAAGAGATGAGTTATCAAGGAAAACCTGAAGTGATCATGCTGAGCTCTAAGAGAAGTCTTGTTCATCAATACAGGATCCCAGTAAACCCAAGACCCAGAACAGGATGAAAGTTAAAGTCTGACTAAATGAGGAAGCAGATGTAACTGCTCCAGTGGGCTCTGGAGGATAATAAAGTTCATTAAGTAAGTGTCCAACAGTTACTTATGAAAGGATTACTATTAATACATGGAAAGTTCTTAAAACAGTACCTGGCACAAATTAAGTGGCCAATAAATGTGAGTAGAAAGGGAAAGGAAAGGGAGGGAGGGAAGGATGGAGGAAGAGGAAAGTTGGCAGCACTGGGAAAAAAGAGAGTGAAATTTCCTTGAGACAAAGCTTAACATTTTTTCTATTAATGCCCCCAAATTGAACACATTGAACCCTCCTCATAATCTTCACCCCACAAAACCAAAGCCCTATCACCTTAGAATACAACTGTTTCCAGCTCTTGGGAGGTTTCATGCCCCACCAAAGAGGTTTATCAAAGTGCTGTATTTCTTTCATCTATATTCAATTCCTTCCTGAGAAATACTGATAAGTATAATTTTCTTCATTTATTTTATTTCCTTAAGGTTCTATCACCCTGGCCAGGTTTGAAAGTCTCTTAGGGATTCAAATTTGTGAGCTTTCTTCCCTAACTGCTTATTGATACTGTTTTGTCTTTTTCACCTAGCCACCTATTTCATTTCTCAGTTTGAAGAGCAGGTCTACAGGATGCTAAGTGATTTGCCTGGGTACAGAGTTTGTGGTTTTGTGGGGACTTCAACCTAACTGTCTGTCCTCATTTGAGTACCCTTTCCTTTCCATTAAATTATTTTGCTTAAAATTCAGATTGGAGAACTCACTATACTTCATATTTGGAAATTAAGAGCAATTAAAAATGAATTCTCTAGAAGTGTAAAAACCAATAGAAAATAGATAGGCAGCCTTTAAATTTTCTCCTCTAGTTTTACTGAAACCATTGTCAGTAGACTAAGTTAATATAAGTTGCCTTAATTTGTTAAGGAGTGAATTTATTTACAATATGATCTAACAAATGCTATTCTGGTCTCTAATTGTATATAATATAATTACATATAATTATTTATATAATTATATGAATATAATATAATTAATGATTTTTGTTTCTGATCAGAGATACTATGAACTGTGGAGAATGATTTGATCTATGTAAAGCCCCAGGGTGTAATAATAATGCAGATGATCACAATATTATGACATAGTTTTAAGAACTGGGTTGGAACAGGACTAATAATATAGAATAAAATTATTCTGAAGATTGCCATCAAATTTTCACATTCTTCAGATGATACTGTACTTCACAGTCTTCAGATAATAAGAAAGTAGGTTCTGGATGTTTTTATTTCATTTTCTCCACTTTTAAAAACTGGAATTGGACAATAATCAAAAGAAAATTTTAAGTCAATAAAATGTAAATAATCTTTCATCTTCCTAGAAACAAAATGAGAAATGCACATTGGCCAGTATTCTAAATGGCCTTGTGAAAATAATATTATTATTCAGTTAAGCTTTTATTGATTCAGTTAAGCTTTCTTTCATTTCTAGTAAAAAAAAAAGGGTTCATAAGTTTCTGATCAAAAATCTTAACTAACCTTCCAAGTAAAATAATAAAACAAGATCAGCAATTGTGACAGATAGTACTTTTCAAAAAACGACTGCACCCTTACATAGCTCATTCCATGTACTCATCTTAAAATACAATATTTATGCTCCTTCATGGGGAGGTGAGGTCTGTGTGTCTTCCCCTTTAATCTGAGTGGACTCCTGTAACTGCCTCCATCAACAGAGTATAGCAGAAATGATGCTATGTGATTTCCTACGCTAAGCTGCAAAAGACATTTTGGCCTCTATTTCTTTCTGGAGACTCATACCTTTGAAGTCTCAAATCACTCTATAAGAGACTAGCTATAATAAAGATTTAATTCAGCAGAAACCACAATGAGAGAAGGAGAAATGCTCAAGAAGACCCAGCTGTTGTAGCTCTGGGCAATTTGAGTTTTCCTAGCCCAGCCTTCAGACGCATGAGTCAGAAGTCTTCAGCGAATTCTGGCTCCCAAACACTGGACTGCCTCAGCCATGCTAAGTGGAAAGGAAATTAGATGTCCTTACCCAACCGAACTCATACTGCTGATTCCTGCTACTTAAGCAAAATAAAAGATGTTTTAAATCACCAAGCTTCAGGTATGTTACACAGAGGAATGAAACAGAGATGTCCACACTACACAAAAACTGTGAATAAAGCAAATATGGCAGAGAACAGTTAAATCATTCATTCATTCATACATTTTCATACATTTCCATAAATATGGATTAAGTACTTGACATGTGCCAGTCACTATGTCAGCCAGTAGCTGGTAGTAAGTAATAGAGGCAATGTTGGCCCTCCTCCATGGAATTTAAAGCACAGGAAATGTGCCAACAACAGGCAGGTGTATTAACAATCTGATGTCCTATAACAGTGGGCATTACTAGAGGAATCTAGAACAAAAATCATTTTTACGGAAATGGTGATGAAAATAACTGACAAATTTCGTTTTCAATGGTGACATGTATTCCCCTGCTGACCTCAGTCAGAATTTATGCTAAACAACAATAGGGGAAAAGATTGAGTGAATGAGATAATTTAGAATATTGAAATCAGATCTAGTGTTATTGATTTCTCTTTCTTTGTATTAAATTGTGAATAACAGACACCATGTTGGGACAATATAACATTTTATGATGTTTTGAAATCTGTGGGTCAGATTAGTCAGAAAAGTATAATTCTAAGATGACCTTACTATTGTTTGATTCAGCAAATAAATGATGCTGAGAGTCCCTTCAAACTTACAGTGTAATTTGTATTGTTTTATATGGTTTTAAACGTTCTTTATATGCAATATATTTCTCATAAATAGCAAAGCCAGGAATAAATTAAGGAAGCTTTGCACATACTAGTTATGCAAACTTAATCCAAATAGAGGCTCTAACACTCATCTCTATACCATGATAAACCTCCAAACAGCTGAGAATTTTTAGTGGGAGGATGAATCATATTATTCCATTTAGATTATTTCAGCATTAAAGGATATGGCTTATTCATGCTGCAGATGATAAAGCCGTGTGGTCAGGTTAATGCTAAAACTGACTAATGCTGTGCCAGATTTGAGAATACATGGGAAATTTTAATTAGAAGTTTATAAAAGTCTAAAAAAATCTCTGAAGGGTTTATCCTTAAGAATGAAATGAACTTAAAACAAATTTAGAGCTAATATATTAGCTAATATGCAGGCAGTGATTAAGGGAAAACAGGTAGCTGGTACATAATTTGTATAATGGTCTCCTTTTTAAGGCTGGCTGTGGAAGCCAACTCCGGTTGCTTGCAGAGGTTGTTTGTTCTCAACAAAGAGCAATCAGAAGTGTGCCTCCCTTTGTCAGAGAACATGAGACACTCTCAAGCTTTAGGCTACTTTTGTTGGACTAAGACAGTTGAGTCTACCTCTAGAAACTAAGTTTAGATCTGTTTATTTCTCCTACTATTAATTTATAATCATCTTATTTTCTTCACAGATTTGCTAGTGAAATTGACTGGAATATTATAAGGGAAAAAAAGCATTGTTCAAGGAAAAGGAGAAAATGGGGAGACAAGAGATGTTGATTATTAATTGCACATGCCCGAGTGACCTTTTTCCCTTGACTATCATCTTACAAGTTACTCGAAGATGTTAAACCACTATTACCATGGAGGGATACCCTAGCTATAAAGGGGTTATAATAGATGCAGTAAAATATTTTTAAAATATGCTTTAAAAGAAAGATAAATCCAATGCAATTCACATAAAGCCTAATGCATTATGTACAGTCTGTGCTTAATAAATGCATTACTCATAAAATATACATCCACATGTCCCCCTTTCTTATCAATTAAGCAATCAAGCTGAGTATAAGATTATCCAGAAATTCTGCTCCATCCAATAGAAAAATATAATCACATCCTTCCCTTTTTAAATCATGCTCAGATGAAAAGAAACAAGAAATGGTTACCTTTAATATTTCATTGTATAGAGTATTTCATATTTAGCCTGCTGAAAATGCTACATGCATTTTTTTTCTTTCATGTTTCCTGGCATAGAAGAGAAAAAAAAAACTGCAGCTTTTTACTCCTAACCCAGGAACTAATCTTGAAGTATAATCCAGGTTAGTAATTGAGACTGGTTGTAGTTACCTTGAAGCATCCAGGGACATTTTGTGCTACAAAGGCCACATTTTGATTATCAGTAAATGGACATAATGTTAGATCTTGATCTCTAAAGGAATTTGACTCTATGTTTGTTCTTTTAATATTCTTCTCCCTTTGTCAGTTTGAACAGCCCATATCCACTGTATGAGTTGTTAGGCATCCAAATCACATCTCTCCAACAGAGTTTGCCCAAAGCATTTCTTCAGCTAAGATCAAGATTCTGTGTTCAAAATGAGCATTAAGCTGGGTGCTGGCAATATGCTCCCCTCTGATCTCCTATTTTTCATGTGAACAAATGACCCTTTAATTGCTGGATGTCATCATACCCCTGTATATTTAAAGCCACATTCTACTGATAAACAAATATCAGATTAAGTCAGCCATGGTTCATTTTAGTATATAGTTAGGCAGATTCTACAGAATGCCTGAAATGTTGGTAGCATTCCTGCAGTCAAATTTTTGGATGATTATTATGAGAATAAGGGAGGAGTTTTTAGAAAGACAAGATAATATACAACAGCTTTTACTTCCCCCTACCCCTACTTCACTGCCCCCCAACTTCAGATCTTATATGATTATATGCTGCACACCAGCAGACTCCATGGTTCTCTCTAGTACCTGTTAAGGCATCTTTGTATGCTTCACTAGCAAGCCTGTCATTTGGAAAGGCAAGTGCCACTTTACATGAGGCAGGACTTTGTATATCTCTCACATTCATTTTTCTCTCTGACAAGCGAAAAATCGCAGGTCTCATTTTCCAATCCTTATTAAAAAGTGTGATCCTGGTTGTTTGGAAGGCTCATCAGTGCCACTGCTCAGTGATGGACGCGCATCTTCATAAGAAAGACAGATGGTGTGGGTGCATCAGGATGCTGCCCATAATGAAACCCAAGTGCTTCCCCCGCAAGCCTCAGAATCTAGGTCTTCATTTGCTTTTGTAAAAAATGAGAACCCAGATGAGTGTTTGAAAACACAGCGATTCCTAGTTTTCTCAGTAATAAGCATGCCCCACTACTGCATACAAGACCTTCAGGGAAAGTAAAAGAAGTTAACTATGTAATTCTTTGCAACTAGAGTGCTGAGATCAGGCAAAAAGCAGAGGGCTGTTAGGGATGGATTAAAAACATACACAAGGAACTTCCCTGGTGGTCCAGGGGCTAAGACTGCAAAGTCCCAAAGCAAGGGGACCAGTTTTGATCCCTGGTCAGGGAACTAGACTCCACAAGCCACAACTAAGACCCAGTGCAGCCAAATAAATCAATTAAAAATAAGTATTTTTTTTAGTGTGTGCAAGATCAAATTCAGAGACTTGTCTCATCAGTGATAAAGTGCTGGTCTCTTGGGTAATGGTGTCAAAGGCATTTAATTTTCTGTACTTTGCAACTTTCCTTCCAAAAATATGAGTCATAGAGTGTCTTTCTCTAGATCACAAACTGCCAAAAGTTGAGCTAAATGAAAGATTATTTTCTCAAAATAAAAAGAAAACCATGGATATAACCTTGCAACAATAAAACAATTATGATATTACTAGTTCTGAGTCTTGGGGAAAATGAAGCAAAATTCTGCTACAGAGTGAGTAATCCAGAGTTTTTAAATTAATGTGCTCCTCCATAACTAATGAGCTATGCATATGTGTGGTTTCCATTCCTAAAGTATTTCACAAAAGAGGGCTCCATGGGATAAATACATACTGGTCTTTCAGTTCTAAGACCTTATTTTGCCTCAGAGCTGGTACTTACTCACTGGGTGGGATGGATGAATCATTTAACCCCAATGGGCCCCGTGCCTTACCTGTCTCATAGAGTTGCTAATTAAAAAAAAAAATATATATATATATATATATATATATATATATATATATCTCGAAATAAAACATAGGAATTTCTGGAGTTAATTGGACCTTTGAGACCATCTGAATCAATCTCTTTATTTTTGTATGAGCAAATTTAAGCAAAAAAAAGAAGCTAAGTAACATTACCAAGGTCATCCAGTATTTAAGTGGTGATTAAATTAAATTAATACCAAATTATGACCTAATAAAATAATTTTATTAAAAATATATTACTTATATTATTTTATTATTCATAGATATGTAAATTAAAGCTTAAAGCTTAAATGCATAAATGACTGTATCTAATAAATAACATATGTAATATATATCTCTCCTGAAAGTTACCTTAAAAGATCCCGACTAAACATTGTATTTTCTGGGATGATACTATTAATTTTCTCCAACATTTTAGAACTATAAAAGAGAGCTAGGACATTATATAGAGAGAAAATACAGTTATATTAACGGGATTTAAAAGCCAAAATATTTTAATTTCTTTTCATTTTTTACCTAATTTAAACAATAAACAAACATAAACAAATTGGTATAATTTGGTTTAATTTTTTTCTGGGTATTTATATTTTATGAAGATACTTCTTCTCTTAAAAATAGAAGTAACTTAATGCAATGTTATATCTCTCATTGGATCATGTAATAGAAAAATTACTCTTATGGAAAAACTGATAGGATCCAAATAGAGCCTTTAGTTTAGAAAATAGTGATTGGCCCACCTGATGCGAAGAAGTGACTCATTGAAAAAGACTCTGATGCTAGGAAAGATTGAAAGCAGGAGGAGAAGGGGACAACAGAGGATGAGATGGTTGGATGGCATCACCAGCTGGATGGACATGAGTTTGAGCAAGCTCCAGGAGTTGGTGATGGACAGGAAAGCTTGGCATGCTGCAGTCCATGGGGTCACAAAGAGTTGGGCATGACTGAGCGACTGAACTGAACTGAACTGAATGTTAATTTCTTAGTTTTGACCAATGTTCCATAATTAGATAGTATGTTAACTCTAGGGGAAACTAAGTAAAGGCTTAAAACTCAACATTCCTCAACATCACTCATTATCAGAGAAATGCAAATCAAAACCACAATGAGGTACCATCTCATGCCAGTCAGAATGGCTGCTATCAAAATGTCTACAAACAATAAATTGTGGAGAGGGTGCAGAGAAAAGGGAACCCTCTTACACTGTTGGTGAGAATGAAAACTAGTATAGCCACTATGGAGAACACTGTGGAGATTCCTTAAAAAACTGGAAATAGAACTGCCACATGACCCAGCAATCCCACTGTGGGGCATACACACCAAGGAAACCAGAACTGAAAGAGACATGTGTACCCCAATGTTCATCACAGCACTGTTTATAATAGCCAGGACGTGGAAGCAACCTAGATGTCCATCAGCAGATGGATGGATAAGAAAGCTGTGGTATATATACACAATGGAATATTACTCAGCTATTAAAAAGAATGCATTTGAATCAGTTCTAATGAGGTGGATGAAACTGGAGCCTATTATACAGAACAAAGTAAGTTAGAAAGAAAAACACCAATACAGTATATTAATGCATATATATGGAATTTAGAAAGATGATAATGATGACCCGATATGCGAGACATCAAAAGAGACACAGATGTAAAGAACAGACTTTTGGACTCTGTGGGAGAAGGCGAGGGTGGGATGATTTGAGAGAATAACATTGAAACATGTATATTATCATATGTGAAATAGATCACCAATCCAGGTTCAATGCATGAGACAGGGTGTTCAGGGCTGGTGCACTGGGATGACCCTAAGGGATGGGAAGGGGATGGAGGTGGGAGTGAGGGTCAGGATGGGGAATCACATGTACACCCATGGCTGATTCATGTGAATGTATGACAGAAACCACAATATTGTAAAGTAATTAGCCTCCAATTAAAATTTTAAAAATAAATAAATAAAATAAAGAAATTCCAGGGACCACCCTGGTGGGTCCAGTGGTTAAGAATCCACCTTGCAATGTAGGAGGAATGGGTTCAATCTTTGGTCAGGAAACTAAGATCCCACATGCCTTGCGATAAAATAAAAGCAACAAAAAAAGATAAAACAGAAGCAATATTGTAACAAATTCAATTAAAGACTTTAAAAATAATCCACATATAAAAATTTTTTTAAGAAATTCCAGTCTCTTGTAAAATATTTCTGAAAAGCAGTAAAAAGGACCTACTTTATCTCAAAATAAATAAAAATTAAAACAAAAATAAAACTCAACATTCAAGAAATGAAGGTCAGGGCATCCAGTCCTATCACTTCATGGCAAATAAATGGGGAAACAATGGAAACGGTGACAAATTTTATTTTGGGGGCTCCAAAATCACTGTAGATGGTGACTACAGCCACAAAATTAAAAGACGCTTACCCCTTGGAAGAAAAGTTATGACAAACCTAGACAGTACATTAAAAAGCAGAAACATCACTTTGCCGACAAAGGTCTGTATAGTCAAAGGCCTGTATGGTTTTTCCGGTACTCACGTACTGATGTGAGAGTTGTACCTTAAAAAAGGCTGAGTGCTGAAGAACTGATGCTTTCAAACTGTGGTGCTGGAGAAGACTCTTGAGAGTCCCTTGGACAGCAAGGAGATCCAACCAGTCAATCCTAAAGGAAATCAACCCTGAATATTCATTACAAGGACCAATGCTGAAGCTGAAGCTCCAATACCTTGGTCACCTGATGTGAAGAGCTGATTCATTGGAAAAGACCCTGATGCTGGGAAAGATTGAAGCAGGAGGAGAAGGGAATGATAAAGGATGAGATGGTTGAATGGTATCACCAATTCGATGAACATGAGTTTGAGCAAGTTCTGGGAGATGGTAAAGGACAGGGATGCAGTCTGTGGGGTCACCAAGAGTCGGACACGACTGAGTGACTGAGCAACAACAACAACAAAGTAAAAGATAAAAGGAAAATTCTCTTTACTATCTTTGTAACTTTTCTATAAATCTAAAATTATTCCAGAATAAAAAGTTTAGCTTTTAGCATAGAAGTGAAATTGAGAAATATCAGTAAGGGGGTATACTGGGCCAATAAAAGCAATCTTAATTGAACAGAAAAATGATGAAAGATGGTAATTGCAAAGAAATAAAAGAATAAGGTCAGGAGAGAAAGAAGGAAGTGGGGAGGGAGGAAGGAAGAAGGAAGGAAGGGGAAAAGGAAGCAAATTTTTCCAGTTCCTCCTAACCATAGAAATATGGGGACATATTTTCCCTAAAACCACAAACTGTCCAGGTCCTACTGTATGAAGTGTTGTTGTTCAGTCGTGTCTGACTCTTTGAGATGTCCATGTCCTAAATTTACTCATTTAATCCTAAAAATACAATGAAGTAGTTGTTTTATTACCCCCATCCTAGAGATGATTGAGCTGAGCCACAGAAAATTTAATTACTTGCCTAAGCTCCTAGGATTTAAACTAGGATCTAATAAATACCAGTCTTTGCAGCAAAAGAATGACTGGTTTTCCTTTCTATGAAACTCTGATGGACTTGTGCCCTTTAATGATTTACAAAGTGAAGCAATACCTTTCTTTCAGTTTTTGCTTGCAGCCATTTTAGTCTCCCTGCTTATGCAGGAGGCTGAATCCAGAATGGACTTCCTTTAAAATTATTAAGTTTTACTCACAAGTATAGCTTTGAGTGTTGCCTAAGATGAAGTTAGGTTGCTCCAGGCAGAAATTGAGAGACTACCCCATGCTGCATATTTTACCACTTAGGACTTCAAGTAAAATCTCACAAAACCCTCCCAAGGAAAGCTCTCTTTAGTTTTTTCATTACAGCTCTATTTCTCTAAAGCTCAGAATTAGTCAAAGAGGCAGGACCAGGTGATAGATACACTGCTGCTGCTGCTAAGTCGCTTCAGTCGTGTCCAACTCTTGCTTCATCCTTTTCTACTTTCCTGTCTCTCCTACTTCTATCTCTGGATTTTTCAGTTTCTTTCCTAGAGGCCACCTGATCCTCCCCACATCAACAAAAGCAAAATGGGAGTTGTGGGGGCCAACATGTCAATTGACCAGCCTTTCCAAATCTAGGAGTAGAATCAGCTGGGACATCCCACTTTGTAAGCTAATATGTGGGCAAGCATAAGGTAGAGAAGAAAGGGTGATATTCTTGTGAATTTAAATAACTGTGGTTTCCTAAGAGGCTAAATATCTATGAATAGAAGCATCTTTCTGTACACCTGGGAAAACTTCAATAAATATCCATTGCTATTTAGCAATTTAAAAATAAAAAAGAATGATGTTTGAAAAGGTGCAGCATTTTCCCTAAGGGCTTCAACTACATAGATACCTGTATTTCCTAACCCTGCTAAAGTAACAAACCCAGGAGACATAGCTCATTAAGTGGTGAAATATATTCACACTTCCACAGCTGCAAATGAGCTCAACTCCAGAAGGTCACTGTGAGAATTAAATGAGATGATGTGAAAATACTTGAAAACACTGAGAAGTCTTATCATTGTGAACCATTATTGTTGTTAAAGTATATTTTCTTATCTCCTAGGATCACTGAGATGGGATGCTACAATGAGATATTAATTGGCAAGTTTTTCTCTGCCTTCCTTTTTGCCTTGTGATCATCTTTCCTTAGGGTACTTTATTACCCCAAGGGCCTCCCCCATTGCAGGCAGATTCTTTACCAACTGAACTATCAGGGGAGACCCGGGTTCAATACTCGGGCTGGGAAGATCTCCTGGAGAAGGGAATGGCAACCAACTCCAGCATTCTTGCCTGGAGAATCCCACAGACAGAGGAGCCTGGAGTGCTATAGTCCAGGGGGTTGCAAAGAGTCGGACACGATGGAGCGACTATGCTTTCACTTTCAAGGCCCATGCAAGTGGTTTGAACAACTTGCTGGATATCAGAATAGGACAGGACTTCTGTCCACTGACACTGCAGCAGCGGATCACTGCCCCAGGACTGAAAATTATAACCAAGGAGAAGACAAGAGGAAAAAAAAAAAAAACAACTTTAATTTCCTTTTAGCTTAAACTTGAAATGACCTTCAAATAAATCCCTGAGTTGGACTGAATTTCCCTGCAAGCATAAGGAGGAAAATAAAAACCTTCTCTGACTTCATATGGAATGCAGCTTAAAATAGAAATTAAAATCAGTTATAAGAAAAGGTAGGGAATTCCCTGGTAGTCCTGTGGCTAGGATTCTGTGCTCTCATCCCTCGTCAGGGAACTAGATCCTGCATGCCTCAATTACCACTAAATTTAAAAAGAAAAAGTAGTTATATTCTGTATGAAATGTATTATGTGAAAATTAATATTTGCTATGTGTTGGATCATCAAAAAAGCAAGAGAATTCCAGAAAAACATCTATTTCTGCTTTATTGACTATGCCAAAGCCTTTGATTGTGTGGATCACAATAAAATGTGGAAAATTCTGAAACAGATGGGAATACCAGACCACCTGACCTGCCTCTTGAGAAACCTATATGGAGGTCAGGAAGCAACAGTTAGAACTCGACATGGAACAACAGACTGGCTCCAAATAGGAAAAGGAGTATGTCAAGGCTGTATATTGTCACCCTGCTTATTTAACTTCTATGCAGAGTACATCATGAGACACGCTGGGCTGGAAGAAGCACAAGCTGGAATCAAGATTACTGGCAGAAATATCAATAACCTCAGATATGCAGGTGACACCACCCTTATGACAGAAAGTGAAGAGAAACTAAAAAACCTCTTGATGAAAGTGAAAGTGGAGCGTGAAAAAGTTGGCTTAAAGCTCAACATTCAGAAAACGAAGATCATGGCATCCGGTCCCATGAAATAGATGGGAAAACAGTGGAAACAGTGTCAGACTTTATTTTTGGGGGCTCCAAAATCACTGCAGGTGGTGACTGCAGCCATGAAATTAAAAGAAGCTTACTCCTTGGAAGGAAAGTTATGACCAACCTAGATAGCATATTCTAAAAGGTCCGTCTAGTCAAGGCTATGGTTTTTCCAGTGGTCATGTATGGATATGAGAGCTGGACTGTGAAGAAAGCTGATTGCCGAAGAATCGATACTTTTGAACCGTGGTGTTGGAGAAGACTCTTGAGAGTCCCTTGGACTGCAAGGATATCCAACCAGTCCATTCTGAAGGAGATCAGCACTGGGATTTCTTTGGAAGGAATGATGCTAAAGCTGAAACTCCAGTAGTTTAGCCACCTCATGCGAAGAGTTGACTCACTGGAAAAGACTCTGATGGTGGGAGGGATTGGGGGCAGGAGGAGAAGGGGATGACAGAGGATGAGATGGCTGGATGGCATCACCAACACGATGGACGTGAGTCTGAGTGAACTCCAGGAGTTGGTGATGGACAGGGAGGCCTGGCGTGCTGTGGTTCATGGGGTCGCAAAGAGTCGGACACGACTGAGCGACTGAACTGAACTGATATGCTATTTCTGGTAAGACAATGTTAAAAATGGAATAATAATCTTTCACTCAAATATCTGCTTCAAATCTCCTGCATGTGTGTCTGCTCTGGACATACTATCACTACTTTAGCTCAGATGGTAAAGAATGTGTCTGCAATACAGGAGACCCAGGTTCAATCCCTGGGTCAGGAAGATCTCCTGGAGAAGGGAATGGCAATTCACTCCTGTATTCTTGCCAGGAGAACTCCACGGACAGACCACAGAGTCCCAAGGAGTTGGATACAACTGAGCGACTAACACAACTAATGTTTTACCTAGTCTGTAAATATTATCAAATCAGTAGATGAAATTTTAAAAAGGAACAAAAAAACAATAAAACGATTACAGGGAACTTTTCCATGATGTTTGTTTAACTAGTATTTTGAAAGCTTTGTTTTTCATTTAGTCTCAGCACCCCATCTCCATAATTTTAAAAAGTCTCCCCTAAATGTATTCTACTGAAGCCCTCCCTTCTGGAGGCACCAATATATAAAATGGAAACATAAACATCTAGAGAAAATTAATTCTGCTTTTAATCTCATTGGTATTAAGTAGTTATTTTTCTTCCCTGCCCCACTTCAGGAAAAGCCACACAGGACGGCTTTTGACCAACAGGATGTTAGCAAATGTGACACAGAATGAGTCTGGACAGGACCTTGGGAAACTGGTTTTACTCACTTGTGCTTCTGATATCAACACAAGAAGAGCCTGCGCAGAGTAGCTACTGCCCCTTCAGCCTGGGCCCAGAATGAACACAAATGGAGCGGTTCTGGGTTCGACTCTCCAAAAGAGCCAGTTCCAGCTTCATCCACAGCTGAAACTAGAGCCACCCTTTTTCTCTCACCCGAGAGCTGTTCCTTCCCAGGCCACCCATGTGCTCAGTCACTCAGTCATGTTCAACTCTGTGCAACCCCATGAACTATAGCCCACAAGGCTCCTCTGTCCATAGAATTTTCCAAGCAAGAATCCTGGGGTGGGTTTCCTCCTCTAGGGGATCTTCCTGATCCAGGGATCAAACCCATGTCTCTTATGTCTTCTGCCCTGGCAGGTGGATTCTTTACCACTAGCACCACCTGGGAAGTCCATGGGCAGGAATAAATTGTTTGGCACCTAAATTTTGGATTAGTTTGTTAAACAACAATAACTGATAACATAAGACCTTAGAGTCACTTGATTCTTAACCCTTTTCTTGTAATAATAGTAACTTTGCCCAAAATAGTTGGGTAACTTGTCCATAGTCGTTGTTGAGACAGTGACAGAGTTGAGCTCTATGCACACCTGCACTGCCGCATGTTCATAACGCCACATTTCCCAGAACTGAATGGACAGTTTTATTTTAGAAAATCATAAATAACCAAGGGAAACCTATGTTTCATTTCCCCCAGCACTGTGCATGGGCCTGGAGCCAGCACCACTCCTAAAGGTAGAATCCACATCCAACTCTAATTCCCAGGATCATCTCACATGATGCTCAGTAAGCAATAGAGGGGGGCGCTGCCTCCTACAGTGAAGATTACTCATGCCTTTGCTTTAACTAAAAGGTACGAGTGTACAGTCCTCTCAATAGTAAGCATCAAGTCTTTATCAGGGGGAGAAGGAAAGAAGGAATAGGGAGGAAGAGAGAGACATAAAGAGAGGGGGAGGGAGGACTGAGAAGGGAAAAAGAAAGGAAAGGAGAGGGGAAAGGGGGGAGACATAAAGAATACTGACAAGAATATGTTACGAGACTTCCCTGGCAATCCAGTGGTTAAGCAGTGGGTGTAGATTCCAATACAGGGTGTGTGGGTTCAATCCCTGGTTGGGAAGCTAAGATTCACATATGCTTCACCGCCAAAAAAAAAAAGACAAACATAATATAGAAGCAATACTACAATAAAGTCAATCAAATCCTTAAAAATGGTCCACATCAAGAAAGTCTTTAAAATATATATATATACAAATATAATGTTACCTTTCTCCATCTCTACTGCTTTGATGGCAAATAAAATGGACGAAAAGCATGATGGTCATTATTGTATTTTTGGCACCATACTTGTGATTGTGCCCATGTAACAGAAGGCACCTAGGTGTAAGAATCCGTGTGTCTTAAGAGGACCCAGGAGTGGGGCTGTGGAAACATGGCTAGCTGGAATAGTGAGTGAGTAGGTTGAGAAGGAAGGAGAAGGCAATGGCAACCCACTCCAGTACTCTTGCCTGGAAAATCCCATGGGTGGAGGAGCCTGGTAGGCTGCAGTCCATGGGGTTGCAAAGACTCGGACGACTGAGCGACTTCACTTTCAACTTTCACTTTCCACTTTCATGCATTGGAGAAGGAAATGGCAACCCACTCCAGTATTCTTGCCTGGAGAATCACAGGGACGGGGGAGCCTGGTGGGCTGCTGTCTATGGGGTCACACAGAGTCAGACATGACCGAAGCGACTTAGCAGCAGCAGCAGGTTGAAAAGGAAAAGGTAATTTGCATTCTAACATGTCTCATGTCCGATGTAAACATAACCCAGAAAGTTCACAGGCTTCAGACATTATCAAAATACACACAGACATATGCACAAATAAAATAACAATAAAACAGGGTGAAACATGTCATGAAATTGGGAGATGGGAGTCTGTAGATTCTGTGAAGATTGTTTTCTTGAACTTAAGTCTATCTTTAAACAGATGCAAGCTGTGTTACAATTCTCTTGGGAATATGATCCTATACTAACTTTTTAAAAAAATAACAAAGATTCTAAGGTGACTAGTAGCGGCTTTATATATTTTTTATAACATAAAATAAAATATAAAGAATAGGATGAAAACTTGCCTGATATGGCATCCAATCATACCATAAAAAATGAGTTTTAGAAACATTCAAGGAAATAATAAAGGCCATATTTTCCCTTTGCTATGTGTAAGGAATTTCCATTGAAGTCAATGGGATTTTACATAAAAATCAATGGCAAATTATGGTCCTTAATGAAAGAGGAAATTATAATTATAGAGCTGCTAGTAGCATCACTAGAGTTAAGGCTGAACAGTCTTTTCCATTATCACTTATCAGGATTTAATAGCTCAGCTGTTTTGAGTTCTACTTGGCTGAAATGTGATATTCAACTCATCAGGCTGGGTGTAATTAGTTATTATTATTGTTATTATACAAATAAATATTTTAATTAGTAAAGCATTTTTTAAATTATGAAGCTTAAAAGCAAAGTTTTTTCTAGTGACAGGTGCAAGGGTGAAGAAAGAGAGAGAAAGGAGACATTCTTCAAAGAAGGTAAAATGTTGGCATATCCCTCAACTGGAATAACTCACTTTCTTTTGATTGTGGCTTCAGTGTGATCTTCTAGGAAACAGTATCTCCTGCGGGAAGTGGCAGCACTACAGAAGACTTGGGGAAGACCATTCGCTGGTTCCTTTCCACCCATTTTTCTATTATGTGGGTAAGTTCATGTGCAGCTTCCCTGGTGGTCCAGTGGTAAAGAATCTGCCTGCCAATGCAGGAAACACAGATTCGATCCCTGGGTCAAGAAGATCCCCCGGAGAAGGAAATGGCAACCCACACCAGTATGCTTGCCTGGGAAATCCCATGGACAGAGGAGCCTGGCAGGCTACAGACCCTGGAGTCGCAAAAGAGTTGGACACAACTTAGTGACTAAATGACAAAGTGCATAAAAGAGCAACACACTCCAAGGCGCCTAGAAATTCTCAGATTCCCACTTGACAGGGCGAATCTTGGTTTTCTGCTTAAAAGTACATCTCCCTTGGCTTACACGTGTTCTCCTATTGCTCACAGTCTGTAGGAATGTCCATCTGAGATGTGGACAGATCTTAGACCAGAACCTTTTGATAAATCTCAAGCAGAGTTGTCAGCATATGTGGCCAGTATCCTCTCACTCTCGCAGGTGGGTGGCCTTCAGAGACCAAGTTACAGACTGCACAGCAAGCGCAGTGAGGAAACTAGAGCAGCAAGCTCCCTCTCTCTTTTTTCTTTTTAGAGTAGTTTTTGTGTTCACAACCCCAGAGTTTCTGGGCACTTGCAAAGGCCACCTGTGGATCCTTACATGGAAACGTTCACAACCTACAGAAGGGGTGGATCAAGGGAATAGAATGTGAAAGGAAAAAAAATCTGTGTCTATTATATGCATAATGCACCTTCCGTGCATTGTTTAACTGAACCCCATAACTACTGTAGTGTGTAGCATTTTATCCCCAAATGTGTAGCATTTTATTTACAGAAAAGCAAAATGAAATTCAAAGAAATTAAGTGATTTTTCCCAGATGGTTCCGTTAGTCCATGGCAGGGATGAATTTCAGTCTCAAATCTTAGAAGGCAAATCCAGTACTTATCCTATTTCCTTCCTAACTTCCAAATCCAAACCTCTACTCTCTCTTCAACACCCTCCACTGGGGTTTCCATCCTGTTCTCTTAGACAAATGGCTCTTGTCGGGTCTACTGACCACCTCCATTGCCAAATCCAGTGGTCGGCATCCATCTTCATTCTTCACAACTTATTGTCAGCACAAAGCAATTGGAAATCCTCTCTGACCCTCTTTTCCAAAATGACTGCTATCCTATGGTAAGGTTTCTTCCTGCCTCCCTGAAAGCTTTTTTTTTTGGTGTCTTTTGATGGCACCTCCTCCCCTGCTCAGCCTATAAATGCCCCAGCCTCAACCCTGGGCCCTTTTCTTCTCTTTTGTCTTGCTCACTCCTGCCCTAGGGGCTTCCACTCAAACTCTTCTTTTATCTCCATATAGAAGACAATACATCAACCTCCACTCTACACTGAGATGTGGACTTGTATATATAACTACCTATTCAATAATTCCATGCATTTCTAATAAGCGTCTTAAAAAAAATAAAATAATAAGCATCTTACATGCAACATTTCCAAAATAAACTGTTACCTCCCCCACCCATTGGAAAAGACTATCCCTTCTCTATTTTTCCCATCTGAGTGAATAGGGCTGCCCCTTTTGTTGCTATTGAAACCAAAAATAAAAACAATGTGTCATCCTGTCTTTCTCTTGCCCTCTGTTATGACTCTGTCAATAAATCTAGATGATTCAGTATCTAAATAATGCCAGATATTTACCCATGCTTTCCAGCATCGATATTCCAGGTCTGCAATTACCTACTAACTAGACTCCCAGCTTCCACTCCATTAGGTAGCCAAAGTGATTTTTTCAGCAGAAATCAGATGAAGTTACTTTCAGCCTTTAAAGTGTTCCAAAAAGAAATACAAAGTTAAACACACACACACCAAAACTGTCCCAGGACCCTTAGACTATAATCCAAGTTCCTTTCCAAATTCTCTCCAGGACGTCACCCTCCTCATTAGCCTGCCTTATTTCATACATCTCACACTCTTATGCCAGACTGTAAGCCAGACACTGGCCCTATTGTTGTCCCTATTCTCTTGTTCCCCCACAAGCAGGATGCCACTTCCACCACCTTGAGGACTTTGCACTTACTGTTTACACTGTCAGGAACACCTTGAGTTTTGCATAATTGGATACTGCTTGTGATTGATTTCTCAGCCAACTGTCAGCCTCTTAGAAAGGCATTCCAGAATAAGCCTTGTAATGTTGGTCCTGGCACACAAGCCTAAAATATTTATTATCTGCACCTTTGCATTAGTCAGCCCAGGCTGCCATAATAAAACATCATAGACTGAGTGGCTTAAACAACAGAAACATTTTCTCACAGTTCTGGAGGCTGGAAGTCTGAAATCAGGGTACCACTAGTTCACATGCTGGTGGGGCCCTCCTCCTGGCTTGCAGAAGGCTGACTTCCTGCCAGGTCCTCACGTGGTAGAGAGCACACTCTGGTGTCTCCTCCTCCTCTTATGAAAGAGTACCAGTTCTAGAGAATTGGGATTCTACCTTTATCCCATCATTTAACTTAAATCGCCTCCTTAAATGTCCTATCTCCAACACAGTCACATGGAGAGTTAGGACTTCAACACTAATTTGGAGGAACACAATTCAATTTGTAGCATCAAAGACATGTAGTATTGCCCATCTATCTGGCAAGGGAAGTTTACTAATACTTCATGCTGCAGAATGCATGTGCATTTTCCATTAAAACATTTTATATATGCAGAGCAGAGTAAGATTAGAAGTAGCCATGATGTTGGTTATAAAGCATGAACCAGTTATTTTAATTTCCTAAAATTCTCATTTTCGTTCTCTTTTTAAAACACATTGTTTGAACAAGAGAAAACAAACTTAAAAGTAGAATGAACATAAATATCTCCTTGGTTTTTAAACTTGTCCTTGGTAAAAAATGTAAAAATTAGTAATAATGAGAATCAGAAAGCCCTTCTATAAGGCTTAAAGAAACAGAGCAAAGAACTGAGAATGTTTTTCCCAACAACTGTTTCCTCAGTTTCATTCACTGTTTATCACATTTTTGGAAGCCATTTTACAAAGTGTGTTTTTTCTAAAGTCTGACCATGCCCTAAGAGAAAAGAGAAAAATAGAAGATTACCCCCAAACAATCAAGACCTAGTTATGTCCATCACTAAAAGAATAGCCAAGTAAAACATAGTAGGTATATACTATGGAATAATAATAGCTAGCAGTCAGGAGTAATAGCAACTTGAACGTTTCTTAGAAATGGAGTGTTGAGTGAAAACAACAAGAAACAAAGATCAATGATATATTACTATTCATAAAAATTAAAAATATATGTACATGCATCAAACATCACATAGTCTATATGTGTGCATATACAGTCAAGGGTCGGTACCAACTACGTTCCTTGAATATCTATGGGGAGATCTATCTGGAAGTCCAGGGAAAGAAGGAAAATGAGAGAAAGAGACAGATTTTCATTCTGTGATGATGGTAAGCATAATGCTCTTCACTCAGATATTTGTACCTGAGGTTCAGAGGAAGGGATGAGGGAAGGAGGAAAGAAGGAAGGGGAAGATGAAGGAAGAGAGGGAGGAAGAAAGGAAAATGAGCATAGGGACAGAAGCAGGGAAGTTATCATGGTAAATATGACTCTCTTCTGATCACATCATTTTGCTGAGGTCCAAAGTCCCCCGGGATGTGCTCATGGACCCTTCCTGAGTGTGGAATAAAATTGAAGCAGTAACTCAGAGTGTCAGATAGGATCAGAGAGGCAAACAGTACAAGCTTAGATCGTGGAAGTAAGGAGCTGCCAAATTGCCCTTTTTCTTTCCTTGAGCCTTGAGTCTATCCTGACATATTGATGCCATCTACTGGTCCTTTCAATTAATAGCCTTTGCAAAATTCTTGCTTAACTTGGACAACTTTATATTTTGGGGGGAGCCAGGAGTGAGTCTTTTCACTTAAATACTCCATTTCTTGCTAAAGATATCTTCTCTGAAGCAACCTCTTGACCTCATACTGGTATGTTTCATCTTAAGCCTTTTCTTTGTTAAAGAAACTCTGCAGAATTAATTCTTTTGTTAGAAGTACTCTTTCAGGGAAGAAACAGAGTGTAGTTTCTGATAGGGGCAAGAAAATCCATTTCCCAAATTTGCTATAAACATCAGCTTTGATTTTCCTTTTCCAAAGCTGGAAACATGTCTTGGAACTTAGATGTCCTTAGGTGTCCTTATAGACACCTAAAATGTATGTATAATACTTTCCTGTCTGAATTTAAAAGATTTGCATGAACATTATAATCTTGCGAATGAATTTCTGTTTTTTTTTAATTTAATATAAATTTCTGAACTATAACAATCTTACTTACAGTTGAAAGTGTATTATCAAATGCCTTATTATTTTATTGTCATTTCCCCATCTTTCTCTTTTAATTTCTTATTTCAGACCATTCTCTGATTCAACTCATAGAGCAAGGATAAATGTCAGTTTCTGTAATGCTGTTTCAGCCAACCAGCCAGTCACTTAGTTCAATACTGATGGTCCTCCTGAACATGTGGAAGAATCTAGCCAAGTCTTAGACTTGTTCATGAATAGAAGTTATTTATTGTTGTTGTTCAGTCACTAAGTTGTATCCGACTCTTTGCAACCCCATGGGCTACAACAATTGTAAAATTTCAACCAAAAAATCCTTTCTCATTCCACCTTCTCTTCTTAATGGAATAGTATATCATATTAAATCATTCCTCATTCATGTTTAGAGTCTGCCAATTAAAGAAGGAGAAAAATCAAGTGAATTATTTCTGGAGCATACACTGAGAATAACCACGAAATTGACTAGCCATCATCTCTTCCTTGATGGTGTGGCTATTAACTGGCTGAAACTGATTCCAGGAACAGATCGTCCTCAGAATATTTCCTCAAAATCTCATATGATCCATAATGCTGTTGTTATGGGAAAACAGTACTGAGTCTCCTGAGGATTCAGAATATCAGGAAGGACTTGAAGCCCTAAGATGTTAACATGTTAACATTAACGTGTTAGTGACTCAGTCGTGTCCGACTCTGTGTGATCCCATTGATTGTATCCCACCAGGCTCCTCTGTCCATGGAATTCTCCAGGCAAGAATACTGGAGTGGGTTGCCATGCCCTTCTCAAGGGTATCTTCCCAAACCTGGGATCAAACCCAGGTTTCCCATATTGCAGACATATTCTTTACCATCTGAGCCACCAGGGAAACCCTGAAGCTCTAAGACAGGGATCAGCAAGCAGCAGCCATGGGCCAATTTTGTACATTGGTGGAAGAAAATATCAAAAGAAGAATAATATTTCCTGATGCATGAAAAATATGTGAAATTTAATTATCAGTGTCCGTGAATAAAATGTTACTTGAACACAGCCATCTCCACGTACTTACCTTCTGTCTTTGGCTGCTTTAACAATACACCATCAGAGTTCAGTAATTGCTGCAGAGAGGACATCACCCATTAAGCTGCAAATATTTACTAACTGGCCTCTGTGGGAAAAGGTTGCTGACTCCTGCCTGAAGGTCACAATTGGTGAAAGTGAGGTGAGGTGCTAAGAAGTCCTAGGTAGTGTCTCCAACCTGAGACACCAGTGAAAGGGTTTTCAGGGAAAACATGAGAACCAATGCAGCCAGCCTCTAACTCTCAAAATCTATTGTTCTTTATTCTTCATACCTTTAGTCCCTTCATCATCAGAAACTGGTCTCAAGAATCTTGAAGGTCCTTTACTGCTGTTCCCTTGATGTGTTGGTTCATCTTAAACTACAAATATGAAAAAGGAAGGGCTTATATTATGTATTTCCCTTACTAATCTCAACTCTGGTGGTCTGTGGAGGTTAGGTCCAAACAAAGAATTGAAAAGCTCCAGGTGTATACACAGAAAACAAGCTAAGATTCTTCAAAGTAGTGTTGTTCTTCACTGTATAATAATATGAGGGCAAAAGCCAAGCATATAGATGGTTTTACTTCTCCATGGTTCTGTTTTCTTCAAGACTTTTCCCATGAAGTGATGAGTTCCTTGGTATTTCTTAACTCCTCTATTTTACATCGCTAGCCCAGTGAGACCAAAACAAGCTTTAAGCCTCTGCTTTTATTTGGCCTTTGATTTTCAAAACTGTTAATCATCAAGGCCCTCAAGGTGTAAAAGGTACAGAGAAAGAAGAGCTCACCTTGCTGTATTTTATCTTATTTTTGGCTGACTTGGTTTCTCTCCAGTAGCTGTTTTTACCTATTTATTCTTCTCTTACTGTATCTGACTTTCATTACTTTTTGTTCCAAGACAGGAAGTTTGTTCTGATGCAAAATACTCTCTTAAAATCAGAGGTAGAACTATTATTTTCTCTCTTTTTAAAGGAAATAATAGTCTTAAGTCTCTCTACTAGGATTGCCAAATGATAAAGCTGTCTGCTTCGTTCCAACAAAAAAGTGACTTAAGCTTGGAAATCCCAGGAGATATCTTCCTAGTATAAAGTATATTTTCACTGAATGTTCAAAGAGTGCACTTTACAGTAGCAGATATAATTAATTGTGTGCCACAGAAGAGGCCAAACTATAACCTACATAAGAACAGAATTTTGTACCAAGGACATCTTTAGAAAGTAAAATGCCATTGGGAGACTATAAATCTATGACAACTACGCTGTCAGAATTGCCATTGAGAATCAGAGTTGCAGTTGAGTACCATCAGCTGCCCCTTTCTATCATGTATTGATGCAAATACTGAGCCCCAAAGTACTCAGAACTGAATTACCTCCACCTTTCTCTCTTCATTATTTCCTCCTGCTTTTCAGTAACCATAGAATGTTTATTTCCCAAAAACGTGGAAGTAGAAAAACGTCAACATATGATTAGTTGATTTCTTAAAGGCAGACCTTGCTGTAAGCAAGTCATAGTCAATAAATGTCTTGATTCATGGAAATTCTAGAAACTCTTTAATTATCCTCATTAAAAGTCTGTTAACTTGAAACAGATTTCAAGAAAAGTAATGCTTTCATAGATAAAATAGACCTATCACTATTTCAAGAAAGGAGTAGGCTCATATATAGTGAGGTAACAGGAAAGAAATAATAATGGTAAAAGCAGAAATCAGTTAAATAGGACACAAAAATATAATGGATGAGATCAACAAAATCAAAATCTGATTTTTTAAAATGACTAATAAAATCGACAAGACCCTAGGGGTAAGTACCAAGAAAAGACAGCATAAAGTAAACTCAAAGTAAAAGTAAATAACTAACAAAAGATAAGAGAAAAAATCAATTAAATAGAAATAGAAAAGCAAAGAAGAAAATCAGTAGAACCAAAGCTTGTTGTTTGTAATGATTAATTGATAAAATAATAAAAATCTAGCTATAATGACCAAAAAGAAAAGAAAAACCAAAAAAGAGATGCATCACTGTAGATTTTGACCCATGTCAGATGTGTGTGGATGTATGGCAAAACCAATACAATATTGTAAAGTAAAAATAATAATAATAATAAAATTAAAAACAAACAAAAAAAAAAAAGAATAATAAGGAAATATTATGAACAGCTTAATGCCAATAAAGCTGGCTTATGGACAATATGCTTGAAAGGTATGACTTATGAAAAGATATCCAAAATGAAATAGAAAACATAAATAGGCCTATAGCAATTACAGAATTAGAATTTATAATCAAAATCCTTATCACAAAAAGAGGCCCAGAAGGATTCAATGATAAATTTTATCAAACATTTAAGGAAAAATAATACCAATCCTACAAAAACCATTCCAGAAAACTGAAGAGAGAATATTTTCCAATTCATGTAATGGAGCCAAAATCAGACAAAGACATCTCCAGAAAAAAAAGAATTACACACCAAAATCCCATAAACACATACACAAATATATAAATATACAAACAGAAAAATGTATAATGGCCAAGAATGGCTTGTACTAATAATGAATGATCAGTTGGACAATCAAAAATAAATCAATCACCATATAAGTAAAACAAACGAAAAAATCCATGTGATCATCGCAATAGATGCAGGGAGAAAACAAGAAAAACTTTAACTCCCATCTATGACAAAAATTTTGAAAAATAGGAATAAAAGGGAATTACTTTAACATGATAAAAGGCATATTTGAAAATCTTGCAGCTAATATCAATTTTGAAAGGCTCAAATCTTCCTAGCTAAGATCATAACTTAGGGAAAGATGTCTATCTCACTTCTGTTCAACCTTGTGATGGAGGTTTTAACTAGCCAATTTAATCAGGCAAAGAAGATAAATGTTAGATAGATAGACAGACAAACAGAGAGGGGCTTGATCGATAAAGGCAAAGCATAAATATTGGAAAGAAAGACTAAAAATTGCCTTTACTTGTCAAGGACATTATCAACCATGTACACAGAAAATCCCATTGAATTTATACAAAAGCTACTAGAACTAAAAATAAATTTAGCAAGATCACAGGACATAGTCAATAACATAAAGATCAATTTTATTGCTGTCATAATCACAATTAAAAATATTAAAGTAAAATTAGAAACTATCATCATGTACTAGAACATCAAGATATGAAACAGGAGTAAATTTAGCAAAAAAAGGAGGGGCCCAAATTTTTACAATGAAAACTACAATATATTGCAAAATTAAAGCACATATAAATATATATACTGTGATATTGACAAAATATTGTCTTTTGTTTTACTGTTTTATCTTTGACATATTTGGAAATTAATTTGAAGATGACCTCATAAAATAAGTTTGGAAGTGTTTCCACTCTGTGTGTAAAAGTATGTAAGATACTTTGACGAATTCATCTAGGAATGGGGTTTTCTTTGTGGATAGGTTTACTTTTCAAAATTTAAATGTTTAATAGCTTAATTAAGGATTTAGTTAGGCAGACAGGGCAAATCACCCCTTCCTCCACCTTTATATCCTATTGAAGCCCTCAACAGATTGAAAGATGCCAACCCATATTGGGGAAGGCAATGCACCACATTCAGTTTATCAATTCAAATGCCAGTCTCTTCTGGAACTAGCCAAAGACTTAACCATAAATAATGCCTAATTTCCCAGGTGGCACAGTCGTTAAGAATCTTCCTGACATTGCAGGACATGCAAGAGGATGTGGGCTCAATCCCTGGGTTGGTAAGATCCCCTGGAGATGGACATGGCAACCCACTGCAGAACTCTTGCCTGGAAAATTCCATGGACAGAGGGGGTCGCAAGGAATTGGACATGACTGAGCACACACACAACCACACACAGAGAGACATCTGAACATTCCATGATAAGGTCAGGTCATAAGATAAACCATCATATATGGATATACTACATATAACACAATTTGTCCATTCATAAGTTGAGGGGTTTTGCTATTATAAACAATGTTGCAATAAGCATGAATGTACAAGTCTTTGTATGGACATATGTTTTCCTTTTCATTAGATAAATATCTAGAATGGGATTGCTGTATCAGATCATAAAACATGTTTAATTTCATAAGAAGGGGCTTCCCTGTTGGCTCAGAAGGTGAAGAATCTGCCTGCAACGTAGGAGACTGGGTTTGGCCCCTGGGTTAGGAAGATCCCCAGGAAGAGGAAATGGCAACCCACTCCAGTATTCTTGCCTGGAGAATTCCATGGACAGAGAAGCCTGACAGACTTCAGTTCATGGGGTCACAAAGAGTTAGACATGACTAAGCAACTTACACTTACTTACTTACACCATATTATCTTCCAAGTTAATGTGCTATTTTGAATTTCCATATCAAGGTGTGATAGTTTCAGTTGCTTCACATCTTTTGTGAGAAGTATTGTCCATCTTCTTGACTTGAGCCATTCAGATGAGTGTATAGGGATATCTCACTAACATTTTCATTTGGATCTTCTTGATGACTACTGATGTTGATCATCCTCTGTGATTATTGGCCATTTTTGTGAAATATGCCACACCTTTTGCCTATTAAAAATTTTTTTCTTCTCTTTGAGTAAGAGTGCTTTATATGTTCTGGATAAAGTCTTTGTTTACTTTCCTGATATCAGCACTTTGTTGATATAGTTTCATTTTTTTCCCTCTCAGTGCTTTTCTTAACAAGGTGCTTCAAAGAGAAAATGTTTTTAATTTTGATCTAATCAATTTTGATTTTTTTCCTTTTATGTGGCTTTTAGAGTCTATTAATAACTCTGCCTTGCTCAATGTCATAAAGATTTTTTCTTAAAGCTTTCTTCTAGAAATTTAATAATTTTAGCTCTAACAATTAATTTTATAACTCATTTTGAGTTAATGTTTGCATATGGGGTCAGGTCAGGGTTAGAGTTTCTTTTCCCCACTCGTTTATTTATCCATTTGTTCTGGCATAGATTTTTAAAAGGCTATCTTTTCCCATTAAATAATTTTGGAACTTTGATTGGAAAATCAATTGAACATTTAAGTGTGAGTGCCCTTTATGATGAATTTTCATAGCTCCTGCAAGGAAACACCACATTAGAATAGTGGGTCACCCATTTGAGCCAAGGTGGAAACACTCTTAGGGATTCCCAGGTAGCTGAATGGTAAAGAATCCACCTTCCAATGCAGGAGACACAAGAGATATGGGTTCAATCCCTGGGTTGGGAAGATCCCCTGGAGAAAGAAAAGGCAACCCACCCCAGTATTCTTACTGAGAAAATCCCAATGGACAGAAAAGCCTGGTGGGCTATAGTCTTTGGGGTCGCAAAGAGTCAGACACAGCTGAGTGAGCACACATGCACACAAACCCTCTTAATGATTCATTTTCAGTAAGAACCCTCAGGCAGCTTTTGTTGATGACATATAGTGTCAAGATCCTACCTGATTCTCCACTGTTTGCATATTCATGTACTTCTTGGCAGGCACCTGAGACAATGAAGTGAACAATGTTTTTATTCAGATGCTTCAAACTTAGTTTACTGTGCACTGATGACTTTCCTTATCTTTGATTTTGGTCAGGGGATTTGATTACCCTGAAGTGTCAAGAAACACCTGGAGTAACAGGCAAATTTGGCCTTGGAGTACAGAATGAAGCAGGGCAAAGGCTAACAGAGTTCTGCCAAGAGAACGCACAGGTCATAGCAAACACCCTCTTCCAACAACACAGAAGAAGACTCTACACATGGACATCACCAGATGGTCAACACCAAAATCAGACTGATTATATTCTTTGCAGCCAAAAGTGGAGAAGCTCTATACAGTCAGCAAAAACAAAACCGGGAGCGGACTGTGGCTCAGATCATGAACTCCTTTTTGCCAAATTCAGATTTAAATTGATTAAAGTGGGGGAAACCACTGGACCATTCAGGTAAGACCTAAATCAAATCCTTTATGACTATACAGTGGAAGTGAGAAATAGATTTAAGGGACTAGATCTGATAGCCTGATGAACTGTGGACGGAGGTTCATGACATTGTACAGGAGACAGGGATCAAGACCATCCCCCAAAAAAAGAAATGCAAAAAAGCAAAATGGCTGTCTGAGGAGTCCTTACATATAGCTGTGAAAAGAAGAGAAGCAAAAGGCAAAGGAGAAAAGGAAAGATATACCCATTTGAATGCAGAGTTCCAAAGAAGAGCAAGGAGAGATAAGAAAGGCTTCTTCAGTGATCAATGCAAAGAAATAGAGGAACACAATAGAATGGGAAACACTAGGGATCTCTTCAAGAAACTTAGAGGTACCAAGGGAACATTTCATGCAAACATGGGCTCAATAAAGGACAGAAATGGTATAGACCTAATAGAAGCAGAAGATATTAAGAAGAGGTGGCAAGAATACACAGAAGAACTGTACAAAAAAGATCTTCACAACCCAGATAATCATGAAGGTGTGATCACTCACACTCACCTAGAGCTGGGCATCCTGGAATGTGAAGTCAAGTGGGCCTTAGGAAGCATCACTACGAACAAAGCTAGTGGAGGCGATGGAATTCCAGTTGGGCTATTTCAAATCCTGAAAGATGATGCTGTGAAAGCGCTACACTCAATATGCCAGCAAATGTGGAAAACTCAGCAGTGGCCACAGGACTGGAAAAGGTCAGTTTTCATTCCAATCCCAAAGAAAGGCAATGCCAAAGAATACTCAAACTACTGCACAACTGCACTCATCTCACACGCTAGTAAAGTAATGCTCAAAATTCTCCAAGCCAGGCTTCAGCAATATGTGAACCGTTAACTTCTAGATGTTCAAGCTGGTTTTAGAAAACGCAGAGGAACCAGAGATGAAATTGCCAACATCCACTGGATCATCGAAAAAGCAAGAGAGTTCCAGAAAAACATCTATTTCTGGTTTATTGACTATGCCAAAGCCTTTGATTGTGTGGATCACAATAAACTGTGTAAAATTCTTCAAGAGATGGGAATACCAGACCACCTGACCTGCCTCTTGAGAAATCTGTGTGCAGGTCAGGAAGCAACAGTTAGAATTGGACATGGAACAACAGACTGGTTCCAAATAGGAAAAGGAGTACGTCAAGGCTGTATATTGTCACCCTGCTTATTTAACTTCTATGCAGAGGACATAATGAGAAACACTGGGCTGGAGGAAGCACAAGCTGGAATCAAGACTGCCGGGAGAAATATCAATAACCCTTGATACGCAGATGACACCACCCTTATGGCAGAAAGTAGAGAAGAACTAAAGAGCCTCTTGATGAAAGTGAAAGAGGAGAGTGAAAAGTTGGCTTAGAGCTCAATATTCAGAAAACTAAGATCATGGCATCCAGTCCCATCACTTCACTGGAAATAGATTGGGAAACAGTGGCAACAGTGTCAAACTTTATCTTTGGGGGGCTCCAAAATCACTGCAGATGGTGATTGCAGCCATGAAATTAAAAGACACTTGCTCCTTAGATGGAAAGTTATGACCAACCTAGACAGCATATTAAAAAGCAGAGAAATTACTTTGCCAACAAAGGTCTGTCTGATCAAGAATATGGTTTTTCCAGTAGTCATGTATGGATGTGAGAGTTGGACTATAAAGAAAGCTGAACACAGAAAAATTGATGCTTTTGAACTGTGGTGTTGGAGAACACTCTTGAGACCCCCGTGGCCTGCAAGGAGATCCAACCAGTCCATCCTAAAGGAGATTAGTCCTGAGTGTTCATTGAAGGGACTGATGTTGAAGCTGAAACTCCAATACTTTGGCCACCTGATGGGGAGAGCTCACTCATTTGAAAAGACCCTGATGCTGGGGAAGATTGAGGGCAGGAGGAGAAGGGGACGACAGAGGATGAGATGGTTGGGTGGCATCACTGCCACAATGGACATGGGTTTGGATGGACTCTGGGAGTTGGTGACGGACAGGGAGGCCTGGCATGCTGCGGTTTTTGGGGTCGCAAAGAGTCGGACCTGACTGAATGACTGAACTGAACGAAGTATCGTATAAATTAATAAGTGATGATTCAAAGAGTGAATGGATTACAATTAGCCCCTTTGACTTTTTGCTTCATAACCCTGTGCATGCATGCATGTTCAGTTGCTTCAGTTGTGTCCAATTCTTTGCAACCCCATGGAGGTAGCTTGCCAGGCTCTTCTGTCCATGGAATTTTCCAGGCAAGAATACTGGAATGGGTTGCCATGCCCTTCTCCAGGAGATCTTCCCAATCCAGGGATTAAACCCATTCTCCACGGCTCCTGCATTGGAGGCAGATTCTTTACCCAGTGAGCCACCTGGAAAGCCTCTTAATCCTGTATATTATTCTAAATTTCTGCAATAACTGACATTAAGGGAAAACAGCAATAATAAATGTTGTGCAGGGAAAATAAAATGTATTGTGATTTTATGACTGATACTGGCTCTACTGCAACCAATTCATTTTGTGACTAGCAGCAACAAAGAGAAAAAGAAAACAAAGAGAAAACATGAAATGAGCAGCTGAACAGAGTGACCCAGCCAACATACTGATCAGCGATCCAGGTGGGAGCTTCCAGAGACCTGGGAGATTATTCCTTCTCAGTGCAGTCAGATTCTGTTTCTCCCATTTTCTCTCCCACTGCTCTGCCTTTTTCTCACTCTCCCCATGGACTGTCATTCTCCTCTCCACCCCCTCCCAGCTCTCATTGCCAATTATGAACTTATCTCTTCTTAGTCACGGACTCGATCTGATTGAAGTAATGAAATGATATTCTCACTTCTCTGGACATACAGTGTTGTCATTGGAGCCCATAAATGAGAAACTGGAACCAATTACAGATATTTGGTGCATCATGTGGTAATCTTAAATGATGTATGAAAATGGTATAAACATGGATCGATTTTTATATCCTACTTTGATTCTACTTGGCTGCAAATGGTGATAAAACTTGTTTTGAATAGAAAACTATGAAAAGGTGAGAGAAAAGTCACAGAAAAAGAGTTTGTAACTTACAGGGCCCAATGTCTTTATTTAAAGATTTCTCCCACCACTCGTACAGCGAAGATACTTTCAAAATCAAGTTTAATTGCTTAGAACTTCATGTGTCAGAGGGATATACTTTATAGAGTTTTAACTGCCTGTCCCATATATGCAAATATTTACATCAGGATTTTTATCATTATAATATAATAGAATTTCAGACCTGGAAAAGGGCTTAGAATTAATCTTGCGAAGTCCAAGCTCTTAACTTTACAAATGAAAAACCTAAGTCTTACAGAAGTAAAGAAATTAAACTCAAATCTTAGAGCTACTTAACAACAAAGCAAAATGTTGACTGTATGCTTCCAGAGTCCCGTTTTAATACTACACTTCCCAAACTCTAGAATTGGGGAAAATACGCTACACAATGGGGATTCTCATGAATAATAATCATGAAGTTTGGAAGGAATAAATTTTCTTGAATACAACTAGGAGCCCATTCTTATAACACGATTTACATGATTTTCAGGATAAGCATGTTTTCCATGCATATGGAATGCAAAGAAAATGTAGCCCAGATGACTGCTAAATGTTTTAAAAACAAAATACGCATGGAGAAGGAGCAAAACTAGAACAGTAAAGGAGTAAGTCTAAATAACTCATAGCTTGAGACTTCAGGAATATCTCAAGTTTGCAGAGACTACAAAATATTTGCAAGCTTCTAGATATTGAGATCTTGGAATGACTGAGAATGATACATTGAAATGCATGTTCTTGACATTGCTATGATGCAGTTAAATCGTGCCATTTTAAATCAAGAGCCCTCAACAGCCCCAGTCCACATCCCTGCAAAGAATTGCCTTGCCATCCAGCTATCGTTGTGACTGAACTTTGTGCAGAATGACCCTTCTCAAGACACTTGCACAGTTTACAGTACATAGATGTTCAATAAAGAATGGTGTTAAACAGGTGAATTTATCTCCTCCCACAGTGCTGGGGAAGTTGTTATTTGATGTACTGCAAAATATGTGGTTTGACATACAGATACAGCAGATACTGACCAAGCCTAACATTTGTGTTAATAAATCATAACCACTGGTAAAGGAAAAGCATCTCACCCTCTGCAGGCTTGTCTTGAAAAAGAAGTAGAAACCTTTCTGTCTTTAGGAGAAAATGATCTTTCAAATGAAACTCAATGCACTTTTCCCCCTAAGCAAATTAGACTCATGCTGCTGCTGCTGCTAAGTCGCTTCAGTCGTGTCCAACTCCGTGCAACCCCATAGATGGCACCCCACTAGGCTCCTCTGTCCCTGGGATTCTCCAGGCAAGAACACTGGAGTGGGTTGCCATTTCCTTCTCCAATGCATGAAAGTGAAAAGTGACAGTGAAGTCGCTCAGTCCATGGACTGCAGCCTACCAGGCTCCTCCGTCCTAGGATGGTGAATTCTCCAGAGAGAGGGAGGACAAAATCTTGACATCCATTGTAGTTTCAAATTCTCCGTGCCTCAGGAAGAAAGTCCTTTTCCTCCCATTTCTGAGTTAACAGAAGTCCTGCCTGGTGTCAAGAGATAGACTATATACCAGGGTCCTTGAGCTGTAAGTAGAGGTAAGACCATATTAGGCAATGTTTTCACACTAATTTGAGCACTAAAGTAAGTGTTGAGCCCATGGGAACTTTTCATCAGTTCAGTTCAGTCACTCAGTCGTGTCTGACTCTTTTCGACCCCATGAATTGCAGCACGCCAGGCCTCCCTGTCCGTCACCAACACCCGGAGTTCACTCAGACTCACGTCCATCGAGTCAGTGATGCCATCCAGCCATCTCATCCTCTGTCGTTCCCTTCTCCTCCTGCCCCCAATCCCTCCCAGTATCATAGTCTTTTCCAATGAGTCAACTTTTCGCATGAGGTGGCCAAAGTACTGGAGTTTCAGCTTTAGCATCATTCCTTCCAAAGAAATAGCAATAGCCAAATGTGTTTGCAATACTGAGAGAAAAGGACCTACACATGAAACACTTTGTGTGTTAGTTGTTCAGTCCTGTCTGACTCTTTGTGACCCCATGGACAGTATCCCACCAGGCTTCTCTGTCCCTGGAATTCTCCAGGCAAGAATACTGGAGTAGGTTGCCATTCCCTTCTCCAGAGGATCTTCCTGATCCAAAGTCTGAACCCAGGTCTCCTGAATTGTAGGCAGATTCTTTACCATCTGAGCCACCAGGGAAGCCCTACTGTAAGGCAAAAATTACTGCTGCAACAGAAGCATAAGCAAAGATAAAGAACCAATGGAATATAATATTTAACTGACAGTATGAGAAATGTTTTTAAATGGTGTGGTATACCAGTTGGACTTTGAACAATTGGTTAAATTTTAATAGGATAAAAAGCATAGAGATTTTGTTCTGTGCTGCAGGAATAGTAGTAAAGGCATGAATATGCATCCTGTGTTTAGGAATAACCAGAAATTCAGAGATAGGAATGTAATCTGTGGGAAAGAAAAGTTAGAGAAGGGTCAGCTGCACTTCTGCCTCCAGATCTGTTCCTCAGGCTTGCATCCCATTCCACTCCACATCACAGACAAGTCCATTCCTGCAGTTTCATCCAGGCTTCCACATCATCTGATTTATGGCTGAGTTTGGCCAGTGGGAGTTGCCAGCTGGAGACTAGAAGGCAGTTTGTAGTGCAGAGATGGGGGCTCTGTCAGCTCCTTTCTCGCCCTTGGGTGTGACCTCCAGCAGCAACTAAGTCCTTCTTATGGCTCCAGCTTCCATGGGACAGTCCACCCTCTGCAGCTTCACTTCTCACCAGGAAGCTCCCACTGTGGTTACAGTTTCCTCCAGAAAGCTTTGGCTTCTTGGTTCTGGTAACACCATCTCACCACATTGTCCTCTCTGCCTATGTACAGAGGTAGCAGCTTCCTCTTTCAACAGAAGGAAATCAGGATATGTCACCCCAAAATATGCCCTCTGATATAAAAATTATTTTGAGGAATTAACAGAATATGAACACTTAGGTGACGATGATGATGACACAAAAATATCTCCTATGGTTTTTGTCCTACAGTTATTAGATTTTTACATGAACATACACAACAGATAAGTTTATTAACTGTACAGGATGATGACTATTTACTGTTCATTAAGTGGAAATAAATCATCATAAAGGTCTTCATCCTTGCCATTTCCATGTTGAGTAGGCTGCAGAGGAGGGTTGGTCTTGCTGTCTCAGGAGTGGCAGAGACCAAAGAGGGAGAGGAGGTGGAAAGGGCAGCAGGAGGGTCAGGCACACTTAGTGTAACTATGGAAATATATCATAACTTCTGTCTGACTTTGCTTTTCATTTCTCTCAAAATGTTTCTATACAGACTGAATCCTCCTACCATTCACTTCAGTGCCCAAATCATAGAAGGGATCATCCATGTCATAAAAGAATGCAAAAGCAGTCTTGAAAAGTCAGAACCCTTCTGACTTTTATCTAACGTTAGTTTTTTGTTTTTGTTTTTTTTTTTCTGGCACTGCTTCTTGTACATCTTCTCCGCTGTCTGGCACTGGTTCAGAAGCACTCAGTCATCTTCTGGTAATTCCTCTGGTGTGGTGTCTATTAGCTCTTGAATTTCTCCAAGATCCATATTCTGAAACCCTTCACAGCCACCACCCTATCTTTTTTTGCCACATCCACAGTCTCTTTCATACTTTCCTTGATGAGCTCTGTCATAAATCCTGAGAAGTCATGCACAACATCTGGAAACAATTTCCTCCACAGGAACTTATTGTTTCAGGCTTTATGGTTTTTACAGGTTTTTTTTACAATAACGATGGCATCTTTAGTGGTGTAATCCTTCCAGACTCTCATAATGTTGTTTACATCGAGGTTCCCTTTCACAGGATTGACAATCCTTTCCATAGAGTACCATGTGTAATGAGCTTTAAAGTCCCTAGGAGCCCTGATCTGGAATCTGAATCTGAGACACTGTGTTTGGGGGCAAGTAGACCACTTCAGCACCTGTGGTGCTGAACTCATGAGGTTCTGGGTGGCTAGGGACATTGTCCAATATCAAAAGATCTATAAAAGGTAGTGCCTTATGGGAGAGGTATTTCCCGACTTCAGGGACAAAGCATCAATGGAACCAATCCAGAAAAAGACTTCTCATTGTCTGGGACTTCTTGCTGTACAACCAGAAGACTAACAGCTAGTGTATATCCTTTCCTGTCAAGGCTCAGACGTTAGCAGCTTTATAGATACAGGCAGTTCTGATCATAAACCCGACTGCATTTGCACAAAATGGGAGAGCTAGGCTATCCATTCCTGCCTTAAATCCTGGTGCACATTTCCCTTCTGTATTAATAAATGTTACTAATTCCTGGAGATACTCTTTCCAGGAAATTGTCTGCTGCCTCTTGGTCAGTGGAAGTTGCCTCTCCTGTTATCTTGATATTTTTAAAGCCAACATCGTTCTAAAATTATCAAACCATCCTTCACTGTTAAATTCTACAGCTTTAGATCCTTTACCTTCCTTTGGCTTTCCGTTGTCATATAATAACTTCACTTTTTTTGAAACATATTAGTCTATAGATATGCCTGCACCTGCATAAAAACTGCATTTTCAATACAGGATAAAAAGATATTTTGCAAAAAGTGCAAAGTTTTCCTGCTTGCTAGTGTAGATGCAGTTATGCCTTCATGGATTTCCTTTTTGGGGTTTGTTGTTGTTGTTGTTTTGTTTGTTTGTTTTTACAATGGTCCTTATGCTGGATTTGTTTATCTTGAAACGGCAGGCAACAGAAGCTGCAGACCTCCATCTAGGGTACATATCCAGCAATTAAACTTCTTCTTGTAATACCGTCATGACTTTTCTCTGCTTCTTGGGAGCACTTCCAACCTCACTAGCGGCACTTCATATGGGTCCCATGGTGTTAGCCAAGGTTTATGATATAGAACTAAACGTGACGAAAACCACACAAGAACTGAAAAGATCACTTTCTACTATGATGCACAGTTTACTAGAGAGAGGAACTGCACATACGGAGATGATGAGCATCACGTGGCATTTTACACAGACCCTCACAACACCTAAGCTCACCTAAACAGCAACAGGAGTTGCCTGTACAGTAGTACAGTGTGTACTGCAGCTAATTTTACAGTTATGATTTAACACTGCATCGTTACACTTTTTTACATTGCTTTTTACTTTTCTCTCGGCTATGAATGGTGCCAAGTATGGTTTTTACGTGTTTTAATGCATAAGTTTTGATAAATTTTAAGTTTTCATTATAGATTTGTATGTATTTTATGACCATAAATGATAAAATAGGCTAGAATATTCATATATTTTATGCATTTATGACATACCTACTTTTTCTTCACTTTTTTTACATTTCTAAGCTACATGGTTTATTGGTAATTTTTTCAAAGCAGTGCAAATCTCCAAAATTTTGTCCAGTATATTTACTGAAAAAGATCTACTATCAGTGGACCCACAGTTTAAACATGTGTTGCTCAAGAATCAGCTGTAGATTTTTTGATGTTATTCTCAGCTACTTTTTCAGGAATCAGGTTCACATCCACATAAGTCTTCACATGTTTTCTAGTCACTTCATTTAATTCCTTCAAACATTACTGACCATCTATTATTCACAGAAACTATACTAAGTGAACTGACCACAAAAAGCAGTGTGCCCATACATGACCATGTAGCTAAATAACATATAGTGTGATAATGCCTGAACAGTGTCTACAAAGAGTCAGCAGAATGCAAATGACAGAGAAATCAATTCCTGATTGGCAGGTGGTAGAGAGGTATACAAGATGAAATACTACAGAAGGGAAACATGAATAGCAATAGGCATTTGTTTACTGCCTCAGCTTCCCTAGTGGCTCAGTGGTGAAGAATCTGCCTGCCAATGCAGGAGACATGGGCTCAATCCTTGCATCTGGAAGATCCTCTGGAGAAGGAAATGGCACCCCCACTCCAGTATTCTTGCCTGGGAAATCCCATGGATGGAGGAACCTAGCAGGCTACAGTTCCTGGGGTCACGAAAGAGTTGGACATGACTTAGCAACTAAACAACAACAGCAACAACATTTACTGTCTACTGTGTTTCTGACACTTCAAAAAGTATTTTAAGTATACTTTTATTTAATCCTCAAAACAATTCTCTGAGGTAGGTACTATAATTATTCCCATTTGCCAGATGAGAAAACAAGGGACATAGAAATTAAATAACTTCCCCAAAGTATAAATAATCGCATGGAGATGGGACAATGCATAAAACAGTTAGGAAGAGGAAGTCACTCAGTGGAGCACTTGTTTTAGTGTTTGAGATCAAGAATGTCCAGATTAGGAAAAATATCCTAAGAAGTTTGGACATAATGCTGTGTAGGCAAAGGAATTCATCATAAATCTCTGAAAGAAGCATTGGTAGGGAACCAGGGCACATCGTCATGTTTTTGGAGCAATGTGCTATAGTAACTAATTTGCAGACTCTTTTTTCCTATAGAATAATACTAAATCAAATATAAATTCACATTGAAGGAACATGACTCTTGAAGCATAATGTTTCTTCTGTTCTACATGAATGTAATTTGCCTGCACAAATTAACTCATGTGTAAGTGGGTTCGAACCTCATTATCCAAAAGTAATGTCATTGGGAATAACATTGTTTTAAAGCAAAAGACAAAAGTTCCCATTTTATGTGTTTATTGATCACCATAGGCCTTGAGCATTAACATTCAAATTTCTATTTAAACATGCTAAAATAGGATATGTTAATAATACCTTAGTTTGCAAACATACATGAATAATGTCTGATATAACGCCAGGAATAAAAATATTCTAGCACAGAACTCAGCATTTCCAAATGCTGTCATATATTCAACACCAGGAGAAAATCATCTTCCATTTCAACAAGCCTTAGTTTTTATTTGAGCTTCCAAATTTGACCTTCACCACGTGGTGGGCTGCCGTCTATGGGGTCACACAGGACTGAAGCGACTTAGCAGCAGCAGCAGCAGCAGCAGCATCTTCTCCATTTAGAGCATTGACCACTAGGGGGCAGAAATGACCCAACATTTAGTTTGTTTCCGTTGACTATTTCAGATTTTGAATCCGAGACGTCGTATGCTCCTAAAGCTAAAGGTGTACCTTCTTTAAACTGCATATCAAACAAACAAACAAAAAGAAAGAAAAAAAAAACTGAATTCAATTTTGTCTCTTTCATTTTTTATGAGTTACCAAGTCCAAATCTTATGTTTATTTTCAACTACAATAAAATTAAATTTACAATAGAGAGATTGATAGTTGATTATTGGTTTGTTGTAATATAAGACTAGCAATGTCCTTCAGTATCTGGGTTTATGTTTCTAAGTGCCTACACTAATGATTAATGTAGTTACAAATATCACCTAATTCACGTATGTTATTAATTACATATATATATTATACATATTATACATCATACATATTAATATAGTTACATATATTATCTAATTATTTATATGTATATATTATCTAATTATATATATTATCTAATGATTTAGTTACATATATTATCTAATTTAGAGTTTAAGACATATCTATGTAAGATGGGAAATTAAAGATTTTTTAAAAGATTGCAAATTATGTAGCATAAAAGGGATTTAGACCCAGTTCTGCATAATTCCAAAAGTTTTCTATGATATTAATTTTTTTCTGTTAGTATGGAATATACAATACAGGCAGGAAAGTACAATAAAATACAAATATTCAACTTAAAAATGTTATTAAAGCAAATGTCCATTTCACCACCATTCTGATCGAAACAAAGGACACTTTTAGCTCCTGCAGAAGCACCAGGTGGCTACTTACTCTTCACAAACCCCCTCTGCTGGAGCCGGCGTGAGGAGCTCCGCCCGTGGCAAAGGTCATGAGAAGGAGGCTCGGCATTCACAAAGGCGGGATCGAGCCTCAGGAGTCCCCCTGGATATTCTCGAGCATCTACGCCCAAAAACCAGAGTCTGCCTACTTTACTGCCTTGTGCTCTCACCTCTGACTTTACTGGGGGCTGTCCCCCACCACCATCTCACTCTCTCTGATAAAGAGTTAACTTACAGCTCCAGTTAATAAAGTTCCTGGGTATTAGGAGTATTTAAATCCAAACCCCTCAGATAGCTCTCTAACTCGCCTGACAAGTTTACCCTACAGCTATGCATACAATTGTTTACAGTCTCCCAGCCGTGAGAGGCACCGTGAGAGGCACGGGAAGCTTAAGATATTTAAATAGCTTACAGCCTCTCAGAGAGTTAGAAACTGTCAGAATAAAACTAGTAAAAGATTTCATTGATGAGCCAATGCTTGCTGCCAAGTTTCCACATCCCCTGTATTGTATCCTTAAATGTGTATTAATTAATATAGTTGGTATGTAGAAAAAATAAGTAGTGGCCTTGGTGTTAGCAACTTTAGACCCTTAAGGTAATAAATTCTTTCCTTTGTTGTAAACCCACTGCACCTCTGCCCTATAGGAATGCAACTTTATCTAACACCTTTGGAGGATGGCACCAAACCTTCAAATAATTACCCTTAGAGAAAATAAGTCTTACGGTTGACAAACCTTTGTCAAGAGTCATAAAATGTTAATAGGCCTTCTGGCCAGAAGATGATGTAAATCACCTAAACCATTTGTATACGATAAATTTGCAGGAAAGAAACCCTGGTTTCGATAAGTATCAAAGACTGCTGACTTTGCATGATTTCACATCCCCTATTATCCTCTATGAGCAACTTAGGGTATAAAAGCCCCTGTTGAAAATAAAGCTACGGGCCTTGCTCACCGAAGCTTGGTCTCCCCGTGTCATTCTTTTTCTCAATTTCTGCCTGAGTCTCCATCTGGAGTGCAGAGGTCCTCTATGACCATTTATTTGCCTGGGCTTCTAAAACCCACTCAAGAAGGTGCCTAAGGTGGGGCACCTTCCGCTATTCGAGAGGGCGCCTGCAGCCTCCGTGGTCAGAGCTAACCTGATGTCACAGGTTGTATTGATTTTCCGCGTAAACCAAGCTACTCAGCCTCTTTTCTCCGCTGAATTTTCCTACTGAGCTATCCTTATTCTATTACTCTTTATATCTTTGATGAATATTTAAATTAATCGTCGATGCCGTCTCCCTTTGAACTCCCTGAATCAGCCGGGGCTGGACCTCGGCACCCCTCCACCTTGGGAGGTAAAGAAATAAAATAGTCTACCTGATTTGTGTATGTTTTTGCCTGTCGAGACCAGCTCGACAAGCAGGGTTTCTGAAAGCGCGACATGGGGAGAGAATGAGAAACAAGACACAAGAATTCAGAGAAAAGCGAGGATCGGGGGATCAACACTGCTCCAAGGTGAAGGTGCTGAAACTGAATCCAAGCCAGCTTTATTATGCCTTCAGCCGTGAAGGGAAGAATATGCGGGGAGTTAAGCTATAACTCTTGTGGCCTTCAGGGCCAAAGAAGAAAATGATCATTAACCCTTGAGTAATTAAGAAACAGTAACCAATAACAAATCAGTAACTAAGACTGATATTTTATCTTTAGATTTTCCATCAGATACGTAAAACATGGGACTCTGAGACGCCAGTTGAGAAACAGTCTGGGGTCGCAGGATCATATCTTGTTTTCAAGATGATGAACTGTTCCCTCCGGACTTGTTCCAAGAGTCTCATGCCTTATAGCATCCAGTTTATCAATAATTACAAATTTATTTTGCGGCCCTTGCTGGGGCCTGCTTTTTTTTTTATTCTTCCTGTCTCCTACACTTGCCTGTAAAAATATTTCCTTCTTTTTATTGCTGAGTAGTATTCCATTGCATGGATATACCACATATTTTTACTTATTCACCTGTCAATAGACACTTGGATTGTTTCCAATAAAGTTGAAGATATGTAGACAGACCCAATGAGCTAGAAATTTTTCAGTTATACATCTTAGGGACAATTTTTATATGTGCCTCAAAAGATGTGTATAAGAATCTTTATAGTAGCATTATTCATAACAGTCCCAAATTGGAGATAATCCCCAGGCCTATGAATAGTATTAATAGAACAGATAATAAATTACAGTATATTACATAGAGCCCCTCTCCACTTGAAATAAAATCACCATCTTCATTTTTATGACCATCATTTTTAAGATTATCATTCCCTTTGTTTTACTTAGCACTTCTGTGAGATTTATATAAATCTATTCATCATGTATAGATTCATTCATATCTTTCTCCTTTTGGTCAATAGTATACTTTTAATATTTATCAATACTACTGTATATAGTTATAGCTCTTTAATTTTCATTGCTACATGAACTGAAATCTCTATGTAATATTAATTTGCTACATCTTTGAAGAAGTGTTCAGATATTCAAACAAAAATGGCTTTAGGTTAAAGAATACAACATTAACAGGGACCCAAAGAGAATCAAGCACTTTAGAAATAACATAAGAAGGCAAAAATTAAGACAATACGGCTGAAGGTCAGAAGATGTTGACAAGTCATATTAGAATAATCTTTTCCAAAATCACACACACATACCACATATACACACGTATGCACACACTCAAGTTAGACTTCAGTTTTACAAGAAGAAACTTTAATTTTTCACAGATACAGAACATAATTTTTAAAGAAATTATTAGTCTTTTATACAATTAATGACTTAAATTGTGCTGCTCCTCTTTATAGGTATTATGATTTTGTATGTGTAATTTCATTCTAGATTTAAATAAAATATCCCCCTCAGGTTCAACTGCTTCCTTTTTTCCCATGTTTTCTCATTTCACACTTTTCACTCTTCTATGATGAAATTAAAAGCTTTAATATGCAACATGCTCACTTATTTTCTTTATTCACATTTGATTATTTCTTTCTTCTGATCTCTGAGTAAAGGAAAACAACATACTCTTAATGGGTTATCCAGGGGAAACCACGGAGAAGGTAATGGCAACCCACTCCAGTACTCTTGCCTGGAAAATCCCATGGAGGGAGGAGCCTGGTAGGCTACAGTCCATGGGGTCGCTAGGAGTTGAACACAACTGATCGACTTCACTTTCACTTTTCACTTTCATGCATTGGAGAAGGAAATGGCAACCCAATCCAGTATTCTTGCCTGGAGAATCCCAGGGACGGAGGAGCCTGGTGGGCTGCCGTCTATAGGGTTGCACAGAGTCATACAGGACTGAAGTGACTTAGCAGCAGCAGGAAAAAGCAACCAGTAGGAAGAAGAAACACTGGGCTACAGCAGGTCTAAGCCAACCCTGACTTTGGGAGTGCATACCCCATAAGGAAGAGAAGGAATGGGAAAACCAGGATGGCAAAGTCAGAACCGCAAACATGTGAGAGTTTCCCAGGAGTTTGCAAGGGAGAGAGCCAGAGATAATATGATACTCTGATTTCTCACAAACTGAAATAAGATTTGAGTTTAGGCTAACACTCCTGCCTTATCTTTGATTGGAACAGTGCAGCATGTACTATACACAGGTTGATAATAGGAAATACACATAATACTAAAATCTGAAGTCATAAACAGGAAAAGCACCCACCTCTACCCAGAACTGATTACACTGCCTTAAGACAGGCTCTGATGAGGGAAAGCCATTGAAAAGTCAAGTCAAAAAACAGGCATAAGTATAAAGCTCCAATGAAGGACCAATAATCAAAGATCACATCTGATCAGAAACAGTGCTGAGTCAATCCCTTTTTGAGTCCCAAGCAGCAACGCCCACTTTGACAAAAGAGAAAAAGGATACTGCTTGGTCTGTTAAGACAGAGGTGAATCATTTCAAATTTTCATTTTAAAACAAGACAAGAAGGGGAAGAAGTAGGGTAGGTCCAGTATACACCCAAACTGGAAGTAGCCACATAGTGGACACCTTAAGCTTTTACACCATCAAACACATCTACCTGTTTTCTCAAGAGGAAAATTCTCTAAGAAGTCATCTGCAGCCCGCAGCATCTCTTTCAGTGCAGAGAGGATAAGGACATCTATGACAGGCTCCAGTTCCCACTCTGAGGTATAATTACTAACCACAAAGATGTCAGAAAGAGCGAATCCAAGTTTTCTGTGAACTGCCTCTAGCTGCAATAGAGAATGTAAAGCCCAGAAATCTTAAAACAGTGCAAAATACAATTTTATGTCAATATAAATTATGAAAGTACTAACATAAAGTAAGAACTTGGCAATGCTTTTGCTGTTGGAGAATGTAGAGACAGAGATCTGGCCCCATAAAAGTGTTTCTTCAAGAACTTCACAAGTCAAGTTCTAATATCATTGCTAATTTTCATTTAGAATACACATAATAGATTCAATATGAATTAGAAGTGAAAGGTACCTAATAGTTTCATACAAACTACACTGAAATTCAAGCATTTTAACACCTTATATTAAACTCTATCATTTCCTTTTTAAATTTCTTTTCAATTTTTATTTATTTTTGGCTGTGCTAGGTCTTTGCTGCTTTGCACAGACTTTCTCTAGTTGTAGCGAGTGGAGGTTACCCTCTAGTTGAAATGTGCAGCCTTTTCATTGCAATGGCTTATCTTGTTGGAGAGCAAGGCACTAAGCACGCGAGCTTCAGTAGTTGCAGCACGCGGGCTCAGCAGTTGCAGTGTGTGGGCTCTAGAGGGCGCAGGCTCCAGTAGTCACAGCACTCAGGCTTAGGAGTTGCGGCACATGGCGTTGGTTGCTCCAGGACGTGTGGAATCTTCCTGGACCAGGGATCAAACATGTTTTCCCTGCATTGGCAGGTGGATTCTAATCCACTGTAGCACCAGGGAAGTTCCCTTTCAGTTTCCTTTTAAAGGTTATTCTCGGGATAAGTCGGTTTTACTAGACTAATTTAATGTTATGCTTAATTCAGGCTTAGCCTAGTTTATTTGTGGAACCACACTTCCTAGGTTCAAAATAGGACTCTGTCACCTCCTAGCACCATCAGTAAACTAGCAATTGCTTTACTCTGTGTGCTTCTGTTTCCTTATCTATCAAATGTGGTCATGACAGTGCCCATCTCATAAAGTTGTTATAAAGTATTGAATAAGAAAATACATCACATATTTAGTGCTCAATGGGCTTCCCTGTTGGCTCAGTGGTAAAGAATCTGTCTATAATGCAGGAGACCTGGATTCGATCCCTGGGTCAGGAAGATCCCCTGAAGGGCATGACAACCAACTCCAGTATTCTTGCCTGGAGAATCCCTATGGACAGAAGAGCCTAGCAGTCTACAGTCCATGGGGTCGCAGAGTCAGACATGACTGAAGCCTCCAAGCAGCAGCAGTGCTCAACAAATATTAACCATCTTTATTTCCTCCCAACTATGGTTCCCACCTCCAGGTTCCCTCGACTCCAATCTATTCTGCACATGGGTGGCAGATGTTTATTGGCTTAACTTTGGTCATACCATTGCTCTTTCAAAAACATTGCTGTAATTCCATATAATGCACCTAATAAATAGAATCATCTCATGCAAATGTAACTTCCTCTCTCTAGCACTCCAAGGATTCAGCCCTCCCCTAAACTAAACAGTACCATGCTTCCCATACACACTACCTTTTCCCTTATTGATGCATTGACTTATCCAGGGCCTCAGTTTTTCCCCTTTTGTTCCCTTCACTTCTTGAAATGCTCCTCCTCAGTACCACCCCAGTAATGAAATCATCCCCCTCCCTTTTAATGCACTAATTTCCCTTCTCTAAACTTTCAAAACATTTTATTTTTAATCATTTCTGTTTATCACACTCAATCACATCATATCCTTTTGTCACTTTCTTCTTATCCTACCACCTCCCCCAGTCTCTTTACCTCTTCCTACAAAATTATATGCTTTTTAGTGCAGGGAAATTATTTTTATTATCTGTGTATTTGATTGGAGACTATCATATTTGCTTGATCATCAAGATAATTTATATAAGTTGAATAGAACCTAACTGAATTAAATTGTAGTGAATGGAAATATCTGTGTCAGTGTAAAGATAAATATATATTTAATTTTTAAAAATTGGAAAATGAGCCTGAGTTATCTTAAGCAATTGTTTTAATTCTTCTTAAACTCAGTAGGTGTTTGTTTTTATTTTTATACACAGTAATATGTGATTAGAGTGACATAATACCCCAGAAAATGTGTTTGCAAATTGCATCACCCATTACCTGAAGTTTCACAGGCACACATTTGTATACGTCTATGAGGTCACCTTTTGTAATCAGATCCAAGGTATCCACATGCGTGAGCAACACCACATGGACCACATCTATGCCAAAAAGATCCATATTATTTTCATTATTAAAGACAACACCAATATTTTTCATTTAATCAGCTATCAATTATGCAATATGCTATCTATGGAGCAATTTCAGAGACTTGAGAAGGTTCTGAATCCCCCACAAAAAAAGGCCCCCTTAACTACTCATTCATACTTGAAATTCGTCTAACAGAGGAAATATCCTTCATTGCCTCCTATGGGAAAAGACAAGACTTCAAAAGAAACCACCTCTTGGAAGAGGTAACTAAAATGTGTGCTATAGCATTATTGATTGATTCTACATCCTATCCAAACATTTGTGTTTTTATGGAGATTAGAGAAAATCAAAAGAACTCTAACACACAAGATGGGGGGAAAGAAGCCTCAAGAAGAAGATGGGATTTTAGCAATCACCTCCCTGCACACCACCCTTGAAAGCTTTTAAATTTCAGTGAACAAGTAAATCAATCATTCCTGCTTCTAACTTAATCAAAGTTGTGACAAATTGCCTCATCTGCAAACAGAATGAATAACAGAGCCTAGAAAAACTATTAAGGCACCCTAATTCCCTAATCCTATTTACCTTCTCCAAAGCTTTGATGCTACCTCTCCCTATTCAACATCTTACTTTCCTACATCTCTCTCTTACTGAAATGTTCTTTTCCACTTTCTAATCCTTTAAGAAACAAGGGGGAATTTAGGATTCTTGGTAAATAAACACATGCTAGAATGCCAAGGTAGCAGGCAGTGAGGATTATAGTAATGTCTTCATCTATATTGATTTGTTTAATCTTTGTAATAAATCTCTGAGGTAGGCTCTATGATTATACTACAATTTTATAGATCAGAAAATTGAGGCACAAAGTCACTCAGTTTGTGAGGGATTAATTTGATTGAATCACACTGATTAGCCAGGGGAATATTCACCTATGAGGGCTTCCCAGGTGGTGCTAGTAGTAAAGAACCTGCCTGCCAATGAAGGAGACATAAGAGACGTGGGTTCAACCCCTGGGTTGAGAAGATCCCCTAGGGGAGGGAATGACAACCCACTCCAGTATTCTTGCCTGGAGAATCCCATGAAAAGAGGAACCTAGTGGGCTACAGTCCATAGACTCTCAAGGAGTCAGACACAACTGAAGCGACTTAGCACACACAAGTTCACATATGCAATTTCTTAAGTTCTTCATTCTGTCCCCAAACCACCCAACAATATAATCATTTCCCTTAGAAGTAAAGTGGAAAGAGACTCACCAGACTTAATCAACTCCCTTCGAATTCTTTTGATCTTTTCCACCATCTCATGGGAGAGCTGTCCAACAGAGTTGGCACTGAACACAAATGCCACACAATGAATTCTGTCCTTCAGCAATGGGCAGCCTGTATGGTTACCAATGCCTTTTGGCCTTAGTTTCAAGGAATTAAACTGTCAAGTAAACATAAAGCAACATATTAATTCAATGAGTATTTATAAGCACACACTCTGCACCAAGCACAGTTCAAGTGACTGAAACTGAACAAAACAGGCATGTCTCTAACATTAAAGGGCTAACAATCTGGTAGAGAAGACAGTTGTTATGCAATTAGATAGCTGTCCTTTCACATGATCAGGTAAAGCTTCTATGAGGAAGGGTCATATGCTCGGAAAGCTAAAATGTTGGGGGAGAGTTAGTCTGATAAAGGGAATAAGAAGATGGTAGAAAGCATTCGAGATAGTAGAAGCAATGTGGATAAAGGTGGAAGTGAAAGCATTCAGAAAGAAATCTGGTATCAGCAGAATACAAGCAGGAAAGTGATTCAAAATAGGATGTGTTTACTCTTGAACTAGCAATTCCTATGCTGGGAATCTGTCCCATATATATATTGGCAAAATACAAAGTAATCTATATACAAGGCTATTAACTTCCGGACTATTTGTAGTGGCAAAAATCTGATTCATCAGTGACATATAGTATTCTATCACCTCTCTAAGAAAGGAGAAACCACAAATAAACTATAAATTTTTATATGAGTACTTATAAGAAAAGAGGACGAATGTATTCAGAGAAAAGATGGATTCTTTGAGTACACCTTTTCTAGATTTGACCTTGTATAGATGACAAACATAAATATAAAACTAAATTTTAAAAGCTATCCTTAACTTTAAACAAATAAGCTTTTATATCCAGTGTGATCATAACCACACAGAGATAAATAATTTGACTCGAAAGCATAGTCATTTGTATATTTCTGCTACATATTTCCTAAATTGAATATAAAAACCTGCTAAAAGAATAAATTGTTTCCAGCTTGATAGTGCTTATATTATGTTGGTATTAAATATGATCATGATTAGATTGTTCATAGTAGTAATAGGAATTTTGCTCTGAGACCACAGTGAATATTATGTGCAATAAAGCAAATGAGTGGTGACATGATATTCTGCCACCTCTGATGCACTTGAGAATAGGGATTCTCTGCTTGGGAAAAATGAGATACAAATGTAAGATTGTTGTTCAGTGGCTAAGTCATATACGACTCTTTGCAACCCCACGGACTGCAGCACACCAGGCTTTCTTGTCCTTCACTATCTACCTGAGTTTGCTCAAACTCATGTCCATTGAGTCAACGATGCCATCCAACCATCTCATCCTCTGTCAAGCCCCCTTCTCCTCCTACCCTCAATCTTTCCCAGTATCAGAGTCTTTTCCAATGAATAGGCCCTTCACATTAGATGGTCAAAGTTTTAGCACTTCAGCTTCAGTATCAGCCCTCCCTATGAATATTCAGAGTTAATTTCCTTTAGGATTATGTAAGATAGAAGAGATTAAGTAAAAATTCTCTAGCCCTGAGTTTGAATGGAAAGTTTCTTCATAAATTCATACTATATTTTATCATAAGCACATATATTATATATGTATGTGTGTGTATCTTAGCCCTGTCTACAGAAAAGGGCAAGAACCAGTGGCCAACTAAGAAGCAATCAACAGTTCTAATGACCCAAGCAAAGACTCCTTAGAGAAATCATTGTTTTAAAATCTAGAACTGGAAATATGTACAATGTGGCTTGAATATCTAGTATATCATAAATAAGAAATATAGAAGATTTTTAAGGTTTCTATCAAAAAAAAAAAAACCACTCAGTATCCAAAATGTAGAGGTCTCCACTTGTCAAAAATGGTACATTTGGCATCAAAATGGAGAAAAACATAGTAAATAGAGGCATATCAAGTATATTCAATTCATGAGTTCATATGGATAATAAAATAATAAATGGTAATTGTTGGCAGATACAAAGAATTAACTTATTGTTTCAAAAGTTTGTGAAAAAGAGAAAAAATGCAGCATACATTTCTACCTTTCCTATACAAGCTCTACCACTAAATAATCTAGTAATAGAAGAGGGGAAGCTTCTTTTTCATATGTGAAATGAAGTAGTGACAGAACACTGCAGTAAAGGATCTAGACATTGAACACCAATGACTACCTTATATTATAAAAATGAGAAAACCCAAAGTTGTGTGCCTCTTCATGAAAGAACACAACACCACCTATGAAGTACAGGCTGAATTTAAACATGCCCCAGGCATGGTTTTGGAATTTTTCCCATGGTTTTGGAAACCCACATCAATTGAAACAAACAGCAAAGTTCAGACTATAGGTTAGTCTAGAGAACAAACAACTAGATTTCTTAAAAAATTAATTTCGAAGAAGAATACCAGAAGATATAGAGGCAGAACATACAGACTAAAAGAGGCTGGAGAGATTTATTTGAATAATGTTTCTAACAAATTGTCAAAAAAAGATGCATGATAAAGAGAAATGGGTAATAGTTTGCAAATTAAGAACAAGTATAACTTTTAGATGTGATAAGCCTATAATGGCTATATTTAACAAAAGACACATATGTGCCATGAGTGTATATATATATATGTATATATACATACATATATAAAACATTTGACATGTTAAATATAAATTAAATACATATTTTAATAATAAATTTAAAATATATATATATTCAAATAAAAGTGAAAGTATTAGTCTCTCAGTCATGTCCAACTCTTGGGAACCCCATGGACTGTAGCCTGCTAGGCTCCTCTGTGCATGGAATTCTCTAGGCAAGAATACTGGGAAGAGTAGCCATTCCCTCCTCCAGGAGGTCTTTCTCACCCAGAGATCAAACCTGGGTCTCCTGCATTGCAGGCAGATTCTTTACCATCTGAGCCACCAGGAAGACTAGAGATCTCTTTGAGAACATTGGAGTGATCAAGGGAACAATTCATGCAAGGATGGATGTGATAAAGGACAGAAATGGTAGTACCTAACAGAAGCAGAAGAGATTAAGAAGATGTGGGAAGAGTTCACAGAAGAACTATACCAAAAAGGTCTTAATGACCCAGATAATCACGACAGTGTGGTCACTCACCTACAGTCAGACATCTTGGAATGTGCAGTCAAGTAGGCCTTAGGGAACATTACTATGGACAAAGCTAGTGGAGGTGATGGAATTCCAGCTGTTATTTCAAATCCTAAAAGATGATGCTGTTAAAGTGCAACATTCAATATGTCAGCAAATTTGGAAAACTCAGCAGTGGCCACAGGACTGGAAAAGGTCAGTTTTCGTTCCAATTCCAAAGAAAGGCAATGCCAAAGAACATTCAGATTCCTGTACAGTTGCACTTATTTCACATGCTAGCAAGGTAATGCTCAAAATCCTTCAAGCTAGGCTTCAGCAGTAGGTGAACCAGATACACAAGCTAGATTAGAAAAGGCAGAGGAACCAGGGATCAAATTGCCAACATTCGTTAAATCATAGAGAAAGAAAGGGAATTCCAGAAAAATATCTACTTCTGTGTCACTGATTATGCTAAAGCCTTTGACTGTGTGGATCACAACAAACTGTGGAAAATTCTTAAAGAGATGGGAATACCAGACCACCTTACCTGTCTCCTGAGTAACCTGTATGCATGTCAGACATTGAACAACGAGCTGGTTCAAAATTGGGAAACAAGAACATAAAGGGTGTATATTATCACCCTGCTTATTTAACGTCTATGCTGAGTACATTATGCAAATGCCACACTAGATGAATCACAAAGATGGAATCAAGATTGCCAGGAGAAATATCAACAACCTCAGATATGCAGATGACAACGCTCTAACGGCAGAAAGTAAAGAGGAACTAAAGAGCCTCTTGAGGATGAAAGAGGAGAGTGAAAAAGCTGGCTTAAAACTCAACATTCAAAAACTAAGATCATGGCATTCGGTCCCATCACTTCATAACAAACAGAAGGGGGGCGAAAATAGAAGCAGTTACATGTTTTTTTTTCCTTTGGCTCCAGATCACTGTGGACAGTGACTGCAGCCATGAAATTAAAAGACAATTGCTCCTTATAAGGAAAACTATGACAAACCTAGACAGCATATTAAAAAGGAAAAACATTACTTTTTTTGACACTCATATAGTCAAAGCCATGGTTTTTCCAGTAGTCATGTATGCATGTAAGAGTTGGACGATAAAGAAGGGGGAGTGCTGAAGAATTGATGCTTTCAATTTGTGGTGCTGGAGAAGACTTCCAAGAGTGCCTTGGACTGCAAGGAGAGCAAACCAGTCAATGCTAAAGGAAGTAAACCCTGAATATTTATATGGAAGGACCAATGTTGAAGCTGAAGCTTCAATACTTTGGCTACCTGATGCAAAGAACTGATTCATTGGAAAAGATTCTGATGCTAGGAAAGATTGAGGGCAGGAGGAGATGGGGACAACAGAGGATGAGATGGTTGGATGGCATCACTGACTCGATAGACATGAGTTTGAGCAAACTCCAGGGGATAGTGAAGGACAAGGAAGCCTGGCGTGTTGCAGTCCATGAGGTCCCAGAGCATCAGACACAACTTATCAAATGAACAACAACAGCAACATATATTTAAAAGCATATTCATTTATGGGTGAAATGTTATGACGTCTCATATTTTCTTCCAAATAATACAGGAGAGAAGAATGTGGATAGACATAGATGAATCAAGATTGGATATAAATAAAAAATTGTTGAAGCTATGTAAATGAAAATTTGTTAAATAGTTTTATCCACTTTTACATAGGTTTAACGTTCTCTATAACAAATATTTCTTTTAAAGGATATTTTAAAATAAACTTAGCTACCTCTATAAGATAACTTGACACTAAAGAATGAAAGAATCTTGCATGAATTTAAAAATAAAGTATTTTCTGTTTCTGGATAAAAATACTGGATGTGCATAGATGTATATCAACATGTAATATAAAATTTTCATTTCATCCCAATCAAAGCACCAACAAATCAAACACAGAAACAACCAAATAAAGTACAAACAAGTTCATCTGAAAAATTGTATGTATGAAATAGTCAAAAACCTGTGAGAAATGAATAATGAATGATGTATCCAGTGAGTTATCAAGACACAATTTATTGCCATGGAAATTAAAACAATTAGACAATATAACAAAAATGATATCACAATGGAATTTAAATATATATTAATAGGACAAACTATGGAATAAAAATTAATACATATATTTAGAATGAAAAATATGCAAAGACATTCAATGAAAGATGTTGGCACATTTGACTATTCATTTGGAACAAGATGAATTGATAATTAACTTAATTATCTAAATGTTTATAAAAAGGAATGGGAACTTTTTTTTTTAAAGGCTGACTGAAGTAGTTCTTCTCTTTAATCTTTTCCTTTTTCTTGCCTGGAATATTGACAGTGCTTAGCATGATCATCTTGAGAACACAAAGATTAAAACCACATGTCTTAGTCATCCTGGCCTGCTGTCACAGGTTAGAGAGAAAAACTTTTATTTCCCATAGTTCTGGAAGCTAGGAAATCCAAGATCAAAATGCTAGTAGATTTGGTGTGTGGTGAGAGCCACCTTCTTGCTGTGTCCTCATATGGCTTCTAGAGAGGTCATCTCTTGTGTCCTTTCTTACAAGGATACTAATTGCATTTATGAGGGCTTCACTGTCATGATCTAATCACCTCCAAAATTCTCTACCCTCAAACCTCAGCACAATATGGATTAAGCCTTCAACATATGAATGTGGGGTTGGGAGGGCAAACATTATGCCTTATTCTGAGGGATCTCAGAAACAAAAGTCAGAAGGACTCTTGAAATTAATAACCTGCTACACTGTCCCAAAACTGCCTACCTTCAGACTTCCTGCTACATAAGAAAAATCACCCATGTGAGTATATTGATGTAGTTAGGTTTCTGTTTCACATAACCAAAAGCAAGTGAACATAAATAGCATTCATTGTTATAACAGCTATGACAGAAGAATCCTTTGGATGCTTTGTGTGCTAAGTCACTTCAGTTGTGTCTGACTCTTCGTGACCATATGTACTGTATCCTCTGTCCGTGGGATTCTCCAGGCAAGAATACTGGAGTGGGTTGCCATGCCCTTCTCCAATGAATCTTCCCGACCCAGGGATAGAACCCAGGTCTGTTGAGTTTCCTGCATTAGCAGACTAGTTCTTTACCATTAGCGCCATCTGGGAAGCCCCTCAGATGTTTTAATTCTTTATAAAATAAAATATCAAAAAGCAGAAAAGGATCATGAACAAGTATAGTTTAATACAGTAAATCCCAATGCACTAGAGTCTGATATTGTCAACTGTGGGCAAAAATAAACATTTTAAGTATCAATTATACATTCTCAATAATTAGCTAAATCATACCTGGTATTTGTCAGGAAAATGGCCTTCTAAGATATAGGGTATGTCATCCATGTCCAGGCCTTCTTTCTCACTCAGCCCCATTGTGTCACACAGAATAAATGGCAGAGTGTTGTTATCCTTCCCATCCTTAATGAAATATGTTCTGTACTGCAAAGGGAAAAAAGCAGCTTTAAGAGCACATTTAAAAAAAAAAAAAAAAAACTGTAAATTGAAATGAATGCTATGTGTAATGAAATTGATCAGCAAAAGACATTTTAAATCTAGTTAACTTGAACAAAAAAGCAAAGGCTGAGTGATCTAGCATGGACTCACCTTTTCAGATGTCCCAGTTGGATCAGAACCCACCAAAGCCTGGTTCGTTACATGGCCTCGGAAAATAGACCTCACTGAGTTGAAAAAGCTAGATTTCCCAGCTCCAACTGGACCCAGAAGCAGAATGCGAACTTTGTGAACCAGGCCTCCATATGGTATGTAATTTCTGATAGCACACAATAAGCTCTCCTTGAGCCTGTTTAGATAAAACAAGTTTAACAGTTGACTAAGACTCTACCATAAATTTTCCTAGAATTCAGTCTCTTTTCTTCTTATACGTTATTATTTATTTCTAACTAGCAACTTGTATAAGAAGACGTGAAACTATCTTATCTCAAATCCTACAAGTAAAAATAACAGTTTTAACTAAAACCAATCAAACATAAAGACTTTTGGACTTAAGTATATATAAATCTTGGAATAAACATCAATTATGCTAAACAAGAAGATAAATTATCAATAATAGACTTCAAAAACCACAACACAATATGTGACTTTTGAAGTTTATAGAAGTAGATGGTTTCTAACATGTTCTTGAAGTTCATCATAAGTATTCCCACCCTGCCAACCACCTCTGCCCTGAAATAGTTAAAACTGTAGCTCTAAGAATTTTAGCAAAAATATAGACATTCAGGCAAATAATAATTTCCCTTTAAGTATATAAAAACATTAGAAATGCCTTTCATCCACTCAGTGATCTTTTTGCTTTAACATTGAAATTATGAAATATTTTATGATTATAGATACAGTTTGTTCTTCATGACGCACAAATTATATGCTATAATTTACACTACCAATTTTATTGACAGACTGTATAGTAGAATAGGGTTTTCCAGGTGGTGCTAGTGGTAAAGAACCCACCTGCCAATGCAAGAGATATAAGAGACACAGGTTCAACCCCTGAATCAGGAAGATCCTCTGGAGGAGGGCATGGTCAATTCACTCCAGTATTCTTGCCTGGAGAATCCCACGGACAGAGGAGGCTGGTGGGCTACAGTCCATAGGGTCGCAAAGAGTTGGACATTACTAAAGAGACTTACAGGAGGAAAGGATAGCAGAATAAGTCTCAGATAATGAACAGAATAATAGAAAGTTAAAACATTGACTTACTCAGTAAGTCCACTCATCTTCCTTTTGTCCAATAAATCTAGAGAAATAATCAAAGAATAATGAATATTACAGGTTGTTGAATAATTGAAACTGAATGAATGTCAATGAAATCACTAGAAAAAAATACAAAAATTGCCTTTCTGCGGGAACAGTACAGTACGGTGAAAAGCAAGTAGAAAACTACAGGAAATCTCCTTAATGTATTTCATTTGAAGAGTCCAGAGCTGGACTCTGGACTCTGGAGTTCAGAGCTGGTGGGCACTGCAATATCTTTTCTCACCAAATTATTTAGCAATAGTGTGTGACCCACTCCAACACAAGAGATACGAGCTGGGGCCTCTCTGATCAGAAGCAAGGCCTAGAGGCATAGACAGGCCAGGGAAAGATTTGAAATACTCTAAAATATCTTCTCCTCCATAAATCCAGTAGATCTGAAGGGGATAATGTACAAAGACACACAATAAAAAAACCACAGGCACCGGATTTTCTCTAAAACCTACTGTTAACTGTTGGGCCGCTTAGAAATTCCAATCCAATTGATTTTCTTCTTGGTGCAAAAAGGAATGTAGTACTTGTGCATAAACAATGAGAGCACAGTAAAGGATTCAAGGGCAGACTTAGGTCTTCACTGAACCAGTGAGACTCAGGCTCAGCATTCTTTTGTTTCTAGGAAAGGGTTACTCTTTTCTGGTGGATTTAAAACTGAAAGGATTAGGTGTAGTGATGCTGGTAACTCTAAATAACAAAAGAATAATACTGTGTGGAACATTTATGCTGCTGCTGCTGCTGCTGCTGCTGCTAAGTCGCTTCAGTCGTGTCCGACTCTGTGCGACCCCAGAGATGGCAGCCCACCGGGCTCCCCCGTCCCTGGGATTCTCCAGGCAAGAACACTGGAGTGGGTTGCTATTTCCCTCTCCAATGCATGAAAGTGAAAAGTGAAAGTGAAGTTGCTTAGTCGTGTCTGACCCTCAGCGATCCCATGGACTGCAGCCTTCTAGGCTCCTCCGTCCATGGGATTTTCCAGGCAAGAGTACTGGAGTGGGGTGCCATTGCCTTCTCCGGCCAGAATGGCTACAAATTGCAAAATCAGTAATAAAAGATTTGGGGAAAGTTTTAGAGAGACAGAAAGTCTCATACACTGCTTGTGGCAATGAAAATGGGTATGACAATGTTGGAAAACTTTATCAGTATCTACTGAAACTGAATATACACATACCTGATGACCCAGCAATTTCATACTTATATTCTTCAAAAAAAATTATATATATACATGAACCAAAAGACATACAAGAATATTTATAGCAATATTATTTGTACTAGCCCCAAACTGGAAAACCCAAATGGTCACCAAAAGTGACTTGATCTTTTTTATGGTGTGATGGAATCATTACAATGAATATTATAGGAAAATAAAAAGGAGAAAATTACTACTATATATAATACTATGGATGAATCATTAGGGAGGTAGAAGTTAAAACAACTGACCTAGGATACATTCACTCTCTTTACCAGGGAAAGAAAAAAAGTAACTAGGTCTAATTTTCTTATAAATATGCTGGTAGTCTTGTCTCCTGGGAAATAAACTAGTGATATTTGCTACAAGGATGGTATTTTTCTCTTGAATATCTTTAACAGTATGTTCCTGGCTAAGAATTATGTGCTAAGTTACTTCAGTCAAGTTAAATTCTTTGTGACCCCCATGGACTGTAGCCCGCCAGGCTTCTCTATCCATGGGAATACTGGAGTGGGTTGCCATTTCCTTTTCCAGAGGATCTTCCTGACCTAGGGATCCAACCCAAGTCTCCTTCATCCCCTGTATTAACAGGCAGATACTTTATCACTGATCCACCTGGAAGCCATTTCTATATTACAAATTGATATATTGACATATAACTAGCTAAAGGCTAAAAGGCAGCATAGTATTATTCTAGAGTCCGGGGCAGTATCTGACACATAAACAGGCATTTCTACAACGCTTTTGTGGGTAGCACAGACAACTGAAGCTTTTGGAAGGTATCTATCCAAATGCAAAGGTATCTATCCAAATGCACATAATTCTTAAACAGCAACTCCACTATCAGGACATTACCATAAAGAAGTTTTTTTGTGTACTTATATGCATACAGATAATACAGGAGCATTGGTTGTAACAGCAAATACAAGAAACAATTTATGTCTTTAGTAAAACAATGGGCAAACTAACTTTGTTCTTTTGATATGATGGATATAATACGAAATTGCAGCAGAAAGCATTGACTACCAACCAAGAGAAGTTCAAGCTCTGGTTTCTTTCTAACAGTCTCACAGTCTTCAAGTTTGCTTTCTGTTCGCTCTCTCTCTCACTTCCTTCCACATTATCTCCTCCTCCCTACCCCTTCCCCACACTCCAGAGAACTCTGCATACGCAATTTCTGACCATGTTTGTGTTGTAGAAAACAATTTGGGCCAGTTTTCAGCCTGGGCTTCCTGAAGATAAGAACAAATATAAAAAATTATTGGTCCTTACAGGAATGGGTCAGCTAGAATCCTCCATATGTGAAGGGTTATCTGGTTAAACTTACCTTCACATCGAAAAACTTCACAGTCTTGGAAGGAAATATAAATTTGAGATAGTCCAAGTTTTTCCATTGCTTTTTTATTAAAATACATTGTTTTTTCCTTTAGATGTATACTGACTTCAAGATTTCCATCAACGTTTTTATCAAACAACATAGGTAGTTTAAATGGTCCTACTTTGCATTCTGTAATTGTAGTCTCTTGAAAGACAAAAACAGCGATTAAATAGTTTCCTTCCCCATAGTCCTTTTGCATATATGCCCCAACAATCTGATCTTCACTGTAAATCACTGTTAGAGTAGGTCCTTGATTAGAGCATATCTGAAGCAACCTATCAGTAGAAAATCCATGGACACTGGCCTTATAGAGAAGGCTAAACTGCTTTTCTCCAAAGTAATTTTGCAGCTTTTTTTCTTGCATCCATGTCAAACGAGTTGCCACTTCCATACTTCTCAATCTGGTGGAAAATCAAATACATTTTCCATTAAATATTGAAATTTTTGCACTGCCAAAAACATTTGCATTAATGCTTCTTAATTTACTTTGCATTACAAATGAAATATGTAAACAGAGGGTGAATAAATAGCAATAAAAGTCATTAGCTAGTTTTTTATTCTAAATGATTTCTTTTTTAATTAAAAAAAAAAAAAAAAAAAGACTACCGTTTGCAAGAGGCTAGAAAAAGTGGAAGGCCATTTACCTGTTTGGAGGATCTCTTCAAGGGCTGAAGCTGAGGGTAGCTGCTCTGTCTGACAGCTAGGCAGGCACAAAGTGAGAGCAAAAACTTTCCCAGCAACCTTGAGGCTTTGGAGAAGCAGAGAACAGGAAACTGAAACTTAGTGAGGTCCAGCCCAGTTGGCTGTGTGCTCACTTCCTCTAGTAAGCAAGCATAAGGAGATCCAGTTAATTTTAGATAGTAAAGTCATATAAAAATTATATTAGAAGAATCAAGGAATTGAAGTCTGAAGGAAAGAAGCCTAATAGCTCACTACTTTTTTTAATGACTTAAAAAAATTTTTAAGGACAATTCAGTTTCTGTATATGGACACACAAAAAAGCAATGTCTATTCTACCTCCAGCATGCATCTCAAATATGTTCATTTCTCTTCATCTCTGCTATCAATATATTCTAAACCAACAAATGTAGAGTGTTTAAACAGTTTCCTAACTGGTCCCGCTACTTTTCTGTTTGCCTCCTCTCCAATACTGTCTCTTCAATGGAACCAGTCATTTGTAAAATATTTACTGAATAAAGTAAATTTCACACTAAAACCCCTTCTCTGATTTCACAGTGCTAGGGATCACAAACTTGTGTCCTATAGGCTGAACACAACCTGCAGATTTGTTTTGTAGGGCCAACACAATTCCTTTTCCTTCTTGCGTTTTTTTTTTTTTTTTCTTGGTGGGAATGGGGAGTGGGGGTAGATTTTAAATTTGAATGTTTTTATATCATTCCATTTCCAATTGTCCTCATAAATCCACCAATCCTGGTTCTGAAAATATTTAATTGTTTGCCTGGCCCAAAGAGGAATTTAAGTTTTTTATTCTATTTTAAAAAGCACTATAAAATAAAAATATTTTAGATAGCTTTTAGGTGTTACTTACTTGGGCTTCCCTGGTGGCTCAGAGGTTAAAGCGTCTGCCCGCAATGCGGGAGACCCAGGTTCGATCCCTGGGTCGGGAAGATCCCCTGGAGAAGGAAATGGCAACCCACTCCAGTATTCCTGCCTGGAGAATCCCATGGCTGGGGGATGGGATTCTTACTTAGCCAAAAAAGTACCATAAGCTATCATATGCTTATTATTTACAAGGCACTATCCATGTTATCTCATTTATTCATTTCAATAATCTTGTAGGAAAAATACTAATCTTGCCTCCAGTTTTCAGATAAATAAACGATTGGAGTTCAATACCTTGCCAAAATTCACTCTGCTGCTAAATTTTAGAGCCAAGATTTGAACCATAATCTAAGTGAAAGCAGAGTGATAGGGGTTTCACAGGTACATACTAAAAATTGCGTCTGTTGGAAGTATATAATCTGATTGGTTTTGATACAATTTTATGTATCTCAATTATATCTTATTATAGCTGCTAAAAAAGTCTACAAGTTCCAAACAATATATTATCCTGTTTTCCCCTGTATAGTAAAAAAGTCTGTAATACAGTTAAACTGCCTGGCCACAGTTTAAAGGCACTGACATACACAGATATACTTAAATAATTCATTAACATGAAAATAAAAGTCAGAAAGATACTCTTTTACAAAAGCCATTAATTACCTGTTAACTCCAGAGTCTCTAGCTGTGCAAGCTAAGCTTCCTATTTGTGTTGTGAACTGAGATTCTTTCATTCATTCTTTCTTCAATATTCATCAGATATCTACTATGTGCCTCCACTGTTTTGGAGGCTAAGGATATAGTAGACGAGAAAAGTTCCTGCCCTCATAAAACTATAGTCTGTAGAAGGCAGGTAACCAACACAAATGTTATCTAGAGAAAAAAGTTGTGAGGAAAATAAATGGGAATAAGAGAGAGAAGAATGATGAGGGGGTGTCTGCCACTTTAGATCATATGATAAGGGAGTGTCTGAGGAGATGGTGTTGGAGAAGAGACCTGAATGAAGGTGGGGAGAGTGCCCTGGATACATCCAGAGGAAGGGCATTGTAGGCAGAGGAGGGAAAGCAAAACCTTGGATGGCAGTAAGGAGGTCAATATAGCAGCAGTAAAGTAGGTATGGAAGAGATTAATGTCGGTGATCACTCTAAAAAGAGAAAAAATATAGGGCAGCAAGAAGGCTATTGCAGTTATCAGGTGAGAACTAAAGATCATGTAGCCTAGTGCGATAGTGAGAGAAGCAATGAAAAGTGGTAAGAATCAGCATACATTTAAGGATGACAAAAAAGCTGTGAGAACTTATTGTAGGACTAGTTGTGATGGGAAGGGAGCAGGAACGGAGGACAAAGGAGAAGTTACCCTTTGGACAAAGGAGAATGGCCCTCACGGATTTTTGTCTTGAGACTGGATAAATGATGGAACCACTTGTCGAGATGTGTATACTGGAAGATTTCTTGAGCGGATATCATATATTCTGCCTTATACTGAAATCTGTAAGTGCGTAATACAGCTAGTTGGGTTTATGAAATCAGAGACTAGGAAAGAGGACCAAGTTGAACACTGAATTTGAGAATCATCAGCATAAATCTACGTCTATATATCTGGAGAAGGAAATGGCAACCTACTCCAGTATTCTTGCCTGGGAAATCCCATGGACAGAGGACATGGTGGGCCACTGTCCACGGGTCTCAAAGACTCGGACATGACATAGTGACAAAACAATGGCAGCAATGTCTATATTTACCTATCTAGAAAGCTAGAAGTGACTTTAAATTAATGAGAGCAGTCCTATAGACCAAGACCTGCCCCTGTCCCCAACATCTAAAGTGAAGTCACTCAGTCGTGTCCGACTCTTTGCAACCCCATGGACTGTAGCCCGCCAGGTTCTTCCATCCATGGGATTCTCCAGGCAGGAATACTGGAGTGGATTGCCATTTCCTTCTCCAGGGGATCTTCCCGACCCAGGGATCAAACCTGGGTCTCCCGCATTGTAGGCAGATGCTTTACCATCTGAGCCACCAGGGAAATCCATCTAAAGATCATATTTATTAAAAGGGTCTATCCAAGAAGACTAAGAATGTGTGACCAGAAAAGAGAAAAGCTAGAAGAGTAAGTTATCCCAGGAGCCACATGAAGAATGAGAAAGTGATTGGCTGCATCAAATAGTGGAACACTTTCCTTCAGAGCCTCCTGCATTTAGACAGCTGAAAAGACTCACTCTGTCTCTCAGGATCTGGGAATTTGAGGGATAGTCTCGTCTCACTGTGGCAGAGGGCATTAGGGTAGTGGCGACTATCTCTTGTTAGGGAAAGGTTGGAAATTGTTAGAGAAGGTAGCTCTGCTGCAAATAAAGAAGTGAATCTTCAGAAAAGCTGTCTCCACAGAGCTGAGTGAGGCTGTGGTCTGTGCTAGCAACAGAGAGGGAGGCCTCCCGCCCTGGCCTCAGTGAATTGCTCAGTGGTAAGCAGTTCTATTTCTCTCTTTCCATGCTCAGTAGAGAGGACCTCTTGTCAAACTGGCCAGTCCTGAAAGTCCTGAGCTCTTAGTGCATCAGGGACCACTGCTTTATATGCTGTTGGTGATAAGAAAGACTTTAAAGCTTACTCCAGCAAAGAAACATGGGAAGGTTTCTGAAAAGCTGTGATTGGAGGTGCAGCCTCAAGAGGAGATTATTTGATAAAACAAAAGGCTTTCAGAGATTAGTGAGGGTTAAGTGCAGTGTAACCATGGTCTGAACTTCTCCTACGTTCAGGTTCCTCTGTTCCCTGAAAGACTCATAAAAGCAGAAGATCCTCTCTTCTTCCATTTTGAAGACTGCCTTAAGAACTCAGACTGGAGCAAGGGGGTCTAATATCACCTGGAAGATAGCTGTCAGCTCAATTAGAAAGATGGGAATCTCAGGGTAATACTTGACACATTCCTTGTATGATCAATGAAACCAAAATAAATAAAGCTTAGCTCTGTAAAAATAAAGAAAATAAGACATGGAGATGGCAGGAGAAATCATTTGGTAGTCAGCACTAACCTCATATTCTTTTTCTTTTTTTTTTTTTATTTAACTTAACTTTACAATATTGTATTGGTTTTGCCATATACAAGATGCTGTAGAACTGACATTTATCAAGATGTAGTTTCAAACCTGCCCTCCAACCCACCCCATGCACACACATTGCTGATGTTCAGTTGCCAGTCATGTCCGACTCTTTGCAACCCCATGAATTGCAGCTCACCAGGCCTCTACATCCCTCAGCATCTCCCAGAGTTCGCCAAGTTCATGTTCATTGAATCAGTGATGCTGTCCAACCATTTCAACCTCTTATGCCCACTTCTCCTTCTGCCCTCAATCTTTCCCAGCATCAGAGCTTTTTCCAATGGATCGTCTATTCACATCAGATGATCAAAATACTGGAGCTTCAGCTTCAGCATCAGTTCTTCTAGTGAATATTCAGGGTTGATCTCTTTTAGGATTGACTGGTTTGATCTCCTTACTGTCCAAGGGAGTCTCAGAAGTCTTCTCCAGCACCACAGTTTCAAGGCATGAATTCTTTGGTGTTCTGCCTTCTTTATACACACATACAATAACCCAATAACTTAGACAGCCCTTGCTCATAAATTATGTCATTTAAAGGAATCAACACCTTCAAAAAGTTGATATTCTCAGCTTTCCTTTCCTTGAGACTTTAAAAAAACATATTAATACATATTAAATATGAGCT